>NC_091469.1:239064108-239791628 GCF_036971445.1 Narcine bancroftii | reverse complement strand
GTTCCCATCCCTCCTCAAGCCACAGTTTCCGCCGCCTCACCACACCATGGGGTGTTTCATCACATCCCCACCCAAGGCCCACTGGTCCATGCCAAGGCACATCGGATCCTGCCGGATAAGCTCCAGCTAGCGATGGAAGAGTTCTCGCATCTGCAGGAGCTGGGGATCATTCGACACTTTGACAGTCCTTGGGCCTCACCACTCCACCTGGTCCTGAAAGCCTCCAGCGGCTGGCACCCCTGCGGAGAATATTGACGTCTTAACGACGCGATAGTACCTAATAGTACCGATCCCTCACATCCAGGACTTTACGGCCAACCTGAATGGTGCAATGGTATTCTCCAAGGTTGACCTGGTGTGCGGGTATCACCAAATCCCAGTGCACCCCGAATACATACCCAAAATGGCCATCATCACCCACTTTGTCTTATTCGAGTTCCTATGCATGCCATTCGGGCTCAAGAACGCTGCCCATACCTTCCAGCGCCTTATGGACACAGTGGGCAGGGATTTGAATTTCATATTCATTTACTTAGATGACATCCTTGTCGCCAGCGTAGACTGGGCACAAAACAAATCTCACCTGACTGGCCGAATTCAGCCTAATGAACAATCCGGCCAAATGCCAGTTTGGGAAAGAGTCCATGCAGTTCCTGGGCCATACCATCACGGCCGAAGGAGCTACACCTGCCGCTACGAAGGTCGCTGCAGTTAGGGAGTTCTCACGCCTGGACAACCTCAAGGGGCTAAAGGAGTTTGCGGGTATGGTCAATTTCTATAACCGTTTCATTCCAGGCACTGCGTGCATCATGCAGCCGCTCTTCGCCAAAGACAAGACGCTCGCCTGGACTCCAGATGCCAGAAGGGCATTTGAAGCCATGAAAGATGCCCTCACGAAGGCTACCCTGCTCATTCACCCACACATGGCGCTCTCCGTCGATGCCTCTGCCACAGCCGTCGGCGCCATCCTGGAGCAGCAGGTGAGTGGACAGTGGAAACCACTGGCAGTCTTTAGCCGACTTCTTCACCTGCCAGAGCTCAAGTATAGTGCTTTCGATCGTAAAATGTGGAGGCCTTTCACCATTTTTACCAACCACAAACCCCTCACTCAGGCGCTCGCTATAGCAAGAGATCCCTGGTCAGCCCGCCAACAGCGTCACCTCTCCTTCGTGTCAGAGTTCACTACCCACATACAGCACAAGACAGGGAAAGGCAACGTGGTCGCCGACGCACTCTCATGACCGACCATTTGGGCGCTGACACCCGCCCTCGACTTTGACCAGCTCACCCGGGACCAGAAGTCCAATGAGGAGACGTGGGCCTTCAGGATTGCCATCATGGGCCTGCGGTTCCAGGACCTCCTGACTCCTCATGGTGAGGGCTCCATTCTGTGCGATGTCTCCATGAGCACCGCGTGACCAGTGGCTCCCCAGCAGTGGTGCAGACAAGTCTTCCACCATATCCATGACCTTTCCTACCCTTCCGTATGGTGGCAGAATGTTTCGACTGGCACGGGCTTTGGAAGCAGATTGCAGACTGGGGCAGAACCTGCACCCATTGCCAGCTTTCCAAGGTAAACAGGCACACCAGAGTGCCCGTACAAGATTTTGAGCACATCAGGAATGTTTCAGCCACATACATGTGGACATCGTCGGACCCTTACCCATTTCCCGAGGTAACCATTACCTTTTCACAGTGGTAGACTGCACCACTCATTGGCCCGAAGCGATCCCGATGCCAAATGCCTCCATGGACTCCTGCACCTGAGCGCTTTTGAACAGTTGGGTTGCCCAGTTTGGCATCCCAAACCACCTCACTAGTGATCGGGGTGCCCAGTTCACCTCTAAGCTCTGGGCACAGCTCACCAACAGGCTGGGGATCGAGCTACATCACACCATGGCCTATCACCCACAAGCCAATGGGCTAGTCGAGCGATTGCACCGCCACCTTAAGTTGGCATTTATGGCCCGCCTCACCGGCCCCAACAGGGTGGACGAGCTGCCTTGGGTGCTCCTGGGCATCCGCTTTACACCCAAAGAAGACCTACAGGTGTCATCAGCCGAACTGGTCTACAGTGCACCACTAGCCCTACCTGGTGAGTTCATAAATGCACCTCACAACCCCCAGCAGTCACCGCACGGTCTACTTCCCCACCTCCAGGCCCATTTGGACTCCTTCACACCCCCACCACTGCCCAGATAAGGCACACGGGGCTCTTACATCCCCAGCGAGCTGTACTCCGCAGAGTACGTTTTTATCAGGCAGGGCCCGTCACAGCACTTCTACAAAGACCATATGAAGGGCCGTACAAAGTCATCCAGCATTCAGGATGCACTTTAATACTGGACATCAGTGGTAAGAGAGAACTGTTTATGGTGGACAGGTTAAAGCCAGCCCACCTCGACCCCATCGAGCCAGTAGTTGTGGCCCAACCCAAGAAGCGAGGCCGCCCGGCAAAAAAGGACATTGGCGCCGGTTCTGGGGGGAGGGGCTGTGTGGCGGTATGCCATTAGGCAGGCGAACCGGCCCCGCTTGTCATGCACGTGGCAGGGCAGGCCATAATGGTGACGTCGAGGGTTTCCTCCCAACCTCGGCACCGGGCTCAGAAGCCTGTGCTTGGCGACCTGGTGATGTCGGGGCCCCCCAGCGTGGTTCTCAGCCAGGTCCAGGGTGGGAGTATAAGACCAGCCAGCCAGCCTGCAATAAATCAGTTTTGCTCATTGAACTGTGTGATCCTTCAGTTAGTAGTGTAGCCGCCACTACAATAGATCATATTGCAGATACTTCTTTGATGAGATCACAGATGATCACATCAGAGAGGTATAAAATATCAATATAAAGGAATTTTTCATATTAGCTATCATTTTCATATTCAGTATTATTATTGGATGTCATAAGAGTTATGATTTAATTGTTTAGTTATAATTAGAGAATTTGATGTCTTGAATGAGATGTTATGTAATAATTATGGTTGCTTCTAATTTTTAATAGATATGTGACATATATGATATGATTTGATTTATGATATGATTAGTTTACCTTGTGTAAAGGGTTTTTGTTAAACTCAATAAAAATATTTTAAAAAGAAAATGTTAGAAATGAGAATTAGTTTCCTGGAGTAAATCCTATCATAAGTAGAGTTCACAGCGCCGTTGCTTTTAATATTGCTCTCTGCTCTTCCCAGGTTTCTCTTCTTTCCCTGTTCACCCTCAATTATTCTCACTCATGTCAAATTTTTTTCAATTTAAATCCTTAATAAAATATATCAAAGCATTCTGGAGATTTTCATTTTTATGGTACATTGGGCTATCATAAAGCATGACATTTCAAGCAGTAATAACCAACATCCTCTCTCAATTAGCACCACTGACAACTGAACATCATTGTCTTTTCCTGGTCCTTTCCAGACATAAATTGATTGCTGCCTTACATGTAAAACAACAGTGACTGCACTTCAAAAGATATTTGTTAGCTGAGGATCACTTTGATAGCTTTAATAAGAACATGTGGCGACGCACATCCTCATGGCGAACCGGCCCCACTTGTATCGCCACGTGGCGGGGCAGCCATGGGGAAATGGCGTCGTCAGAGGTTTCTCTCTGACTCCAACATCCCTTCCAGCGCCCACCCTGGGCAGCGATTATGATGTCAAAATGCACCAGGTGACTGAGCTCCTGCTGCCCTTAAAGGGGGTGCACTGAATTTGAATAAAAACTATCATTAACGACCCTCAACGTGGTGGCTGTGTTTCTTCCACTGCTCACGCCGCCACAGTGGTGACCCCCCAAAGAGCCCAGATGAATTTCTGGACACTTGAACACCATGGATTCAGCAGAGCTTAACGCTGTCTCCATTGAGCTTCCCTCCCTTTTGGACCCACTGACTTGAGAACGTGTGGTTCGGGCAGGTGGAAGCACAGTTTCAACTCTGCAACATTTCCGCAGACGCCATGGTGTTTTACCACATCGTGAGCGCTCTGGACCAAGATACGGCAGCGAGGGTGCACGACATCATCCACCACCCCTGGCTGTGGGCAAGTACACTGCCCTTAAAAATCTGCTGCTGTGAACTTTTGAGTTCACCCCCCAGCAATGGGCTTCCAGGCTCCTTCATCTAGATGGGCTTGGGGACCGTAGTCCGTCGGTGCTGATGGACGAAATGCTGGCCCTGGCAGAAGACCACAAGCCTTGTTTTCTCTTCCACCAGATATTCCTGGAACAGATGCCAGAGACCATCCAGCTGCTCCTCACAGATGAAGACTTCTCGAACCCGAGGAGAGCAGCAGCCCATGCGGATGCCCTCTGGCACACAAAGAGGGAGAACAAGGCAGCCCTCAACCAGGTGGCATGACCAGGAGCCAGCCAATTGGAAACCGCTCCCAAGACCAAGCCAGAGAAGGGCCAGTTGACCTGGTGTTTCTACCACCAGCACTGGGGAGCACAAGCCCATAAGTTTCAGGGAAACTACCAGGCCAGCTGCCATTGATGGCTGCGATGGCTGGCCACACAAACATCCTCCTTCATGTGATGGACAGATCTACCAGCCACTGATTCCTGGTGGACACAGGGGCTGAGCTCAGCGTCCATCCCCCACAGCATTTGAGACTTGCACCCGATCTCAAGGTCCAACCCTGTGGGCAGCCAACGGCTCTACCATCAGCAATTATGGCACCCACAGGGCACAGGTCCAGATCAGGAAGGAGAAATTCCACTGGAAGTACGTCCTAGCCTCCATGGGCACCGCGTTGTTAGGGGCCGACTTCCTCAGAGCTCACGAACTACTGGTTGACCTGAAGGGCAAAAGACTGGTCAACGCCCGAACGTTACACTCCACCTGACTGGACACAGCAGAAGCCCGGAGGTCTGAGTTTGATGAGAACCTCCACAAATTCGCTGCCATCTTAGAGCCATGGTTCAACGCTGCCCTGCCCCAGCATGGGGTCTTCTACCACATCACCAAACAAGGCTTCCCACTGCACACTAGACCCAGACGGCTGCCACCTGAGATGCTCCAGCAGGCAAAGGAGGAGTTCTCCAGGCTCCAGGAACTGGGAATCGTCCAGCACTTGGACAGCGCCTGGGCATCACCGCTCCATATGGTCCCAAATGCGTCCATGGGCTGGAGACCATGTGGGAACTACTGTCGGTTGAACGATGCAACCACCCCCAACAGGTACCTGGTGCCCCACATACAGGACTTCTCCGCCAACCTCCACGGCACACAGATCTTCTCCAAGGTGGACCTCATGCAGGGATACCATTAGATTCCCATGCATTCAGACGACATAGGTAAGAGAGCCATTATCATCCCTTTCGGCCTCTTCAGTTCCTGCATATGGCCTTCGGTCTAAAGAACGTGGTCCAAATGTTCCAGCACCTCATGGACGCAGTTGGAAAAGACCTGGACTTTGTGTTCATTTACCTGGATGATATTCTCATTACCTGTCGCAACCGCGATGAACACAAAGCCCACCTCCACACAGTCTTTGCCCGGCTGGCGGACTTTGGCCTTATGGTCAACACGGCCAAATGCCAGTTCGGCAAGGAGTCCCTCCAGTTCCTGGGGCTCACCATTTCAGCGGCTGGGGCCACGCCGGCGCCAGAGAAGGTAGTGGCTGTTCAACAATTACCCAAACCTTCCACCCTGAAAGGCCTCCAAGAGTTCGCGGGGATGGCGAACTTTTACCATCATTTCATCCCTGGAGCCACGTACACCATGCGCCCATTGTTCACGCTCATGGCCACCAAAGAAAAGACTTTATCATGGTCAGAGGAGGCAGACAGGGCTTTCATTGTGACAAAGGAGTTTCTAGCCAGCGCCACGCTGCTGGTGCACCCACGGCCAGAGGCACACACAGTGCTCTCCAGGACGCCTCAGCTACGGCAGTGGGAGGGGTTCTGGAACAGTGGCTCCATGGACAATAGCGCCTACTGGCCTTTTTCGGTAAGCAGCTGAGCCCACTGGAGCTCAAGTACAGCACCTTCGACTTGGAGCTCCTGGCGCTGTATTTGGCCATCTGCCACTTCCGCTACTTCCTCGAGGGCAAGCCATTCACAGCCTTCACTGATCACAAGCTCCTCACTCAAGCACTGGCAATGGCCAAGGATCCGTGGTCCGCCAGACAGCAGCGCCACCACTCGTATGTGACTGAGTTCATAACCGACATCCGTCACAGGGCCGGGAAGGACAATGTAGTGGCGGATGCGCTCTCCCATCCAGCCATCAACACTCTTGTACCCAGCCTGGATTACGAGTAACTGGCTCAGGCACAGAGGAACGATGCGGAGACGCAGGCCATGCGGACAGCCATCTCGGGCCTCAAACTCAAGGATGTCCAGGTGCCCAGCAGCCCGGACACATTGGTCTGCGATGTCTCAACAGGCATGCCGCACCCGGTGGTCCCACTGCACTGGAGAGCGAAGGTCTTCAGTCTGATCCACAACCTCACTCACCCAGCAGTAAAGACAACCATGCAGATGGTTGCGGAGTGGTTTGTGTGGCATGGGCTGAAGAAGGAGGTGGCAGAACTGGCCAGGAACTTTACCAGGTGCCAGACCTCCAAGGTCCAGTGACACATGCAAGTCTCCATCCAGAACTTTGACCCGGCGGTTCACAGACTCCAACACATCCACGTTAATGTCGTCGGGCCCCTGCCAGTGTCCAAGGAAGCTCGTTACCTCCTCACTGTGGTGGATCGGGCCACAAGGTGGCCGGAGGCCATCCCGATTAAGGAGACCTCCGTGGAAACGTGCGCCAGGACTCTGCTCAGCCAATGGATCGCCTGTTTCGGAGTCCTGGCACACATCACGAGTGACAGTGGGGCGCAGTTCAAGTCTGTGCTGTGGACTCAGATGGCGAAGCTCCTTGGGGGGGGGGGGGTGGGGGGTCAAGCTCCACCACACCACAGCATACCATCCACAGTCCAATGGGTTGGTGGAGAGGTACCACAGGCACCTGAAGGCATCACTTATGGCCATGCTGTCTGGACCAGACTGGGTGATGAACAACCCTGGGTCCTCCTTGGGATTAGGATGGCACTCAAGGAGGACCTGCAGGTTTCAGCAGTGGAGATGTTCTCTGGCGCACCGCTTTCCCTGCCGGGTGAGTTTTTCAGCCCAGACCCTGACACCACGGCCACTGACAAAAGCCTGCAGGCGGACCTACTCAGGCAACTGGCCTCCCTACCTCCTCCCTACCCCCGGCACGCCATGGCACCCAGCTGTTTCATCTCCCCAAAGAGCTTGACTCGGCCCAGTTCGTTTTTGTGCAGAGGGAAACACAAGGTGACGTACAGCGACTGTACGAGGGGCCATACAAAGTCTTCCGGTGGATCCTTCAACCTGGTCGTTGGTGGGGGGGGGGGGGAGAGAGAGGAACTTTTTATGGTGGACCGCCTGAAGGCGGCCCATCTGGACATCACAGCCGGTGCAGGCGGCCGCGCCCAAGTGCCAGGGCCAGTTGCCAAAGCGACAGGATGCGTAGCCGGTTCTGGGGGGGTGTGGGTTGTGTGGCAGCGCACATCCTCATGGCGAACCGACCCCGCTTGTATCGCCATGTGGCGGGGCAGACATGGGGCAATGGCATCGTCAGAAGTTTCTCCCTGAATCCAGTATCCCTTCCAGCGCACTCACTGGGCAGCGATTATGACGTCACAAGGCATCAGGTGACTGAGCTCATGCTGCCCTTAAAGGGGCGTGCTGAATTTGAATAAAAGGTCATTAATGACCCTCAACGTGGTGGCTGTGTTTCTTCCACTGCTCACATCGCCACAAACGGTTATTTTTAGGAACGATGTTTTTTCAGTCATATATCCCCGCATCACGTTAATCCACAAATCAAAAAATGTGTTTAAAAATGTGATAATTCCCAAATCATTCAATAGCTTTGAGAAATATCACATGACCAGGAATCTGACTGTCACCTAATAAATTTTTCATTACTTTGAATTTCAGGATTTTGCTAAAATGTTAGTATTTCATATTCCAGAATGCTTTTCAGAAAAATGTAGATTTTTCATTCTGTTCTGCTCTCAGATATATCCCTCATTAACAGCATGTACATTTGGATAAATAGTGATTTAGAAATTATTACCAAAGGAGGGGTGCATGTAAATCAAAACTGAAGAGGCAAGCGATCTAACCAGATTCTGCTGCAAGGTAAGATGATGGAAAATTTTGCAAGACCTTGTTCCTGTTCAACAAAATCATTTCAAAGTACTGTCCCACTGTAAATTTCTGAACACTTCAAAGCTTTCTGGAAACGTTTATTATGGATTCCTCGGCCAATTGTATTCCAGTCTCCTCAACATCAATTTTCAACCATACCGTCCTGCTATTGCTGACATCACAGAGTTCATTCCCTGCATTTGTAGCTCATTACTGCTTGCAGAAAATCACACTTTGCAATCTTTAAGCCAACCAGAGCCTTTGGATGCAGATCATCAGGCTCTTGAAACGAGCACTTCAGTGACAGGTGTCCTGCTCTACCGTTCACAAAATATGGGCTTCTTGGAAGCGAGCTGCATTTTAATTAACTGAACAAAGTTGGAACTGAAATTTACTGAAAAACTATGCTCAGTCTCCATCCATTTTTTGATTTGCTCTCAATCATTCTAAAGTTGATAAATAGATAAATGTTTTCAATTTAGCAATTATTCACTCTTTAGTTTTTAAAACAGTAATTTCTATATGTTTACAGAATGTTATAAAGATGGCAGAATAGGAAGAGCTCTTGCGAGACTGAATTAATCATTAACTTTGAGACCAACAAACATTTTTACATCTCACTATTTATAAAAAATTATACAGGTGGTCCTCAACTTACGGCAAACTCAAGTTACGACCACCCACACATACAAGTGACTTTTAAAAAAAAACTGTACATATGCTGAGATTCTTCATTAAAGGTTCCCTTGTTTAATTTTTTTTGGAAAAATTGGTTTAATACCTCTAAGATATGTGAATCCAACTTATGACCAATCTGAGTGATGACCAATCCTTTGGTCTAAATTACCTGTACATCAAAATTTATACAATGGTCACTGAACTGAAAGATTCCATTGTCAATTTTTTTCTTGTAAAAAGTAAATGCTGGGTAATGTTTGACATTTTATGATCAGTAGAAAATATCTACTGATCCTTGAATGTCCACAGAATTAGAAAGAAAATAATCAGCCAGTTTTCCCAATACCCTGTCAATCATGGTAATAAATTTATAGTTTAGATAGAGCCATTGTATGCTAGCCATTGAACCTGCAAAATGAAAATATTACATGGCAAGAATCTGAGATTGTCAGTGCCCAGTTTTTGCATGTTTTACAAAGTGGCATCCACTACACATACACTTTGGATTCCACATTGCTGAGCTGTGTGCCCTCAAACAACACTTATTAAATCCCAGAACTGAAAGTTTAGACATGAATGGTCTAACTGATATAGCTGAACATGTATTCACAGTGGAAAGGACCCTCCATCAATTTTGATGACCCATGAGATCTTTCTGAATTAAATGTAGACATGAAATCATGCCATACTACACATTAATTCATGTAACTGTACATTCAATGCCTGACTTCCATGTCCTTATCTTTTCTGGGTTTAGAAAGTCTACTGCCCTCATTAGAGTTCACTAGAATAGGATATGTGGTGTGTTAATGACCCATTGGCACAAATGGAGAGGAGAGCATTTTGAAGAGAGGACAAATTGCTTTACTGGCTTTGTGCCCTCTGTGGTGGTACACCACCAGCCCACTGCAGGAGGCAATCTCTGTATCTGCAAGAGTGTGAGGGGACAGGAGAACACCTAACTGGCTGCCAATCAGTCAGCCAGAATGGATCAAGCCCCACCCGGTCGGCTGTCATTCACCCTCTGGGCTATAAGCCTGTGCCAGTCTCCCAAGGCCTCACACTGAGTTGCTGCAGCCACAACCAGCCTGGCTCTGTGGAGGTTTTTGTGGATTAAAGCCTGTTGTTCAGTCTTTACCTTGTGTGTGTCTGATTGTGTCTAATAGTACACCACAATTTAATCCACAAAATTTTCCCACAGCTGCCATGGAAAAATTCTTGTTCGCAGGAAGCCTCCAGGTCGACCCACGCCACCCGGAAGCCCAGACACGCTTTGAGATCTGGCAACACGCAGTCAAGGCAATCATCGAGGCACATGAGGGCGACATCCTGGACTCCCTAAGGTTGAAGGTTCACCCCACCACTTGCTCGATCGCCCTCGCCACCAAGGATAGGACTGTTGGTACCCTTGGACACTGCTTGGTCAATATAACGGTGGGAGGGGAGACTTACACAGGATTCAGGCTCCTGGTCATGCCCAAACTCTGTGCACCACTCCTCCTGGGCCTGGAAATCCAGTGCCACCTGCAGAGTGTCACCCTTGCCTTCAGGGGGCCCCAACCTCCACTCACATTGCACAGCACACCAACCTACCAGGCCCGGCCAACCTGCGGCCTCTCCACACTGCAAATCACCCCACCAGCGCTCTTCCCACATCTTGCGCTAGGCTGCAAGCTGATCGCCACCATAAGTAGGCGCTATTGAGCTGCAGACAAGGACTTCATCAAGGCGGAAGTACGATGACTCCTGGCGGAAGGCGTTATAGAGCTCAGTAACAGCCCTTGGAGAGCCCAAGTCCTGGTGGTCAAAGGGGGAAGTAAGCCAAGGATGGTTGTGAATTACAACCAGACCATTAATTGGTACACCCAGCTGGATGCCTACCCCCTGCTAAGGATCACCAACATGGTCAATGAGATTGCCACTACCAGGTTTTTTCCACGATTGACCTGAAGTTGGTGTATCACCAAATCCCTATCCACCTGAAGGACAAGCCCTACACCACCTTTGAGGCGGTCGGGCGCCTGTACCAGTTCCACCGGGTTCCTTTTTGGGTTACAAACGAGGTCTCCATCTTCCAGCAAGAGATGGATCTTATAGTAGACCAGCATAAGCTAAAGGCCGTTGAATTCTGGCAGGACACCCTGCCCGAGGCGCTCAATGCCATTTGGTTACTGCTGTGCACGGCTACCAATGAGACCCCTCACGAACATTGTTCTCATTCCCCAGGCGGTCGGCGACTGAAATGTCTCTCCCAGCATGGCTCATGTCCCCAGGACCTGTGCTTCTGCGTAAACATATACGGACACACAAAGCCGAAGCCCTGGTGGAGCAGGTTTTCCTCCTTCATGCAAACCATAACTACACTTACGTTAGGTTTGGCAGTGGCAGGGAGGACACCATCTCAAACAGGGACCTGGCACCAGCAGGAGCACCCACCACACCACACCTCCCTCTGATCCAAGGCAACGCTGACCGGGCATACACCCCCATCTCCAGGCAGCTATGGGGCATCCAGGGCCTCCGTGACCACCAGGGGCCCACTTCAGCCTTAGGAGACGAACCCGTCCCCCTACCCATCCACTATAACCTGCATACGTCGACCCCTGGCCCCCCTGGCCACCCCTCCGCGCGACACCACGCCAGCCACACAGACCCCTGCTGCCAGCCCCCCCACTTCCCCTCTGACCAGTGACCAGGAGCCAGTCCTACAACAGTCACAGAGACCCCGCCAGACGCCGAATCGTCCCAACCTGTAAATATTGTGTGTACATAGTTGATGTGATTCCTTGTTACTGCCCCCCCCACTCCAGGACAATTTTAAAGAAGGGGGTGAATGTGGTGGTGCACCACTGGCCAACTGCAGGGGGCAACCTCTGTACCTGCAGGAGTGTGAGGGGACAGGACAACACCTGGCTGGCTGCCAATCAGTCGGCCTGAATGGATCAAGCCCCACCCGGTCGGCCTATAAGCCTGTGCCATTCTCCCGAGGCCTCACACTGAGTTGCTGCAGCCACAGCCAGCCAGGCTCTGTGGAAGTCTTTGTGGATTAAAGCCTGTTGTTCAGTCTTTACCTTGTGTGTGTCTGATTCTGTCTAACAGCGCACCACACCCCTACTAAGGGAATGGCAACAAACTGTTTGAATGCAGCGGTTTGACCTTCCTTTGCTGCACACAAGTAGAATGTTGCTCTTGTCTTCAATCAAAGTTGCATCATCCAACAGGCAATGGGTATTATTGGGGCTGCGATGAAGCTGACAGGCTTCTGGCACTTGAAAGGATATATCTTAGTGTGGTGCGCTGTCGGTCAGAAGCAAACACACAAGACCAAAAGGCTGTACAAAAGGCTTTATTCGACATAAAACTCCACAGAGCCAGCTGTGAGAGTTTGCTGCTGTTTGCTGTGAACTCTGAGAATGTGACCTTGAAGGGCCGGCGCACGCTTATATCCAGGAGGGTGATTGACACCCGACCGGGTGGGGCTTGGTCCATTCAGGTCGGCTGATTGACAGCCAGCCAGGTGTTGTCTTGTCCCCATGCTGTTCTGCAGGCACAAAGGTTGGCCCCTGCAGTAGGCCAGTGGTGGGCCACCACACTCACCCCTTTCTTTAAGATTGACCCGGGGTGGGGGGGGGCGGGCGGGGGAAGTTGCAGGACTAGCTCCTGGTCACTGGTTGATGAGAGTGTGGGAGGGCTGGGAGCAGGGTTCGGAGTGGATAGCGTGGTGCAGCGCGGAGAGGTGGCCGGGTTCGAGTCGTGTGCATCGCATTGGATTGGCAAGGGGACAGGTTCATCCTCCATGGTTGTAGCAAGTCCTTGGTGCCCAAGGAGGTCTTGAGTGCCCCATAGCTGTTCGGGGTTGGGGGTGTGTGTCAGGCTGGCAGGGTTCTGGGCTGGAGGATGCTGTGTTGTGGTGGGTGCTCCTGCCAGTGCCAGGTCCCTGAATGAGACGGTGTCCTCCCTGCCGCTGCTGAACCTAACGTAGGCATAGTTGTGATTCGCGTGTAGGAGGAATACCTGCTCGACCAGGGGTTCGGCATTATGCGCCCAAACATGTCTATGCAAGAGTACCGGTCCTGGGGACACGAGTCATGTCAGGAGGCTCATTCCTGTCGCCGATCTCCTGGGGAACAAAAACAGGTGTTCATGAGGGGTCACGTTGGTAGTCGTGCACAGAAGTGACCGAATAGCATGGAGCGCCTTCGGAAGAGTGTCCTGCCAGTACTCTATGGACCACCCTTTTGACTTAAGAGCCAGAAGAACTGCCTTCCAGATCACCCTGTTCTCGCATTCAACTTGCCCATTACCTCTTGGCTTGTAACTAGTTGTGTGACTAGTCGCGATGCCCCTTGCTGTCAGATACTGGCATAGTTCCTCACTCATGGAACTAGAACCCCAGTCACTGTGGATGAACGCAGGGTAGCCAAATATGGTGAAGATCTGTGTCAGTGCCCTGATGACAGTGGCCATGGAGGTGTCTGGGCAAGGGATGGCAAAAGGGAAGTAGACCAGAAGTGACGCTGTTGTAGTCTTCGGCGGGCAGCACTGACAAGGGCGAGGGCTGGGCTGGGCGCATGGCACACATGTGCCAATTGTTGCCAGCGAGGCCGGAAGTTGGGTTGCCGGGGCTGGGGCTGAGGAGGCTAGAAGTGGCTGTGGGGGCAATGACACTGCCCGGCAATCGCACATGGTGGGGGCTGTGAGGGAGGGGGGAAAGATCTTTGAGGGCCGCTGAGCTGCCAGCTGGCTTTGAGAGGCATACCTTCACAAAGTGGCCTTTCTTGCTGCACCTCAAGCAGTACTGGGATTTGACCGGACTGTTTTGATATGATCGGCGATCGGACCTACACCGGGACCCACAGCAACAATTCTTCCCCAGCTTGGCCACAACAGCCAATTGTGCTGACCATGAGGAGGCCTGAGGGAGCCTGGAATCGAAGGCTTCGATGAGTAGGGTGGCTGCTTCCAGGGTTCAAACTACCTCCACTGTTTTAGTCAGTGAGTAGATATTTTCTTCCAGCAGCTTCTGTCTGGTGGCCCTCGCGTGTAGCCCTCGGACATAGGCGTCCCTGATCAGTCTCTCGACCTCCTTTCACTTACCCTGGGTTCTGCCAGACAAGGTCGGGCCAACTCACGCAGAGCTCCCAGGTAAGGCTCAGCCGCCTCCCCGGATTGTTGGGCTTGGATACTCAGGAGGTACCTTGCAAAGTCCATGTTTGTGGAAGGTTTATATATGGCCTTGAGGATGGTCATCTCTTCCAAGTATCTGGTGCAGTTTTTGAGAATCTGAAAGGCTCTGGGACCCAGCTTGGATCAGAGTAGGACGAGTCTCTTCCGATCCAGGATGAAATTGGCATGAGCCTCGATGACCACTTTGACCATGTGTTGCCAGATCTCGAAGCGCATCTGTGCTTCCAGGTGGCATGGGTCAACCTCGAGGCTCCCAGCGCTCAGGAGCTTTTCCATAGCAGCTTGTAAAATTTTATGTCGAATAAATTGTGGTGCGCTGTTGGTCTGAAGCAAACACACAAAACCAAAAGACTGTACAACAGGCTTGATTCGACATAAAACTCCACAGAGCCAGCTGTGAGAGTGTGCTGTTGTTTGCTGTGAGCTCTGAGAGTGTGGCCTCGAAGGGCCGACTCGGGCTTATATCCCGGAGAGTGACTGACACCCGACCGGGTGGGGCTTGGTCCATTCAGGTCAGCTGATTGACAGCCGGCCAGGTGTTGTCTTGTCCCCATGCTGTTCTGCAGGTACAGAGGTTGCCCCCTGCAGTAGACCAGTGGTGGACCACCACATTCAGCTCTACGCAAAATCTTTGTTTTGGTACAGGTTCTTCCATTATGCTTAATATTATACAATGTCTAAGTCATTTCATTGTTTTTTTTTCAAAATTTATACCTAGTAACATTTTAAATATACAATATATTAAACATTTTCTCACAAACACAACAAACAAAAACAAAACTGTCCCTTCCCTTCCCCACTTCCCACTTCCCCTCACTTCCATACATATAGATCCATTCACTGTAAAAGCTTACATATATTTTAAGTATATAGAGTATAGTTGGGGAAACTACACTTTAAATCTATCTAATAGTTACTTTTTTTCTTTTTTTTTTCCTTTTTATTACTGTATCTGGGCCCCTATGTGGTCCAGGTCTGACTGCCAAACCTTTACAAAAGTGTCATATTTGTTCTTCAAGTTATGTGTGATTTTTTTTTTCCTTAGGTATACAGCTTTTCATTTCTGCAGTCGGACTTCCAAGTAATCGCGATACATTTTTTTGCTACCGCCTGTGTTATTTTTATAAATGAGTTTTCACATTTGGTCAATATGTCACTTATTTCCATGAAATTACCTGGTCACCTGTGAAGGCCAATGACCTCAGTTTCATGCATGACCACTTAGCCTGTAGAAAAGTTCTTATCTCAGTCCCGCATCTGAAACACACCTCTGAAATGTTGGCTTTTGATCTTTGTAACTTTTGTGGGGTAAGATATAATTGGCGTAAAAAATTCTACTGAACCAGTCCAAAGCTTGCATTTATAATTGGTGAGTCATTTCATTGTTGGTGTCATGTTGGATGTCCCATTGCAGTGCTCATTGGATTTCATGTCTTCAAAGCTCATGAGTAGCCTAGCCTTCTAATGTGTCATTTGTGCAGTCCCACCTCTAAATTTTCCTCCAATATGTGTAGAGTGGCAAAATATGAATAGATGGGAGTTTGAAAGTGTTACCTGCATTGTTGTTTTCTTGCTGTCCTCCATCACTGATCCAGGCTGTGGTTCTCAACTATCTGCAATTTTAAAAAAAACATTAACCATGTTTCACCAGCAATGTACAATTTGCTCGAGAAGTTTAGTGGGTCACCCAGCAGCAGTGCTAGAAAAAGAATAGTCAACAATTCAGGCCGGAACCCTCCATTAGGACCATGTTTCTCTCTCCACAGACACCGCCTACCCAGCTTGGTATCTTTAGCATTTGATGACTTTAAATTTCAATGTCCTGCCCAGCTACTTTAGAAAAAAATATGGCACCGGCAATTAACGGCGACTTTCTGTGGGCTACAGAAGCCCCTACATTTTCCTTTAAAAACTCGCCTTCTGATCTGCTTCCACTGCAATTGGAAATCTGCTTCCCAATGACCAGCTGCTGAACTGCATTGATAATCTACAAATCTCCCATGCAACAGATGAGTCAGGCCGGCTGGAAAGCAGAGCCCTTAAAGGGCAGTGACATCACTAAGGTGCCAGAAATGTGGTATGAGGACTGGGATCCGAACCAGACTGAAGAGCAGGGGATGGAGAGCACCCCTATTATCTATACTACTGCCATTAGAAAATAAAACTTATGACCTCAGGGCAAGGCTGCTTTATCAGAAGGCTTTTGCAAATGGGTTGCTCAGGACCTGCATATCCTACAGCAGGATATCCTGCAGTTCCCTGCAGCCCCTTACGCACTGGACCCTAAATTACCCAGTCGAACGACAACAGGCAATTTAAGGGCGCTTCCGCCCCTTCAAGCATTCACCATGTCGCCGGACACCCCGCAGGGAATCCCTTGTTCCCTGCGTTGGCCTCCAAAAGGCAAGTAGCTGGGGAAGATGCAGAATTGGAGTGGGGGGTGGTGCGGGACGGACCCTGTTAGGGCCAGGAAGAGCACGGAGTCAGAACACTGTCAGGGCCAGGGGAGAATGCTATTGGGGCCAGGGAAGGAACGTGGAGTTGGGGCTGGGGGGAGAACACTGTCAGGGTCGGGGGGGGGGTGGGTGGGGAGCAGAGTGATGTCAAGGGAACGGAATGGACTGGCGGAGAGTGGAGTGGGCTGTTAGAGAAGCAGAGTGGGCTGTCAGGGAATAGAGTGGACTGATAGGGGAGCAGAGTGGACCAGCAAGATGCAGAGTTGGGGCAGGAGCAATGGCCGTCCTTCTAACCCATAATTCCCCATGCTGCTGGAACCATTCTGGCAGTCCTGCGGCATGGGGGATTATGGGTAAGGAAGACGGCCATTGCATGGAAGCATTGATGGAATTTTCTACCCGAGCAGCCATTGATTGTTTACGAATTGACCAGCAGCAGCTACACAGTGTGTGTATGTGGGTCAACAATCCACCTCTGAGGTGGTTTGCCTACCCGTGCAGTTTTTTTTAAATTCTACCCACCAGTTGGCCTGTACACGGTTAGATAACCTGCCAAATTGGTAGGTTAAACTTGTGTTACAATCCAATTTGTAAACCCCTAGAGCAGGTGAGACAAATCTCAGTTGTTTGCTGCATTGAGACCTGGATGACAGAGAACCCACCAGACACTGCAATCTCACCATTCACAAACTGGACTGGAAGTCTAATTCCAGCAAAGAGAGAGGGGGTGGTGTTAACACCAGCTGGTGCCCGAACATTCAGGTCACGTCGACCTCCTGCTCCACCACCTTAGATAAATCGCAACAAAATTCAGATCTTTCTATCTATGCCAAGAGTTCTCATCAGTGATTCTCACCAGATTTTATATTCCTCCAAATGTCGATTATAAACAGGCACTTACAGAGCTGCAGGATGTGCTCAATAAACAAGATACAGCCCACCCTGACTTTAACCAGGCCTGTCTCAAAAAAAAACCCTGCCCAATTAATATCATCATGTAACCTTCTGTACCGGAGGTCCAAGCACACTTGATCACTGCTCCACGAAGATAAGGAAGACCTATTGTTCTTTCCCAAGACCACATTTTAGCAAGTTGGATCAGTTGGCTGTGTTCCTGCTGCATTCATAAAGACAGAGCCTAAAAAGAAAGGCTTTGGAGATCAGGACAGCTAGAAGATGGTCACAGGATGCTGAAGAACAGATACAGGACTTCCTCGAGTCACTGGATTGGGTGATGTTCAGGAACTCAGCTAAGGGTATGTATGATCACACCAGGGTCATAACAGACTTTATTTAGTGGATGAGTGTGTCCCCACCAAATCATTCAGGTTTTTCCCAACCAGAAGCCCTGGATGAACAATGAAATCTGAAAACTGCTGAGAGGCAGATCACAGGCATTTAAATCCAGAGATCCAGAACACTAAACAAGGAACAGGTACAACCTATGGAGAGCCACCTCACGGGCGAAGTAAAGATTCCGGACAAGAACAGAAACAACGGATGATACCTAACAGCTGTGGCAGGGCCTAAATGACATAACCTGCTACAAAACCAAATCCGGTGCAGTAGGAGACAGCAAAGCTTCACTCAATGCCTTCTATGCCTGATTTGACTGCCAGAACAAGGAAGAACCTCTGCACACCCCCATGTCCGCTGACATCCTCTTCTGTCAGTATTTGAAACACAATCTCCATCAGCACCAGAGAGGCACGGGTTGGCATACTTAGTCCCCTGCTCTACTGCTTTACACCTACGACTGCTCAGTACAGCAATACCATCTACAAATTTTCTGAAAATGCCACAGTAGTGGGTTGTATAAAAGGGGGCAACAGGAGGGAATTTGTAAATCGACAACAACCTCACACTCAGTGTCACCAAAACCAAGGAGCAGATTGTGGACTTCAGGAAGGAAAGACCAAAGGTATACAATTCAGTGATCATTTGGGGAATCAGAAGTGGGGAGGGTGACCACATTGAAATTCCTCTGAATCACTATATCAGAGGACTTTTCTTGGACCCAACACACTAATGTCACCATGACGAAAGCAAGTCAGGACCTCCCTCTCCTCAGAAGTTTGCTGAGGTTCAGTATGACATCAGAAATGTTGGCAAACTTCTACAGATGTGCTGACTAGCTGCATCATGGCCTGGTGTGGGGGCACCAATACCTCTGAGCGGAAAACCTTGCTAGAGGTAGTGGTCACAGCCCAGGACATCACAGCCAAAACCCTCTGCACCACTGAATACATCCACATGGAAAGCTGGCATCAGTGAGCTGCAGCAATCAAGGATCTACACCATCCAGGACAAGACTCGCACCACCAGGTTCAGGAACAGTGGCTCCCCCTCCACCATCAGACTCCTCAACAATGAATTCAATGAGAAACTCATTTGAGGACTCTCATTTTGCATAAGTTGTATTACTGATTTTTTTTTCTATTTTGCACAGTCTATTTTTTTTACCTTTCTCTCTTTTGGATACATATCTTTTTCTTGTGTACAGTTTGTGCTATTGCTAAGTAGAAATCCTGCCTGGCCCGCAGGAGAAAGAATTTCAGGGTTGTCTGGAGGTCTTGTACTGCATGCGCGCTGAGAATAAATCTGAACTTCCATCTCTAGGCTCTAGGTCACTCCATCGGGTAAAACCTTAATTTAAACCGGGAGTTGAATCTATTGTTTAAATGGAAAACTGTTGCATAAATATTTGGATTGGTCTACAAGTCCCTTTATCAGATTGACTGAACTTCTGCAATTGTAATTCATGAACACTTGTACCTCATTCTTGTTCTATATTACTCTATTTTTTTTTCCCAGAAGCAAATCTACGTGTATTAATCCCTGAGGTATGAAATTCATTATCAGTGTGGTGCTCTCTATATCTGTTTTGAAATTTTTTTTAGATAAAGCTCTCAATTTAATATGGTCAGTGTAAGTAGTTTGTGTAGGAGATGTTCTACTTGTGCCCGTGATTACAGAAAACATCAAACAAAACAATTTATAACATATCCTTTAATCATTACACAAATGATCCCTGCTGCTCAGGCATTTCAAGAGATTGCAGTTGCAAGATACTATCCAGACGTGGATATCTTAGCCCATGTTCACCTCATGGCCAGTAGCAGTCAGTGTCTCCTAAATGAAGCAGTATAGTGTGGCACAAAGCCACAGGAGCTGTGCCTAGAGGAAGAATCTGCCTCCCTCAGTGCTGCTAATTGTAATCACACATCATTTGTTGTGAATGAAAGCTACTAAGATAGAAGCTTAAGGATTTGGCTTTGCAATTTGTTACACTTGTGTCATGACATTCCAATAGATCAGGGGTTCCCAACCTGAGGTACGTGTAACCCCAGTGGTAAATTTGCATTTTCAGGGGGTACATTGGGTCTGAGAGAATTACCACTACTGTACAATAAATGGTGTTGTTATCTGCAGTCAGATTGCACAATGTCGTTTTTTTATCCTTAATTTTTAGGGGTACATGGGAACCTATAAAAATGCCCAAGGGGTACACAGGAACAAAAAGGTTGGGAACCCCTGCATTAGATCAAAAAGTTAGATTTAATTGATTTTGAAAATTTCATTGAAAATAATTTATTTTCATTCACAATGGGTACTTTCAAGGTTTTTGATGTATCAATTAAGTCTTGAAAAATGAGTAGATCTTTATGGGATTATAGTTTGAAACAATACAGTCTTAGGCCACCTGCAACATGGTGGATGGAGGTGGCACATAAAACTAGAAATAGAAGTTGAGATGACTCAGCAAAAACATCGAGGAGGCATAATGATGCTTCTATGCACCTGAAAAATAACTCAAGGTAAACCTTACTGTCTGGGATCATAATGGGGTTGGTCCGAAAAGTCTTGATGCTGTATCCCTACAATATGTAAATTTTGCACTCAAGGAACACTGACAATTGTATGTTCCATTCATCTGGATTCTCGGTCCACTGTATTGATTGCATCTGAGAACTAAGTTGTTAGATAGTTCCTCGAATAAGCTTGTATTGCAGAGATTTTCATGCTGTAGATCAGTGTTTCGCAACCTTTTTCTTTCCACTCACGTACCACTTTAAGTATTCCCTATGGAAAGGATTGCTTAAGGTGGTATGCGAATGGAAAATCTTTTTTTCTTTGGCTTGGCTTCGCGGACGAAGATTTATGGAGGGGGTAAATGTCCACGTCAGCTGCAGGCTCGTTTGTGGCTGACAAGTCCGATGCGGGACAGGCAGACACGGTTGCAGCGGTTGCAGGGGAAAATTGGTTGGTTGGGGTTGGGTGTTGGGTTTTTCCTCCTTTGTCTTTTGTCAGTGAGGTGGGCTCTGCGGTCTTCTTCAAAACTACTGTTTTAATCTTACCTAATTGATTTGTTATGTGCACGGTTTCATAACTCCTAAGGAAGTGGGGCAATGACAATTTTTCTCAAGCAAAATATTTCAGTAACAATTAGTTCTAGAGGAGTGATTCTCAACCTTCCCTCCCCACCCATACACCACTTTAAGCAATCCCTTACTAATCACAGAGCACTAAAAGCATAGGGATTACTTAAAGTGGTATGTGGGTGGAAAGAAAAAGGTTGACAACCACTGGGTTAACCAATAGAAGGCAAAGAATTGAAATAAATGGGTGTTTGGCTGGTTGGCAATCAGTGATGAGCTAAGTGCCACAGGGGTCAGTGCTGGACCCACAACTGTTCACTATATACATTAATGATTTGGAAGATGCTGTGTGCAATGTATCAAAGTTTTCTGAGGACACTGCATTAAGGGGAAAAGCTAATTATACAGAGGATGTGGAAGGTCTGCAGAGAGCATCTTCACTGAGCACCTTCGCTCTGACTGCAACAATAACAGGGATCTCCCAGTGGCCAACTATCTTAATTCTACACATCATTCCCACACCATCTTATCCATGACCTCGTGCACTGCTGAACCGTGGCTTCCTGCAAATTGGAACAACATCTAATATTCTACTTTCCAACTGGTCAGCATTAACATCAACTACTCCAGCTTCCGTAACCCCCTCCCTCCAAGTCTATCTCTTTTTCTATCCCTCTGTCTTCCTTCCTTCAGCTCCCCATCCCCTTCATTTCACTCTCCATTCAGAGCTACTCTCTCCCCTATCACCTCAGCTTTCTTCTCTTTTACCCTCCTATGTCCTTTTACCTGCATGCCTCCCCCTGCCCCTCCCTTCCTCCTCTCCCTTCTTCAACCTTTTTAGTAAGCTTTTTGCTCATACCTGCTTCAGGGCTCAAGCCCAAAACGTTGTTTACCCCTTTACATGCAATAGATGCTGCATTCTACTACATTTGCAGACCTCCCTGTTTCACTACAAAGAAGTATAGATACGTTAACTGAGTGGGAAGGGGTCTCACCGGTAAATGTCAGATTTAGAAGAGAAAATCCTAGAGCAGATTATTTATTTAAATGGTGAAAGACTGCAACATGTTCTTGCAGTGAGAGATTTGGGAGTGGTTATGGATGAAACACAAGAGCTGATGAAGAATGCAAATGTAATGTTGTCCTTCATTGCTGAAGGGATTGAACTTGGAGGCTCAGATGCAACTGTACAGGGTACTGGTGAGGCAGCACCTATAATACTGCATGCCGATCTGGTCTCTTTATATGAGAAAGGTAGTGTCGAAGAGATTCACCAGGTTGAAACTAGTGATGAAGGGATTAGTTTATAAGGAAAGATTGAATCACCTGGTACTATACTCCCTGGAATTCCAAAGAATGAGAGGGAATCTTTTAAAAAAATTTAAAATTATGAAAGGACCAGATACAATAAAGACAGGAAAATTGTTTCCACTGGTAGGTGAGACTAAAACTGCAGGAGATAGCCTTAAAATTCAGGGGAGTAGAGTTAGATTGGATATTATGCTTTTCCCAGAGAGAAATTCCTGTTGAATTCTCAGCTCCAATAAGCATTAAGTGCTGCCTCTTTTAGATACATTTAAGACACAGTTACATAGATTATTGTGTAGTAGGAGAATTAATATAAGGCATGTTGGTGGAACAGAGTCCATAGTCAGATCATCCATGTCCTTATTAAATAGCAGAGAAGGTTCAACAGGGTGGATGGCCAACTCCTGTTCCTATTTCTTATATGTTACACATGTTATTTTGAAGTGGATTTTTATAGTTATGTCAGTTGGTTGGATAAAATGTTACACTTTGATTTTTCTGACTGGAAGAAAGACAAGGTTTATTAAGATCAATCAAGCGGAGTATTTCTTCTCTTCAGAAGTGATTAAACAAAGAGTAAAAGATTCAGTCATTCCTCTATGACCATTTACATTTTCTGGCATGACATTTCCTTGGCTCATACAGTGCTAAAAAGTGCAAAGAAATAGTAACATAACCTTTACTGCAATCTCCGGTTAAATGGCACAACTTTAACGGCTTTGGATGGAAGTTAGTTCCATGTACCCAATATTCTACACTTGAAAATAATTAAACTGTGCAAGTTGGGAAGGAATTCCAAAAAGATACAAGAAGTGGAAGAGTCCCAGATAATTGGACATTGTTTTATTGCATGACTTCAACATGGTCAATGAACATGGTGCTCAGTGCTGAAAACTGAATGGAGGGTGGGGGTTGAAGTGGAGAATGTTAGCAAATCAAAATATCAAAAGGGCAAAAAATACTGAGAAAGGGGGAGAATAAGGGAGGCAACAGTGGCAAGGCTGATTGTGGCACCTCAGGACTGAAATTCAAACCATTGGAGTCTGAGTTATAGCATAAAAAGCTTACATTTCTTTAGAGTGACAGGATTGTTTAGGACGTTCTTACCTTGGCCAGTTTTGCAACAGGGACACCCTCTCTTTCTCCACATCTAATGTGGCAGGCAACACACATACAGTTTGAATTGTACTTGTTTGCTGTCTTCCATTTTGATCCTTTAGCAGGCGCGAGTCTTGTAGCAAAAATGTTCTGCCTGAGTGCAATTTAGTCTGTTCTGTCCCATTTGCCATATCTGCAGGCTACTCACAGTCCAATATAGATGCTTTCAGTTCCTTGGCACCTCAATTAGTTTTACCACCACCAATGCCAAATCAGTTTCAGTGGTTGAACCAGTAAAATAATCTTAATTTTTTTTACAACTGGAGGTAATTTCATTCAGTTAGTCTCTTGGATTCTTCCTTATGCTGCAGAATGCAGTTCAAGCTATGAAACAATATACAAAAGGTGATATTCTCCCAATACTCTCTGTTATATACAGAGGAAACTTGGGACTATTTTATGCTGGATCATGAACACTGCAAGACTGTAAGAGCTGCATCACACTTGAGTGGTGAGCATGCTCAGTGCAACAGTGTATCAATACATGGCCTGATGTGAGTAAAGATTTGTGCTTCTAAATTACAAGGTTTTCTTAGTGTTTATTAAGACCTCCAATGGTACAACCGAGGACATAATATGGTGGCAGCAGTGGGATTGATAGAAACCCACACCATATAGAAAAAAAATCCCTGGAAACCAAAATAAACACGAAGAGAAGGAAACAAAGAAAAAGCAGTATTACCTGACTACCAGAGCTGGAGAAGAAAATGGCCACAGCCGCAGCATTACACCCAGTCATGGAATGGGAACCCAACGACGTTACAGAGGCTTTTAAAAAGTTCAATCAGAGGTGCAACCTGGCATTCAAAAGTTTCCTCAAGGGAATCACACCAGAGGAAACAGTTAGTTACATCCTTCTTTGGATGGGGGAGCAAGGACTAGACCTGTTTAATAGCTGGGAGCTGGCTGAAGGGGAAGAAAATAACCCAAAAAGGATATTAGAAAAAATTTCTTCACATCTGGAATATAAATCCAATTTCCAGGGATTAAAACAAGATCCTGATGAGTCAGTAGATAATTTCCTCACAAGGCTGAAGAACATGGCAGCAAAATGCAACTTCAAAGAAATCTAGGAGAGAAGAGTCGACCAACTAATCTGGGGAAGTGCTCATCCTGAAGGGCAGAAAGCTCTCATAGGAAAAGACAGCTTGAAACTAGCAGATGCCGTAGACACAGCTCAGGCCTTTGAGGCCACTAGGAAGCAAATGCAATCCCTCTCCATGCAGGCCAACATGCAGCACAGAGATAGAAGGGTCGATGCCATAAAGTGCCCGCAGAGAAAGTCGCAGACATCCGAGAACTGCAGGAGGTGTGGCAGAATACACCCCTTCGATAACCACAAGAAATACCCCGCATATGGTTCGAAGGATCTGTGGGAAGGTCAATCGTTGGGAAAAGATGTGGAGGTCTGACATGAAAAAAGGAAGAAACCAAGAATACAGAAGGAAAGTACAACTCGTCGAGGGAAGTGACAGCAGTGACTCCAACTCACTGACGCTCGGCATCGAAACTATACTCCTTCATGAGATGTCCAAGAAAGGGAAGGGAGAAAAAAATGAATTACACACCATGATCCAAGTTAAAAGAAAGATTGGAAACAAGCCAACAATATTCAACTTGAAAATAAAGTTGGATACTGGATCACAAAGCAACGTCCTCCTGCTTAGACTGTACTGCCAGATGATTCCCGAGCACATAAAGAATGGGTAACAAGAGGAAGGCACACTAGAAGCTGCAAATGTCACGCTCACAGCCTATGGTGGCCCTGTGATTAAACAACGAGGAAAAGTCCAAATAAAAGGCAAGCATAAAGGAAAGGGCATCATATGCACATTCTGTGTGGTTGATGCCGACGGACCAGCAGTCCTAGACCTGAATAGTTGTCAGGAATTACAGCTAATCTCTGTAAACAATGAGATCAGGGAGAAGAAAATGTCCAAGAGGATCAATAGCGACATTCCACAAGCAATGCCCTCTGATCACAAATAAAGCCGAACTCATGGACATGAGTTTTGCTTCGATCTGTCAATGAGGTAGATGGTTGTTCCAGTCTTTAGTTAATAAAAGCCTGATAGTTTCACAACTCCAGCCTTCTGTGATATTGATATTACATCAATTTTATTAACTAAAAATATCAAAGAAGCATGGAACAGTACCTGAAACCTGAGAAGCTTGACATTGACCCTCACTTGCTGGATGCCCCAAACACGTTCGAGCTTTGGCTATGCTGTTTTGAAAACTTCCTGGTGGCAACCGTGGATGCCATCACCTCAGATGCTAACTGACTGAGTCTACTCCTCTTGTGGGTCGGGCCCCAAGTGTTCCCGATGATCAGCAATGCCAGGTCAAGGCCCAGTATCACAGGAAGGTTAATGAGGTCTATGCCAGGCATCTCCTGGCCACCAGAAAACAGTGACTTGGTGAGTCAAGTGTCAATTATCTGTGGGCCCTATGGAACCTGTGCAGACCGTGCAACTGTAAGGCCATATTGGCTGTCTAGAACACAGAGGATGTCATCAGAGATGGGTATGTGGCCAGCATCCTCTCTGGGTACATATGGCAATGACTACTGGAACAAAAGGTACTTGATCTGCAAAAGGAAGTTGAACTTACAGAGACACTTGAGGTGGCCCTCCAGAACTTAGATGAGTAATCTGCCGCTTAGTCGCCGTGGGCACCACTATCATAGAAACATAGAAAATAGGTGCAGGAGTAGGCCATTCAAGCCTCTACCACCATTCATTATCATGAATGATCATGGCTGATCTCTACTCAGTACCTAGTACCTTCCTTCTCCCCATACCCCTGATCCCCTTAGACACAAGGGCCAAATCCAACTTCCTCTTAAATATAGATAAGGAACCGGGTTCAACCACTTCCTGTTACAAAGAATTCCATAGATTCACCACTCTCTGAAAGAATTTTTTTCCTCATCTCAGTCCTAAAAGACTTCTCCCTTATCCTTAAACTGTGACCCCTGGTTCTGGTTTTCCCCAACTACAGGAACAACCTTCCTGCATCTAGCCTGTCCAATCCCTGAAGAATTTTATACGTTTCGATAAGATCCCCCTCAATCTTCTAAATTCTAGCAAGTATAAGCCTAGTCAATCCATCCTTTCTTCATATGTCAGTCCTGCCATCCCTGCTATCAATCTAGTGAATCTTCTTTGCATTCCCTCAATGGCAAGGATGACTTTCCTCAGATAAGGAGACCAAAACTGTACACAATACAGTTTGTGGTCTCACCAAGGCCCTGTACAGCTGCAGTAGAACCTCTCTGCTCCTGTACTCGAATCCACTTGCTGTGAATCCCAACATACCATTTGTTTTCCTCACTGCCTTCTGTACCTGCACACCCACTTTCAATGACTGGTGCACAGCAACACCCAGGTCTCGTTGCATCTTTCCTTTTCCTAATCTGACACCATTTAGGTAATAATCTTCTCTCCTGTTCTTGGTTCCAAAGTGAATAACCTCACATTTATCCATATTATATTGCATTGGCCATGCCTTGGCCCACCTTGTGAGTGATTGGTCCCCTACACCATCCCACTACTCTAGAGATCTGAACTTTGTCGCCGTTGCAGGTGATTTCCCCAATTGCTACTTCTGCGGGGAGGGTCAGCATCCAAGGATACGCTGCCCTCCCAAGGATGCAGTGTGCGGCAGGTGCCGGAAAAGGGGGCCAAAATTTGCCAGTCCAAAACATCTGCAAGATCTAGCAGTGCTACATGTGGACAGTCGTCACTCTGGGCATCTTCCCTGCACACCAGCGATGCCATGTGTGAGTCATGGGGCCGCCATTTTGGACTGCACGCCAAATGGCATCTTCCCAGGCAAACGACATCACGAGGTTCCCCCTGTAGGCAGCGTGTAGCCTCTCAACCCTTGAGGTTGACCTCCCTCCTGTTGTTTGTCAATCCACACCTGATTGCAAGCTGGTGACCATCAGGAGTAGATGGTACTGTGCATTCATTAAGTCAGAGGTTCAGCGCTTATTGGACGAGGGCATCATCGAGGCCAGTAATAGCCCTTGGAGGGCCCAGATCACCAATGGGTATAGGTAGCTTGATGCTTACCTCCTTCTCTGCATATCTGATATGGTCAACCAAATTGCACAATATCAAGTATTCACCACAATTGACCTAAAGTTAGTGTATCACCAGCTCCCAATCTGCCCAGAGGACCACCAGTATACAGCATTTGAACCAAAACATTGCCTCTCCCACTTCCACTAGGTCCCTTTCAGCGTCATAAATGGGGTCTCCATCTTCCAGTGGGATTTGGACTGCATGGTGGACCATTACAATCTACAGGCCTCTTTCCCATACCTTGATAATGTAATTTTCTGCAGCCATGACCTGCAGGATCATGATGTGAACCTCTGTAAGTTCCACCAGGCAGAATAATGCATGAAACGTACTTATAATGAGGACAAATGTGTGTTCTGGACAGCACGACTAGCCATAGTTGGCTGTGTGGTCAAGAATGGGGCCCCGACCCTGACTGCATGCGTCCACTGATGGAGCTATCTTCAAGTTATTGTGGCTTGCAAGGAATTGCTAGAACAGCTTGCACACACACATTTTAAAACACAGAATATTTGCAGGACTTTTGCAGAGTGCTTTTTGCAAGAGGCAACAATGTATCAACATACAGCTTTCCTGGGAACATGTGATCTTTGCAAGCGGGACAGAACAGTTTTGCTCTCAGAGAGGGAGGGAGTGAGAAAGAAGGAGTCACAGAAATCAGTTCCAGAGGGACAAGCTGGCAAACTTTGGAAGGATGGCTGGTCAAAGGAGAAGACTGGCGATCTAAAAGGTGACCTGAAAGAAAGAGGATCATCTGGAGAACCCTGAAGGGGGCAAGTTTCGTCAGCAAGACTGATTGAGAAGGAATCAGTTGCGGATGTCCTGGAAAAGGAATCTCTCTCTGAAAACCAGAAAAAACCCTTCTGAGTGGTAACCATTTGCCTGTTAAACACCAAGGACTGGTGAACTTTGTTAATGCTAACTTCTGTGTACAGTACAAGAATTGCCTACAACCAGTGAGATTGGACTGATCGAAAGAACTTTTCTAATCTTAAATATACATTACACACATCTGTGCTTAGTATTAGAGGGGGGATTAAGTAGGTTAGGTAGGTTAAGTAAGTAAGTTAAGTAACAAGTTAAAGTTTAATTCTGTTTTCTTGTTCAAATATAATTAAAACTACTTTTGTTTAAATAACCCTGTGTTGTGGTGCATATCTATTGCTGCTGGTTTTGGGGTCCTCTGGACTCTGTAACAGTATCTTAGAAAGGATGTGATGTTGTTGGAGAGGGTGCAGAGGAAATTTATGAGGAAAATTCCCAGAATGCAAGGGCTAACGTACGAGGAGCATTTGACAGCTCTTGGGTTGTATTCATTGGAGTATAGGAGAATGAGAGGGAATCTCATAGAAACATTTCGAATTTTGACGGAGTGGATGTAGTTAAGATATTTCCTTTGATGGGTGAATCAGGGACAATGGATCACAGTCTTAAAATTAAAAATTATCCATTTAAAACAGAGATGAGGAAAAACTTCTTTAGTCAGAGAGTCGTGGATCTGTGGAACTCACCGCCTCATACAACGGTGGAGGCCAGATCAAATTTAAACAGGAAATTGGTAAGTATCTAATTAGTAAGGGTATCAAGGGATGTGGGGAAAAGGCTGGAAATTGGGACTAGGTGTGAGCATAGTTCATCTTAGTGCAGCATCACAGAACAGACTCAATGGGCCTAGTGGCCTGCTTCTGTTCCTTGATCTTGTGATACCCTCAAAGCATTGAAAAGATCTCTCAGGTTCTTCTCATACTATGCTTAATGGGTCCCTAACTATGCAGACAAGATTCACCCATTGGTCAACACCACCACATTTCCCCTACCAGCTGAGGCCCAAGCTGCATTCAACAGTATCAAAAATGACATTGCAAAGGCAACCATGCATCCCATAGATAAGTCCACAGCATTCCAAGTCGAGAGCGATGCATCTGACCTTGTCCTGGCTGCCACACTCAATCAAGCGGGCAGACCTGTCGCCTTTATCTCATGTACCCTCCAAGTCCCTGAAATTCGCCAATCTTCTTTCGAGAAGGAGTCCCAGACCATCATGGAGGCTGGGCACTACCTCGATGGGAAACGATTCACCCTCCTCACAGATCAGCATGTGGTCGCATTCATGTTTAATAGAAGCGAGGGGGTAAAATTAAGAATGATAAGATCCTCTGGTGGAGAATCGAACTGTCCACTTACAACTATGACATTCTTTACCAGCCCGGCAAACTTAACAAGTCCCCAGACCCTCTATCCCAAGGAACCTGTGCCAGTGTCTAAATGGACAGACTGTAGGCTCTTCACAATGTCCCTTGCCACCCCAGAGTAACTAGGTTTTCCATTTTATCAAATCTTAGAATCTACTATACTCCACTGAGGAAGTCGGGCTATGACTAAACACTGCCATGTCTGCGCCGAATGCAAAAACCCTTCTGACTGGTAACCATTTGCTAACTTCTGTGCGCAGTACAAGAATTGCCTACAACCAGTGAGATTGGACTGATCCAAAGAACCTTTCAATAGTATCAGAAACTTAAGTACTTATTTTGAGCAGCTCAACCTTAATTTCAAGGGACCCCTCCTCTCCTCCAACCAGAATGTCTATTTCTTTATGATCATTGATGAATACTCCCATTTTCCCTTCACCATCCCATGCCCAGACATAACCACGCCACAGTTATCAAGTCCCTCCGTAATATCGTCACTCTTTTTCGCTTTGGACCACCAGCTACAACTCTTGGGGTAATGGGCAAGTGGAAAGGGAAAATGCCAGAGTCGGGAAGACCATCCTCCTGGCATTGAGGTCAAGGGGTCTCCCCGTCTCCAAGTGGCAAGAAGTCCTCCCATACACACTCCACTCCACCTGGTCACTTTTATATTCGGCCATCAACAACATGCTTCATGAACAGATGTTTGCTTTCCCTACGAAGTCTGCATCAGCGACTATGCTACCTGCCTGGCTTACCTCGCCAGGACTAGTATTGCTCTGGAAGCACATCCAATCCTGCTCCCGGAACCTGCAGCTGACCAACTCCTACCCCTGGCCACTGTTGTGGCCAACAATGTACCAGCCCCACACTCCCCCACCCCCCCACCTATCCCCACCCCTCAACAAACTGTTAACAGGCCTACCTCACAAATTGCTCAGAGCACTGTAAGCCATGCCCCAACCATTGCCATGTCACTCGCTTTGGCAGAGGAGACCATCTGATAGATTAAACGTGTAAAATGTATATACATATAATGGTTTCACCCTCTCTTTTTTTCTCACCCCAAAGGACTCTTCTTAAGAAGGCGGGGTAAATGTGGTAAACCACTATTATGCCATGATTGTCTGCTGCCAGCCCGAGACCGATCCTACCCATAACCTTTCCCTTTCTCTTTGCTTCGATCAGTCAATGAGGTTGATGGTTGTTTCAATCTTTAGTGAATAACAGCCTGATAGTTTTCCATCTCCAGCATTTTATGATTATTGATGGTACATAATCTTCTATTTGAGGCATGGTTATTTTTGTTTCACCAATCATGGGACAATTACATTCGGCTGACAGCTTTCTCCCTCTTTTTTGATAGAGGTTATATTTTAAAAATGCCTTATCCCTGGTTTTGATTGAAGGCTTCTTTTGGAAATTGAATCATCGAATCTCTGGTATTTGAAATTTAAACACAAGTTTCTTCATTGTGCTCATGACAGAGCATATCAGGAAATTGTACTCCCAGTGGACCAATAATCAGCTTTTGAAATGTAGTCCAGGAACAATGAGGACTTGCCCTTATTGGAAAATATTAAAATCATCCAGCCCTCAACAACTTTAGAGCTGTTCATTATGCCATTAACTTCCTCATCATTTATTTTTCTGTGAGCCCCTTTTGAAAATTATGTTCAATGCTTTACAAGATCTAGGTTTCAGTAGAATAGTTGTTATCTATCTTAAATGTCTTTGAAAGAAATGTTGATATACTGGCTCCTTGAATCACTGTAATCCATCTATTGAAAGAATTTCCTTAATCCTGTTGTATACAAAAGTGATGGTAATAAATCTACCTCTCACTCCTTCCTTCAGCCAAATGCACTTCGCACCTCTCCCTCATCTTTTCCCTCTCCCTCTCCCTCCAGCTGCATCCACCTTTGGCCGCATCATGTCATTTCCCTTTATTTTTCACAAGCTATCCGTGTTTCCCCATTCACTAACCTTTCTGCCTGAACAAATCCATTCCTCACCCAACGTACTAAATCCCTGCAGTTCGCATGACATATAATGTGTTTAAGGTTTGATCATCGGAAGACCAAGGAACTAAATTAACAATTTATTCCCATGAAGACCAGATGTCAAATTGAATTCAATAAATCTCCTTATTTGTATATTGTTAGGATGTTCATAAATCCAAAACAGTTCAATAGCTTCCTTCTTGCCAGCCTGATTGGTTTATTACATGCATATCTTTAGTGCCCAAATATGTAATTGATTGTTGATTATTTCAGATGTAGTTCAACCTGTAATATGTCCAGATCATTTTCTTTCTGCCTTTGCCTGTCCTTCCCACCAAGGACCAGTTTGCTGGCATTAGAAATATTATCTTTCTATCACAATACAAAATGAAAGAAAGAGAAAAACAGAAAGTAATTTATTTGGAAATGATTGTTGATACCTCAGCAATATTAGACAGTAGAAACTTATTGACATTCATTTTTTTGAGGGTAGTCACAGAAAAAGGCAACGTCAATTATGACTCCATCATAGCAACATTGTTTCCATACACTTCACTAATTTTTGAATTAATGTTTTCACTGGAATTTCCACAGAAAATCTCAGGACTGATTAGAATCAACAAAGAGCCTGTTACACCACTAGCCTACTACAGGGGGCGATCTCTGTACCTGCAGGAAGACCCACCGGAGGACCGACTACACCTGGCTGGCTGTCAATCAGCTGACCTGAATAGACCCCGAGTGAGCTAACTCCACCCGGCCGGCTGTCAATCCTGAGCCAGCCTCTCTCAAGCCAGTCACTCAGGAGCCACCATCACAGCTATGACTGTAGCAGAGACTCTTAGCCAAATAAAGCCTGTTGTACAGTTTTTGAGTTTGTGTCTGCTCACTGCTGCTGCAGTGCGTCACACTAGACAAATATCAACGAAAGTTTTTGAATGTAGCAATAGTGGTGGCTAATTTAGGCATAGATGGCATATGGAAATACAAAATTGTATACTGTTAGAAAAAATTACTTATAACTTAAGGAACCAACCAGAAAAAATGTATGTGATTTGGAAACCATATAAGGATTTTGATGAAAGTCCATCCATATTGTCCGTTATACCCGCACCTCCCAAATAATATGTTCAAGATAGAATTACTATGTTAGAAAATATAAATAATGAATGATGTAAAATTATTCAGGTGTGCTTTCTTTTTTCCTTTTCTTTTTTCTTTCTCTTTGGGGGGAGGGGGAGGAAAGGGGGGGATAAAAAAAAATTAAAAAAAGAACAAAGACCCTATAGAAAGCATTCCTCGCGCATAAAGTACACAGAATTGGGTGAAAGTGTGCACCCTTCTTAACAAAGCTACAGTTAATTTGAAATTATAGTTGGCATGTATTTGAACTTCACCATTAATGACAGAAGCTGGGTTAATCTCTCAGTAGTTTACACAGTGTTCATTTATTATTCTCATATATTAAGAAAAAAAGGGATGGAATTAGGAAACCTTGAAACTTGCAGAACAAAGGATAATTCTTGCCCATATTTTAATGAATATACCAATAAATCAAATTAATACTGTGGAAAATATTGAAGAAGAATTGTTTCTTAATAAAGCCAATTTTGTGATGGAAAGGAAGGTAAATTAGTCTCTATTGGAAATGTCGAATTTAAATAAAGGTCTGAAATAATGTTGTTCACTTAAAAATATATATCAGATACTCTAGAAAAGTGTGTCAGCATGCGATCTTTCCAAGTAATTTTTGTATCATTTCCCATTTGCTTTCCAAGGAGTTATTGCATCATGTTCTCTGATATCCTGTGTATTATGGATTTTATGAGCCAAAAATTCTATTGTGTGTGCAGAGCACACTTTTGGGAAAGAGATCAAGGTCCTTTGTGCACAGTATCCATTTGCAAATGGATATTGCTAGCTGTACACAAGGGATTTGGGGTGTTATGCAACATATGACTGATGGCACTGTTGAAAAACCATTGTTTGAAGACATGAATTGTAAACAACACAGGTCTTGGACATAGGAGGTGGCCTAAGCCTAAGCTCTTGCATTTGTCTCCTCCCAATTCCAGCAAAAAGGTAGTGATTTGATTCTCCTGGAATGCTTCCACAATGGTGGTTCTGTAAAGTAAGTCTTCTCTACCTTATTGTTAGAGGGTGGTAGAGACCATTGAGTCATAGAGTTGTACAGAAATAAATTGAGCCCATCAGCCCACAATATCCATGTCAACTTTACTGTACATCTATGCTAATCCAATTTGCATGCATTAATACTGTATTCCTCAATGTCTTGCCTATTCAAGTGTCGGTCTAATTGCTTCTAATCAGAGTGATTATATTTGGCTCCACTATGTTTACTGGCAGTGAGTCCCAGATATCAACCACTCTGCAGAAACTTGAGGGAAAAGATTTACACAGAGAGTGGTGTGATAGTACTGATCTATCACCAATGTACATAGTGTATATAGTTACTGTATCTAGACTGTGCTTACAGCGATTGGCTGAGAGCTAAGCCACGCCTATTGTCTGGGCCTTAAAGGGTTGTGTCCCTAGCTAGGTCGGATCATTCCGGACTGGTCGGCCACCTGTGAAGAGCTCCTGTCTTTTGCTAATAAAAGCCTTGGTTTGGATCAACAAGTCTTTGGTTCTTTCAATGAGCTCTACAAGTGATTGATATCTGGAACTCAAAGTGGTGAAACCAAATACAATCACAGTTATCAAGTAGCATTTGGACAGACACTCAAATTAGCAAGGCAAAGAAGAGCATAGAAAATCTAAATTCTATTTATTTATAATCTGAATTTTAAATTAAAGTCCTCCAATTCAGGCAATATTCTGTAAATCTCCTCTCCTCAGATAACTGTGATCCATGTCCCACATATTCATCTCAGCCTTTGGAAGGATGTGGTCCAAACCCTCGCTATCTGGTGAGAGAACCTCAACTACTGGTGAGGAGAACCTTGGCAACTGGTGAGTGTCAGGAGCTGTGCTTTGTTTCACGGGAGTTTAAGTTGAAGTGGAGCAAGATCTTTGGATATTGGTTGGAGACTGTGATATAGATAGAGCCAGCAGCAAATTTTTAGATGGAGCAACCAGTCTGTGAGTAGCTCAGTGTAGGTGGGATAGAGATTTTGACTCGCGAGGCTAATGTGAACAGACCTGAGGACACGCTACAGGTACAGGTAAGGTCAGGTAAGATCTTTTCATACTAACCCTGAGTAGGTAGTGGTATTCTCCAAATGCAGGATGTGGGAAATCTCGGATAGCACAAGTGTCCCTGATGACTACGTCTGCAAGAGGTGTATCCAACTGCAGCTCTTTACTGACTATGTTAGGGAAGTGGAGCTGGAACTAGATGAACTTCAGATCATTTGGGAGGCAGAGGGGGAGATAGGCAGGTAAATGGGTGACTGTTAAGAGAGGGACGGGGAATAGGCAGAGCATCCCTGTGGCCATTCCCCTCAACAATAAGTACACTTTTTAATTCTGTGGAGAGGGATGATTTACCAGGGATAAGTCATAGCATGGAGTCTGGCCCTTAGAAGGGAAGTGAATGAAGAGGAGAGCAATGGTGGTTGGGGATTGAATAGTTAGGGAAACAGATAGGAAGTTCTGTAAAGAAGATCGAGACTCCTGGGTGGAAAGTTGCCTCCTAGGTGCCAGGGTCAGGGATGTCTCAGATTGAGTCCACAGCATTCTCATGTGGGAGGGTGATCAGCCAGATGTCATGGTCCACAGTTGTACCAATGACATAGGTAGGAAAAGGTCCTGAAGAGCAAATCTAAGGAGTTAAGAAGGAAGCTAAAAAACATGACCTCGAGGGTGGAATCTCTAGATTTCTGCCTTTGCCACACTCCAGTGAGGACAGGAATAAGAAGTTATAGCAAATGCATGTGTTGCTGAGGAACTGGTCAAACTGAATCAGTGACTTATTTAAGGACTCTTTCTTTGCACCCTATTTATTATTGAATATTTATTTTCTGCATTGCACAGTTTGTTTGCACTTCCTTTTTGTTTACATTCTTCTCTTTTGTACACTTCTTGAGTACAGTTTTAAAAAAGAATTCAGCCTGGTTCACAGGAAAAAGAATCTCAGGGTCGCATGTGATGTCATGTATGTTCTCTGACAATGTATCTGAACTTAGGCGCAGCAGGCAGGGGTTCAAATTCATGGATTATTGGGATCTCCTCTGGGAACGGTATGACTTGTATAAAAAGGTCAGGGTGCACCTGAACAGGAGGGGGACCAATATCCTGGCGGGCATGTTTGCTAGAGCTGTTGGGAAGTGTTTAAACTAGCTTTGCAGGGAACCAGAATGTGAGGGAAGAGAATGGTGGAAAGGTTGAGTTTGTGAGGAAAGGAGGCAGAGGAGGAAGCATAATGGAGGGTCTGAAATGTATTTATTTCAAGTCAGGCCAAGTCAAGTCAACTTTATTTATCATTCATACATTATTCACATGGTAGGACGAGACAGCATTTGTCCAGAACTACAGAGCATCTTCACTTAGATATAAGTTAGGAAGGCAGTTAAAAGTCCACGGCACTCTATGCACATCTGTACTGGGAGTTCAGGAGCCTGATGGCTTGGGGGAAAAAGCTGTGGACGTAAGGGCCCAAGTGCTATGGCACCTCCTACCTGATGGCAGAAAGGAGAACAGTTTACATGCAGGAAGTGTGGAGTTTTTCACAATGTTTATTGCTTTCTTCCTGCATTGAGTTGGAGATGTCCTTCATGCTAGGGAGAGGTTCCCCAATAATCTTTTCCACTGACTTCATTATCCTGTGCAGGGTCTTCCATTCCGAGATGGGTCAACTTCCAAACCAGGCGGTAATACAGTTGCACAGGATGCTCTTGATACATCCTCTGTAGAATGTAGTGAGGATGGAGGGTGGGAGATGGACTTTCCTCAGCTTTCAGAGGAAGTAAAGGCATTGCTGGGCTTTCTTGGCTATGGAGCTGGTGTTAAGGGACCAGGTGTATGCTTCGCCAGATGCACTCCAAGGAACTTGATACTCTTGACGACCTCAATGGTAGAGCCATCAATGGTCAGTGGAGAGTGGTCTCCCCAGGCTCTCCTGGTCTAACGTTCAGATACAGGTTGTTTGCTCTGCTCCAGTTCGTTAGTGTCCGCACTTTGTCTCTGTACGCTGCCTCTTCTTTCTTACTAATCAGGCCCACCACTGTCGTGTCGTCAGCGAACTTGATGATGTGGTTTGGCTGCACAATCATGGGTCAGCAGAGTGAACAGCAGTGGACTAAGCACGCAGCCCTGCGGGGCCCCAATGCTCAGTGTGATGGTCTTAGAGGTGCTGTTTCCAATCTGGACTGCCTGAGGTCTCCCCATCAGGAAGTCAAGAATCCAATTGTTTAGGCCCAGCAGACCCAACTTCCTTATCATGTACTGGGGTGTGATCGTGTTGAATGTCAATTGAAATCAATAAACAGCATTCGAAAATACGAGTCTATATTTTCCTGGAGGGTGAGGGCTGGATGGAGGGCGGTGTTGATAGCATCGTCCATGAAGCGATTGGGTCTATATGTGAACTGCAGGGGGTCCAGTGAGGGGGCAGCAGGTGCTTGATGTTCCCCATAATGAGCATCTCGAAGCACTTCATGATGGTGGACGTGAATGTGACAGGGCGGTAATTGTTGAGGCAGCCACAGATGACTTCTTCAGCACAGGGACAATGGTGGTGGCTTTTGTCACATTTGAGGCCCGAAATGTGAAATTAATAACACCATCACCACATGGTTTACCAGTTGAACATCTCAGTGTCTTTATTTTCCTGCTTCCCTTATTTCACCATCCTGCATCTTCCACCTCCAGTGCATACCATCGACTTCCGGTCAGGTTAATACATATGATGCATATTCATTATCATGACAGCTTTGTAGCACGTATTGCTCATATTAAGAACTTACAGCAGATCAGGATGTGGAGTTACAATGTAGTAGCCATGACAGAGACTTGGCTGATGCAAGGACAGGCTGTGTGATACAGGTGCTAGGGTTTAGCTGTTTTAAAAGAGATAGAATGGGACATAAAACAGCATTACTAATAAGAAATAGTATCACAGCTACAGTAAGGGAGGAAGTTGTAGATGGATTGTCTTCTGAGTCAGTGTTGGCGGAAGTCAGAAACAGGAAGGGAGTCATCACTATATTGGGAGTAATCTATAGGCCCCTAAATAACCCACAGGACATTCAGGGGCAGATAAGTAGGCAGATTTTGGAAAGGTTGTCGTAGGTTACAATAAAACAGAGAGGAGGCAGAGTTGGGTGGAAAAGTGGCAAATGGAGTTCAATCCAGATAAGTGTGAAGGGTTGAATATTAGAAGGTCAAACATAAAGACAGAGTGCATGGTTAATGGCAGGATTTTTTGCAGTGTGGAAGTGCAGGGGACCTTGGGCTCTGAATCCATTGATCTCTCAAGGTTGCCATGCAACTTGATAGGGTAGTTAGGAAGACTTATGGGATGCTGGCTTTCATTGGTCGGGGGATTGAGTTCAGGAGTTGTGAGGTAATGTTGTAGCTCTATAAATCTCTGGTGAGACCACACAGAATATCGTGTACATTTCTGGTCCCCTCATTATAGGAAGGAGGTGGAAGCCCTGGGAGGGTGTCAAGGAGATTTACCAGGATGATCCCTGGATTGGAGAACATGTCTTATGAGGCAAAGTTAACAAAGCTGGGGCTTTTCTCTTTGGAGCAATGCAGGATGAGAGGTGACGTTATAGAGGTCTACAAGTTTATGAGAGGCATATCTTGGTTGGACAATGAGCACCATTTTCCCAGAGTGAGAGTAGCAAGCATCAGAAGACATCTATACAAAATGAGAGGAGGAAAATTTTGGGGACATGTCAGGGGTAAGTTTTCACATGGAGATTCAAGAGTGCCTGGAACACGTTGCTGAGGGTGATGGTGGAGGCTGGTCTGTGATCATCATCATTCAGGTGCCTTGACTGATCGTGCCGCACAATCTCTGACCATCCGAGTTGTAGATGTTGCCTCCCTTGTTCTCTTTTGGTGAAGGCTCAGTCTTTGAGCTGAGACTGTAGTTGATGTTGAGTTCATGATTATACATGGGAAAAGTACTGAAGTGGTTTCCCGTTGCCTTCTTCAATTGCAGTGCCCATACTGGTATATAGAGACATTGAAAAGACTCTTGGACAGACTCATAGGTGAAAGAAAAACAGAGGGTTATGAGATATGGGTTTAGTTTGTTGATTAGGTTTATACAAGTCGGCACAAAACCATGGGTTGAAGGGCCTATACTGTGATGTACTGTTCTACGTTCCATCACTCCTCTGCCACTACAGCCAATCTCCCTAATACTGTTCAAGAAAGGAAACTCCTGCCTAAAAATTTCCAGCAGAGCTGAACTCAGCAGCAAAGTTACAATTTCTTCTGAATCTCTGCTGCTAAGGCATGTTTCAGCCAGAAATATATAGAAAAGACCATGAGTCTAATCCAAACAGCACACTAGGTACCACGACATTTGAATATTGCTTCCCTGTTGCTTTCCACAAAACCATGGGGAGGTGCTGGTTTCCCCCTTGAAGTACATTTTACACATTGAACCATTTTTGGGTCAATGTTTTTCGTCTGCTGGGGCAGCATTGATTCTAAAGCATTGATTTACCTGTATTGTCTGCATTGTGCTTTTATTTGTTCCAGTTCAAACCAAGACCCTTCCAAAGCAGCTGTAAAATCTGAATTTTCAGCACTGATGTTAACCATCATGTAACAGTTCATGTAACAGTCTCTTCAATCTGAGGCGCCTGCAAGCTCACACCAAGACACAAGAGAAACTTGTCCGTGAACTACTCTTTGCAGATGATGCCGCTTTAGTTGCCCATTCAGAGCCAGCTTTTCAGCGCTTGACGTCCTATTTTGCGGAAACTGCCAAAATGTTTGGCCTGGAAGTCAGCCTGAAGAAAACTGAGGTCCTCCATCAGCCAGCTCACAACCATGACTACCAGCCCCCCCACATCTCCATCGGGCACACAAAACTCAAAACGGTCAACCAGTTTACCTATCTCGGCTGCACCATTTCATCAGATACAAGGATCGACAACGAGATAGACAACAGACTCACCAAGGCAAATAGCGCCTTTGGAAGACTACACAAAAGATTCTGGAAAAACAACCAACTGAAAAACCTCACAAAGATAAGCGTATACAGAGCCGTTGTCATACCCACACTCCTGTTCGGCTCCGAATCATGGGTCCTCTACCGGCATCACCTAAGGCTCCTAGAACGCTTCCACCAGCGTTGTCTCTGCTCCATCCTCAACATTCATTGGAGCGCTTTCATCCCTAACGTCGAAGTACTCGAGATGGCAGAGGTCGACAGCATCGAGTCCACGCTGCTGAAGATCCAGCTGCGCTGGGTGGGTCACGTCTCCAGAATGGAGGACCATCGCCTTCCCAAGATCATGTAATATGGCGAGCTCTCCACTGGCCACCGTCACAGAGGTGCACCAAAGAAAAGGTACAAGGACTGCCTAAAGAAATCTCTTGGTGCCTACCACATTGACCACTGCCAGTGGGCTGATATCGCCTCAAACCGTGCATCTTGGCGCCTCACAGTTTGGCGGGCAGCAACCTCCTTTGAAGAAGACCGCAGAGCCCACCTCACTGACAAAAGGCAAAGGAAGAAAAACCCAACACCCAACCCCAACCAACCAATTTTACCCTGCAACCGCTGCAACCGTGTTTGCCTGTCCCGCATCGGACTTGTCAGCCACAAACGAGCCTGCAGCTGACATGGACATTTACCCCCTCCATAAATCTTCGTCCGCGAAGCCAAGCCAAAGAAGAGAACAGTTCCGATTGTACAATTTGAACAGGCAGCTTCCATTTCTGTAACACATGGTTCCAAAATTGCAAGTTTTAAATATCTTCTAGATGACTGTTAGAGGAAGAGGATTCATGCCCCAATTTGCTCTTTCACATGCTCTTGCGCTGAAAACTATCAAATATTGGATGGCACTTCCCTCTATATAATCCAAGTTAAATTTTCTCTATTTTAACAAGGTTTCATAAACACTTTCCATCTTCTTCTTTGGCTTGGCTTCGCGGACGAAGATTTATGGAGGGGGGTAAAAGTCCACGTCAGCTGCAGGCTCGTTTGTGGCTGACAAGTCCGATGAGGGACAGGCAGACACGGTTGCAGCGGCTGCAGGGGAAAATTGGTTGGTTGGGGTTGGGTGTTGGGTTTTTCCTCCTTTGCCTTTTGTCAGTGAGGTGGGCTCTGCGGTCTTCTTCAAAGGAGGTTGCTGCCCGCCAAACTGTGAGGCACCAAGATGCACGGTTTGAGGCTATATCAGCCCACTGGCGGTGGTCAATGTGGCAGGCACCAAGTGATTTCTTTACGCAGTCCTTGTACCTTTTCTTTGGTGCACCTCTGTCATGGTGGCCAGTGGAGAGCTCGCCATATAACACGATCTTTGGAAGGCGATGGTCCTCCATTCTGGAGACGTGACCCACCCAGCGCAGCTGGATCTTCAGCAGCGTGGACTCGATGCTGTCGACCTCTGCCATCTCGAGTACTTCGACGTTGGGGATGAAAGCGCTCCAATGGATGTTGAGGATGGAGCAGAGACAACGCTGGTGGAAGCGTTCTAGGAGCCTTAGGTGATGCCGGTAGAGGACACATGATTCGGAGCCGAACAGGAGTGTGGGTATGACAACGGCTCTGTATACGCTTATCTTTGTGAGGTTTTTCAGTTGGTTGTTTTTCCAGACTCTTTTGTGTAGTCTTCCAAAGGCGCTATTTGCCTTGGCGAGTCTGTTGTCTATCTCATTGTCGATCCTTGCATCTGATGAAATGGTGCAGCCGAGATAGGTAAACTGGTTGACCGTTTTGAGTTTTGTGTGCCCGATGGAGATGTGGGGGGGCTGGTAGTCATGGTGGGGAGCTGGCTGATGGAGAACCTCAGTTTTCTTCAGGCTGACTTCCAGGCCAAACATTTTGGCAGTTTCCGCAAAGCAGGACGTCAAGCGCTGAAGAGCTGGCTCTGAATGGGCAACTAAAGCGGCATCATCTGCAAAGAGTAGTTACGGACAAGTTTCTCTTGTGTCTTGGTGTGAGGTTGCAGGCGCCTCAGATTGAAGAGACTGCCATCCGTGCGGTACCGGATGTAAACAGCCATATGAGAGAGCAAAATGGGGCATGAGTCACCTTCTCTTAAAAGTGGTCTAAAAGACATTTCTTTTCTTTGGCTTGGCTTCGCGGACGAAGATTTATGGAGGGGGTAAAAAGTCCACGTCAGCTGCAGGCTCGTTTGTGGCTGACCAGTCCGATGCGGGACAGGCAGACACGATTGCAGCGGTTGCAAGGGAAAATTGGTTGGTTGGGGTTGGGTGTTGGGTTTTTCCTCCTTTGCCTTTTGTCAGTGAGGTGGGCTCTGCGGTCTTCTTCAAAGGAGGCTGCTGCCCGCCAAACTGTGAGGCGCCAAGATGCACGGTTTGAGGCGTTATCAGCCCACTGGCGGTGGTCAATGTGGCAGGCACCAAGAGATTTCTTTAGGCAGTCCTTGTACCTTTTCTTTGGTGCACCTCTGTCACGGTGGCCAGTGGAGAGCTCGCCATATAATACGATCTTGGGAAGGCGATGGTCCTCCATTCTGGAGACGTGACCCATCCAGCGCAGCTGGATCTTCAGCAGCGTGGACTCGATGCTGTCGACCTCTGCTATCTCGAGTACCTCGACGTTAGGGGTGTGAGCGCTCCAATGGATGTTGAGGATGGAGCGGAGACAACGCTGGTGGAAGCGTTCTAGGAGCCGTAGGTGGTGCCGGTAGAGGACCCATGATTCGGAGCCGAACAGGAGTGTGGGTATGACAACGGCTCTGTATACGCTTATCTTTGTGAGGTTTTTCAGTTGGTTGTTTTTCCAGACTCTTTTGTGTAGTCTTCCAAAGGCGCTATTTGCCTTGGCGAGTCTGTTGTCTATCTCATTGTCGATCCTTGCATCTGATGAAATGGTGCAGCCGAGATAGGTAAACTGGTTGACCGTTTTGAGTTTTGTGTGCCCGATGGAGATGTGGGGGGGCTGGTAGTCATGGTGGGGAGCTGGCTGATGGAGGACCTCAGTTTTCTTCAGGCTGACTTCCAGGCCAAACATTTTGGCAGTTTTCGCAAAGCAGGACGTCAAGCGCTGAAGAGCTGGCTCTGAATGGGCAACTAAAGCGGCATCATCTGCAAAGAGTAGTTCACGGACAAGTTTCTCTTGTGTCTTGGTGTGAGCTTGCAGGCGCCTCAGATTGAAGAGACTGCCATCCGTGCGGTACCGGATGTAAACAGCGTCTTCATTGTTGGGGTCTTTCATGGCTTGGTTCAGCATCATGCTGAAGAAGATTGAAAAGAGGGTTGGTGCGAGAACACAGCCTTGCTTCACGCCATTGTTAATGGAGAAGGGTTCAGAGAGCTCATTGCTGTATCTGACCCGACCTTGTTGGTTTTCGTGCAGTTGGATAATCATGTTGAGGAACTTTGGGGGACATCCGATGCGCTCTAGTATTTGCCAAAGCCCTTTCCTGCTCACGGTGTCGAAGGCTTTGGTGAGGTCAACAAAGGTGATGTAGAGTCCTTTGTTTTGTTCTCTGCACTTTTCTTGGAGCTGTCTGAGGGCAAAGACCATGTCAGTGGTTCCTCTGTTTGCGCGAAAGCCGCACTGTGATTCTGGGAGAATATTCTCGGCGACACTAGGTATTATTCTATTTAGTAGAATCCTAGCGAAGATTTTGCCTGCAATGGAGAGCAACGTGATTCCCCTGTAGTTTGAGCAGTCTGATTTCTCGCCTTTGTTTTTGTACAGGGTGATGATGGTGGCATCACGAAGATCCTGAGGCAGTTTACCTTGGTCCCAACAAAGCTTGAAAAACTCATGCAGTTTGGCATGCAGAGTTTTGCCGCCAGCCTTCCAGACTTCTGGGGGGATTCCATCCATACCTGCTGCTTTGCCACTTTTCAGTTGTTCGATTGCCTTATATGTCTCATCCATGGTGGGAACCTCATCCAGCTCTAGCCTTAGGGGCTGTTGAGGGAGCTGGAGCAGGGCGGAATCTTGGACTGAGCGGTTGGTACTGAAAAGAGATTGGAAGTGTTCTGACCATCGGTTGAGGATGGAGATCTTGTCGCTGAGGAGGACTTTGCCGTCTGAGCTGCGCAGCGGGCTTTGGACTTGGGGTGAGGGGCCGTACACAGCCTTTAGAGCCTCATAGAAACCCCTGAAGTCGCCAATGTCCGCGCTGAGCTGTGTTCGTTTGGCGAGGCTAGTCCACCACTCATTTTGGATCTCCCGGAGTTTGCGCTGAAGATGGCTGCATGCGCGACGGAAGGCTTGTTTTTTCTCTGGACAGGACGGCTTTGTAAGGTGAGCCTGGTGGGCAGCTCGCTTCTTTGCCAGCAGCTCCTGGATTTCCTGGCTGTTTTCGTCAAACCAGTCCTTGTTTAGACTTCTAGTAAAACACAAAAATCTGTAGACATTGTGGTTTAAGTAAAAACACAAAGCTGGAGAAACTCAGCAGATCAAACAGTATCCTTTATATAGCAAAAGTAAAAATACATAACTGACATTTCAGGCTTGAGCCCTTCATCAAGGTGTGAAAAAATGTCGGCAGGTTTCTGATCAAAAGAGTGGGGTGGGGGGATGTATGGCCTCAAGGCAGGAGGTGATAGATGGAAAAGGGAGGGAGGAGACAGCAGCAATCAAGAGGAGGAGATCACTCCGCTGAACACCTTCGCTCTGTCAGTTACAGTGACAGGGACTTCTCAGTAGCCAACCATTTCAGTTCTGTGTCACACTCCCACACTCACATGTCTGTCCTTGGCCTTGTGTCCCACCAAGACCACCCGCAAATTGGAGGAACAACACCTGATTTTCAATCTGAGCACTTTCCAACCAGATGGAATTAGCATCGACTTTTCCATTTCTACTGATCTGTTCTCCTTTCCCCACTTCCCCCCTTCCCTTCCGCTGACCAGTTCTCCTCCCTCCCTTCACCCTCCTCCCCTGATCACTGCTGTCCCCTCCCTCCTTTCTCCACCTATCACCTCCTGCCTTTGCAAACCCACCTCCCCCCACAACAGCCTCCACCCTTTACTCTTTTGCTTGGAATCCTGTTGATATTTTTCCACACCTTGATGAAGGGCTCAAGGTCAAAACGTCGGTTCTGTATCTTTACCTTTGCTGTATAAAGGACATTGTTTGACCTGCTGAGTTTCTCCAGCATTGTGTGTTTTTACTTCAAAATTTGTAGTGTTAGAACCATGAGTATCAGAAAAGGAAGCTGTTTGTTGAAAGGATACAATAGGAACTGTCACTGTAATTATTGAGGATAATTAAAAATATGACCAACCATATAGTTTTTAATTATCCTCAATTTTCTCCCTTTTTGATTCTTTCCTTCCTGAATGCAGTGACTCATGGTGGATTATGATTCTATGGACAGTGGCAAATCTCCAGTAGTTCGTTGAAGTGGTCATCTGTCATATTTGAAAGCAGGGAGTTAACATCAAAGTCTTTGCCAACTTCCATGTACCTTGAGCGCTTCAGGCAGACACTGATCCAAAGTCATTGATACTGGTGAATATTTTGCTTCCTTATCCATAGCTGTCAAGGGCTTTTGTAGTTGGGATCGGATATCTCAGCATAAAGCAGTGATTAAACTTGGCCTCAAATTTAGATCATATCATGTTTCTTTCAGCACTGTGGAATTGAAAACTTACTTACCACACAATGAAACAGCAAGAGTTCAAGTTCAAATTCAGTTTATTAAATGTTCCTTTTATTGTCAGTAATAATGTATTAAAAATGTAATATACAAGATATACCTCAACTTTTATCTGCCGTAAAGCAAACAAAGTGTCGACATGAGCATTGCCCAGCACCCCTAACTGTAGGAGAATGAGAAGCAAAAGGGAGTCCCTTCAAAGATATTGAGTGTCTGTGGATTTGCTTCCAGGGCTCCTGCAGCCTCTGCAGCTGCAGAGACTCCATGTCAAAGCATCAGCAACCCGAACCCCTGATGCAAACCTCTGATTCAAGCAGGAAGCCTTCAGCGCCCCGAGTCCCTTCGGGAGCCCGCCTTGCCCTCAGCACCCTCTTGCATCCCATTTCCGATACCTGGTTCCCATGAGCCCCTCTCCAGCTGCCCACAGCCAGCGCGGGACCCTCCATCGCTTGTTGCTAGCCACCTGTAGCTGGTGTGGGTCTTTTAGCTGCTGATCCTTTGTGGGCCTGCAGCCATGGCCACTGTCCTGCAGGGTGGTTCTCTTTCTCAATAGGGGGAGGGGCGGTGTCCTTACTGTTTCTGGTGCCATGCGTCAGTCCACTGCTCCCCTGGAGTCAGCCACTGCATGGTATGCTACCTACCACAGACACACCCATCTTGGGCACAGACCCAAAGATGCAGGATTTTAAAAAATCATCTGCTCCTTTAAAGCCAGTACAGAGACATCAGTATTAGCATTTGGCAATTGGGCCTTGTGGAGCAGTCCCCACTCTCCTCTATCTGCACTAGTGGCAGTGTGTGCTACCGTTACAGCACCTCCACCAGCACCAGTTCCCTCTAATTTGTGGGCGAGTGTGCACACGTTTTGCAACCAGTGAACAAAGGAAATTAATGTGTGCGCAAAAGGTCAGTTAACTACTATAAGGCAATGTAGCTGGGATACCCGAACATGGTGAAAATGGAATGCAGAGCTCTGATGACTGTGGCGGTGGAGGTGTCTGGGCAGGGCATAGTAAATGGAAAATTCGAGTACTCATTGATAACGTTAAGAAAGTACAAGTTTCTGTTGGTAGAGGGTAAGGGCCCCTTGATGTCAACACTGAGAAGGGAAGCTTTTATCAGGTGTGCTTTGTCAGGGTGGGAGAAGTATGGTTTGCACTCAGTGCAGACCTGGCATGACTCGGTCATCTCCCTGATGCCTTCGATAGTGAAGGGTAGGATGCATGCCTTGACGAAGTGGGCCATACAGGTGATGCCCGGGTGGCAGAGCTCATCATGAAGTGACCGCAACTGGCTGGTATGTGCATCAGCACAGCTTCCTCGGGATAGGGCATCTGGAGGTTCATTGAGCGTACCTGGCCTCTACACTCTCATAGTTATGGGTGGAGAGTTCAATTCTCCACCTCGCGATCTTATCATTCTTTATTTTGCTCCTGTTCGTATTATTGAACGTGAATTCTACAGATTGCTGATCAGTGAGCAGAGAGAATTTCCTGCTGGCCAGCTGGTGCCTCCAGGGCCTGATGGCCTCCACAATGGCCTGAGCCTCTTTCTCTACAGATGGGTTTCAGAGCTCATGGCCTTGCAGGGTGCAGGAAAAGAAAGCTACTGGCCTGCCTGCCTGGTTACATCGGAGGCATCGCTCTCCACCTGGAATGGTGCATTTTCGTCCACCGTATGCATGGTGGCTTTTGTGATGTAGCTCCTGATGTAGTTAAAAGCCGCCTGGGCTTGGGCTGACAATAGGAAAGATGTGGATTTTAAAAGGGGGTGAACCTTGTCAGTGTAATGAGGTACCCACTGAACATAGCATGAGAAGAAGCCCAGGCACCTCCTTAGCGCCTTCATGGTCCGCAAGATAGGGAGGTCTAAGAGGGGGTGCATACACTCAGGGTTTGGGCCAAAGATATCGTTCTCCACCACATAGCCCAGGATAGCATTTGGTACTGAACACACACTTACTGGCTTTGTACAAGAGGTTCAAGGATTTGGCTATGTGGAAAAATTTCTGGAGATTGGCATCATGGTCCTCCAGGTTGTGTCCGCAAATGGTGACATTGCCAAGATAGGGGAATGTAGCCCTTAACCCGTACTTATCTACCATGTCGTCCATCTGCCTCTGGAAGTCTGAGACCCCATTTGTAATGCCGAAAGGGGCCCACAGGAACTGATAAAATAATTAATCTGCCTTGAATGCGGTGTAGGGACTGGCAACTGGTGATATGGAGCTTTCAGGTCACTAGTCCATTAGACCAGATACTGCGCAATTTCATTCACCTTGTCCAAGATTCAGGGGAGGGTGTATGCATCCAGGACTGTGAAGCGATTAATAGTTTGGCTATAGTCAATCTCTAGCTTGGGCTTTTCTCCCCCTCGCATAACTACTACCTGGGCTCTCCACGGGCTATTACTGGGTTCAATTTTTTTTTTTCTTTAAGCAGTCACTGTTTTTCAGCTCTAATAAATTCTCTGTCCCCTGCACGTTATTGCCTGCTCTTTGTGGCTGTTGGCTTACAGTCGAGGGTTAGGTTCTTAAACGGTGTGGGGGGGGGGGTGGTTGATATTCAATGTGGAGAGACTGCATATAGTGTCTGGATTTTGGGACCTTCCGTTCTGCACCGTGATTGGGGGAAGTGGGCCTGAGTACTCCATGGTCACACTTTTAAGGTGTCAAAGGAAGTCTTGCCCCAACAACACAGAAGCACACAAACCTTTCGATATATACAGTCAGAACTTGCAAAATCCACCCCCCCTTTACAGATGAGTGTAAATACCCCTGAATGTGAATACTATTGTGACAGTAGATAGATATGGTAGTCTGTGGGGTAAACCTTTAATTTGTACAGCCGAGTGGACATACAGTTTATAAAGCTCTCCATCAAGCCAGTGTCTATTAAACAGTCCATCGGATGTTCGTTTACCCTCAAACTTCATCGTCAAGTTACTCAGCTGGTGGGGTTCGCTTGGTCGAGGGTGACATGCCAGAACTCTGGAGGCTGCATCAGTCCCCTTGCTGCCATCGTCTTGATCCAGAGGCTGGAGAGGTGGCATCAACCACAAGGAGCAGAAAGATGGGCACTGTTCCTGCCGTTGCTTCTCTTCTGGTAGCGGTGACAGCCGCCATTGCTTCTCTTCCGGTAGTGATTCCCGCCACAAGGCGCAGCAAAATACGGGGGTCCACATCTCTGAGCTTGGGCACAGGGTATATGACTGTTCAGGGCCCATGCACACCGTAGCCTCCTGGGATTCCCCTTTGCCTGACAGACTTTCACCCGGAACACTCAGAGTCTCTCGCAGGGCATCTGGTGTGGGGGTGTTTGGCTTGTCCACAGAAGTAGCACTCCCAGTTGTATGTGGCCACGGTAGTTGGTACCTGGGACAGCTGTGCTCTGTAGGCCTAGCTTTCTGAGAAGGCGCCTTTTTCATTAGCGAGGAGGAGCACTCCCAATTGTGCCAGTTGGAGGAATTTCGCTAGATTGAGGGTACTGGCAAGGTCCTTCTTTCCCAACTCCAATAGTCACTGCCTCACATACCTCGAACTCACTCCAGCCATGAGTGTATCCTAGACTTGTTCTTTCCTCACCTGGGCTGAGACTGCCTCATAGTGGCACTCTCTCACCAGCGTCCATAGTTCCAGAATGTAATTGTCCAGCAATTCACCCGGTTGTTGCCGACATTGTGAGAGTCGGTGTCTTACCAGCATGTCGTCTGGGGACTCATGTAGTAGGCCTTTGATGGCCGTCTTGTATGTCACGCATTCTCTCATGACCGCATATCCCTCGGGAGAGGAGGGCCGATCTCTGGAGACCAGTAGAGTAAAAAACTTCTTGGGTGGCTGCTATGTAGGACTGGAAGCACTCCAACCAGTAGGCAAATTCCTCCAGGGCCTCTGGGGACAGAGGGTCGACCTGGAGTATCTTCAAATTAAGTTAATGAAATGAAACGTGATCGATAGTACTTGGTGACCTGTGAGGAGCTCAAACACAGTTTTATTAACTTACAACTAACGGCCAGTATTTACAGAAATTTTCAGGTGAATCTGAGGTAAGGCGGGAAAACAGGTTTATATCGGGACCGATGGGGGTGAAGCCAAGAGGAGGGTTCAGCCGTTTAATCTACACACAAGCAGACAGTAAATTCCAGTTCACTGCACACTAAAAATTACTGTAGAAGGAACTTTGGCCAATGCCCCCATTTTTTGAGATCTGATCATACATACACAACACGAAGAAACAGTGTCTCTCCAAACCATGATGCATGCACAAAAGCTCACAGTAAACGGTACATAAAGATCACATAAATAATCAAAATAAATCGATATATAAATATTTGGGATGATCTTCGCGGTTACTGGATACCATTCATCAGTCTAACAGCTTGTGAGGAGAAGCGAGTCCCCAGCCTGACCGTCCTGATTCTGATGATCCTGCACTTTCTTGACAGTATTGGTTTGAATGTGTTGCTGAATTGAAAAAGTCTTCTGTAATTCCTTTTTTCCTATTTAGTTGGCATTCCCAGTAAGTATCGTCTATAAGAGGAAAAAGAAACTACAGTGATCCTCTCGGCTATTTTAATTATCCTCTGTGTAGACTTCCAGACTGATGCTTTACAGCTACTGTCCCACACAATGATGCAGCCAGACTCAGAAACTCTCAATTGTGCTCCTGTAGAAGATTGTCAAAATGGGGGCTGGTAGCCTTGCCATCCTCATCCTCCTTAGGAAGTGTCGGTGCTGCTGCATCTTCGTGACGAATGAGGAGGTGTTGTGAGTCCAGGATAGGACACCTGTTATATGCACATTAAGGAACTTTATGCTCTCCTCTCTTTCCACAATGGAACCATTGATGTGTAGTGGTGAATATTTGATCATCATCCTCCTGAAATCATCTTCTTTATTTTGTCCACGTTGAGACTCCGGTTGTTCTCTCGCCATTTTACAAGCCTTTCAATCTCCTCTCAGTCACTCTTGGATCATCCACAATTGTGATGATTCTGTTGGAACTAAATCTGGGCATGCAGTCATGAGTGAGCAATGTGAACAGTAGTGGATTCACCATGGAATTTTGGAAATGAGACCATGTTACTTGACAACCATCGTTGGGAACTGCTGGAACACCCTTGATTTCAGTTCCAACCCTCTCCCCAAGTAAATCTCCTTCCAATCTGCAAAGACCCCAACTCCAGTCTTTCTGATACACCGAGACCCAAATCTCCCCACGATTCAATCTGCTGACCCACAACCTCCCTCCCAATCCCTCCCCTCCATCTCTCACCACACTTCATCCTCCCAACCCATCAATCAATGCAGGCCCCAAACCAACAATTCACCAAGCCTCACTCCTTGCCATTTACATCATCACGGCCAGTGTTTCAACTATAACACCAGCACCATTCAACCCCAACTCCAAACACCAGTCCCTAATCCTAAATCACCAAACAGCACCACATTGGCATCTCCTGCCTTCCCCATCTCTCTGCTATTTTCCTGATCACTGACGCAATACAACCTCTTGGCTCTTGCTACCTCTTCCTTTACCAATGCCAGACCTGGCTGGCATATTTTTACTTTAATTCAGCAGTTATAAGACAACTGAATGGTCTGTAAATTTCATTGGATCTTAATTTAACAATGTCTTCAATTCATATTTAATCTTGTCACAAACTCCTCTGTATCTTCAATCTTTCCTAAGACACCATCTCAATCTGAGATATCTTACTCCTCGAGTATCTTGGACATGTAACTCTCAAATGTAACTCTTTCAACACTGATGGCTGTCGCTCTAGAATTCCCTTCCTTGTTTTAATAGTTTATTTAAAAATCTGGACCATCCATGCAGTCAATTACAAAATTAAAAGTTACGAGTACATACGTAAATCCATGAGGGGTGTGCCCCAACCCCCACTCACCAAAGAAAAAAGGCCAAAGAAAAAGAGGAGAAACAAGAAAAATCAAAAGGGAATAAAAGGAATGGAGAAGAAAGCAGAATGGATTGTTGAAAAGTGCTGCACACTCCACGATTACAAATTCATGTTCTACTTAATTTTCTTTGGAGAAGATCAACGCATGTCTCGAGGGTTGGGCAGAACACAATTAAAGATTTATATCTGAAAATTGTAAATATAAACACCAAACTTGCAAAAAATATGTTGTTCTTATTAAAATTCTAGGTGATTTTTTTGCGGGGAATATAACTATGTATTTCTGCATTCCAACGTGCCATACCTAACTGCTCTACATTTTCTACCCAATGCATTTTTAACACATTCTATTTGATATTTAGATAGTTTTAATTTAGGTTTGATCCCTGCAATATTTCCCAGTAAGAATAATTCTAGGTTTTGTGGAAATTTAATTCCTGTAATCTGCTCCAAGAAATTTCCTAGATTGACCCAAAAAGGTTTCACTTTAGAACATAACCAGGTTCAATGTAAAAAAAGTTCCTACCTCTTCACCATATCTAAAACATGAGTCTGATAAGCCTGAACTTAATTTATTTAATTTCTGGGGTGTGAGATATAATTGATGCAAAAATTATATTGTACTAATCATTGATCGTATTAGTCATACTATCCAGAAATAGTTCAGACCAAGTTTTGTCATCTATTCTTACATTTAAGTCTAATTTGGAATTTCCTTCCTAACCTCTGAAACTCTGCCTCATTTTCCTTCCTTCCAGTCATCTGTCTGCACATCACTTTGTGCTTCAATGTCAAATCTTATTTATTTTAAAAATCTAAATGTAAGAATGTCATATTGTTCTTGTTGATGAATCTTGCACATTGTACATCAGGAGTACAAATTTTAAAGAATAATTTATTACCTTGATTTTTTGGCCTGCTTGCATGAAAAATACGGATAAAGTCAGTGTTCACTGGAGCTTGGCAATAAAAACAGACTCTCTGCATTGAGTACCAGCACTTTCCATCACAGCTTCAAAATAAATGGTTGCATCATCAAACATTGGTTCCTCAATGGTGGTACATGTTACTATTTTAAGAAACAAGCACAGTCTGAGTGCATTGTTCCATAAATAAGACCATCCATTTTTACAGCATTTTCTGCAACCCCAAATTGTTTGGGAACCAGCTAAGAACTTAAAGAGAGGTGTAAACTAACATCACCTAAATAGCACTGAACTAAGTGATCAATTTAACTGATTAAATTGTAAAAATCACATTTGAATGCTGACATTATATAATTTGTATCTATATATGAAAGAAGTGATGAGAATGCTATCCCACTCAGGGCCATTATAATCTCTATACATTATGAAAATCACACATGTATCTCTCCCTCTAAAATTCAATTTCTCAGGAGCCAATTCACCACGTTTACACTTCTGGGGAATGATTTTCTATGCAAGAAATGCAGCATTCCCACAGCAACATACTGAAATGTCAGAGTTGATTAAATTTTCAATACCATTATGTGCAATCAATTCATGCCATCTGGAAAAAATTACAGAACACTTATTTTTTAAACATTAACATGCAATCATGCGTAGTCACAAAGAAAGGTATTTCAGTCATTGAGTTGACAAGTGGACAGCATGCAAGGTAAATTTGGGAGAAGGGTCAAAGAGTGAGGTCCTGATGAAAAGTAGAGTTGAGAAGGTCTTGATTTCAATGTGCAGCTCAGAGATGAATTCATTCCCTTCCCTATGGTTTTTTTGACAGCTTGTAGAGACTTCATGTGACCCAACATTGGCTATTTTCAGGACAGCTATTTATGCTCGAGAGATGAAACAGCATAAAGACTCTCCATGTGTCTGAACAGAGATTTCATCCCTATTTAAGCCTTGGTTTCTGTATGCCTTTGTTCACACCAATATGACAAGTAACAAATTCCAAGTTTTAAAAAACATGGGCTTTCCAACAGCCAGTGTCAAGGGTTAGGTATTTAGTTAAAAAATAAACCAACATTTATTACAAATGAACTTCAAATATTTGGGTGAAATATTATTCAAATTGAAATTCAGTCATTGGAAATTGTAGTTCATGTCTTTATCCTTGCAATACATCCACATCTTCATAATTGGTTTAAATTCATTCAAGTTTCCCTTTCTCTTCATGTAAACAATGAATTAATTAATTTCTGCTTTTTTTTTCCAAGGTCTACATCAACTTATATCAAAAGTTCAGTCATAAGATTTTTGTTTTAATTTTTCACAAAAGGTAGTAATTACTGGTTAGATTTAGATTTCTGATTTATTGTCAGAGTACATACATGACATCACATACAACCTTGAGATTCTTTTTTCTGCAGGTACAGCAGAATTACTACCTAATAGTGGTGTAAAAAAAAAAGCTGTACACAATGTGCACATGTAAACAAATAAACAAAGTTAACACCTGACTGTTTTTGCACAAACAATAAAGTGCAAAAATAAGAGCCCATAAATGAGCCCCTGATTGATTTTGTTGTTGCGGAGTCCGATAGCAGAGGGGTGCCAGCTGTTCCTGAACCTGGTGTTGTGAGTCTTGTGGCACTGATATCTCTTTCCTGATGGTGGCAGCGAGAAAAGAGTGTGTGCTGGGTGGTGTGAATCCTTGATGATTGCTGCTGCTCTCCGACAACAGCGTTCTCCGTAGATGTACTTGATGGTGGGGGGGGGGGGGGGGTGAGTTTGTCTGTGATATTCTAGGCTGTGACATTACCTTTGCAGGGATTTACACTTAAGTTTATTGGTGTCCCCATTACCAGACTGTGATGCAGCTAGTCGGCACATTTTCCACCACACATCTGTAGAAATTCGCTAGGGTTTCTGTTGTCATACCAAACCTCCACAAACTCCTGAGGAAGTAGAGGAAGTGGGGGAGATATGAAAAGAGACAAATTTGATTAATGGCTGTGGGAGCTTTGACTGATCATTAATCTGAATGTGACAATTGCAATATAAATTGTATGCTCAATTCCTACTGTTCACTGATTTCCATGATTTAATGCAGCAAGTATTAACTATGATGCAGATTGGTAGAATTCTAAGAGTTAAACTCCTAACTCCTGCACATTGTACCACAAGACATGTGATCTAGATAGGTCAATGCTTTCTTCTAATTCAAAGGTCGCCAAAACCATCGACCCCCCATAATGGAATCCTTGATCCCTCATAGACCTGCAGGCATGTACAAAATTAAATAAATAAATAGACAAATTGATGTGCAGCTTCCATCTGGATTAGTGAGTGAAATTGCATACCATATGCATGGTGTCCAGATCTCTCATCATCAACCCAAACTTTGTTACAAAACCCCAATCGCCAAGTAACAAATCTGTAAATTAAGCAAGCAAGTGATTACAATAGCAGAAAAAAAACCTTTCCTTCAGGCCGGGAAGATGCCCAAACAGAGCTGGGTTCAAGCCTTCAGCATTGGTAACAGCATTGGGTACGGTGCCGTCCACATCAAAGAAGTCACCTCAGGCTCCATTGGGACATTGGGCTCCTAGTCAGGAGTGGGGACCTTGGACTCTGCTATTCTTTCGATACCAAAAGTTGACCCCCTGGCATTTATCGACCCCCTCTCAAACCCCTGGCATTTATCAACCCCCTCTCAAACCCCTGGCATTTATCAACCCCCTCTCAAACTCCTGGCATTTATCGACCCCTTGGGTAGTCCCATCGTCCTCCAGGGATCGATATCGACTCCTTTGGAGATCCCTATTCTAATTATAGTATGTTCATTTCCTAATTAGTTCACCATACTCTACCTCACTAATCAGCAATCTAGACATGTTATATTTGCATTACAACCTAGTGGGTCTGCAAATCTCACATCCATTCAGATATCCATCCACATATGTGTGTGTGTGTGTGTGTGTGTGTGTATAGCTGTTTATGTCTAGCTAGCTATCTATACTGTATTCAGTATATCCACATATATATATATATAAATAGTTATAGGCTCTGCTTGCTCAGTATGAGGCTCTAATAGCTCACTGGTTAGTGTGTGTGTGTGTGTGTGTGTGTGTGTGTGTGTGTGTGTGTGTATACAATATACATATATTCCTTAACGAAGGGCTCAACCCTGAAATTTTTACCTAGACTATATAAAAGGACAATGTTTGACCTGCTGACTTTCTCCAGCATTTCTATGTTTTTATTTGAATCACAGTATCTGCAGACTTTTGTGTTTTACTTTGTAGATAGGACTACCTGCACCTGCTGATCCAAGGTTCCAAACCAGTCATATCTATAGCTTTACCGCCTGCTCATGGTAGGGCTATGAATAGCCCAATGGAGACTGTATGTGAGCATCTGAATAGAGAACAGAGCACTTTTTGAAAGTTTCAGCACTCTGTAATTTCTAGATGTCTGACAAGCATATAAGTGCCTTAATGTTTTCAGAGTGCCCCTGTAAGCAGAAAAAAATAAGCTAAACCAGAAAATATGCACTTGTTGACCTTCGAGTAAAGTACAAAATGACCTCTTTGTGTTGCACATAGAGATCTAACTGAGGCCATTAATGATGGAAATATGCTTATTAATAATGACATCGGCAGCACCGACAGCACAAGGAAAATAATAAATGCATCAGAGTGAATCATGCCTGATACAGCTACCTGCCACATAAGATATTACCAAAAAAATCTGCCAACCTTCAGAACTAAAATTGTGTTGTGTGTTCAACATACTATTTACAAAAATGTACAAATTGATTTTACCTGTTGTAATTTTTAGACTCTTTTTTTCCAGTAAATTATAAGTAAATCTTCAAAAAAAATGAACTAATATTATGTTTATGTTTCTTATATCTGATTCAGAATTAGAAATTGAATCTGGGGAAAAACATTCTTCTGAATCTGTGTTTCGAATACATTAGGGAAGGATGGAGGCAGATTTATTCTGTATATAACTGAGAATGCACAATGCTGTTGTTTGACATAAAAGCATTAAAATCAAGGAATTTGTTTTATATCAATTGTTCTATTTGGGGTTATTCAATTTAAGGATCAATGTCTTGAATGCTTCAGTGAACAATTTAACAATGATCTTCTGGCCATCTGTCAATGGCAAAATTCACTTGCATCTTCAGCCCACCAAGATAATCTCCCACCAGTCATAAACTGGCCCTCCCACAGTACATTCTGGGAGTGCCATTTATTCAACTGAGTCCAGCATGGAAACTACCCTCAACTTATCCATGCCAACCAAGCTGGTCCTATTTGCGTGCTTGCGTTCCCTCCCTATCCCTCAAAACTAGTGGTTTTCAAACTTTTTCTTTCCACTCACATAGGTTGGTAAGGGATTGCTTAAGGTAGGATGTGAGTGGAAAGGGAAGGTTGAGAATCACTGCTCCTAACCCAACTGTTCCTGAAATATTTTGCTTGAGAAAAATTGTCATTGGCCCATTTCCCTTGGAGTTCTGAAATCGTGCACTTAACGAGTCAATTAGGTACGATTAAAACAATGTTTTCAAACTTTTTCTTTCCACCCACTTACCATCTTAAGCAATTCCTTACTAATCACAGAGCACCTATGGCATAGGGATTTACTTAAGGAGGTATGTGAGTGAAAAGAAAAAAGTTTGAAAACCACTGCTCTAAACCTTTCCTTTCCATGTACCTGTCTGAACATCTTTTGAACATCACAGTTGTCCATCAATTTGTTTAATGCCCCGTCCCCACCCACAGATTATTTTTTGATGCACGTCATGTAATTATCACCCCAATGCCAAACCATATTGATTCAAGATGAGAAAGTCAGTTATTTAGCCACACATGAAGCATAGGTTCAATGATTCCCTGTGGTCAAATATCTGCTCATTCACAGTTTTCACGTTTCAAGTCCAAATCGTGTTAACTCTCAAAGTTTTTAGCTGCCAAATGTATTGAGATGTTCAGTCATCTCTGGCCATGGATATAATGGACTAATTTTAGTTTAGAAATCAGATGAGTTGTGATATTCAAAAAGGCCTAAAACTTGAGTATGTGATCTCACTCTTTATGAAGCAATTATGATAAATACATGATTGATAGATTAAAATGAAAGCTACTGTATTGGTCAGCATAGATGGTAGATTGGTCAACATGATGTTGATTTGTCAATAATCTGACAAATGAATTGAACAGGGTCATCCTGAATGAGACCCATGGTCCAGAATCACGGTCAGTAATGGACTCATGGAACAGTTGCCTGAGCTTCATGAGGAGGTCCTTCCACAATATTAAGTTCAACAATGATCCTGATATGAAAGGCATGCTCTTTCAAAGATCCTGGCATCCTTTCTTGAAAGGGAGTAGTTTCAGAGCTTCTTGGAGAATATGACCAATCGGCCAGAGTCCTCACTGTTGCTAGTCAGTCAGTTTACCCAGTTTTCTGCAACTCTTATCAAGCTAGGATGTCAAAAAAAAATGGCTCCATGTAATTTCTTACGCCAAATGCAAGCTTATTCATTGTAACAGAATGGCACAGTCACTAACGAGGTTGTCTGTTTCTGATCCAAATAGCAGTCGGTATCAGAACTGTTCGTGAATTCAGGAAAAAAGTGGTCATATTTTCTTTAGTGAGGTTAGGTTATCTGGACACTAGGATCCTTTAGATATCACTAGGTTTCTAGTGGGAAACCAATGCTAAAATGAACACGTTAGCATGAGGAGTTGATATTTGATGCACCATCAATTACTTCAAAGACTAGACATTATATAGAAACTGATAGACTTTTATTGACAACAGACTGGAGGTGCATCCATGCTGGTTGACTGTCGTTGGTGCAGGAGGGAGCTGTGGTACAGTCACCTTTAGTCAGGAGTCTGTGAGAGGATCCTCAGGCACAATCAGCAAGGGGCATGTCCTAACACAGCCAAACATACATTTAGTGGTTTACCACAATAGTACAGACAGGTTTCTTTCTTTAACATTGACAGCATTCATCTTGACGTACTCATCGAAAGAAAAAATTAAAGGGAGGAAAGTCCGAAAAGATACAGAAACCATGTTTCAATCGTGAGATGTTAAATAAAGGAATCATTCAATAATGAATCAGATTTTACAGCATTATTTCCAGCAGAGTTGAAAGCTCTCCCAAAAGGAATGTGACTGAAAAATGAGTTACTGGTCTCATGATTCATTCCTGTTTGCAGAATTCATTGAAAAGCACAGTTAGTGGCTGTTTGACGAGAGGAACATGCAAGTGGCTTTGTTGCTTTTGAGCAACATAACATGTGACAATAGAACTGCCTCCTCTCTTTTCTTCCAAACTACTTCTGCTCCCTCCCCCATTCCCATTTTTGCCCCCTTTCCCGTATAGTTCCACACAGCCCACCATCCATTCCCGTGCTGCTCCCAATCTGGTTCCATCCTGATGCACCATCAATTACCATAAAAGGCTGAAGTGGTGAAACTGATTGGCTTTTATGGACTATAGACTGGAGCACCAACCCACCTCGTCGACTGATCATGGCAGGATGAATGGGGAGATTGCAAGGGGTTATGGGTAGGATCGGTCTCGGGAGGTGTACCCAGCCAGCAGTGGCCAATCACAATATGAGTGGTTTAACACATTCACTCCTCCTTTTTAAAAATAGTCCTGTGGGGTAAAAAAAAGCAAATATATACAAATATATATAGGTTACACGTCAAATCTGTCAGGGGGTCTCCTCTGCCGCAGTGAACGACATGGTAACGGTTGAGGCAGAGCCGTGGAGCCCTGAGGAGCCTGTGGGGTTGGTCTGTCATCACCGGTTACAGTTTGCTGGGGGAAGGAACAGGTGGTGGGAGGAAGGGTTGTGGTGCTGGTGCATCATGGGTGACAACAGTTGCCGGGGGTGGAGTGCGGTCGGCAGCAGGTTCAGGGTCCCCCAAGGTAGCAGTGGGAGAGTGTCTGTTGGTGGTCAATAGCGGTTGGAGGGGCGCCCGATGGAGCCAAATCCTGGATTGAGACCGTGTCCTCGTGCCCATCAGGGAGGCCCTTGTAGGTGTACTGGGAGTTTATGTGGAGGAGGTGTTTCCTCTTGACCATTTGGCCAGTCTTAGATTGCCTGGTGTGCTTCCGAAGCAGGACCGGTCCAGGAGAGGTCAGCCAGGCAGGCAGCGTGGTCCCAGACAGACTTCCAAGGGAAGGGAAGCATACGTTCATGAGGCGTATTTTTAGTGGCCGTACATGAGAGCGACTGTTAGGAAAGGAGCGCGCTTGGGAGGTCCTCTTGCCAATGGAAAAAGGAGAATTCCGGTGACCATAGTGCCAGTAGGATGGTTTTCTCCCTTTCCACCTGCCCATTCCCTCTGGGACTGGAGCTGGTGGTCCTGCTCGTGGCAATGCCCCTGGCCAAAAGGTACTGCCGCAGCTCATGAATGAGATCCCCTGGTCACTGTGGATGAAGCAGGAGTACCCAAAGAGTGTGAAGACATTGTGGAGGGCCTTGATGACTGTAATTGTGGTCATGTCCAGGTAGGGGATGGTGAAAAGGAAGCATGAGAATTCATCGATGACAGTGAGGAAGTAAATGTTATGATTCAAAGAAGGGAGCGGCCCTTTGAAGTCGATGTTCAGGTGCTGGAAGGGGTGAGTAGCTTTGATCGGGTGTGCCTTGTCAGGGCGGTGGAAGTACAGTTTGCACTCAGCGCAGTCCTGGCAGTTTTTAGTCTTTGTTCTGACTTCCTCAGTGGAGTATGGTAGATTCTGGGCTTTGATGAAATGGAAGAACCCGGTCACTACATGGTGACAGAGGTTGTTGTGGAGTGTCTTCAATCTGTCCATTTGGACACTGGCACAAGTCCCATGGGAGAGGGTGTCTAGGGGCTCGTTAAGTATGCCAGGCCGGTATAAGACATCGTAATTATAGATGGACAGTTTGATTCTCCCCCTGAGGATTTTATCATTCTTGATTTTGGCCCTCTGCTTACTAATGAACATGAAGGCGACCACCTGCTGGTGCATGAGAAGAGTGAATCGTTTGCCAGTGAGGTAGAACCTCCAATGGCGTACTGCCTCCACGATGGCCTGGGCCTCCTTCTCAACTGAGGAATGGTGGACTTCAGGGCCTTAAAGGGTGTATGAGAAGAAGGCGATGGGTTAGTCTGCTTGGTTAAGTGTGGCACCCAGGGCAAAGCCAGATGCATCACATGGACTCATCTGTCACATGCAACCATCTTGGCAATGTCGTCCTTGATGTGGCCGAAAGCTGCGCAGGCTTCTGCCAACAGGGGAAAAGAGATTTTGATCAATGGGCATGCCTAGTCTGCATAGTTGGAGACCCATTGAATGTATATGAGAAGAAACTCAGGCATTTCTTCAAGGGTCTGAGGGTGTGGGGAAGACGTAGCTCCAGTAGAGGGAGCAAGCAATCGGGGTCAGGGCCAATGACTCCATTTTCAACCATGCAGCCAAGACAGTCTGGAACACACATTTCTCCCTGTCGGCCCAGAGGAATTTTCAAAGGTTAGCATTGTGGTCCTGCAGGTCGTGCTGCAGATGATCAGATTGTCAAGGTAAGGAAAAGTGGCCTCAGGTTATAAGGTCCACCATACAGTCCATCTCCTGCTGAAAACAGAGACCCTGTTGGTGACGCTGAAGGGGACGACCATCCTCCTCGAATGCAGTATGCTGGTGGTCCTCCGGCCGGATCGGGAGCTGGTAATAGATAGACATCAGGTCAATCATGCAGAATACTCGATATTGGGCAATCCAATTGACCATAACGGATATGCGGGGAGAGGGGTACGCATCAAGCTGTGTGTACTGGTTGATGGTCTGGCTATAGTCTATGACCATTCTGATCTTTACCCCATTCTTTACTACGACCACCTGGGCCCTCCAAGGGCTATTGTTGGCCTCGATGATGCCCTCGCCCCACAAACACTGAACCTCCAACTTGATGAATACTCTGTCTGCGGTGCAGTATCGCCTGTTCCTGGTGTCTACTAGCTTGCAGTTGGGGTGAGATTCGCAAACAGAGGTGGAGGGGTGACCTTGAGTGCTGAGAGCCCACAGGTTGTGTGCAGAGGACCATCTAGGAACTGTTCATTGCAAACGGTGGGGGAGAGGGGCCTATCGAACTGCAATGTAATGCTCTTAAGTTGTCACTGGAAGTCCAGCCCCAGCAGCGAGGGGGCACAGAGCTGCAGCACGACAAGGAGCCTGAAGTGTTTGTAAACTGTGTCTCCAGCAGTCAAATTCACCATATAGGACCTGTGGACATCTGCCGTATGGGATTTGGACACAAGTGAAATCTTTTGGGAGAATGGCCATACTTTGAGGGATAGGTACTTGGGATGGATAAAGTTTTCCATATTCCCGCTATCAAATAAACAGTTTGTTATGCATCTGTTTACCTGGACGTCCATCGTAGACTTGGCGAGTTCATGTGGTCCCTCTTGCTTTAGGGTGATAAAGTCTGATAAGGGCTTGAGTTCCCAGGATGCCACCTTTGCTGTTTCCCCATGGTGCTGCAGGCCCATGAAAATGGTGGCGCCCTTGACTTGCACGTGGTGTCACTAATCCGCAGAAGAGATGGTGCCAATTGTGCTGTCCAGGGTAGCAGCTGTCCACACATGGTGCTGTTAGCTTTTACAGGTGGTTTACACTGGCAGACTTTTGCATAATATCTTCTTTTTCCACATCTAGTGCATACTGCCTCCTTGGTAGGGTAGCATTTTCTCAGGTGCTTGCCCTGCCTGCAGAAGTAGCATTTGGGGCAATTACCCACCATGGAGGCCAAGGTTAAATCAATACAGGAATATGATGATGCCTGTGACCAGTTGCTCACAGCGTGGGATGATCCCTCAACTCGTAAGAAGAGGTACTTCGGTCTGTCCTCATCCGTGTTAACAACATTTGCAGTCGCCATCAGGAAGTCCTCAAAGCAGCGCAGCCAGAGTTTGAATGTGTTTGAGGCATCAGAAAATCGACGGTCTATGTTGAATCTCGCAGATTTCAGATATTGCTCCATTTTCTTGAAAAAATATAGTCAATAAAATTGATGCCCCATCAATTACCACAAAAGACTGAGGTTGTGAAACTAATTGGTTTTTATTGACTATAGAATGGAGCAGCAACCGACCTCATTGACTGATTGTGGCAGGGTGAATGGGGAGATTGCAAGGGGTTATGGGTAGGATCGGTCTCAGGAGGCGTGTCCAGCTGCCAGAAGCCAGTCACAGTATAACAGTGGTTTACCACACACCCATTCCATATTTTACCAACAGGATTTTCCTTCAGTTCTACCTGATCCCATCAGCCCTTCACTTCTCCCTTAATGGCTTAAATGGTATCACTATTATCACCTTCTTCACATCAAATTCCAACACTAGCAGCCTTTAGCCCTTTTTATCCTAAAACCCCACATTATAGCAGGCTCAAGTTAAAAAAAAGGGGTGAATTTACCTTTCCTAAAAGGTGGATCCCACAGTGCCTTTATACACAGCCGAGTCAGGAGCTGGCTTATGGAACCAAAGGAGGCAGGGCAAGTGGTCCAGTGCAGTAGCACTGTCTGCCACTGTGACGTCAAACTTACGCGCCAAGAAGGGAAAGTGGTCTATACTCGAAAATGGTGACTGAAGGGCAGGAATGAGCACTTAGTGGAGATCTGTGCAGGCAGTCTTAGGACTCAGGCAGATCTCCTGTGCAACATAATAGCCTCTATTAACCATACGGATCATCAGCCCTCTCCTTTGGAGCCGCATTCAGCAGAATTCCTTTTACGGAGGAGGTGGAGTGATTTCACTCCACCTCTGAGTCTACCCCCTTAGATGGATGGAAAATGAAGCAAGTACAACCAGTCAATGCGCTTTTGGACCTTTTATGGAGGTAAGAATATCTGTCTTTATAATCCCTTTTTTAAATATAAAAGGGTCTTTTGCCTCCATTTATCACCCTCTCCAGCCATCTCCAACTTCATCCTGTATGACTCATCTTCCTCCACCTGACTTCCATTTTCCTCTTGCCCTTTTCTCCCTGTTTGCCAACTGCAACCACCTCCAAATGTGTCTGTCATTCTTTAGCCCTCAGTGGTCCACCAGTCCCCTACTGTCCCAGTCCTATCCCGTCCCTGGTGCCTTTATATTAATGATCTCCTCTCTACACTCAGTCTGGATGAAGGGTCTCCCACTGATGCTGCTTGGCTCCCTGAATTCCTCCAGGAAAATTGTTTATTTAATATAAAAAGATAGCTTATTTTAAAATATAAAATGCTTTTGCTTTTGTTACTTTTGGTTTTGATCCTTTTGCTACAATTTGATATTCGTGTTGATTGTCTCACATGGGTAGAAATGGAACTACATTTTGTTCAGAATACTTCCTTGTTGGCAATTCTAGGGTCTTCTTTATAAAAACTAACTGATAACCTAATAATTAAACACTGTTTGAGAATATGGGGACAATCTAGAAGGTTTTTTTTGGATTTCAGAGTTTTTCTCTTGTCAGCCCAATTATATCCAATCACCTTTTTCTAACTTCATTACAAGACACTGCCTTCAATAGATTGGATATTTTAAAGACCTTTAAAACACTTATAAGTAACAATTTTGCATCTTTTGAACAATTTTCCCCAAAACTCATATTTTTAGACACTTTGTTCACTGATTTTCCGAGAATCCCTGAGGCGACTGTTCTTGACACCTTTTTTGATCTACAGTCGTCCCATTAAGGCTTAATATCTCTTATTTACGATAATTTGGCTGACCTAAGACTAGCCCCCCCTAGTTAAAATCAAAATATAAAGTGCAATCCCACCAGGATGTTATTAGTTTTCTATCTGATTATTTGCATTTTCTGTTTAAGTATGCAATCTTGTAGGCATAGGGTTTATAGTGCAATGAAGATCTCCAAAATCGGAGTCATTTTTAGTTCCCTTTAGTGGCAATCTATTGGATTGATGGGAGAAAATATATACTGTATTTTGTCACCTTATGCCATTTATCACTATGCATTGCAATCTAGTTTTAGAGTTAGTTATGGATAGCCTTCCACATATTCAACATCTATTCAAAGCTAACCTTGGATCAAACAGAAATTTTCAGAAAATTTAAAGGCTTTGATTTTCAAAGAATTTTGACAGGAAACTAAAATAATCTTAGCAGACAAGGAAGGAAAACGAAATAGGAAGTGTTCCTGTCAGATAAGACCCACCCAAGCAATTTACATTTACCCAAGCCTGAGTGTCAGCACAAAAAATTATCATCACTTGCAAAACAGTCCTTCAGCGGCCTTAAGAAAACAAGACCAAAAGAATTCTTTTGTTCTTCTCATTTACTTCTTATGTGCATAAACTTCCTGTTTGTCAAATTTAAAGTCTCACAAATATGATTATGCAGTCAGTTGCATTTCATTACCAGACACAGGGGACTCTATTTAGGATATACAACTTCTGGACTCAAGAATATAGGTTTCTGCCAATTGGAAAGGGCAGGATCAACAGTCTGAATATATATATATACAATTTCCAATGTTTCATGTGCCATCCACAGTAATCTTTGTTTCATTTTAACTGGTCTCATTTTAAGAAATACTAGGCTAGTATTACGTACATGACAGCAGCAATAAAGATTAGCCCAGACGGTGTTATATTTAAAATAATATTTTTAATTATTAATTAACAATTATATAATACCTACTCTAATTTAACAAACCTATCTAAACTTAACTAAATTTATATAGAATTATCTAACTTAAACTTTAACAGTGCGTGAATGTATTGGTGTGTGTGGAATACCCCAAGCGACTACAGTTCAAGGCCCAATTCGAGGAAGGCAGTTCAAAGTTCAGAAATTCGGTAATGACACGTGGACTTGAGATTGATGCGACAGGCATGCCTTAGATGGTTGAGGCCTGCAGGCCTTAGATGATTGGGGAGACACACAGGCTTTAGATGAATGGGGAGATGGGGAGACACGCAGGCTTTAGATGAATGGGGAGACGGTTGAGGCACACAAGCCTTACTAAAATAAATGGTGGCACTGCCAGAGCTGCGATAACAGCTGCACTGCTGCTGGTACAGACCCAAAAGAGCGGAGACACAGTGCTGCTCCAAAGGGTTCCGGAAGCTACATACAGGTTTTAAACAACCTGTTAAAGGAGCCAATGGTGTTTTTATTTAAAATTCTGCAATGCAGAGGTCTGTGCCCAAGATGGCAGTGCCTGTGCTGGGCAGAAAGGGGTTGCAGAATCCAGGGGAGCAGCGGATTGGTGAAGGGCACCAGAAATGGGGAGAAACCTCCCCCCACCCTGTTAAGAAGTAGAAGCAGGGAAGGTTGACCATGGCAGTGAACCAGCGAGGGGCTCAGCAGCTGAGGGACCCACCCGGGCTGCAGGTGACTTGGGGTTAGGGGATTCGCACAGACTACAGGCAGCTGGAGTCTGATTTATCGGAACCAGGTATCAGAACTGGGATTTGAAAGGGTGCTGAGGGCAAGAAGGGCTCGCTAATGGTTTTTGGGGCCCTGAAGGCTTCTGATCATGTTGGAGGTTTAGATCGGGAGCTCAGGCAGCCGATGAATTGAATTAGAGTCGTGTAGTTGCAGAGGCCGCGGGAGAGAGTGCTGGAGGAGAATCCGTGGACACTCAGTGTATTTTATTTTTTTAAATTTTTTAAACATTTTTTAATGAAAAAAAAAAGTTTTAATTTAAACATTCTGCACAGTAACAGGGAATTTTGCCCCACGAGTCCATGCCACCCAATTTACACCCCATTAACTTATACCCCCGCTACATTTTGAACAGTGGGAGGAAACTGGAGCCCACAGAGAAAACCAACCCACAAACTCCTTCAAACCCTGGTTCGGTCCTGATTGCTGCCACTGTAAAAGCAGTGCGCTAACCGCTACGTTTTGAAGGGATTCTCTTTTGCTTCTCTTTCTCTCACACTCTAAGGGGCACCAGGCGACAGTAATGGCGACACTGCCTGCCTTAGAGCAGACACAAGGCAATTTTGTGAATTATTATATGTTCTGTGATATTACATGACAAAAAAGGAATCTTGAAAGTCTCCTGCAGCCAGACATTTTAACGTGCTCCCTTATTTCACAGGAACCTAGAGTGACACCCCAAAGAGCGAGGTTATATGGCCCATTGAGCCTGATATATTCTTTAGCACGATCATTCAACTTTCCTATTCTTTCTTAACTGCCCTGCAAATACTTACACCTCATGAACTTATCTATTCCATGTTAAAATATAGGATAAAACTTAACAGCCAGTGCATTCCAGATTAATTTTTACCTACTGTGAAAAACCTCTCTGTTGCCATTTGAGACAACAACCTGGGACATCTGCAAATTATCCAAAAAAATATTGGCATAACCGAAGAAGTAGTGAAGCACAGTTAAAAATAGGTTCAACCCAGAGGCATGCAAGAGGTACGGTTGGTGTAGCAGTTAGCACAATGCCTTTACAGTGGCAGTGATCAGGATATAGGTTCAAATCCCATGCTCTCTGTAAAGAGTTTGTACGTTCTCCCCATGTCTGTGTGGGTTTCCTCCCACCGTTTCAAATGTACCAAGGGTGTAGGCTAATTGGGCAGCACGGACTTGTGGGCCGACATGGTGTTATCATACTGTATGTTTAAATTAAAATTAAAAATTGTGCACATTTCTATATCCTGTAACTCCTACTGGAGAGAGCTCAATACTGGACCTTTTCTATGGGACTGTGATCAGGCAAATGACCAAAGTGTCAGTGGGGGTGCTCTTTGTGACTATTTGGGACTGAATATTTTGAGACCTAATTTTAAACTAGTAGTAGTGGAGAGGGATAGGGCTGGTCCACAAATTCAGGTCTAAATTTGGATAAGGCTGATTTTGAGGCTTTAGGTGGGAATTAGGTGGGTAAGGATGTTTGAGGTAAGGGAACAGTTGGAAAGTGGGAGACTTTCAAAGAGAGCAAGAAAGAGACAGATAGGAAGGAGCAGCTTTGTTCACTCATAGGGTAGTCCGTATCTAGAATGAATCACCAGGGACTAAAATTACTATGTTGAAAAGGCTTTTGTTCAGCTATATGAATAGGATGGAACTGGAAGGAAAATGGTCCAATGTCGACAAATGAAACTAGCTTAGAATGTCGATTTGGTCAACATAGAGAACCTGGACTGAAGGACATGTTCCATTAAAAAGTAAAAGCACTACGCTGGACAAACTCAGCTGGTTAAAGAGTGCACTGTATCTTCTTTCTTCTTTGGCTTGGCTTTGCGGATGAAGATTTATGGAGGGGTATGTCCACGTCTGCTGCAGGCTCGTTGGTGACTGACAAGTCCGATGTGGGACAGGCAGGCACGGTTGCAGCGGTTGCAAGAGAAAATTGGTTGGTTGGGGTTGGGTGTTGGGTTTTTCCTCCTTTGTCTTTTGTCAGTGAGGTGGGCTCTGCGGTCTTCTTCAAAGGAGGTTGCTGGCCACCAAACTGTGAGGCGCCAAGATGCACGGTTGGAGGCGATATCAGCCCACTGGCGGTGGTCAATGTGGCAGGCACCAAGAGATTTCTTTAAGCAGTCCTTGTACCTCTTCTTTGGGGCACCTCTGTCTCGGTGGCCATGGAGAGCTCGCCATAGAACACGATCTTGGGAAGTCGATGGTCCTCCATTCTGGAGACGTGACCCACCCAGCGCAGTTGAGTCTTCAGCTGCATGGATTCGATGCTTGCGGACTCTGCCAGCTCAAGTACTTCGATGTTGGTGATAAAGTCATTCCAATGAATATTGAGGATGGAGCAGAGACAGCGCTGATGGAAGTGTTCTAGGAGCCGTAGGTGATGCTGGTAGAGGACCCATGATTCGGAGCCGAACAGGAGCGTGGGTATGACAGCGGCTCTGTACTCGCTGATCTTTGTGTGTTTCTTCATGTGGTTGTTTTTCCAGACTCTTTTGTGTAGTCTTCCAAAGGTGCTATTTGCCTTGGCGAGTCTGTTGTCTATCGCATTGTCGATCCTTCCATCAGATGAAATGGTGCAGCCGATGTAGGTAAACTGGTTGACCGTTTTGAGTTCTGTGTGCCCGATGGAGATGTGGGTAGGCTGGTGGTCATGGTGGGGAGCTGGCTGATGGAGGACCTCAGTTTTCTTCAGGCTGACTTCCAGGCCAAACATTTTTGGAGTTTCCGCAAAACAGGACATCATGCGCTGGAGAGCTGGCTCTGAATGGGCAACTAAAGCGGCATCGTCTGCAAAGAGTAGTTCACGGACAAGTTGCTCTGTGTCTTGCTGTGAGCTTGCAGGCACCTCAACTTGAAGAGACTGCCATCCGTGCGGTACCGGATGTGTTGAGGTCTTTCATGGCTTGTTTCAGCATCATGCTGAAGATAGTAAAGAGGGTTGGTGCAAGGATGCAGCCTTGCTTCACACCGTTGTCAATGGAGAAGGGGTTGGAGAGCTCATTGCTGTATCTGACCCGACCTTGTTCATTTTCATGCAGTTTGATAACCATGTTGAGGAACTTGTATATAGCAGAGATAAAGATACATAATTAACGTTTCGAGCTTAAGCCCTTCATCAAGGAATGAAAAAATGTAGGCAGGAACCTGAACGGGATGGGGGGGGGGGAAAGGGAGGGTCAGGAGGAGGGGCACTGTCTCAAAAGCAGGAGGTAATAGGTGGATAAGGGAAGGAGGGAACACTAGTGAGCAGGGGGAGGAGGGTTGGCTGTGTGAACGGAGAGGAAAGGGGTGGTGAGTTTGAAGAAAGAAGACAAAGGGAAAGGGAAGGGAGGGAGGACGGAGAGTAGGCTAGCAGAAAATTTCAGATTTATTGTCAGAGTGTATACATGACACCACATTCAACCCTGAGATTCCTTTTTCCTGTGGGTGAGGGAGAATTACCACTAGTTGGTAGAGGTAAAAAAAAACTGTACACAGCGTATACCTGTAAACAAACAAAGAACTGTAAATAAATAACAAATGTAAACAAACTGACTATGCAATACAGAGAGAATTAAAAGATCAATAAATTGCACAAGTAAGAATCCTTAAATGAGTCCCTGATTGAGTTTGATGTTGAGGAGTCTGATGGTGGAGGGGTAGCACCTCTTCCTGAACCTGGTGGTACGGATCTTGTGGCACCTATGCCTCTTTCCTGATGGCAGCAGCGAGAAAAGGGCATGTGCTAGGTGGTGTGGATCCTTGATGATTGTTGGTGCTCTCCGATGTCCATGTTCCCTGTAGATGTTCTCGATGGTGGGGAGTGTTTTGCCTGTGATGTCCTTGGCTGTGTCCACTTCCTCTTGCAGAGCTTTACACTCAGGGGTATTGGTGTTCCCATACCAGACCATGATGCAGCTGGTCAGAACACTTTCTACCACACCTCTGTAGAAATTTGCCAGGGTTTCTGGTGTCAAACCAAACCTCCACAAATTCCTGCAAAAGTAGACGTACTTTTTTTCACAATGCTATTAGTGTGTTGGATCCAGGAAAGATCCTCCGAGATAGTGACTCTCAAGAACTTAAATTTGCTCAGCCTCTCCACCTCTGATCCCCCAATGATCACTGGATCGTACACCTCTTGCTTTCCCTTCCTGGAGTCAACAGTCAGCTCCTTAGTTTTGATGACAGTGAGTGTGAAGTTGTTGTTGGTGCACCATTCAGCCAAGTTTTCAATCTCCATCCTGTGTGCTGACTCATCCCCATCCTTTATACAATCCACTACTGTGGTAAGATCGGCAAATTTGTAGATGGTGTTATTGTCGTACCGAGTCACAGAGTTGTAGGTGTAAAATGAGTAGAGCAGGGGGGCTAAAAACACAGCCCTGTGGTATTCCTCTGGATCTGATGGAGATTATGGAGATGTTCCTACCAATCTTCACTGATTGTGGTCCGGAGGTGAGGAAATGTTGAATCCCAGGTCTTGGAGTTTGCTGATCAGTTTTGAGGGGATGATGCTGTTCAATGCTGAACTGTAGTCAATAAAGAGCATCCTGATGTATCATCTTTACTATCCAGGTGTTCCAGGGCTTTGTGTAGACTCAGTGAGATGGCATCCACTGAGGACCTGTTTCTATGATAGGTGAACTGGAATGGATCCATGTCACCGCTCAGACAGGAGCTGATTTGCTTCATCACCAGCCTTTCAAAACACTTCATCACTGATGATGTCAGGGCTGCTGGTCGATAGTCATTGAAGCAGGTTACTACACTCTTCTTGGGCACCAATATGATTGACATCTGTTTGAAACATCTGGGTACCATGCTCTGCTGGAGTGAGATATTGAAGATATCCATGACTACCTTGGTTAATTGGTCAGCACAGATTTTTAAAACTCGGCCAGAAAAGAAACTGGAAAAGTCAATGCTAATACCATTTGGTTGGAGAGAGCCAGATGGAAAATCAAGTGTTGTTCCTCCAGTTTACAGGTGATCTTGGTGGGATAGTATGAGGCCATGGACATATGTGGAATTGAAATAGTTGACTACTGGGAGATCTCTGTCACTGATGTAGACAGAGCAAAGGTCCTCAGTGAAGTGATCTCCCAGGAGGTGCCCAGTCTCTCCGATGTAGAGAAGGCCACAAAGGGAGCACCGGATTCAGTAGATAATTCCTGTTGATACACAAGTGAAGTGTTGTTTCACTTGAAAGGAATCTTTGGTGCTCCGATTTGTGATGTGGGCACAAATGTGACACTTCCTGTGGCCACAGGGGTAGGTGCTGGGGGGGGGGGGGGATTGGTAGAGGGGTATGTGTAGATGAGAGAGTTGCAAAGGGAGTGGTTCCTAAGGAAAGCAGAGGGGGAGGATGTGTCTATTAGTGGGATCCTGTTGTTTTAGGTGGCAGAAATTAAAGAGCATAATGTGTTGGATGTGGATGCTAGTGAGGTGTAGTAAGGACAAGAGGAAACCTGTGTTTGTTGCATCTGGGGGCAGAGGAGGCCAGGTCACGTGAGCAGAGAATGCAGGAGATGTAGGTGAGGGCTAAGTTGATGGTGGTGGAGGGTAAGCCACATTTTTGGAAGAAGGCGGACATTTCAGAGGATCTGGATCGGGAAGACCTCATCTTGGGGACAAATGCTCCAGAGATGGAGAAATTGAGAGAAGGGAACAGGGTCTGTGGAAGTGTAGTCAAGGTAGTTGTGGGAGTTAATGGGTTTGTAAAATATGTTGGTGGAAAGCTTGTCTCCCAAGGTGGAGATGGAGAGATCAAGAAAGGGGAGAGTGTTGTTGGAGATAGATCAGGTGAGTTTGAGATTGGAGTGGAAGTTGGCAGTGAAGTCAATGACGCTGATGGGTGCATGAGGCAGCCCCGATGTAGTTCTCAATATACCAGAGAAAGAGTTGAAGGGCCTTGCTTATGTAGGGTTGCAGTGTTGATTACTCCACAAAGACCAGAAACATGCAGGCATAGCTGGGACCCATGGCTACTCCTTTGATTTAAAGAAAATAGGATGAGTGAAAACAGATTTTAAAGTCCCTTTTCAACTGACATCCCAGTTAATTGGCTGTCCAGTGTCCCGGAATAGGAAGCCCTTTGTGTTGTTTCCATTGGGCCTCCCTTAACTGGGACACTACTTGCTTTTCCACTGAACACACTCATCCCTGGGGATCAGAGTATTCTACCTTCAAATGGAAACAGGTGAATTTCTGCTGTTCCTTTTCCAATGGTTTTATTAGCATGCTGGGATCAGCAAACATCTGGGATATGAGTAGGGGTAGGTAGAGGTGATTAATCCCCGGCTTGGAATGACAACATTTGATGCCGGCATTTGGACAGTTAATTCCTGGGACAGGGTGCCAGTGGAAAAGGGGCTTAAGATTGAGAACAACTTCTGACAGGTGGAGGAGGGTGGCGATGGAGGGTGACTGGTTAGGTTTCTTGTCAAGAAGAAAAGAAGGGCTTTGAGTCCTTTTGTATGGGGGATTGAGGTGTAAAGGGATTGGATGCCCATAGTGAAAATGAGGCAGTCAAGTTCAGGAAATTGGAAGTCATTGAAAAAATAGGTCATGTGCGGTACTGAGAATGTAGGTGCGGAGGGATTGGACCAGGGGAGAAAAGATGGAGTTGAGGTAAGACAATACTATTTGGTGAGGCAAACTCAAGTGGAAACAATGGGTCTATCTGGGATAATTGAGTTTATGTATTTTGGGTAAGAGGTAGAATTGGGCAGTGTGGAGATGGGAAACAATGAGATTGGAGGCCATGGTATGGAGGTGACCAGAGGTAATGAGGTTGGTTGGAGATGGTGGCTTGCTGTGCCATGGTGGGGTTGTGTGGAAGGAGTAAGTAGGAGGACGTGTCTGACAGCTGTCCCGGCAAGGTAGAGATCAGTGCACCAGACCACAAAAGCACCACCCTTGTCTGCAGATTTGATAGTGAGATGGGGATTGTTGCTGAGAGTGTGAAGGACAGAGTGTTCGGAAGAAGCGAGATTGGAATAAAAGGGAGAAGTGAAGTTGAGACAGTTGATGTCTCGGCGGCAATTGGAAATAAAAAGATCCAGATTGGGCAGCTGGCCAGGATGAGGTGTCCAAGAGGAAGAAGGCTTAAAGCAGGAGAAGGGGTCTTGGTGGGGGAGGGGGGAAGGGTGGAGAGTCACGATCATGGAAGTTGGCCTAGAGTTGGAGGCAGCAAAGAGTTTGGCATGCGTGGAACTCATTAAGGTGTGGGCGGAAGGGGACAAAAGTCTGGCCTCTACTGAGGACCAAGCCCTTCATCCCAGAGAGGGAACGGTCAGAGGGGATAGTAAAGACCAAGCAGGAGTCAGAGTGGGAGCAGGTGCAATGGAGCACTGGGGGCAGGTTGAAGATGAGGAGGTCAGAGGGCATGTTCCATGTCAGGAAATTTATCCCATGGATTTTCAATGGAATTTCTAATTGCAAAATTGCTCTATATTGAACCAACAGTGCAATGGAGAGGTTTCATCTCCAGTATAGTTTTTAACCTCACTGATCTGGAAAATCCCAGTTCTTATTGAATCACAACAGCTGGTTTAGTTGTCACACAGATTTGCTTGAATTGCAACATTCTCGGAAGTGTGGGTTTTTGCAATCTTCAGTATTCTTCCTTCATTGACAACCTCCTGCCAGAAATGAATATCTGCAGTCCTGATGGGTTCCTGGGATCCTCAGGCACAAAGAAACGACTTTCTTCAAACACAGTTCTTCACCAGTATATCCAGATCTTCTGATACCTTGGGAGGACTCTATTCCATTGATTCTTAAAGCAGCATCACTCCTGATTAGGGTTTAGTTTATGACATGTTCCTTTACGGGTTGGCACCATTGTTGCAGATGAGTTCTTGAGATAGATCAAGAAAATAGAATTGAACTCAAGAGCAGAAATGAACTGAAACTAGCATAAAATGAGGAACCCTGGGAATGCTCTTCGAGGAATATTGCAATTAAAGATTGTGATGTTTGTATGCCTTATATAAAAGAACATTGGTGGTATTCTCTGCACTGTTTTAATGCCATCAAAATATTTTAAACCGGTTTCTAGGATGTGCTTAGAAATATTTTTCAAATATCCCTGAATTGAAAGAAAATAAAATGAAATAGCAAATTATTTTTTTAAATTTTATATTATAAGGTGGGTCAGTCAAGAACATGTCTGACAAGAAATGAAACTAATATCAGAATATACAGTCATTTTAAAGAGCAGAATGGACAAATATAACAACTTTTCCCAGAAAATGTGATTTTAATCATATGGTGCCTTAGTTATTTTTGGGTTTGATTTGTTCAATATATCCTTGTTGTCTATACTAATTTTCACCAAGTCTCAATCGTTTAATTTCTTTGTTCTTGTTGAACTAGCTCCTGCCTTATCAAGCCTTGATTTTAAAAGAAAACATCTTTGTTTTCAAATCCTTCGATGATCTCACTATTCCCGCTCTGTTTATTATTAGCCCATCAGACCACTTTAATTCCTTTAAAATGCTTTTGACAACCAATTTCTTTGAAAACATTTTACCATTATCCTTGTATTGCTCAACATGTTTTTTTTTGGGATTGCTGTTCCTCGAATGTCTGTCGATGTTTTTAAAGTTGAAACAATTGTTGCTTCTGTTCTGAACATATTCCCTCTCTCCAATACATGGTGTCCAAATGGCAAATGGAATAGATACAATTAATGGGAATTTAAGTAAACAAGTGAGAATAAGAGGGATATGCTGATGGAATATAAAAGGTTGGTATAAAAATAATTGGGTCACATTGTCTCTTTCTGTATTACAAGTTCAAAGTAATTCTTTATACAGTAAAATTCCTGAAATCTGGAATTCAAGCAACCAGCAAAATAACTGAGGAAAATAAATTTATAAATTAAAATAAGTAAGAAAAAAATTTTAAATGTAAATTTAAAATTATTAAAATAAATGTTATCTGAAGTCACAAATAAACCTTTGGTGAAGATGGGAGCAAATATTCAGACAGCAGAGTGCCTTGGTCGTGCTTTCCTCACAGCAGCTGTTTGAAACAGTAATGGCGTCGCTCAGGATGAAGAGCTGATTGAAGGACAAGTTGGAGTGACTCTAAGTGTCTCCTTATCCCTGCTTAGTGAGAGTCACCCTAGTCAGAGCCTTTATCTCCAAACTTGCAGGAGTGGGGTTTAATTATCTATAATGTTGTTGTTCTTCTTTCAGGTTACTCCGTGGCAGGGGAGGAAACTGGTAGATGCAGCAACAGTTAAATGTTTTCAAAGAATGTGACTGAAAATAAATTAAAATACTTTAAGGTGTAGCAGCGGCTACACTGCTACCTGATGGATCACACAACCAGACGGGTTGAGTTCAGTGAGCAAAAACTGATTTATTGCAGGCTGCCTGGCTGGTCTTATACTCCCAGCCCAGACCTGGCTGAGAACCACACTTCACCAGGACGTCACATGGGTCGCCAAGCGCGGGCTTCTGTGCCCAGGGCTGAGGTCAGGAGGAAACCCTCGACGGCGCCACATTGGCCGGCTGCCCCGCTGCATGGGTGACAAGTGGGGCCGGTTTGCCTGCCTAATGGCATACCACCACACAGCCACCACCACCCCCCACCCCAGAACCGGTGCCAATGTCCTTTTTTGCCGGGCGGCCTCTCTTCTTGGGTTAGGCCACAACTGCTGGTTCGGTGGGGTCAAGGTGGGCTGGCTTTAGCCTGTCCACCATAAAGTTCCATCTTACCACTAATGTCCAGTGTGAACACTGGACGACTTTGTACAGTCCTTTGTATGGTTTTTGTAGAGGTGCTGTCGACGGGCCCCTTCTGATAAAAATGTACTCTGCGAGTACAGCTCAGTGGGGACTTAAGAGACCCGTGTGCCGTGTCTGGTGGTGGCGGGGGTGTGACAGAGTCCAACTGGGCCCGGAGGCGGGGAAGTAAACCATGCGGTGACTGCTGGGGATTGTGAGGTGTGTTGTCAAACTCACCGGGTAGGGCTAGCGGTGCACCATAGACCAGTTCGGCTGATGACGCCTGTAGGTCTTTTTTGGGTGTCAAGCAGATGCCCAGGAGCACCCAAGGCAGCTCGTCCACCCAGTCGGGGCCGGTGAGGCGGGCCATAAGTGTTGACTTAAGGTGGCGGTGCAATCGCTCGACTTGCTCATTGGCCTGTGGGTGATAGGCCATGGTGTGATGTACTTCGATCCCCAGCCTGTTGGCGAGCTGTACCCAGAGCGCAGAGATGAACTGGGCGCCCTGATCACTGGTGAGGTGGTTCGGGATGCCGAACTGGGCAACCCAACTGTTCAAAAGCGGTCTACCACTGTGAAAAGATAACAGTTACCTCGGGAAACGGGCAAGGGTCTGACGATGTCCACGTGTATGTGGCTGAACCGCTCCTGGATGTGTTCCAAATCTTGTACGGGTGCTCTGGTGTGCCTGTGTACCTTGGAAAGCTGGCAATGGGTGCAAGTTTTGGTGCAGTCTGTGATCTGCTTCCAAAGCCTGTTCCAGACAAAACGTTTTGCCACCATATGGACCGTGAACCTGATGGAAGGGTGGAAAAGGTCATGGATATGGTGGAAGACTTGCCTGCACCACTGCTGAGGAATCACTGGTCATAGGGTGCCCATGGAGACATTGCACAGGACGGCAACCTCACCGTGAGGAGTCGAGAGGTCCTGAAGGCCTGCATCTCCTCTTTGGACTTCTGGTCCCAGGCAAGCTGGTCGAAGTCGAGGCCGGGTGTCAGCGCGCAAATGGCCGGTCGTGAGAGTGCATCAGCACCGTTGGCGGGCCGACTCGGAATCTCTTGCCATAGCGAGTGCCTGAGTGAGGGGGTTTGTGGTCGGTAAAAATGGTGAAAGGCCTCCCCTCTAGGAAATAGCGGAAATGACGCACCGCCAGGTACATGCCCCGCAACTCACGATCGAAAGCGCTATACTTGTGCTCTGGTGGGTGAAGAAGTCGGCTAAAGAATGCCAGTGGTTTCCACTGTCCATTCACCTGCTGCTACAGGACAGTTCCGACGGCTATGGCAGAGGCATCGACAGAGAGTGCCATACGTAGGTCGGTGTGTAGATGCACGAGCTGAGTAGACTTCGCAAGGCCATCTTTCATGGCCTCTGGAGTCCAGGCAAGTGTCTTGTCTTTGGCCATGATGAGGGCGAAGAGCGACTGCATGATGCGCGTTGCGTCTGGAATGAAGCGGTTATAGAAATTGACCATACCTGCGAATTCCTCAAGCCCCTTGAGGTTGTCCAGGCGTGGGAACTCCCTGATTGCAGTGACCTTTGTAGCAGCAGGTGTGGCTCCTTCGACCGTGATGGTATGGTCCAGGAACTGCTTGGACTCTTTCCCGAACTGGCACTTGGCTGGATCGATCGTTAGGCCGAGGTCGGCCAGTCAGGAGAAGAGGGTGCGCAGGTGAGACTTGTGTTGTGCCCGGTCTCTTCTGGCGACAAGGATGTCATTCAGGTAAATGAACACGAAATTCAAATCCCTGCCCATTGTGTCCATAAGGCGCTGGAAGGTCTGGGCGGCATTCTTGAGCCAAAACAGCATGCGTAGGAACTCGAACAAGCCGAAGGGGGTGATGATGGCCATTTTGGGTATGTCCTCGGGGTGCACCAGGATTTGGTGATACCCGCGCACCAGGTTGACCTTGGAGAATACCCTCGCACCATGCAAGTTGGCCATAAAGACCTGGATTTGAGGGATCGGGTAACAGTCAGGTACCGTCGCATTGTTAAGCCATCAATAATCTCTGCAGGGGCGCCAGCCACTGGAGGCTTTTGGGACCAGGTGGAGTGGTGAGGCCCAAGGACTGTCAGAGCGTCGAATGATCCCCAGTTCCTGCAGATGTGAGAACTCTTCCTTCGCTACCTGGAGCTTATCCAGCGGGAGCCAGCGTGCTTTGGCATGGACCGGCAGCCTTGGATGGGGATGTAATGAAACATACCGTGACGTGGTAGGGCGGCAGAGAACTGCGGTTTGAGGAGGGATTGGAACACATCCAGGATATGCTGAAACTCATCCTTGGGCGTGCTGACTGTGGTCATCTGTAGGTGCTCTGTGCGGGAGGTGTTGAGGCGGACAGATTGGAAGGTATGGGCATCTACCAGTCGAATGTTGACCAGGAGTCCGTGGGCGAGGAGGAAGTTGACACCCAGGAAGGCAGTTGGGAGGGACGAAACGGTGAACCTCCACGAGAACTTCTGCTGGCCGATTGGGAAGTTGTCAGCCTTGTCTCCATAGATTCGGATCTCCGTCGAATTGGCTGCATGGAGGGGAGGTCCTCAAGGCAGGTTCTGGGACTCAATGGCTGTGCTGGGATGACACTGATCTGGGCCATGGTGTCGATGAGGAAGAATCGGCCGCTGACTGAATCCCTCAGGTAGAGAAGGCTGTGTTCTTGGCCAGCCGCCGCAGCCATTAACAGTGGCTGACCTGCTCATTTCCCTGGAACGAGCAGGGCTGATGACACTTCCAAGCCTTGGATCCCCAGCACTGGTGGATGAAGCAGAGGCCTGAAGTGGATGACTTGCTTCTGGCTATGCTCTTTGAGGCCCCTGCAGGGGCTGGGTGTTCCACTGCAGCACTACAAGAAGGTTTGGTATGGTCATGCCCATGACTCATAACCTGCTGGACTGCTGAGCCCTCCAGGAATCATTCAAGCCATAGCTCCTGAGCCTTTTGAGCGACCTTCCTAGGGTCGACAAAGCTCTCTTGGGATAGTAACGGCCGGATGTCTTCAATCAGATGGTCGAGGAAGATCCGCTCGAAGAGTGGGCAGTTGATGTGATCGCCCATGAGCGTGAGCATTTTATCCATCTACTCGATTAGAGTTCTGTCCCCTAAGGCATTGAGGCGCAGCAACTGAGTGGCACGCTGGCGCCTGGAGAGGCCGAGGGAGCCAGTGAGCACCCGCTTGATGGTCCTGTACTTATCTTCCACGGGTGGGTGCTGAACAAGGTGCAGCACTCGTTTGGCGGTGGCCTGGTCCAGGGTGGCGACCACATGGTAAAACTTGGTCAAATCCAATGAAATCTGGCGGAGGTGAAACTGAGCCTCTGCATGGCTGAACCAGGTCTCCGGCTCCTGAACCCAGAAGTCAGGATGCTCGATGGCTTCCTGATCGAAGGGTTGATCGAAGGGTCGTTCATGTTGGATTCAAAGACATTTGAACCTGTCGGGGTCACCAATTGTAGCAGCGGCTACACTGCTAACTGAAGGATCGCCCAACCAGATGAGCAAAAACTGATTTATTGCAGGCTGCCTGGCTGGTCTTATACTCTCAGCCCGGACCTGGGTCACGTGGGTCCCCAAGCGCAAGCTTCTGAGCCCGGCGCCAAGGTTGGGAGGATACTCCCGATGCTGCCATTTTGACCAGCTGCCCCGCCACGTGCGTGACAAGCAGGGCCGGTTCACCTGCCTAATGGCGTACCGCCACAAAGGTTTATAAACTGTATTCATGTGTTCAGTGTAAATGCAGTATTTTATTTTTGGCTATTTAATTGTTTATTCTTAATGCAAGTGCATTAGTTAGGCAATGTTTGAGTAAGTCTCAAACAACCAGAAAATACACTTATCTGGCATCTTCCAATCCCCATAGGTGCTGGATACCAGAGGTTTTTTTTTTACTGTGATTCTATTCAAACCTCTCTAATAAATATTAAATTTAACCTAGAATTATCCACCTTTACTCCCACCATGTGGTTTCACTTTATCCAGAAGTGGGTATTGTAACGATCTCCGGGCTTTGAGGAATTCTAATGTTTGAACACCACCCTAAAGGAAACAACATTATGGGTTTATTGTTTCTGAAGACATTGATGTGCTTATTGAAAATAAGCTAATCTTCGGAATCTTGAGCCCTTGATAATAGCAAGATGTCACCTGCTTAATTATAAGGACAGCTTGATAACAACAAAACAAAAATCCTCACTTCATCACTGAGTGGTCTTGTCATTCTGAAACCAGATGGACGAACTGAACATATCTCAGAATTACCTTTGAGGCTAAAAGGAAAATAAAACAAAATGTATAGATGTGAAAATGTGATTATTACTGAGCATGGGTACATTGGTACAATAGATTTTTTTAAGTGCTTTAAATAAATGAACAATCAGCAGTTATTGCAAATTCAATTATATTGAAGAATATTCATGATTATATATGATGAATCATTATAAATGATGATGATGTTGAAATTAGATCCAAATTCTTATTTTTGATTATATAGTCACCTTTGAAAGTCCCCACACCTGGAAATATGTCACTAGAAACTGAAAAGACATAAAGGGGACACACAGGAGACTGCAGATGCTGGATAATGTTTTGGTGGAACTCAGCAAGTTAAGCAGCATCAGTGAGAGAAAAAGAACAGGTGACATTTCAAGCCAAAGCCCTTTATGATTTTGGCTTGAAATGTTAACCATTCTCTTTTTTTCTCCCACTGAAGCTTGTCCTGTTGAGTTCCTTCACCACATTATTTTAGACATAAAGGGGAGTAGTGTGACAGTAGGGCAATAGCATTATTTGGTGTTCAAATGTCTTCTTTGGCTTGGCTTCGTGGATGAAGATTTATGGAGGGGTATGTCCATGTCTGCTGCAGGCTCGTTGGTGACTAACAAGTCCGATGCGGACTTGACAGTTCAAATGTACAGGTTGTTAAATGTGCTTAATAGAAATTATGTAGTTGCCATATAATTCAGCCAGATCAAAATATATATGGAAAGCTTATTGAACCACCTATTTTTATATACATTCTGACTCCCAAATTTCATTACACAACTGATATGTATGAAATCACACTGAAGATATTACTTTCTGAAGACTTTTGAGTGTGTTTCATAGACTTTGGGTGCTGATCATGAAAATTGCCTTAAAATGTTCATAGCATGTACCATTTTTTAAAAAAGATCTAACCTATATATAAGCAAGTTGTTTTGGTCAGTCCAAGCATGTACTCAGTGCAGGTGCTCGTGAGGATGGAGAAAATAGCATGGAAGGTATTCAAAGATATTATTGAGAATTTTCTTGGCACCAAACTACATCCAGCTGATTGACGGTATACAAAACCATGAAGTGCCACATGTCATTTACTCTGTCTATACCCTTCATAATTTTAAATACCTCTATCAAATCTCCTCTCATTCTTCTATGCTCCAGGGAATAAAGTCCTAACCTGTCTTTCCCTGTAACTCAGTTCATCCTAGCAAATCTTCTCTGCACTTTTTCAATCTTATTGATATCTTTCCTGTAGTTATGTGACCAAATACAGTAAGAATTGAGAATTAGTGAAATGCAGAATTTGTTTCCAATCCATTGATTTTATATATTCTATTTGTCAATGACAAATAATGTGATTGGAATCTGTGTGTTCAATTTATTCCCTTTTCTGCACAGAGTCCAGTATTCATTTATAATTGCATACATTTTCACATCTTGTTTCAGCATCAAGGGCACATTACCTAATCTTGCTGTGGACATGTTGCGGGGTAAATACTGTACATTTTAAGGTGTTAAACAAAACAATCTGCAGATTCTGGGGTCTAGTTCAATACACAAAAGTACTGGAGAAAGTCAATGGTTACACAGAATCCATAGGAAGTAAGAGATAAACAACAGTTCAGGCCTGATTTTAAGGTGGATGGTGCCAAAGTTAAATAAGTTTGTTGGAACAGAGAAAAGTAGTGTGTGGAGGGGCAGATCCTTCTGCCTATTGCATCTGCAGCATCCACATCATCTTAAATTAATCCTGTCTTCCTGTACATGGTTCATCTCTCTCTTTTTTTTCCTGTCTCTTCAGGTGTTTGCTGAAATTCTACTGCTATTCTATTGACCTATCCCACATCCCCTGCCAGTGTCTTCCAGGTACCTACCATTTCTGGATAAACTAATCTCGTCTTGCAGATATTCAAACTCTTCCCTCATCCTAAACTTATGCCCTCTAGTATATCTCCACTCCGGAAAAGGCTCTGGCCATCAACCTTATCTCAGGTCACTCAGCCTCTGATGCTCCAGAGAAAACTATCCAAATTTGTAGGACTAATTTGATAGCGAATACACTGCAATCTTGGTGAACCTCGGCATTCTTTGCAGACACTGAACATCCTTGGGTCCAAGCCTTTAAAAGTCCTTTTGACATGAACATTTATTTTTGCTACTATTACAAAAAATAGATATGCTTACTGAACCACTGAGTTCCTCTAGGATTTTGTGTGTTGGAAATACTCAGGTCAGGCAGCATCTGTGTAGCTTTACAGATGAAGCTGAACTTTGCAGTAGCCGTTTTCCTGGAGAATGCGGCTTCGGATGTCTGCAAAGGGACGATCAGGTGGCAGCGCTGAAGGCGGTGTTCTGCCACGTGAAAGGTCCGAACCGGAGAGAGATGCCGCGGAGCAACGGCGGCTCCTGAGTCCGGACAGGGTCAGCTCACCTACCAGCTGCCTGACAGCCCCCCGCCCCCCCCCCCCCCCCACCGGTGCGGGACTACAGGGCTGGAGCAGCTGGCGTGGAACTTCAGGCATCCCGTAGTCCCATGCCAGGGGACTGTCAGGCAGTGGGGAGGGTGACAGTCAGTGGGTCGCCAGCTGACTGTCAACAGCCCGCCCCCTGCTAGGTATCTGAAAGCTTGCTTTCAGGTGCCTCCGGGAGCGCTCCGAGCCGCAGACTAGACCTCCTCCCCGAGCAGGGTTGGGGAAGTGCTCCTCATTAGGCGGCCTTACGTTGGGGGTCCTGTGGCCACCTGAAAGCACGACTCTGACAGTCAGTGGGGCTCCGGCCAACTCGGAGCAGTGGCAACACCACAAATGCAGCTTTTCTCGGCCGAGCGAATATTAATGGAAGAATTCAGCCTACGTTTCCATCCACGGATTGGTGCCCAAACCAGGTCATCGGACCACACGGAGGCGGCAGAAAGGGCCGGCTCCCCGAACCACGTCCCGCTCCGGCCTCCGCGCCCGTCACGTGATTCGGCGGCGAGCGCCCACGGACGACGTGACGTCAGGACGCGGGGGGGAGGGTCGTCGGTCACGGGGAAGAGTCATATGATCGGTGGCTGCGACCGTGACGGAGAAGATGGCGGCTGAGAGGGAGCCTCCTCCGTTTGGAGACGGGGACCTGGAGGGAGAGGAAGAGGACGCGGAGTTTCGGGAGCTGGAGGGGAGCGAGGACCTCTTCGTCAGCACCACGAGTACCTTGGAGGTGAACGCCGGTGCGGGAGGGATGCGTCGGGCTGAGGGGGTGGTGGCCGCGGCCGCGGCTCGGCCCGACTCAGGGCGCCGGCTGCATAGATTTGGAGCTTGTCTCTGGGGGTTTCGCTTCTGCTTCTCGGAATCTCGCTGGACGGGATTCCGTGGCACCGTGTTGCTGAGCGGAAGCATGCTGCTAATCACATCCCTTCCACTCAATTAATTAATACAGCCTTTTCCAAAAAAAAGTTAATATAGTGAACTTGTCCTCCGCAAATTGCGCATGTTGATTAAGAGACTATTTTCCGCGGACGTGAGAGATGTCTCTACTTCGAGATATGTTGACAAGTAGTTTATTGCTTAAGAAAACGTGGTTTCCCATTACTGTCATTAACTCAGCCTTCACCTGCATCTCTATTCCCCTGCACATCTGCTGTGATCCCTCCACCATGATGCAATAAGGATAGGATTCCTCTTGTCCTTACCTACCAACCCATCAGCCGCTGCATATATGTATACTTTTTTTTTGCAATGTATCATCTACAATAGGATCCCACCACCAGATACCACCACCCACCTCCTGTATCTGTGCTTGTCCTTGACAAATGTCTGCATTTGCACCTCTTTCCTCACCATTAATTAAGACCTTGAACAGTCCTTCCATATGAAACATCACCTCACCTGTGAATCCATAGGAGTTGTTTACTGCATCTGGTACAGCCTTTGCTACATTGGAGAGATTGGATGCAGACTGGGAGATTTGCTTGGGCACCTTTGCTCTGTCTCCTGAAACAACAAGGACTTCCCAGTGGTGAGCCACCACACCCTGATGCCACACTGGCATGTTTGTAAATGGGTTTATGTGCTGCCAAATTGAAGCCACTTGCACCTTGGAGGAACATTACCTTGTCTTAGCAGTATCCAACCAGACAAAATCAATTACCCTCTCTTCCAGTCTCCCTTTTCCCTCATCCCTCTGACTTCTGCCAGCTCCCCAGCCCCTTCCTCCTATCATGTTATTCTTGGCTTGTTTCTCTTCTCTCTCTCACCTGTGCACACCTCATACCTGAGTTGCTTCCCACCCCCTCCTCCCACCTTTATCAGGTATCTGTCTGATTTCTGCCACTCCCGAAGACTGGTTCAGGCCTGAAACGTTGACTGCCTTTTATTTTCTGGATGCTGTGTGACCTGCTGAGTTTCTCCAGCACTTTTACGCACTGCACTAAACTACAGGAAGTGTATTTTAAGAATAATTACCAGCCTCAGCTTCTTGTGTGGGATGTGGAAAATATTGTATCTGGTATTTGGTTACAAACACATAATACTAATCAGTTCATGTAAGTTTAGTGTTTTGATCTTAAAAATAGCAGTTACAAACTTGGAATTTGATTTGATCAAAATGATTGTATTGGCTTGTTCGGGTTTGTTTCAAAAGCAATCTCACCACAGTTATAAAAAGTTAATGTTGGGTTTGGGGCAGAACTGAATTTTGGACTCGTCACAAATGTGGAACTAACTGTTACATGTGAAACTTAGGAGCAAGTAGAAATCAGTGCCTTAAATTTGGTGCACATTTGTTCAAATGATGTACTTTTGAAAGATGTTTTCCACCCAATCCTTTGTGCTGTTACTATGATAAACTCTGTGGTACTAACTTGTTTCTGCATGCTTCATCCCATTCATCCCCATTTATTTGAGTGGCTTGGCTGAGGTGGATGCTTTGCAGGTTTTGGTTCTGAGAAGTTCAAACCACTACTTGTTCTTTGAACTAAAGCTGTTGTATTACTACACCAGTTAACTTGTAAAATTGGCATATTGGATTTTCTGGAAACATTCTGTTCCTTGCTAGGGTCTAGATGTACTGTTTGATTAACAATCTAAATGGAGTCACATTTTCCCAAATCCTCATCCGAAACAGTGACTGCCAAACCAAGTTTGTTCCTACCAATGAGTATTAACGATAGCTGGGAATACTGTCAGTTATGAGCATGGAGAAGAGCAATGTAAACAGCAAGTTGCCTAATTTTGCAAATTACCAAGTCTATGGTTCTCGTACTGTCTTTGTCGCCTTAGTGACCATAGAGCTGCAGTGGAAGAAAGTTTTTCTCCATCCTGAAGAATAGAAAAAGTGCTAGTAAATGGATATATTGTATTTGTTTTCTGCTGAGGTACAAGGCACTAAACACTTGAATTGTGTGTTTGACTTGTAAGCAATCTTACTTAACATTAGATGCAAAGTTAGAATTTTTAAAATGATAACAATTGGGCCCATTATACAAGTGTGACTAAACCATAATTAGCCTGACCTGTTTTGTACACATCTGATAAAAGATTGTTTGGCAGAAGTCTGCATTCAGCTAACTTGTGTAACTCAAGTTTTCAATGCTAATGACAATTAACTTGCTGACATGTCTTTTCAGTCTAGCCCTTCTTCACCTGATCCTGTGAGTCTCCCAGCTGAAGATACAAGTGTAAAGTCTAATGGTCCCAAGTCTGAGGTTTTACTGGATGACCATGAAGACCTATTTGCTGGTAAGGCCAGATGTCAGATACCTGGTTTCGTTCAGGAACATTTAATTAAAAAACATTGTACAGTAAGCTATTTACTGACTATTTCTTTTGTAGCTTTTTTTCCTAGAGTATTCTACATGTTCATTTTGTAAATTGGATTTTGAAGTTAATTTGCCTATATTTTGATTAAATTGGACATTTAATATCAGGTCGGCAAATATTGATTTGAGAAAGGTTGTCAGTATAGAATTCGGAATGTTACAACTTAGAATTTGTAAGCTGGTCAGATAAAAATAAGAAATTTCAGAGGAAAAGAGGTGAATATTGAAGTTGCCCATGAAAATGTAATATTGTAGCTAGTTGTCAGAACTCGGTCCTGTGTTAAACATTTTCTAACTCATTAAGAAATAGTTTAGATGGTGAGATTTGAAATTAAGCTTTAGCAAAGAGGCTTATCTTTGACAATGTTTAAAAATTGCCTGTGGAATTTTTAAAATCCATGACTAGGCAGTTATATTTGCCATTGTTTTTTTTCTTCCTGCACTTTTTTCCAGAAGCCACAGAAGAGGTGTCACTTGACAGTCCTGAAAAGGATTTCCTACTTTCTCCAGAACCTACTCCTGCTATTACGCCTGTATCTCCTATGCTCATTGCACCACAAGCTGAGCTAAAAATGCCTAATCCAAAAATGTTTGAACAAACCAAGGAGGAGGTATGAATGTAATATTGCTTAACTTTGTATATAATCTCTGAAGCAATGTATCTCCATTATTAGTAGCCGTTATACACGAAATTAAAGTGCAGATGTTGAAGCAATTTATTCACCACAGCACAATATCTTGTAGGAATTTTCAAGTAGAGCAATGAAGGTTGATCAGAATATTTGTCAGAATTTAAAATTTTGTGGGATGATTCATCCAACCCTCTCAGCAATGGGTTGTCTTTTTGCCAAAGATGTATGAAAGCTTGGATATTTGGTTGTTTCATTATTAACATTATCATCCTGTTTTAACATAGATACTAACACCAATTAGCTTTTGTGGCCAATCGTGATTGGAGTTTTTAATGACTGAATCAAGTAAAGTTAGTGAAAAATTTATGGAGTCAGCTTACTAGATTCCAGTAAACTTCTGGTTCAGATTATCAGTACTATAGAATAGAGAACATTACAGCCAATAATTGTGTGTGTGTGTATATGTGTATATATATGTGTGTGTGTGTATACATAATATATATTATATATAAACCCTTCTATAGACAACAGTTTTTTTATTCTAATATATCCTAACTTCAAAGTATCTTCTTACAAAAGCATGAGCTATGATATTCCGAATTTCAATCTATTTAATCTAACAAATCAAACTTTGTGACTGCTATTTTATGTAATTCGTTGATAAAATGGATGAACATTTTGCACAGCTTTGTATTAAGACTTCCATATCTATGAATAACAAAATACTTGCTGTTTAATGATAGAGATATAAGACCTAGATAAAGAAGCTCAAACTTTAAAAAGATGCATAATGCTATTTAAAGACAAAGTATTTAAAGAGAAACACAAAACATTCAAAGAAATATTTCTCCTGCTCGCACTTCCTTTACGTTGTCGAGTAATGAGCAAGCTGTTAGTCTGCGCAGATATTATGACATATTACTTCATAGTCACTGTGGCAATGCTACAAACAATAGTCTCTTAGAGATGGGCACAAGGTTTTAACCTTTACACTTCCTAACTCGTAATCCTCTATTTTTCTTTCATCTGTGTGCCTGTCTTAAGAGTCTCTTAAATCCCCCTAATGTTTCAATCTACATCAAAGAATTCCAGGTACCAATGATTCTCTGCAAGGGGGGTAAAATCATTTTGCCCCTGGTGTCTCCACTAAACTTTCTTCCCTTCATTTTTTACAGATTTCCTCTGGTGTTTGCTACACCTGCATGCGGGGGAAAAGACACTGATTGTCTACCTTATCTATATCTCTCGGAATCTTGTAGACCTCTGTTAAGTTGTCTCTCATCCTTTGCTCCAACGAGAAAAATCCTAGCTCTGCTAACCTTGGGTCAATACTTATTTTCCAATTTAGGCAACATACTGGTAAATCTCTGCACCCTCTCATAGCTTCCATATCCTTCCGATAATGAGGTGACCGGAACAACACAATATTTTAAGTGTGGTCTCACCAGAGATTTGTAGAGTTACAAATGGACTCTTGAACTCAATCCCCTGCCTAATGAAGCCCAGCATCCCAAAGCCCTTCATAACTATCCTGTTAACCTGTGTGGTAACATTGAGAGATGTATGGATTTGGACCCCAAGGTCCCATTGTTAATTATCAGACCATTAATCCTGTACTTAGACTTCAGATTTGACCTTCCAAAATGCATCACTTCGCACTTATCCATATTGAAATTTCCACTTTTCTGCTCAAATCTGCATCCTTTCTATATCCTTTTGTAACCTTTGACAACCTTCAGCTCCACCCACAACTCCTCCAAACTTACTGACACATCCTTCACTTCTTCATCGAGGACATTATTAAAATTGCAAAGGGCAGGGGTTCCAGAACAGATCCCCGTGGAACTACACTAGTCACTGACCTCCAGGCAGAATACTTTCCATCTACTACTACTATTTTGCTTTCTACAGGCAATCCAATTTTTAATCCACATAGCCTAGGTTCCATGGATCCATCCCTCATGACTTTTTGGATTAGTCTCTCGTAGGGGACCTTGTCAAATACCTTTCTAAAATCCATATATACCACATCTACTACCCTACCCTCATAAATTTCTTTTGTAACCTCCTCAAAAAACTCAGTTAGGCTCGTGAGGCATGTCCTTCCCATGCTGACTACCCCTGATAAAACTTCTTCTCCAAATGCTCATAAATCCTCTCCAATAGTTTTCACACCACTGAAGAAAGGTTCTTTTTAAACAAGGAGCCACATTTGCCATTGTCCACTCCTCTGGCACCACCTCTGTGGCCAAGGAGGAAGCAAAAATCATACCAACACCCCCACCCTTCCCATAGCAATCTGACGTGTATTGCATCCAGCCCAGGGGACTTATCAATCTTAATGTTTTTAAATAGATCCAACACTTCCTCTTCCCTAATCTCAACATTGTCCCGCACACAAGCCTGTTCTATTCTGACCTCCCACCTACCTCTTCCTCCAGGTACATGTGCCTCCTTTATCCTTGAGCAGCCCCACCTTCATTCTTGTCTCCCTTCTGTTCTTTGTATGTATTAGAACAACCTGGAGTTCTCCTTAAACCTTATTTGCCAAGGCTTTCTCCTGCTCCTTTTGAGCTCTCCTAAGTGCTTTCTCAAGTTCCTTTTTGGCTACCGTACAATTTTAATGAGACCTTCCTGTTTTCCTAAATCTAATGTATGCCTTTTCCTACCATCTTTTCCTTGTCTCAGTGGGTCAAACTTGTACTGAATCCTGTGCAAGTGGACCCTAAATATCCTTCATGTTACTTCTTCTATTCCCAATTTACTCTCCCTAGTTCTTGCCTCATCCCATCATAATTAGCCCATCCCTTATTTTTCCATTTTGTCCACTTCTGTCCTTGTCCATAGCTATGCTAAAGATCAGGGAGTTGTCACTATCACCGAAATGCTCTTCCACTGGGAGTTCTGACACTTGACCAGGTTCATTATCCAGCCCTGGATCCAGTATGGCCTCTCCTCCCGTCGACTGGTCCACATACCGTCAGGAATCCTTGGACACACCTGACAAATTCTGCCCCATCCATGCCTCTTGCAATCAAGAGGTGCCAGTCAATATTTGGGAAGTTCAAGTCTTCCATCACAACAACCCTATAATTTCTGCACTATTCCAAAATCTGCCTATTGATCTGTTTCTCAGTGTCCCAAGAGGTATGGGGGGCGGGGTGGTGGGGGCAACATTTTTGCAAATGTTATTAAACTCAACGAAGCTTTATTTAAATTGTGCCAAATGGGATTGAATATTTAGGAATGGGCAACTTGAGGGCCACCAACACCTATCTGGTTTGAAAGTTTGGAAGCTAATTGGATTCTTTGATCCTCCTGCCTATGACCAGTTTTGGCCTGTTTCTTCACATGGAGTCCTTTTAGTGCATTTCTCTTGGATGCAATTTAATGAATATCCGTATTATTGAAATTTCGTTTTTACTGCTATTCTTTCCTGTAATATGTACAATATACTATGTTGCCATTTGACTTAATCTTTCTGGAGCACTTATTTTTATGCCATTGGTTGGAGCTTCAGCCATAAGGATTCTGCTTCTAAAAATCTAAAATGAATTGGTTCTCACTTTATTCTGTGCTAAAAAGGTCTGGGGAAAGATGTGCTTTGTCATTTGATTTTGTCTTTTATTGTAGCTCGAGGAAGAGGCAAATGGAGATGTGTTTGACATTCATGTGTCTGTTTCTGATCCTGAAAAAGTTGGTAAGGTTTTGAAATAACAAGCACCTTGTGAACATTTATCTTGAGTATTGTTGATGCTGTGGTGGCGCACTCTCTCATGGCGAATCGGCCCTTCATGTAACGCCACGTGGCGGGGCAGCCATAGGAAGATGGTGCTGTCAGGGTTTTCTCCCTGCCTCAAGTCTCCTGCCCAACGCGCGCCTGGGGCAGCGATTATGATGTCACAATACATGAGGTGACTGACCTCATGCTGCCCTTAAAAGGGGTGCGCATTGAATTTGTATAAAAACAGTCGTTAACAACTTTCAATGTGGTGGCTGTGTCTTTCTTGGCTGTGTCCAGCACTAAATTGGTGACCCCGTTGAGCCCAGATGCCTCTCTGGTCTCAAGAACATGGATCTGGCAGAGATCAATGCCATTGCCATCAAGCTGTTCCCCTTCTGGACCCATCACTCGCGTACGTGTTTCGGGCAGGCAGAGGCGCAGTTTCAACTGAGGAACATTTCAGCAGATGCCACGATGTTCTACCAAACATGAGCGAGCTGGACGAAGAAACGGCAGCCAGGGTGGACGATCTAATACACAACCCACCGGCTGAGTGTAAATATCCTGCCCTCAAGAACCTGCTCCTTGGGACTTTCGGGCTCTCCCCTCAGCAGTGTGCCTCCAGGCTCCTGCACATCGACAGGCTTGGGGACCGCACACCATCGGCCCTAATGGACGAGATGCTGGCGCTGGCGGAGGATCACAAATCTTGTTTCCTTTTCTGTCAGAGGAAGATCTGACGGAAAAGGAAACGAGATTTGTGATCCTCCTGAGCAGATGCCCAGGGCCATCCAACTACTCCTGGCGGATGAGGACTTCATGGATCCACTCTCAGCCGCAGCCCGAGCGGACACCCTCTGGCGCACCAAGAGGCAGAATGAAGCAGCCTTCAGTCAGGTTGCGCAACCAAGAGCCAGCTGGCCGCAACATTCCCCCAATCACAAGCTCGAGGAGCACCATATCACCTGGTGCTTTTACCGTCAGTGCTGGGGAGCGCAAGCTTGTAAGTGCTGACAACCATATGACTACCAGGGGAAATGACCCAGCCAGTCATCGTTGATGGCTGCGACGGCTGGCCACATAGACAGCCCCCATGTTACCGACCAGTCCACCAGCCGACATTTCCTAGTGGACACAGGAGTGAAGCGGAGCTGAGTTTCCTGCCCCCCACTGTCCTCGAGACACGCACCCGATCTCGTGGTCCCACCCTGTGGGCAGCCAATGGTTCCGCCATCAAGACCTTCGGTACCCGCAGTGCACAGATCCAGATTGGGAAAGAGAAATTCCGCTGGAAATTCGTGTTAGCCTCAGTGGGTACTGCGTTGTTGGGGGCCGACTTTCTAGGGGCACAGGGACTGTTGGTCGACATGAAGGGGAAGAGGCTGATCAATACTCGCACCTTCCATTCAGTGCGCCTGGACGCCACGAACGCCTGCAGGCCTGAGATCGCTGCCATCGCCACTTTCAGGGATGAGTATTCAAACATACTCCATGAGTTCCCCACCATTCATGATTCAGCGCCACCTTACCCCAGCATGGGGTATACCACCTTATCTCCACGAAGAGCCCCCTGCTGCATGCCAAGCCCAGACGACTTCCGCCTGAGAAGCTGCAGCTGCCAAAGGAGGAGTTTTCCCAGCTGCAGGAGTTGGGGATTGTCCGTCGCTCGGACAACACCTGGGCATCCCCTCTCCACATGGTCTCCAAATCCTCTGGGGGGCTGGAGACCCTGCGGCAGTTACCGGCGTTTGAACAACATGATCACACCAGACAGGTACTCGGTTCCACACATTTAAGACTTCTTGGCCAATCTCCACAGCGCGCAAGTCTTCTCCAAAGTCAATCTGGTGCGGGGGTATCATCAGATCCCGGTCCACCCCAAGGACATTGGCAAGACGGTGATCGTCACTCCCTTTGGCCTCTTTGAATTCTTGCGTATGCCTTTCGACCTCAAGAACATGGCCCAGACTTTTTAGTGGCTCATGGATGCAGTGGGTGAGGACTTGGACTTTGTGTTTATCTACCTGGACGATAACCTCATCGCCAGCCACAATCGCGAAGAGCACAAGGCCGAGCTCGCTACTCTGTTTGCCTGACTTGGCCTCATGGTCAACGTGGCCAAGTGCCAGTTTGCCAAACAGACGCTGCAGTTCCTGGGCTGCAGTTCCTGGGCCACACCATCTCAGTAGCAGGGTCCCGGCGCCAGAGAAGGTCGCGGCGTCCAGCAGTTCCCCAAGCCAACCATATTCAAGGGTCTGCAGGAGTGCGTGGGGATGGTGAATTTTTATCATCGGTTCATCCTTGGCGCCGCCCGCATCATGTGACCACTGTTCATGATGATCGCCACTAAGGATAAAGTCTTGACCTGGTCGGAAGAGGCAGAGACTGCTTTTGCCACAACAAAGGAGGCACTCACCAACGCAACTCTATTGGTGCACCCACACCCGGAGGCACACACGGTGCCTCAGCCACAGTAGTAGGGGGCATACTCGAGCAGTGGCTCAATGGACAGTGGCGCCCGCTGACCTTCTTCAGCAAATAGCTGCACCTGCCGGAGCTCAAGTACAGCATTTTCGACTGGGAGCTCCTGATGCTCCACCTGGCCATCTGGCACTTTCGATACTTTCTGGAGGGCAGGCCCTTCATGGTGTACACAGACCCCAAGCCCCTCACACAGGCATTCGCGATGGTCAAAGATCTGTGGTCGGCTCACCAGCAACGCCTCCTCCTATGTTTCTGAGTTCACCACTGACATTCGGCACAGGGCAGGCAAAAACAACGTCGTGGCAGATGCGCTCTCTCATCCGGCGATCAATGCTCTTGCCCCCGGCCTTGACTACACACAGTTGGCACAGGCCCAGAAGCCCAGACGCAGGCTCTCCAGACCGCCATCTCTGGCCTCGAGCTCCAGGACTTTCAGTTGCTCAATAGTCCGGACACGCTGCTCTGCGACGTCCCAAAGGGCTCGCCACGTCCAGTAGCCCCACCTCAGTGGAGGTCGTGGGTTTTAAGCTTAGTCCATGACCTAGCCCACTCCTCAGTGAAGATTTTGATGTGAATGGTGGCAGAGCAGTTTGTGTGGCACGGGCTCAAAAAGGAGATGGCCAAGATGGCGAAGAACGACATCAGGTGCCAGGCCTCCAAGGTCCACTGGCATACACAGGCCAGTTCGACCCAACGGTGCGGAGATTTCAGCAAATCCACGTTGACGTCGTAGGCCCCCTGCCGGTGTCCAGAGAAGTGCGCTACCTTCTCACAATAGTTGATTGGACCATGAGATAGCCATTCCCATCAAAGAGGCTTCGGCAGAGACGTGTGCCAGGAACCTAGTCAGTCACTGGATCGCTAGGTTCGGAGTCCCGGCACACATCACCAGCGACAGGGCGCCCAGTTCACCTCCGCACTCTGGGATCAGTTAGCGAACCTCCTGGGGGTTAAACTCCACCACACCACAGCCAACCACTCGCAAGCAAATGGTTTGGTGGAGAAGTTTCATCGTCATATGAAATCTCCCCTCATGGCTCGCCTCACCGGCCCAGGCTGGGCAGACGAACTGCCCTGGGTCCTCCTCGGCATCCAGTCTTCTGCAGAATTGGTCTACGGCTCTCGCTGCCCGGTGGGCTCTTTGGCCCAGAACCCAACGTCACGTCTGAGCACATGAACCTTTTGGCAGATCTCCGTAACAAACTATCCTCGCTAGCCGCCCGCCTCCCTCGTATCGTAAGAGTCTGGCCAACACATCGTCCCGAAGAGCTGGACTTGGCGGAATTCGTATTTGTTCAGCGCGGTCCACATACGGCACCGTTACAACGCCCGTACGAAGATCCATACAAGGTCCTCCAGTGTTCCGGCAGGACTTTCCCTTGGGTGTGGGTAAAGATGAACTTTTCACCGTGGACCGTTTGAAGGCGGCGCACTTCGACATATCACAGCTGCTGCAGACGGCCAGGTCCAAACGCCGGGCCGCCCGCCAAAGGGGCGCGTAGCCGGTTGTGGCGGCGCACACTCTCATGGCGAACTGGCCCCACGTGTACCACCACGTGGCAGGGCAGCCATGGGAAGATGGCGCTGTCAGGGTTTTATCCCTGCCTCAAGTCTCCTGCCCAACGCGCGCCTGGGGCAGCGATTATGATGTCACAATTCATGAGGTGACTGAGCTCATGCTGCCCTTAAAAGGGGCGTGCATTGAATTCGAATAAAAACAGTCTTTGCTGTGTTTCAACGTGGTGGCTGAGTCTTTCTTGGCTGTGTCCAGCATTATACAAGCTATGTTTTGTATTTACCCTTTTATGGATTTGAATGTGGTCTTGTATATTTTAAACATTCAGTTCTCTGGTACCTTTCACTGATTTTTCTGTTCTGCATATTCCTGTCATTTGATTTGAATTAATTTGTGTTCCTCACTTCAGAAAGAAATTAAACCATGCTTATTAGTCTCTTGTGGATTTTCATGCTGTATTATATTCTGCTGCTAGTTTCAAAATCGAATTGCTTTTCATAATTCTCATTGGTATATTTAATTGTGTTTCTTCATTTAGGGGATGGTATGAATGCCTACATGGCCTACAGTGTATCAACTAAGGTAATGGGGTTAAAAGCATGGTTACTCTGTTGGGAGGTGCTGTAGATAATGTGCTAGTGTTGTGCTGGTTTTTATTGAAGCGAGATTGCATTGTTTATATACTTAATTACTCCCATTAATTAATCAACAAGATGAGTGTGTTCTCCTGTCATTGAGGCTGTCAGCAAAAGTGATACTTGGGCTCTAATTTCAGTAGAATTTGTAGCTTAATTACATGATTACCATGACATAGGTTACCAGTGGCATTGGTTAAAGGCTGATCATTGGTCTTGCGTAACATTGATTGAAATTAATTGTAGTTGCAGGAATAACAAACCCGGGTCAGTAGCTTTAATTAACTGATCACTGTAGGTCAGATGATTAGTGTTCAATCTTTGTAAAGCTTTGTATTCTATGATCTGGGCCAAATGCAATGAACATCTAAATCATTAGACACTTGCCATTTGGACCCATTATGTTGCTAGCTATGTGGGTGGGAATTCTTGGTTAATGAACTTCTCACCAATGCAAAAAAAAATGCTACTTGCAAGTTTATGGGTATGATGTGTTCATGATCTTCATTTCCCCTAGCTGGTTACAAATTTAGTGGGAGGGCAAAAGAATTTTTTAAAAAAAAAAGTCACATTCTCATATTTTGGTCAGTACTCAGTAGCTTGGTCACTTTTGGACCATGATGTAACCTTAAGATAGGCTTCTAAAGTGCAAATTAGGAAGCATTCAGAGCTTGGGAATGTTTCAAACTGGAGTCACATGAGTGTCCTAAAATATTTCCAATTTAATCCATGGAAATGAGTGTGGGGTATATATGTACCAACCACCGTGGCATCAACTGTACCATTTCCTGTGTAAAGGATTATTGAGTAATTTTGAATATCCTTTTATTATCAGACGACTTTATCCATGTTCAGCAGCAAAGACTTCACAGTCAAAAGAAGATTTAGTGACTTTCTGGGGCTGCACAGCAAATTGGCTACAAAGTATATGCACGTGGGCTACATTGTACCTCCTGCACCAGAAAAGAGCCTTGTGGGTAAGATTATTAAATGTTACAATGCAATATTCCCATTCAAGTGCAAAAAGAAGCTGGAGGAACTGGGGATCTCTCAGCCTCTGTGAAAGGGATGGTCAACAGTGTGGGGCCAATTCATTAGCTCAAGCTGCAAAACATTGTCCAACAAGTTCTGCTGCTTTGTTCTCTTGCATTTTGTGCAATTGATGATTTTTATAGTCACAAGTACAAAATATAAATGCACAAAAGAGATTGCGGTAGCCAGTTGCATAAAATACAGCAGCTGCAATAGTAGAACTTATGTTCTGATAGAAAAAAGAAATTCCAAATGGATAGATATGAACAATTGCTCTTAGTGTCAGAATAAAAGTGATGCTTCACTAGAAGTCACAAGGCACTTTCAGGTGCCCCGCTTGTAAAGCTGCATATTTTGGAAAATGCGGCTGTGGGAAGGCCACGTGAATGGGCAGGAGGCGCCTGCAAGGCAAGTTGGGTAACCCTCCTCTGAGAGGGATAATCCCCCGCGGCACAGTGGACTCCCCAGCCGTCTGAATGCAGCCGCCTCAAAGCAGGCCAGTGCCTGACAGCTCCTCTCCCAGTCCCCACACTGTCGGGCAGCCGGTGCGGGCTGTCCCCACACTGTCGGGACTGATTTTGAGAGTAGGGAGAAGGGGGCTGGAGCGGCTGGCGGGGGAGAAGGGGGCAGGCCGAAACATTACCCGACTCAAGCGCCTCCTTCTTCTCCCCCAGTGGTGCTCCAGCCCCCATACCTCCACCCTCCCTCCCCGCTGGTGCTCCAGCCCCCATACCTTCCCTTCCTGCTGGTGTTCCAGCCCCCGTGAGTGGGGACATCCCCGTGCTGATAGCCAGCCATCCTGAATTGACAGCCCAAGGGACAGGAGCCGGAATGCACTCAGATGCACATCCCAGCGCAGATGTTCTTTCAAGTGGCCAGCGCTGCACTTTCAACACTGCCACCTGAACTAATTTAAAAGGCCGCTTCTGCTTCTTCAGGGGCATTCTTAGTGGAGAATGCACTTGAAGAAGCCTACAGTTTATGGTTGGGAATGGGGAATTTCAGGAGCGTGAGTGCTGTTAAAGGGGAAAAAGCTGCTCATTGTTTATGGCATATTTTATGGAAATGTTTGGTTTGAATTTTTATTCTTTTTAAAGCTGGAGCATAAACTAATCAACCCAATAGTGTAACAAACATTAAAAAATCAGAAGTGAAATAGTCTTTCAGGTATAAATTAACAAGAAACAATCCAAATTGAAAAGACTTTGAGGTTAACATCCATTTGCAGTTTGAACCTCGATGGAGGTTCAAATACAAGGTTGCCAATTAAGAATTTGTACGTTCTTGCTGTGACCTGGGTGCTCTGATTTCCTTCAAAACGTATGGGATTGGTAGGTTTCATGGTCTGGCAGCCTTTTACCATATTGTATCATTTCAAAAAAATTAACAGAATATATGTGTACTTGGTTTGATAGCTCATTTTAGACAGTTTCTATTTTTAGGCTATATAAGAAGCCCATGCATCATCCTAATATCCATATGGTGAAGGTTTTTAAATTTTGCTTTTCCTTTTAATATATTAAGTATAATATAATTTGTTTATCTGTTTTGAAAAAAAGTTATTGCTTTAGTGCAACTTTATCTCGCTAACTAAAAGCTGAAACTGCAATGTCACGAGGAGTTTTGAAACTGCCTCAACTGAATTGATTAAATTTAAGAAATCTTTCCAAAGATTTGAGAATAGCAAGCTGAAGCTGGGCCAGTGGGCTTCTGTGAAAAATTGCTCAGTTTCGAAAGAGTGATGCTATCTTTGCTCAGTAATAAAGTCAGAACTCTTATACAGCTCGTGCAGTTATAAAGTGAGTGGAATAGCAACTCCTGAAGCGGAGAGTGAAAATTTCCTTTTCCTTTCTAAAGTACACTTTTACAAAGCCATTGGCTGAAGACGATATATACTTTGTGTGCAAGTACAGTAAAACTCTTGGTATCCGGCGCCGAAGGGGTTGGTAGATGCCAGATAAGTGTATTTTCTGGTTGCTTGCGACTTACTCTTGTAATAACATAACATAATAACAATTTACAGCACGGAAACAGGCCATTAGGCCCTTCTAGTCCGCACCGAACCAAACACCCCTCTCTAGTCCCACCTCCCTGCACAATGCCCATAACCCTCCATCTTCTTCTCATCCATATACCTGTCCAACCTTTTCTTAAATAATACAATTGACTCCGCCGCCACTAATTCTCCCGGAAGCTCATTCCACACGTCTACCACTCTCTGAGTAAAGAAGTTCCCCCTCATGTTACCTCTAAACCACTGCCCCTTAATTCTTAACTCATGTCCTCTTGTTTTAATCTTTCCTCCTCTTAACAGAAATAGTCTATCCACATCCACTCTGTCTATCCCTTTCATAATCTTAAATTTCTTTGGCTTGGCTTCGCGGACGAAGATTTATGGAAGGGGTAAAAAGTCCACGTCAGCTGCAGGCTCGTTTGTGGCTGACAAGTCCGATGCGGGACAGGCAGACACGATTGCAGCGGTTGCAAGGGAAAATTGGTTGGTTGGGGTTGGGTGTTGGGTTTTTCCTCCTTTGCCTTTTGTCAGTGAGGTGGGCTCTGCGGTCTTCTTCAAAGGAGGTTGCTGCCCGCCAAACTGTGAGGCGCCAAGATGCACGGTTTGAGGCGTTATCAGCCCACTGGCGGTGGTCAATGTGGCAGGCACCAAGAGATTTCTTTAGGCAGTCCTTGTACCTTTTCTTTGGTGCACCTCTGTGACGGTGGCCAATGGAGAGCTCGCCATATAACACGATCTTGGGAAGGCGATGGTCCTCCATTCTGGAGACGTGACCCATCCAGCGCAGCTGGATCTTCAGCAGCGTGGACTCGATGCTGTCGACCTCTGCCATCTCGAGTACTTCGACGTTAGGGGTGTAAGCGCTCCAATGGATGTTGAGGATGGAGCGGAGACAACGCTGGTGGAAGCGTTCTAGGAGCCGTAGGTGATGCCGGTAGAGGACCCATGATTCGGAGCCGAACAGGAGTGTGGGTATGACAACAGCTCTGTATACGCTTATCTTTGTGAGGTTTTTCAGTTGGTTGTTTTTCCAGACTCTTTTGTGTAGTCTTCCAAAGGCGCTATTTGCCTTGGCGAGTCTGTTGTCTATCTCATTGTCGATCCTTGCATCTGATGAAATGGTGCAGCCGAGATAGGTAAACTGGTTGACCGTTTTGAGTTTTGTGTGCCCGATGGAGATGTGGGGGGGCTGGTAGTCATGGTGGGGAGCTGGCTGATGGAGGACCTCCGTTTTCTTCAGGCTGACTTCCAGGCCAAACATTTTGGCAGTTTCCGCAAAGCAGGGCGTCAATCGCTGAAGAGCTGGCTCTGAATGGGCAACTAAAGCGGCATCATCTGCAAAGAGCAGTTCTTAAATACTTCTATCAAATCCCCTCTCAACCTTCTATGCTCCAAAGAATAAAGACCTAATCTGTCCAATCTCTCCCTATACTCTAGATGCTTAAACCCAGGTAACATTCTGGTAAACCTTCTCTGCACTCTCTCCACTCTGTTTATATCCTTCCTATAATTAGGCAACCAGAACTGTACACAGAACTCCAAATTAGGCCGCACCAACGTCTTATACAGTCTCAACATCACCTCCCAACTCCTATATTCCATGCAATGATTGATAAAGACCAGCATACTAAAAGCCTTCTTCACCACCCTATTCACGTGAGTTTCTGCCTAACTAACTCTAAATGACCTCTGCCTAACTAACAGAGGTGCACCAAAGAAAAGGTACAAGGACTGCCTAAAGAAATCTCTTGGTGCCTGCCACATTGACCACCGCCAGTGGGCTGATATCGCCTCAAACCGTGCATCTTGGCGCCTCACAGTTTGGCGGGCAGCAACCTCCTTTGAAGAAGACCGCAGAGCCCACCTCACTGACAAAAGGCAAAGGAGGAAAAACCCAACACCCAACCCCAACCAACCAATTTTCCCCTGCAGCCGCTGCAACCGTGTCTGCCTTTCCCGCATCGGACTTGTCAGCCACAAATGAGCCTGCAGCTGATATGGACTTTTACCCCCTCCATAAATCTTCGTCCGCGAAGCCAAGCCAAGAATGTACTTGAAATACAGTGCTTGCACTGAACAACCTTTTCTTGCATGAATATATAAACCTTCAAGGATTTTGCTTTATTTTCAGTCACATTTTTTGAAAACTTTTAACCGTCACTGTATGTGCAGGTTCCTGTCCCTCCATGGAGCTCCCTGAAAGATGAACTAATATTTTGGATAATTAACTAACGCACCCTCCTCCAAGCTTTCAGCTAAGACTTCTGACCGGGGTGACTCTCACTAAGCAGAGATAAGGAGTCACTTTAAAAGAGTCACCCCTACAGCGAATGTCATCAACCAGCTCTTCATCCTGGGTGATGAGGTTAGTGTTTCACACAACTTGATTTAAACAGCTACTACAAGCAAAGCACGTCCAAGGCCGTCTGCTGACTGAATATCTGCTATCACCAAAGGTTTATGTGTTACTTCAGAGAACATTTTTTACAATATTAAACTTGTGTGGTGTACTCGCTCAGGGTGATCCGGCCCCGGTTGTAATGCCACGTGGCAGAGCAGCCCTGGGAAGATGGTGCCGTCGGGGGTTTCCCTGTGTCATGCGCCCTGGGCAGCGATTGTGACATCATCATGCATGTAGTGACTGAACCAACGTTGACCTTAAAGGGGCATGCGCCAAATTCAAACAGTCGCTTCCTGGTGGACACTGGCCGAGTTGAGCATCCTACCCCCCACAGCCTTGAGAGACTCGCACCCGATCTCGTGGTCAAACCCTGCGGGTGGCCAAAGGCTCCACCATCAAGACCTACAGCACCCACAGGGCACAGATCCAGATCGGCAAGGAAAATTTCCACTTGAGGTTTGTGCTAGCCTCAGTGGGCACCGCGCTGTTGAGGGCTGACTTCCTGAGAGCTTACGGTCTACTAGTCACCATGAAGGGCAAGAGGCTGGTCAATGCTCGCATGTTCCACTCTGTACGATTGGACACGGCAGACACCTGCAAGGCGGAAATCGCCGCTGTAGCCGCCGCCAGGGATGAGTTCTTTGACATCCTCCACAAGCTCCCCGCCATCTCGGAGCCATGCTTCGACGACACCCTGCCTCAGCATGGGGACTTCCACCACATCGCCACGCTAGGCCCAGACGGCTGCCGCCTGAAAAGCTCCAGCATGCAAAGAAGGAGTTTTTGAGACTACAAGAGCTGGGAACCATTCAACGCTCAGACAGTGCCTGGGCATCGCCGCTCCACATGGTCCCAAATTCGTCTGGGGGCTGGAGGCCTGCGGGGACTACCGTCGGTTGAACGATGCAACCACTCTGAAAAGTACCCGGTTCCCCACATACAGGACTTCTCCTCCAACCTCCACGGTGCACGGGTTTTCTCCAAAGTGGACCTTGTGCAGGGGATACCATCAGATCCCAGTGCACCCAGACAACATGAGTAAGACGGCCATTATCATCCCCTTCAGACACTTTGAGTTCCTCCACATGCTGTTTGGCTTAAAGAATGCAGCCCAGACATTCCAGTGCCTCATGGATGCAGTGGGAAATGATTTGGACTTTGTGTTCATCTACCAGGACGATATACTGATTACCAGTCGCAACCGCGAGGAGCACAAAGCCCACCTCCACACATTGTTTTCCCGGCTGGCAGATTTTGGCCTTACGGTCAAGCCGCAAAATGCCAGTTCGGCAAGGAGTCCCTCCAGTTCCTGGGGCATACCATTTCAGCGGCAGGGGCTGCTCCGGCGCCGGAGAAGCTGGCGGCCCTCCAAAGTTTCCCCAAACCCTTCACCCTTGAAGGCCTGCATGAGTTTGTGGAGATGGTGAACTTTTACCATCGTTTCATCCCCGGTGCCGCCCAAACTGTGCGCCCCTTGTTCACGCTGATGGCCACCAAAGAAAAAACCTTATCCTGGCCGGAAGAGATGGACAAGGCATTCACAGCAGCGATGGAGGCCCTTGCCAACACGACGCTGCTGGTACACCCATGGCCAGAGGTGCACACGGCACTCTCCGTGGACACCTCAGCTACAACAGTCGGGGAGGTTCTGGAACAATGGCTTGATGGACAATCGTGCCCGCTGGCCTTTTTCAGCAAGCAGCTGCGACTGCCAGAGCTCAAATACAGCGTCTTCGATCGGGAGCTCCTGGCGCTGTACTTGGCCATCCGCCATTTTTGTTACTTCATGGAGGGCAGGCCTTTCACAGTCTTCACAGACCACAAGCCCCTCACCCAGGCACTGGGAATGGTCAAGGACCCGTGGAGCGTCAGACAACAACGCCATCTCTTGTACGTGTCGGAGTTCACTATCGACATCCGGCACAGGGCAGGCTAGGACAATGTGGTGGCGGATGCACTCTCACGCCCGGCCATCAACACGCTCGCTCCCGGGTTGGACTACACACAACTAGCCTAAGCCCAGCGAACCGACGCAGAGATGCAAGCCCTGCGGAACGCCCTCTCAGGCCTCGAACTCTAGGACATCTAAGTACCCAACAGCCCAGACACACTGCTCTGGGATGTTTCAACAGGTACGCCCTGTCCGGTAGTGCCATCACACTGGAGAGTGAGAGTCTTCATTCTGGTACTTGACCTCGCTCACCCAAGCGGCAAGATGCGTAGCCGGTTCTGGAGGGGGGTGGGGGGGGGTTGTATGGCGGCGCACCCACTCAGGGCGAACAGGCCCTGCTTGTAACGCCACGTGGCGAGGCAGCCCTGGGAAGATGGCACCATTAGGGGGTTTCTTCCTCACTCAAACCTCCCGCATGGCGCGCGCCTCAGGCAACGATTGTGACATCACCACGCACGTGGTGACTGAACCAATGCTGCTCTTAAAAGGGCACATACCAAATTCAAATAAAACATTCGTTAATGACCCTCATTGTGGTGGCTTTGTTTCTTGCATTGCTCACCCACCACACTTGCATATTTTTTTACTATTAGTTTATTGTTATTTAATTTTTTTGCCACTTGAATTCTGCACACCAGGGTTTTACTGTAGTTTGCAGTGTTAATCATGCTGAATGGTTTAATTAACTTGTGAATGACCTGTTGAGCTATATCTGCTTTCTGATCTTTATAATTTGAGATGAGGGAATGACTTCACATTCCATGATTTTGTTATCTGCCATCTATCACATTGACAATATTTCCAACTGTAATCTTGTCTGTCTTTACCTTGCTAGTTTGTAAAGTTTTTTTTGCTGTCTGAATTCTCTATATGATCAGTTCGTCCAGCTTAGTATACTCAATGCATGGCATTTTTTTGCAACTATCATTAGGTATATTTATGGAGCAACGCCACACTGAGGCTGGCTCCATGGGGGGAGGGGGAGTGGGGTAAAGACGGACTTGCCTTTTTATGGAGAAGACCTTTTATAGAAAGTGACGTTGGGCTCTGTCCTCCAGAGCTGAGGGAGGCAGGACGAGTGGTGCAGTAGTGCCGCTCGTCGCCGTAAGGTCTAACATGTGCGCCAAGCAATGGCTGATTTTGTTACCTATAATTCCCGTATGCAGCTGGAACGGTTTTGGCAAATGCAGAGAGATTCTAGCTGCATGGGGAATTATGGGTAATGAAGACAACCATTGATCCTTCTTCCCGCTCTTCTGTCCAATGCTGCCCCTCCGGCACGCTGAGCACGGCTCTTCACTCCCCTCTTGTATCCATCAGACTTCCCAGCTTTGCTTCCCTGTCTCCACTCCTCAGCATCTGTTCTCCTTCCTCTCAGGCCATGGAGCTCAGCACCAGGTCCCTATGCCCTCTGGCTCCCGGCGGCTCAGCAAGATCAGACTTTCAGGCCGGACTCCCTCCACTCCCCCTCACCTTGCACGTCCATTCCTGCTCTCTCTGGCTCATTGCTGCCTTCCTGCTCCTTGGTCTCGGCAGCCTTGGTGAAGGAGTGAGGGGCAGAGGGGGAACAGAAAGAGGCCATCTTCTGGTGTCAGGAGAGAACCCTAACCCCTGCACCAAGGGAACCCTGGTGATGGCTCCTGGGTCGCAGGCTGGTGGCGTCATTGTGATGTTATTAGCCCACCCTTAAGCGGTGCCTTCAGCGGCATTGCTTTTGTGGAGCAAGTCGGAGCAATTTGCTTCACCTGTGAAACTATCCCCTCTCCCCCACCCCCGGAAAGATAGTACCTTCATCCAGCATCCGATGTCGGCGTTTTTATAAAGGTAGTTGAATCATTGTCAAGGTAGAGAATATCTGCCTTAATCAACATTTGCGGGAAGGAGTTTGCACAATCTGAGCCAACATTTATTTGAGTGTACATTTGTTAAAATGATAGTATATTGTTAAACACAAGTATTATGTACTAGTGCAATGAAATGTAAAAATACTGTATTTGCAATTACACAGGTGTGCAAAATACAGGATTAATCCAGTATAAATGACCATGAGTGAAAATACAATATATGTAGGAAAGATAGATAAATATAAGACAGTGCAAAACAGTCAAAAAATTTATTTGAGGCTTCGGTTTATGGTACAGCTGGATATTTTTAATAAAATGCAGGCACTGCAAATCTGGAAAAAAAGTGTTGGAAACACTGCAGAGGATGCTGCATCTGTAGAAGGAGGTAGCCATTTAGGTCTGGTATCTTCAGAACCTGACATTTTGTTTCTGATCCTTGACAAAGGCTTTTGCCATTTTGCTTTGTTTATTCTCTAAAAATCTGTATCTCAAGTTCTGTTTAATAAATTGATTTTACATTTTAAGGCAGTGTTTCATCATAAACTGCTGTTTTCGTGTTTGGTTCTTTCCCCAGATCCTGATTACTGACTAATAGTAAACAAGAAATCTGAAGATTGCAGAAAAAGTTGACATTGCAATGGTTATTTATCCTTCTCAGTAGATTACCAGAAAGCATGATTCTGTTTTCAATGTAGCTTGCAATGTTTTTTTACATAGTGGGGGAAATTTACTTGGTTCCTGTGTTTAACTGGAGTTCACTAAATTGGACACATGAGTGGTATATTAATGTTGTAATTGGAACGTCTCTTGTTCTGAAAGGCATGACCAAAGTCAAAGTTGGAAAAGAAGACCCATCAGCTGCTGATTTTGTGGAGAAACGGAGGGCATCTTTGGAAAGGTAAATTGCTTTGGAACAAAGTTTTTTTTGAAAGAATGCCAAACATGGCTCAACATTGAAGGCTGACATTTGGCTTTTTAAATTTTGGACGCATTTCACATGTAGAAAAAAATGTTACCACAGCCTTTCATTGAAAACTGTATATTGACAACTACTTTAAACTCTTGCTTAGCATCGAGATGCAAACTCCATTAGTATGAATTAATATTGTTTTGTTTTGCCATCACTCCCTTTCCCCCAACATAATTAAGTCTTGATCTTTAGTTTGTGCTTGTATGAAGGCTGCTTTGCCAAGGAAGTCGATGCTAACCAGGTTTTGTAGCACAGAAATAGTCCCTTTTGTGTGTTTTTTTTTTACACATAAAGAACGTAATTTTTGTGCACTCGATTTTCACACTTGCCTTCTGGAGTGGCAGTTCACACAGAAAAACGTGTGTGTGGATATTGCCATGTATTTATTTAGACAAAGTACTGTAAGTGCAGCACTTGCATAGGCTGGACGTGGATCAATATCACCTGTGACCTATGACTTGCATGCAATGCACTGCGTCGATATCATGAGTGTCTTCATTCACCTGCGTCTAAAAAAGCCTCCAGACAGAAGAGCAAAATGCCTCTCGATCCACAGATCCTGTTAATCCCAGTATCACTCCAGTGATTCAACACAGTGCTTGACTGCTGCTGGTAAGTAAATGTCTCCTTGCTGCACATTTAAATCTCCCGCGTTGCAATATTGCGAGCTGAATATCATTGTTGCATCTTATTCATTAGACCATTGTAGCAACTGCCTGCAGTTCTGTTTAAACTGCGGGCAGTCTGCAACAATGTCTTGGGGTGCTGCAGGTAAAATTTCAGAATGGGAATGAGTCATTCATTTTCGTTCTGATCTTTTTACACAGATTATGTTCTGGGAATTTGGGGATAATTTCCCGGAATGCAGCAGCTGTGTAATTTTTAAAAAATAAATCTATTTAGTCCAACTGCATCAGGCTGACCGAATTGCGTCACACTTGCCCATGTCTGATCTTCATACATCCCTATCCATGTGCCTGTCTAAATCTCTTTTTGAATATTGAAATTGTACCATTTCCTCTCAGCTCATTGCACATACTGCCATCCGTATGGGAAAGGTGCCCCTCTGGTTCCTCTTTAAATCTTTCTTCTTGCCTTAAATTTGTGCCCTCTGATTTTTAAACTCCACTTCCCTGGTAAAAAAGACTATTTACCTTTCTAAACCACTAGGGTTATGCCTCACCCCTACCCTGGATCAGATTTCAGATTTATTATCAGATACATCACATACAACCCTGAGATTCTTTTTCCTGTGGTCCAGGCAGAATGACCACTTACTGGTAGTGCAAAACAAACTACTCAATGTGCAAATGCAAACAACTGGAATACAAAGAGGAAAAAATACAATCAATAAAGTGCAAAAGTAGGAGTCCTTCAGTGAGTCCCTGATTGAGTTTGTTGTTGAGGAGTCTGATGGTGGAGGGGTTCATGAACTGGTGGTGCATGTTTTGTGGCATCTATACCTCTTTCCTGATGGTAGCAGCGAGAATGAGTTTGTGCTGGGTGGTGAGGGTCTTTGATGATTGCTGGTGCTCTCTGACTGCAGCATTCCCTGTAGATGTTCTCAATGGTGGGAAGTGGTTTGCTTGTGATCAGATAGAAAAGTCCCAACCTTGTACAACTCAAGCCTTTAGTCCTGGTCCTGTCCTCGTCAATCTTTTCTGTACTTTTTGCAACTTTGAGCTCCTTCTTATAAATTCAGCAACCAGAGCTGCACACAATATTCTCAGTGGTTTCACCAATTTTTTTTTTGCACATTTGCCACATGATATTCTAACTCCTTTTTCTCAATCCACTTATCGAAGAAAATAAGTGTGTGCCAAATGTCTTTTTCACCAGCCTCTACCTGTCCTGTCTTTAAGGGAATTATGTACCTGTGCATCAAGGTCTCTATTCCAAGCTGTGCAGAGGCCTGCCATTTACTGCTGGAAAATGGCAAGCTGCTGTTACGGCAGTGTTGCCACGGACCCATGGGGAGTGAGAAGTGGAGATACAGCACTCATGCGGGGTCCAACCACCCAGTCAACTGTCGTCAGATCCGCATAGGCTTTGAACAGCCTGTTAAAGGTAGTTTCATTTTAAAATCTCGCGACCGCAGTGTCTGCACCCAAGATGGTGGTGCCTCAGATCAGCAGAGCCATGTGGGATTTCAGGCTCTAGGAGAGCGGCAGACTGGTGCAGGGCACCAGAAGAAGGGGAGACAACCTATGGGATGGTGACCAGGGTGGCAGACCAATGAGGGAGTTCTGCGGCTGAAAGACCCACGCATGTGACTGGTGACTCGAGACAAGGAACCTGCAGAGGCTGGGGGTTTCTGGAGATTCCCGCTAGGATGTGGACTGCTGGAGACTGGCTCGAAACCGGCTGAAGGGGTACTAGGAATTGAAACCAGGATGCAAGGAGGGGGAGTGCTGAAAGCACTGAAGGGTTCCTGAGTGTCGAACGTTCAGATCCGGAGCTCAGGTTGCCAATGGTTTGGACCAGACTGTGTGTGGCTGCATAAGTCCTGGAGGTGAATCTACAGACTTGGTGACTCTGGTGGGGGGGGGGCTCTCTTTTGATTTCTTTTACTGTAAGAGGTGTTTCAAGCAATTTCTGCCTTACAACAGGCAAAATCTATTTCTTGTAATAACTTTTTATTAGAATGACAATCAAATTAATCTAGTAAAAAGTCTTGTCCCAGTTTAACTTGCCATCATGTGTCACCTCACACTTGTGTAATTAAATTCCATTTATCATTCTTCCACTTCTCAAGTTAATATGGATCCTGTTTTACCTCAGACAATCTTCACTCTCCATGATAGCACCAATTTAGTTATAATCTGCAAACTTGCAAACCATGTAATATCCCCATTATCTGGCACCTACGGGGATTGCAGGTGTTGGATATTTGTATTTTCCAGTTGACTAGAACTCGCTTTTCCAATGCCTAAGACACGTGCATTAAGAATACATCACTTAAATGACAAAAGTCAATGCAAAATGTAAAGTAATTTGAAAAAAATATCAGTATTGCAGTCTTTATGTAAAGTTCACCTTAATCAGCTAATATCCATAACTTACGAAATGTAAATCTGAACCCCGGTCACTGATGCTGCAATAGCGTTGTACTAGTTGCTATGCCAACCATGCCACTGCCATAGTTAACCCCCTCCCCTCTCGCTAAGGACCAGACTTCAGGCCTGCAGTGCAGCCCGACTTGCCTCCACGCAAGTGTCCCGGTCAGGCCCTCGGTGAACCTCCTTAAATTTGAACCCTGGTCACTGGCAGTGTAGCACCTTTGTGCTAGCCGCTACGTTAACTGTGCTGCTGTCATAATTAGCCTCCTCCTTCCTCTAAGTTTACAGTTGAAGCCTTACCAACATACTTAATAATATACTAATAAAAATAAGACTCTGTTATGAGCCCAGAGGACTCCAAAACCCAGCAGCAATATATATTCACCGAGACAAATGGTTAATTAAACAAAAGTTGCTTTTAATTATCTTTAAACATGAAAATAAAATCTAACTTTAACTTGTCACTATTGACTTACTTAACCTAACTTAACCCCCTTCTAATTCTAGGCGCACATATATGTAATGTGTGTGTAAGTTCAGAAAAGTTCTTTGGTTCACAGTCCAATCTCGTTTCTCATTCCTCCAAGTTCACTGGTAACAGGCAATTCTTATACTGTGCACAGAATTTAACATTTATAAAGTTCATCAAGCTTTGGTGCTTGAAAGGTAAATGGTTACCGCTCAAGAAGGTTCTTGTTGGTTGAGAGAGAGAATTGTTGTTCCAGGACATCCACACCTGATTCCTTTTTAATCAGCCACTCCATTGTCTTGCTGATGAAAGGTGCTCCCTTCAGGGTTCTCCAGATGATAACCTCTTCCTTTCAGGTCACATACAGTTCCTTTTTCTCTTATTCCAAGTGAAACATTAGACAGCCAGTCCCCTCCTCTTGCATGAACCACAAGGGCTTTGACCAGGCCGAACTAAGCACTTACAAACCTATCTTCCCAATGGGGTTTTCCACAAGATTGCTGGCTTGTCCTGTTCCAGTCTCAGCTGCTGTTACTTACTGTAACACTGTAGAAGTGATCTCGCGCTCTTTCTGACAGAGAATAAAAGCCTGTTTGATTCTCTGCTTGCCAAACCACATGACCCTCTTAGAACAGCTCCAGCCAGATGTGGCTCCGACAAGCTTTTTCATTGTTGCCTTTTTTAAGCAATAATCCATTAGTGAAGTCACTTGGGCACTCTCCAAAGCTCTTGCAAAAGCTTTGGAGCTGATATGTCTAGCATGAGCAGAGCTCCAGTATTTCAAATAAGATCGGTTTTAAAGTGTTTGTATGTGACCTACTCTAACAAACCTTTCCCAATTTATCTTCCAAAAACATATCTATATACTCTATCACAACTTTTACAAGGCAGGGATAGGAAGACACTTACTTTAGGAGAGTCGCCCCAGCGGCGAGTGGCAGCAGCCGGCTCTTCATCCTGGACACTACCATTTTATTCAAACACAACTTTATGGAAACTGTTCAAACAACTGCTGCAGGTGGGCCAAGACTGGGGTGCTCTGCTGGCTGAATGTTTGCTCCCACCTTTAAGGGGTTTTCTGTTGATTTGGAGCACCTTTACTTTTACAATTTTAAGCCTTTATTTAAAACCTTATTTTTGAAATATGTATTTATTTCCTTGACATTTTCGCCGGTTGTTTGAGTTTCTAGTTGATTCAGTGCCAGATAATGGGGAATTTACTTTACATTATTATCCATATCATTTTAATATAGATAACAAACAACCCGAGACAGATCACTGTAGCACAGACTGATCAGGCAAAACAACCTGTGAATATTCTGACTCCTTCCAAGTCGATCTTGAAATTGCATGTACTATAAACACAAAAATGCTGGAGGAACTCAGCAGATCACACAGCATCCATAGGAGGTAAAGATAATTAACGTTGCAGCCTGAGCACTTCAAGGTATGAACAAAAAGCAGACATGCTTGAATATAAAGGCTGGGGGAAGAGGACAGGTCACTGGGCAAAAGGCTACAATTGGGCATGGACAGGAGAGAAAAGGTGAGAATTGATTGGAGGGAGAGGGGTGACTTTGAATGCAGAACTGGAGGAAAGGGAAAGAGACTGAGCTAGAGGAAAGGAGACACAGGGATAGGGAAAGGGGAGAGATGGGAGTTGGGTGCAAATGTAAACTGGAGAAGTCTGTTAATACTTTCTGCTTGGAGGGTGCCCAGATGGAATATGAGGTGTTGTTCCTCCATTTTGCAGGTGGTCTCAGTCTGGTAGTGCACGAGGCCATGAATAGACAGGTCTGCATGGAGATTGAAATGGGTTGTCATTGAGAGATCCCTGCTATTACAGTGGACAGAAGGAAGGTGCTCAAGTAATTCTTGACTTTCCAAATACAAGTAGATCCTGTCTCTGAATTTCTATCAGTGTTAGACCAACCAGCTCCCTGGCTTGTCCTTGCAATCCTTTTAAAATAAAGGAATGAAATTGTTGTCTTTGGGCTTCTGATGCTTCATCTGAGGCTAATGTGGTGCAAATATCTCTGCTTGGGCTCCTGCAATTTCATCCCAAGCATAACCATAATATCCAATTGTCCCCTAACTGTTTATTCACCTTAAAAGGCTTTAAGACTGCCAGCACCTCTTATAACTACTTATTTTCCTCAAATTCTTGCATTCTGTGATTCCACAGTAAATACAGATGTATTCATTTAAGACCTTGTCCATCCTCTTTGGCTCCATTTAAAAAGATGATCATGTTGCTTCTTACTGGGGCCTATTGTCTCCAAGTTGCCCTTTTGCTCTCTTTGGATCTGTTGAAATGTTCTACCCTGAGTTGGCCCCCACCTATTAGAATTAAGTGCTGTTATGTTGGTAAACCCCTTGATTCAGTGGCTCGGTTGTTTGTGTGTGAGTGTGCTCATCTGCAGATGTCCAACAACCTGCTGTGCTTCCATGTCACTATCTGGGAAGAGGTGCAACCTGTTACCGGAGATTATGATTTAAAATTGTCGGAAGATTTCTGTAAATTTTTTTTGGTGTTTTATGTGGTGCAAGAGTAAACACATTGCATATTGGAAGAAAATAGTCATGTTCCTTGAAGGACCAAGGTTGAATGGATTAAATTTTTAAACTCATGTGAACTTTGAAGAGCAACGAGTATATCTTTAACCATCCCTAAAATGCTCTTGTGACTGAAGGAAGGACATGTAGTTGAAAGTGATCCCAATTTCTATTTTAATGGGATGGGGTAGCTAATGATCAAATAAGAACTTGAATGGTCTACAGGACACAGGCCATCTACATTTTGTGCACTTGGTTTGGGCAGAGATCTGTCATTGGTTAGCGTAAATTTAATTTTTACCTGTGACTTACATTTGAGCTTCTAGGTTTGGGTTAAGGTTTTGTGATTAAACCTAATCTCTTTGTACTTGGTTGCAAAATGGTCATAAGAACTTTTGGATTCAGAATAGCAGTACTTTTCCCCATTTGGAGCCAAAGTAAAACATCATTAACATGGACCAAAAACTAATCATGCTTGATGTAATTGAGTTGCAAAACTTTGTAGTCTGCTTGTGAGACCTGTCTGGTATTTAACTTGACGTGCTTTGATGTATGATATTTTGCACACCTTGATGCACAGAATAAAAATTCAATTTTGAAGGAGTCTTGGCATTTCTCTGCCCTTTTTTAAACTTTTTGATGTATCAAAAGGTCAATGTCATTATATAGTGTTGGTATCAAACAATGCATTGCATAAAAATCTGATCCTTAAGAATTGACATTTTGTAGAAATTGTTAATGGTAATAGCACTAAATCTAGATATTATGTAACTTGTGTAAATTAAACTTCCTTTTGACTGGATAAATGACATTTTTCTTATTGCAGATATCTACAACGCACAATAAATCATCCAACCCTGTTGCAAGATCCTGATTTGCGACATTTTTTGGAGAGCAGTGAGGCAAGTGAAATCCCATTCCAATGTTTTTTAAAAAATAATTTTATTATGGCTCTTGTTTTTTTAATTCCTGTATAACAATGCTCTGGACCTGTGATATGGACACGATCAAGAATTCAGTAAATTGGTTGCTTTTCAGTAAACTGAAAAGTTTTTTTAAATTGTTTGCTGTCTGCTTGGTCAACCAATATTAGTGGAATATCATTGGTGATACTTGACCATAAATACAATTGAGTTATGGAATGGGAAATAAATTACCGTGAATGGTTAAAGTGACCATTTGGAATACTACAAAATTGCAGTCGTTGCAGCTGTAAAATGGTTATGAAAGCTAAGGTGTTACATGATCTACAATTATAAATCTTGTCTGAACAGTAGAACAGCAAAAGATAAAACTAATCTATTTGGAAAGCCCTGGTGAATCTGTGGAATTTGATGTTGCAGATGGCTGTGGAGGCCAAGTCATTGGGTATATTTAAAGCAGAGGGCTAGATAGATTTGCTGGGCTGTATTCTACTCCTGCCTTGTGCTAATGTGTACTAAATGATCTGGAACTTGTGAAGTATATATATATATATATATATATATAAATAAAAATAACTGGTATTTTTTCATGCACAAAACCATTTGCGGATTTTTAAATTTTGAAAGTAATTTGAAGTGATTTGATTGCTTTGTACTTAAATGCTATTCTATTTCAAAGATTTTGTTCATGGTAAATTTTGAATATTTGCTATTTTATTTCTGATTACTGTAAGTGGCTGTTTGAAATGGGAGAAAAAATTGTTGTGATGTATATTTTCAAATGAGAAGTCTTCAACTTGAAATGCTAATTGCTTCTCTCTAAATGTTGCATGATCGGGTTAATCTTTTGGATTTTCATTTTGTCCTTGGTGGTTAATCCTGATTCCATTTTTGTGTATAAAATTGAGGGAAGATGGGGCAGCCAGTTAACTTAATGACCTAACTTTGACTTTGTTTCAATTGTGTCATCTTGGGAAACTAAAATTTGGCTAGTGACTTTTTATTGAATGCAAAAAGTGCTTTCTGGGCTGTTCATGGTGTAGATAGTGTTTAATTGATGGTATGCAGTGAAGGCAAACCTGGATGATGAAAAAAATGGTTTGTACTTGGACTGCTCTGAGAAATGATTGTGGATTAATTTGTCTCAGACATTTTTGTGAATAGTGACTATTTTGTGGATTGACAATCAGTTCCTCAGTTTTATGTTTAGTGTAAATTGTGCTCTTATTCATTCAATATTGAAACCTTAAGTAGAGACAGTTCAATCTTGAGGGAATAATAAACTAGCAGTTGAATTCGGGATGTGGTGGATATGGTATTTGGATTATGTTTAAATACTTCGAACACCTGGTGCATATTAAAAGATTAAGCAACAGCAGGAATTGAGGGGTAAATTTTGGGTTAGGAGGCTATGACTGATGGGGTGTTGCAGGTCCCAGCAGATCAATCTCAGTAATTTTGGTTTTGGGGAGGGGGGTGGGTGGGATGTGATCATGTAATGTCTTAAGCTTGTTGAAAGAACTGGGTGGTAGTATTGAGTTTAAATAGAATGTATTGGAGGTTTCTGAGATTGACATATAAAGTGAATGTAGAAGGGGAATAAGAAAATTGAGTCCAATGGTGTTCAGAGTGTCTTAGGTGTCCACGTTGACTTACAGTGCATGTGGCAGAAGGTAAAATAAATGTTAAGGATATCTTTTGCTTGAATTGGAGCAATTAGTTTTTTAACCCAAGGAGATTTACAAGAGTATTCCTGAGATGGTCTGGTCATTGCTGAACAAGGGAAGATCAAGCAAACTGGGAAAATACAACAGTTTAACACTTGAATAAAGTGTCTAAATTTACAAATTTCTTGCTGTTTTGTGAATTTTTAAAAAATCAGCAAGATTGTTTTCCCTTGGTTGTGATATGCATAACCAGTCATAACTCCAGTGGTTAGCAAGTTGGAACAGTTATGAATAAGCATCAAATTGTGGTACATCTTCGGTATTCTGTACCCAAGAGTGTTGTAACCTACTCCGAGAATATTGAAGGAATGGAGATGTGCAATTTAATGTAATAAAGTGGTTCACAAGATGCAATCCCTTTAAATGGAACAAGTGCAAGGAATAAGAGCCCACCTTGCTATGTTGAGTGGAAGTTAAATGAACTTTGGCATGTTTGTACTAAGGTTGAGGAATGTCGAGTAATAAAATGCCAAAAATATTTTGGCTAGGACCTCAGGTTAATGATTAGGTCTGCCTTTTGGAATTGACAATCAATTAGCATTTTCAGATGACCTTTCCATTTTGTTAGAGTGCCTAGTTCTGAACTTGTCATGGTTGAATTGTGTTTGAATTGGGTGGGTGGGTGGTTGGAATTAGTGTGCAAGCTTAGTGTTTTTTATTTAATCACCTGTTACCAGCATGGACAATTTCTGTGTGTTGGCTGTGCTCTGGATGCTGCCTAACTGCTGAGTTGTTTAGGCATTTTGATTACTTTCCAGCAAGGGATTTTTTAAAATTCAGGTAGGCACTATAGCATAATCTCCACTCCATTGTAGAAGTTCCTTCTGTCCACCCACTCTCCTTGTAAATTCATATGTCTGGTTTCTGAATTTTCACCAGTGATGAAAGATTACATGAATGAAGTGTTTGTTTGCAACATCTGGAATCTTTTGCTGTTTTCTATATTTCATTTATTAAACACAGAGTGACAATCGTATATTGTAGTGAGAATTTTATATGTCACTTTTGCTCATCTGCAGTGCTCAGCTCATGATCTAGTTCTTGGACCTCAATTAATCTAATGTTCCCACTTTGTCAGTTTGCTTCAAATCACTTGGTGTTTTTTTTTAAATGCTAAATCAGCATTTCAGCCAATTTTATTTTGAAACAGAAATGTACAGGTGTAAAGTAAGTCTCCAACAAAACTCTTGGCCATATCATACAATGTAATTTTGCTCACAATTTAAGTCGGAAGTTGCTTTCCTTCTCGCCAATTATTATGATGGTGTCTAATTGATAAGTGATGAAATCGGGTAATGGTTTGAGTTGTCTGTTGAAATGGAACTGGAATTTGCCTGTAAGAATACAGTGGTAATGCTAAATTCCTGTTCTGGAAAGAATTAAAGGTGAATTTTGTGGGGACATTACAGTTAGCGTCGATGTGGAATGGATGAACAGAAAATGGAGTTGGCCTTGTACTGTAACTCTAACTCCAAGGCTTTTCACAGGATTGCTGAACCCTTATTTGTCATTCAATTCTAGCTGCCTCGTGCGGTTAGCACCCAGGCTCTAAGTGGTGCAGGCATATTGAGGATGGTGAACAAAGCTGCTGATGCTGTGAACAAAATGACAATCAAGATGAATGAATCAGATGCAGTAAGACCTGATATTTGAACTTGATTAATGAGATGAATTAATGAGATTTTTCGGTTCCTTTCTCAGGGTAAAGACAGTGGGGATGGATAGCTATTTGCTTATTTTCTCTCTGATTCACAGTCAAATTGTGTAAGCTATGACCGCAGTTAATTTTCTTTCCCTTAAAACAAAAGTGGTTGACTGGTGGTAATGTAATTTGTAATGAATTAACTTCATTCTTCATCGAACAGTGGTTCGAGGAAAAGCAGCAGCAATTTGAAAACCTGGACCAGCAGTTAAGAAAACTACAAAACAGTGTTGATCTCCTGGTCTGCCACAGAAAAGGTGTGTGTGTGTGTGTACATTTTGAGTCTTAACCCCTTGCTGGATATATTCAGTTCAAATTCTTGCATGTTTTCGATAAATGAGCTTGGTCAAGATACCTTAATAACTTTCTAATAAAGTATTATGATGTCAGCTAGCTTGGTTAAATTGAGAAATAAAAAGTAACGGTGGACTTGACATGACTGGATTATTCTTCTACCCAATCATCTGATTTTGCTAATGCCCATACCTGGTCTGACTTGATTCCAGATCTACTTTGCATTACAGCACCTTTTAATGCTCAGATGGTGAGCAAGAACATTTTTTAAAATGAGTAAAGTAGGAATAGGAATTCTTATTGTGCTTTCCCCACCCCCAACCTTTAAGTGCCTAGAATGGGTGACACTACTACATTTGGAGATGAACTGGTTTTGTATTAGATTATCACATAAATTTGGTTTGTTTTGCCTATAATTGGTGCATGTGAGATTTTCTGTCATTCTTGAATATTTTTGTGCCCAGATGTTGAGTTCTGGAGTCTCCTTCTTCGACTTAAACTATTTTCAAAGATTGCATGAAATCCCAGCTCGATTTTTTTTTCCCAATGTAAACAGTCATTAATCTAGACTGAAATAAATGAGGTTTATGAAGTGGCTGATAAAAATACAAAAAGTATTTGAGGGATTATGCTGAGCATTTAAATAGTATTGGATCAATAGAACAGCAGCCATCAGGTTTTTCTCATGTGAATTAACTGGTTTATTTATTATATATCCTACACAACTGTTTTCTTATGTTGCTGCCCTGTTTATTTCATGGGCTTTAACTTGAAGTTTAATGTGAGGCTTGATAAATTGCTTTTGGTCATTTACTCAAATGTATGGTCATAGGGCACCAAACATTCCCTCTATCTCACTTGACTTGCAGTCACGTTTTAAAAGCAAATTGACCGTACCTTTATTCTCCTTGCTGAAATAGTGACAGTTTTCTCACTATCGGTTACATTATCACTATAAATTCCATTATCTTTCGAATGCAACATTTGCAGTTCTCCAGCACCTTGGGAAAGATTGTGGCTTATCAAGTCGAAATGTAGAAACTGTAAAAATAATATTTTCCATCTGTTGAAGGAAACGATATTAAATGCCAGTCTTACCAGTACCTGCTCTTTGACCTTGTTTCTTCATGTTTGGCAGAGTTTCTATTGCAAAAAAAAAGGACTAAAGGCCATGCTATTTGTTGTCTTCAATTCTTCATGGACTCTACCAAATAATGATCTTATAACATCAAAAAGTCCAAACTACCCTGCAATCAATAAAATTAATAGCTGTATGAAGAATTAAAGTAGTTTGTTCTGCATTTGGGGGCAACAGAAATGTGCAAGTTTTTGTCAATTTTTAAATTGGGTTTGATGTTTGGACATAATGCAAATCACTTTGTCTAGAACTTTCAGTGAACACAGCTGCCTTTGCCAAGAGTGCAGCCATGCTGGGTAACTCTGAGGATCACACTGCCCTGTCAAGAGCACTATCGCAGCTCGCGGAAGTGGAAGAGAAGATCGACCAGCTTCACCAAGATCAGGCAAATGCTGACTTCTACTTGTTGGCAGAGCTTCTCAGTGATTACGTTCGACTCATCGCATCTGTCAAGGTAAATGATTAAAGCAGATATGGAATTTCGTATTTTCCTAGCAAAATGTGTAAGAGTTTGGACATGATTAAGCTCAGTCTTGCCATTTTAACTTGAGACAAATCGACTCGACTTGTATAAACTATATTAATTTCAGAAAGATGAGGATAAATCTGCCTTGAACTATAGAATAGCAAATCCTGAATGGTTGGATAGACACTAAAAGCATTGACATAACATTTTACTGCAAACTGCACTTGCTGTGGGAGTTGGTATTCAACTTCTGATTTCACAAAAGTTTCAGTTGCAGAGCAATAGATATAAAAACTATCCCCGAACACTCTGAGCGGATTTGCAAAGTATCGGACATAAGGATATTAAACAGTCTCCATTCACTGGGATTGTTGTGCAATCTGCAAAAGTGTTCGGGGAACTCAGCCAGTCAGGCAGCACGTAACGGAAATAAAGGGTAACCATTGTTTTGGGTTGTAGCCCTTCGTTAGCGTAGGAGGAAGAAGCCTGAATAAAAAGATGAAAGGAAGGGCCGAGGGAAGAGCACAGGCTAACGACCAGCAAAAGGTTACAGGTGGATATGGATTGGAAGGTAGAAGAGGGGAAAAAGCTAAGTGACGGGGGGGATTGGGGTGCTAGAGTAAAGGAGAGGAGGATAGGGAAGGCGACTTGGGGGAGGGGTTCAACAGAATTTGAAGATGATACGTGACCCAAGTTTCTCCAGCACTTCTGTGAATTGAATATTAACTGTTAGAAGTTGAGACCTAGGGAGGTGCAAGTCCCTTGCATGCTTTTATCTTGAATAAGTCATCCAAATATATTTCCGATCATTGTTACGAGGAAGTGTCCTGGATTAAATTCGGGAAGCTACATGATTGCGCAGATTTCTGGAGGTGCAAGTTGCAATTTTGCATAGTCCTTTTTTTAAATAAAAAGCAGATTTCAAGGGAGCAGCAAAAACCTCATCCCTCGTGCTTTGACCCCCTCAGTCTGCTGGTTCACTTAACATGGGGGGGGGGGTGGTGTGAGTATGCGCGAATTGTGATGGGACTCAGTAGCACAGCTGCAACATTTGAATGTATTCTCAAATACAATAGTTTGCTGAAATGATGATAGTTAAATATTTTTTTTTCTTTTTCAATCTTTTTATTATTATTATAATTTATAAACATACTGTTCAAAGAGATATAAAAAAATACATAGTAAGTAATGAATTAATACAGAGATATTAAATAATAATATTACAGAATAAAAATATATCATAAAAAAAAATTTTGATCAGTTTAGGGTGTGAACTATCTCTAAAAAAAAGATATAATTAATAACAATATATGAAAAAAGAGAAAAAAAACCCCAAAAAAGAAGAAAAAACAAATCTGAATTTAAAAAAAACTTAAAAAAAAACCCTACAGATATAGCTAAACCATGCCGATCACTCCGATCTCATCTTACAGCCCAATTATCATACATAATCATAGAAAGAAAACAGAGCCAGATCAACTCACCACAAATGAAAATATTGAATAAATGGTCGCCAGGTTAACTCAAACTTAGAAGGGGATTCATAGACAGAGTTTCTAATTTTCTCTAAATTTAAACATAGTATAGTTTGGGTAAACCATTGGAAAACAGTGGGAGGATTTACCTCTTTCCAATTTAATAGTATAGATCTTCTAGCCATTAGTGTAAGAAAAGCAATCATACGATCCGCAGGAAGAGATAAATAAGTCAAATCTATCATAGGTAATCCAAAAATTGCAGTAATGGGATGTGGTTGTAAATCAATATTCAAAACAGTATATATAATGGAAAAAATTTCCTTCCAATAATTCTGTAAAGAGGGACAGGACCAAAACATATGTGTAAGGGAAGCTATTTCCAATTGGCATTTATCACATATAGGATCGATATGAGAATAAAAGCGGTGGAGTTTATCTTTAGATATATGAGCTCTATGAACAACTTTAAACTGTATTAGTGAATGTTTTGCACATAGAGAAGAAGAGTTTACCAGTCGCAGAATTTTATTCCAATTTTCATTAGAAATATGAAGGTTGAGTTCTCTTTCCCAATCATTTTTAAACTTTTCAAAAGTCCCAGAATTTATTTTTGTAATTATATAATTTAGATCTCACACCTTTTGGAGGGAATTTTGAATATAGTATATCCTCTAAAACAGTCGTAGTCTCCCGATTGGGAAAAGAGGGTAAAGTCGAAACTAAGAAACTCGTAATCTGCAAATATCGAAAGAAATGAGATCGAGGTAAATCATATTTCATGGATAATTGTTCAAATGACATGAAAGAGTTATCCAAGAATAAATCCGAAAAGCATGTTATACCTTTAACTTTCCAGAGTAAATAAGCTTGATCAATTAGAGAGGGATGAAAAAGGAAATTTAGTACAATAGGAGTTTCCAAGATAAAATGACTTAGGCCAAAAAATTTCCGGAATTGAAACCATATACGTAGTGTATGTTTAGCCATTGGATTATCAATTTGTTTATATAATTTAGTAAGAGTAAAAGGGAGAGCAGCTCCCAAAATAGAGCTAATTGAAAAATTTTGTATCGGTTTAATTTCTAAATTTACCCAATGGGGATTTAGAGATAATTCTGAATAATTCAACCAATACCTTAAGTAACTAATATTAATTGCCCAGTAATAAATTCTAAAGTTGGGTAATGCCAACCCTCCCTCTAGTTTAGATTTCTGTAAATATTTTTTCCCCAATCTAGGATTCTTGTTTTGCCAGATATACGAGGACAATTTAGAATCGACCTTATCAAAAAAAGATTTATGAACAAAAATAGGTATAGCTTGGAATATATATATAAAAATTTAGGTAAGATCATCATCTTAATAGCATTAATTCGGCCTATCATGGATAGGGATAATGGTGACCAATTGGTAAGTAAACTGCTGATCAGGTCCAATAGAGGGAAAAAATTAGTCCTAAACAAATCTTTGTTTTTTAGTAATCTTAATCCCTAAATATATAAAATGGTCTCTAGCTATTTTAAAAGGTAAACTATCATAAATAGGGACCCATCCATTAAAAGGGAATAATTCACTTTTATTTAAATTCAGTTTATATCCTGAAAAATTACTAAATTGGGCTAATAAAGATAAAACTGCAGGAATAGAATTTTCAGGATTGGAAATATATAACAATAAATCATCTGCATATAGTGATACTTTATGAATATCCCTGCAACGAATAATACCAGTAATATTGGGTGCTTCTCTGATAGCAATTGCCAAAGGTTCTAAAGCGAAGTTAAATAATAAAGGGCTAAGGGGGCACCCTTGCCTGGTGCCGATAGTTAAATATTTATGGCTCCCAGCATGGGACTTAAATTCCTGGGTGTGACTGCTCAAAGAGATGAACATTGCAAACCTAGTGTCCAGTTGATAACATTGCTGAATCCAAGCACAAGAAGGCACCACCTGACTTTCCCAAATGCTGCACCTGGCAAGTTCTGCAGTAGCCTAATTATCCAGAGCAAAATTCATAAAAATAGTGGAATAGTGCATCTTCCACTTCTCTGGGCACTCAATAATAAATGGCAAAGGTAATTTGTGCATTTCTTTTGTGCCAGTTCTTTAAAATGACTGCCTGTTCACTCTCCTGGCTGGGCCATGATTTTTACCCTTCAGTATTAATCTTTTTTAAATTTTACCACTAGATTTATTTTCTTAATCACCATCTGTTCTTTTGCATATCACCTTAAAAAAATTTTAATCTTACTGCCCTAATCCATTATTATTTAAATATTAGATCTTTTCCTTTTCCACATGACAACTGCTCCCTGTTTCTCCACACTACTAATCCTTTGTATCTTCTAGTCACGTTATTCAAATATAGTTTCTGAATTCGTGCTGCAGATCAGGCTTAACATGAAGTTTAATGCAATGTTTGTTCTATTCCATTAGCTTTAACAGCTTAATATGTTAGCTTCACATTTGTGCATGTACTCCACTGTTCATTGTTTTGTTTAGTTGCAGTGGCCTTATTCTCAGTGTCCCTAAAAATATGCTAGACTGTTTGTAATTTTTCTTTGCAAAGTCCTACGCTTTTCTTAAATTTCATCAAAGTTGTTTTCCAAGACTGTTGGCATAGTCAGTTCAATTGCAGAATTGCAGGATGTTTTTTGCTGCAGGGTGTGTTTGACTATCGAATGAAATGCTGGCAGAAATGGCAGGATGCACAGGCCACTCTGCAGAAGAAAAGAGAAGTTGACGCTAAACTTCAATATGCAAACAAACCTGACAAAACACAGCAAGTTAAAGAGGAAATAAGAGAAGTAAGTTTATTTCTCTTGGTCTTTCTTGTCAAGGTGATTCTACAATATTTAAAGTAATTCTGAATTTCATTGGAAATGTACTCTTGCATTTTTTAAAAAGCTTAAAACACTTGCTTTCATGAAGCCAAGAGCTCACAGCTTTAATTATAATGTTTTCCATCTGATGTACTCTGCTGCCTGTTCAAAAATCAAACCAAACTGCAGCGGATGATGCATGGTACGGGGAGAAAATGAAAAGCATATAAGATGGCTAAAGTCTTTCCCTTTGTCGCTGTGAAATTAATGGGTAAACACACGTTGCAAGATCATGAGATGGTTTGTTTGTGCAGTAAAAGACAATAAAAGAACTTTGTACCAGAAATAGTCGATGAACAAAAGGGGCCTGGCCCATCCACGCAAGTCGGGACTACACAGTTGTGAAGGCATTGGTCGTGACAAACTGATCACAAGTTGAAACTTGGCAAATTGAAAATGAACAACTTCTGGTACTGTGGCCTTGTCATAATGTATGTATTGAATAACATTCAAGTTATGCTGGTATTTCACAAAAGCAACTCAGAAGGATGGTTGGCAAATAGATATAGAAAAGTTGAGCAGCAAGTGGAGAAATCACCTGGTCTGATTGGATGTACCCAAGGTTGAGTCAGGCGGAAATTGTGGCAGCACTGACTTATTTAAACTCTTGTCGGAACAGGGTTGGTGCATGAGGCGTGGAGAGATGTAGATGTCATATGAGAATGAAGAAGGATGAACCCAGCAGTTAAATTAGTGGTCATTTAGGCAAATGTTGATGTATTTGGGGAAACCCAGCATAGTTTAATCTAGAGGTTTTTAAGATGTGGGTTGTTAAGGAAAAGATGGTCTTTTAAAAGATATTTGAATTGCTGTATGATCTACTTTCCTTCAAGACAAGCTTGCAGAATAAAAGGATGGTAGCAGTAGAGATTTTTTTAAAACTTGGATAAATTTAGTCTTTTTTTTTTCGTCTGGACCAGATCAATGTACCATGTTTCCCCCAGTTTATACTCGGACCACAGCTTAATATTGGCTGCAATATATACATGATACAATTTCTAACCTTGCAGAAGATGCCACCTGAGAGCATTCTACATTCAAGATTAGTAATTTATGGAGGATAATTCCTGGCTGTATGAAAGGCAGATATGGGATATGAATTTTTTAAGCAGAAAAATATGGATACTTGCAAAAAAATAAGAAGACAAATGTTAGCCTTTATTTTAAGTCTGGTGTCTTAACTGGACAGGTCTCCAGACCAAACCTCGAGTACGGTTTTCAGTTTCATTTGGAGGGTTATGGGTGGGAGGTACTGCTGTTATTTTCATCAATTGATTCCCAATGTGAGTGAATGATTAAGCCCATGATATGGCCTGTTTCCGTGCTGTAAACGGTTATATGGTTATTTGGTTATAATCTTTTTAGACTGAAATGTGACTTTGAAATGGTAGATATTGAGCGTGCATTTAAAGTTGAGGATGAAAGGAAGACCTGTAAAGTGGAAAATAAAATGGGGATTATATTGCCATACATATAAACGTACATATAAACAGAAATTCTTGCTGGAGCCAAACAGGTACTTTAATAAATCTACAATAGTATACATATTTAAATTCAAAAGATGATTTAAAACAAAACTGGATTTCATCTCATCCGATCTGAGGGGAAGTAAGTTGGGAGATGAATGAGAGCAAGCATGTATAAATCTATTTGAACTCATCTAGGAAAGAGTGAATTGATAATTGACCGGTAAGAATGATCATTTGAGATAGCACTGCAATATTCAGCTGTTCCCTATGCAGGTGGTGGTTGATTGGTGCATTTCCAACATTTTCTTCCAGTTTCCAGCATCTGCAGTTGTTTGCTTTTCAGATACTAATGGGTTGTTGGTGGAGGCGAGAACTGGGGAACAATTTCTCAGGATTAAAAAAAAACCGCACAAAATATTTAAGACTGAGAAGGAATTTTTGCCTGTACTTGGAATTCTCTGATCCAGAGGAATGTGGATGCTATTTGAGACTTTTGGATTGTAGCAGATCTAAGATTTTGGGAATGGCAGAAAAGGAAGATTGGATCACGTATAATGCCAAATGAAACAACAGGCTCAGAACTTGGCTGTTTCAGATTTTTGCATGGGTTTAAAATTGCTTTTACAAGGTCAAATGAAGTTTTTGCCTTAAACAGTCACCTGACAAAGCTCCTACAGTATTTGCTTTTTGAATCATTTTGGGAAACTAATCTTGTATTCATTTGTAATGTGCTTATTTGAAAGCCAGTTTTTTTTTTGCATGATTAAAACTAACATGCACACATTTTATTTTTTCAGTAAATACAACAATAGCTTACCTTTCAATCTACTTTTCTAACCATCTTTGAAAACATCCTATTTCTAGTTTTGTGGAGTAAAAATTTGCTGATGTTATATTTTAGATATTTTGGGTTATGTACATTTAGTATCACATTCCTTCCTTAAATGTAGTTGATTTTAATAGGCCATTTAATCTTTCCATTGATAATCTTTGTCTCTCTTTCCAATGTAAGTTATTTGCAATATCTTTGTCCCTGAGATGGTTCATGAAAAATTAAATAATAACATTTAAAAGTGCACCGAGAATTTAGGATAGGTAACTTGATGCTCCTGTGGCTGAGTTTTGAATTAAAAAAAAAAGTTTGGTAATGGCCCTTTTTTTATGATGGTTAGAATTGACTAATACAAAAAGACAGCATGCAACATTACTTGTGTTCTCGGAACAATCCATCTAAGTCTCACAATGGTCATCTTTAGTATTCCAGTTTTTCCATTTTGGGGCTGCTATTGATTCTGCATTCAGTACTTTTCAAATCAGAACCATTTCTTGCACTTTTTCTTCTGAATTCAGTCTGTGCCCTCTCGTGAACTGTCACCTGACAAAGCTCTTACTGTGTTTGCCCTTGTATTGATAAATGCTTGATATTGAACAAGTCAATGGAAAGAAAATATTATCTGTTGCTTTTGGCGACTTGATATGCCCTAAACTTTAGGGCTATGTGGTTAGGAAAGAACAATGCTATTTTTAAATTGATCGATTTTTGCACTGATGACTAAATGAAGAATTTCCAAGGTGTGTTTTTAAAAACAACTCAAATTAACATCATTTACATACTTTAACTCAAGCCAGCATCGATTAGGAGCAGAATTTTAAAGTAACAAACTATTTTCAGGGGTACACTTTAAGAAAGTGATAGGAAGGGAAGCTGTTAAATCATTAACTTGTATAACTTTTTTGTTTTGCTCTGCTTCACGAGGAGATTGAGGAGGTAGGAAGAATTTTTAAATTGATTTGAGTGACTGCTGCAGCCTGTATAAAATCAATTCAATTGTAATGTTATTCTAATTTCTTTTACTGAATTCCTCTGAAAGCCATTTGTGCTCAGTTCTCAATAAATTCATAATTGCAGTTACAGTAAAACCCCTGGTATCTGTCACCTCTGAGGATTGCTAGATTCTGGATAAATGTATTTTCCATTTGCTTGAGACTCTTAGTATCTAATTAATACACCTACATTAATAATAAAGTTTAAAAGACAAAATACTGTACTTGCACTGAATAAATTTCACTCGCTTGAATATATAAACCTTAAAGCATTTAACTTTATTTTCAGTCACATTCTTTGAAAACATTTTAACCATCGCTGCATCTGCAGGTTTCTCCCCCTCCGCAGAGCTGTCCGAAAGACAGACAATAGCATTATAGATAATTAATACCCCTCCCCTAAGTTTACAGTTAAAGCCTTACTAATACATTAATTATACTGTATACTAATAAAGATCAAGACTTACTAAGCAGGAATAAGGCAACACTTTGAGAGAGTCACCCCAACCATGAGTGGCATCAACAAGCTTTACATTCTGGGCGATGCCATTGCTGTTTCACACAACTTTATGCAAACAACTGCAACGAGCAAAGCACGACCAAGAACTCCGCTTGCTGAATAATTGCTCCCATCTTCACCAAAATTTTAAACTTGCAAATTTTATTATTTTTTATTTTTATAATTTAATTTTCTTTTTTCCAGATGTCAGGGATTTTACTGCACAATTTTAAAATCAGTCCTTGATTTTTATGGCTGCATCTTTAATTTGAAATGTCATGCAGTTTTACACCTTGCATTCCCTGAAGCCTTTTTTTTTTGTTGGGTATGGTTCCACTGGTTCCCTGATTTTTATCTTGCCTGAGCCATTATTGAGTCTCGACAGGCTGTGTGTCCTTGTACCTTACCACTGTGTCTTGGATAGGATTTATTTACTCATTCCAGAATAAAGTGAGAATTCAACTTAGGTGCTTGGGATGAACTTGTTTAGCCTCTGGGTTGTGCATGCTAATATTTAATGTTTGTTAAACTACATGGTGGACTTTATTCAAGGGTACGTTGGGAGGTATTGCCTCAAACTAGATGGTGTGGATCTTTGTGTTGCCTGTTTTGATGAGCAGTCATGAAAATCTAAACCTTGTTATTACATGCTCCAGTTCATTTCTCATTGGAAAAAAAAATCAAGCTGCAAGCTTTGGAGATTGACTGGGGTGACAGACTGGGGTCAGTGTGCACTAAAATTTGCTACTTTGGAAGAGAGGAAGTGGCCCTGGAAAACACCAGTGCAGAGACCATATGACCAACATGTTAAAGAAACAGTACTCCGTTTGATCCGGGCCAATTTAAGGAAGCAGCACTTGGAGAAGCATCTCTTTGAAGGAATACTGTGCTGAAGTGGCCTTGTGTGGTAATAGATAATTTGTCTGGTTTCTCTCTGTAAGGAGAATGAATATGCCCCATCATGGCCATAGGAACCACACAGTGACCAAAAAGGAAAGGTCTCTTTCAATGGCTAACATACAAAGGGGTTCTGGAAGCTTTGTGAAAATCCCTCACTTAGTGTTCCCAAAGTAAAGGGGAGTTTTGATTGCCACTCGCCTGAAAAGGACATTTCTTTGGAAGAACCTCGACAAGGATTTTGTGAGTATACAACAGTCTGTCACCCCAGTCTCTCTCACCTACTTCGTCATTACTTCTTTGCATCAATTTAAAGGCAGCGTGGATCTGAATTTGGTTTACCTAATTAAGCAGCCAGTACATTGTAATATTATTGAATATTTGCTATAACGATGGTATATTTTAATTTGTGGACGTTAAGCTTTATTGATGTCCAACGGGCTCGAAAACCAGATTTTGCCAAGGAGTTGGACAAGATTGAAACCAGTTGTGTCTGTTTGATCAATTATTATTCTTTGTACAGGAGGAATTAGAATAAACACTTAATCAGGGAATATTATCCAATGTGAAAGTTGATGGTTCTGCACACTTTTGGACACTTTGCAGAGGTTAAGTATTTGTTGACAAGAATTAAATGCTATTAATGGTGGAATACTACCACTGGAATGCCATTAAATACAAAATTCAGCATGTTTTGTAGCCACATTGGCAAGTAACAATAATTTGAGGACAGTCAGCTGGATGTCATCCATTTGATCAGTGGCTGTGGTCCGATACTAGCCTCTACTTTCAATGTGTAAAATGTAATTTGGTTGAGGCATGTCAGACTATAAGAATATTAAACTGAAAATGCAAAAAACAACTGTAGATGCTGAAGTAATCAATGCTGGAAATGAGTTGTGCAAATTCAATGCAGAAAGTCTTGTTTCCAAGCGAGCCAATGCTCCAAAATATGGGTGCTGCAAACTAAGCCAATGCTCATAAACAGTTGAAGGAAAATTGATTCCAACATTTTTAAATTTCACCAAGGTAAAAAGCTCTGGAGCATCACATTTTTTCATTTTGATTTTTGTAAATTGTGCTAATTTATAACAACTTGCATTTAATGCCCAGGGTGGGGAAATATGCAGCAGCAGGTAGATGGACAGAAGAGTGAAGAGCTGGAATTGAAGCTGGCTAGCATCATGTAAATAAATGTTTCGTTCATTTTATTTAATGCTGCATCATTTATAATGGCAACATTATAATTCTAAAACTGTACTCCCCTTTGTAATAAATTGAAGAGTATTTGAGGGTCAAGGTTAAGTATCTTTTCTGCTTTGTAAAATTGCGGCTTGGTTCTGCAAGTTGGATAAATGGAGAAATTGGGTGGGAGGTTTAAGGCAAAAAAAATGTATTCCTAATCTCAATGTGCATTTACTCCAGAAAACTCCACAAGTTGAATGAAGATGCACTCACTTTTTAATTGAAAGCTTCGAAAACCATCACATGTTGCAGCATTGCAATTTGATCAAAATTTTCAATTATTTCATTTGTTTGACAGCCACTTTCATCTTTGGGAACTCGTTTTGAATACTAGTTAAATATTTTTTGATATTTCTTAAACACCATATTGGAAGAAGATCTTGCAATTGTATTCCTGTTTTCATTTTAACGTGCATTTCTTAAAATTTTCCAGAGCATGTGTTTTGGATGAGATCAGGTTAGCAGATGGGCCAAAAAGTGGATGAAAGAATTTCAAGTTGAAAGATAATTTTAAAAGTTGATCGTTTGAGTTGGGCGTTTTGGGTAGTATGCACAAGATTCTATCACTAAATATCTTGTAAGAATGAATAGATTTTGGGCTGCAGGTAGCTGCACAATGTGGAAAAAATAGTTTTGGTTGCCGAGGGACAGTAATGGAGCCCCTTATTAATTGAAGTGTTGATAAAACCAACTTGTGATAGGTTGAAAAGGAAAAGATGTGCAAGATCAGGATTGGAGGTGTGGCTGTCAGATTTGCTTGTTCCAAGCTAGTTGTAGTTTTGTTATTTCCATGTTTACTTTTTTATAATCTCGATCATTAGCTATTTTTATAAAATTACAAGCAGGCATTGAAACAACTTTTTAATGTTCTAATTTTTAATTGTCCTTTCCCTCATTTTAATACTCTTGGATTTTTCACAGCTTGATTTGTGAACGGTTGAGATCTACTTTTAAAAATAATATTTTAAATGCTTAGCAATATGACTAAATGTCTTAACAGTAATTTCCTTCCATTTCTAGTGGGAGGCAAGAGTTCAACAAGGTGAAAGAGATTTTGAACAAATCTCAAAAACCATTCGCAAGGAAGTAGGAAGATTTGAGGTTGGTGGAAAGATGTTTCTGTAAATTTGTATAAATTATTGTGAGCTGTTTTTGATCTTTTTTCTCTTTCATTTGTAGAAAGAGAGAATAAAGGATTTCAAATCTGTTATAATCAAGTACCTTGAATCTTTAGTACACACTCAGCAACAAGTAAGTTAATAACCTTGGGGGATTCTAATTTCATATTATGAAGTATCTGTTAGCTATGAGCTTGAATTAGATTTTTGGTATATTGATACTTGATTTGTTTATAACCATATAACCATTTACGGAGCAGAAACAGGCCCTTCGAGTCCGTACCGGTTCACTGATTTTGTTATCTTGTTCATTGTTTTAAATTTCTGTAATTGGACCTTGTTTGTCATTTTACAGAAAACGGATTCTATGGAAAATCTGGCCTTCCACTAATGTTGAGCACATTTTGAATTTTTTTTTAATAGCTGTCCAGAAATCAGATGTATATGATATTGTTATACTTGAACAAGTCTTTAAAACTTGCAGTAATATCCAGATAGATTTTTACACATGCTTTTGACGATGGGGGCGAGGGAGAAAGGCAAGGGGAACTGTGAGGACCAGTCATATTTTGTACATCTCTGCTTTAGCATCTATCACTGGGGAGAAAATAGGTTATAAATGGCTTTTTATCATTAGTGTTACTGTCCACCCTCTGAACACAAGCACTTCACGAAGATGAGAACTTCACTTCTTGTGTTATGAAAATACAAGGTTTTGTAGTAATTACATTGGACAACTTTTTTTCCCACAAAAGGTTTGCTTCTTGAAAAAATATTGGAATTATGATAGACAACTTCAAGCCGAGCACGAAGATCATTTCGGATTTCCTGTATCACTTAGGAAGTTGGAGAAACATTAAACGTACCAAATTCAATAAAAGTTGATTTAATCACATAATGCTGACACATTGTGTTAGTTCATTGATGGATTCCAGTTCCCCTGATAGTTTTTCCATGGTCGTAAAGTCCTGGCCCCCCCTTGAAGATCAGAGTGGTCGGCTATGTATGCAGCCAGAAGAGATGGGGGAGATCTTTTTTTTTTAATTTTTGCACCAGTATTTACTCAGCAAACTGGCATAGAGGCAAGGGAAGTGAAGAAAACATTCAGATTAAAGAGGAGAAAGTGTTTGCTGTCTTACAGCAAATAAGGGTGGATAAATTCCAAAATCCTTGCAAGATATTCCCTCGAACCTTGAGGGAGACTCGTGTAGAAATTGCAAGGGCGACAGCATAAATATTTAAAATGTCCTCAGCCGTGGGTGTGGTACTGGAGGATTGACAGGTAGCTTGCGTTGTTCCATTGTTTGAAGAAGGCTCCAAAAGTAACCATGGAAATTGTAGGCTGGTGAGCCTGACATCAGTAGGAGGTAAATTATTGGAAAGTCATCAAAGAGATTGGATAAACAAGTGTTGGGATAGTCAGGAATTGATTAGGGATGGTCAACATGGTTTTGTGCATGATGGAGATTTTAGGAGGTTATCAGTAAACTTGATGAAAGAAAGGATGTGGATGTTGTCTATGTGAACTTTAGTAGGGCCTTTGACAAGTCCTCCATGGGATGTTAGTTGGGAAGATTCAGACGCTTGGTGGTCATAGTGAGCTAGTAAATTGGATTGACATTGGCTTTGTGGGAGAAACTAGAGAGTGATAGTATATGATTGATTCTGGAAATCTGTGATGAGTGGTGTGCCTCAGGGATCGTTGATGGGACCATTATTGTTTGTCATCTATATCAATGATCTGGAAGATCAGTAAGTTTGCAGATGACAAAAGATTGTAGGCATTGTGGAAAGCGAAAAAGATTTTCAAAGCTTGCAGAGGGATCTGAAAAATGGCAGATGAAATTTAATGCAGACAAGTGTGAGGTGTAATATTTTTGGAAGGACAAACCAAGAAAGGACATGCATGGTAAATGGTCGGGCACTGAGGAGTGTGGTCGAACAGACCCATAATTCCCTGAAAGTGCGTCACAGGTACACAGAGTTGCAGAGAGCATTTGCATATTGGCCTTCTTAAAATACTGAGTATAGGAATTAGGATGTTATGGTAAAATTGTATGACATTGATGAGGCCAAATTTGCGGTACAGGTTGAGTCTCCCTTATCCAAAAACTGAAAAGATCCAAAAAACTTTTTTAGCATAGATATGATGTCTCAAATTGAAAAAATTCAAGACCTGACTTGTGGGGTTCTGATGCTCTGTTCACGCCAGTTTGATGACAATAACCTTTTATATTAAAAAAAATCTGTTTCTGGCTGGGAAGGTGCCAAATGGTGCTGGGTCCAAGACTTCATCAGCTACAGCCAGAGTCGGTGACTCCATTTTCAACATCATTACGGTGCCATCCGCATCGAAGAAGTCGCCTCGGGCTCCCGGGCAGAAGCATGAACCATACTTGGGGACTGGAAGCAGTGGGGGGAAGAATGGTCAGGGAGGTGGTCTTGTACATAGTGTTTTTTTTTTGAAAAGTACTAAACATATTTCATGTTAATATTCCACTTGTGACATCATGTCGGCACTCAAAAAGCTGCCGTTGTTCGCTGTTGCTGTTTAACCTGCTGGTGATTCTCTGCTGCTTAGTTCAGTTATTCCAAAATCTGGGGGGAAGAAACCCAAAGACCAAAAAAGTCAGGTCCCAAGCATTTTGGATAAGGGGTGCTTGACCTGTGTTGTGTGCAGTTTTGGTCACCTAATTACAGGAAAGATATCAGTAAGATTGAATGAGTGCAGAGAGGGTTTACTAGGATGTTGATCAGACTTCAGTAACTGAATTACAGGGAAAGGTTAAACGGGTGAAGACTTTATTTGATAGGCATTTAAAATTATGAGGGGTATGGACAGAGTAAATGGAAGTAAACATTTTCCACTGAGATACAAACCAGAGGACATGGTTTAAATGTGAAATGGGGAAATGTTTAGGGGAACTTAATTACATAGAGTGGTGTGTTACAAGCCCAAAGGTCCTCAAAACCCAGCAGCAATAGACATTCACCACAAGTAGTTCAACAAAAATTGTTTTTAATTGTCTTTAAACATGAAAACAGAATCAAACTTTAACTTATCACTATTGACTTAACTAACCTAACCCCCTTCTAATTCTAAGCGCCTGTGTATGTAAATTTAAGAAAAGTTCTTTGATTCACAGTTCAATATCACTTCTCATTCTTCCAAGTTCTCTGGTTGCAGACAATCACTATACATGTTAAATTGTGTGCACAGTATGAAGTTCACCAGTGCTTGAAAGTTAAATGTTTACCGCTCAGGAAGGTTCTTGTAGGTTTGCAGAGATAGATTTGTTGTTCCAGGATTTCCACACCTGAGGTACCACCATTAGTCACCTCAATGTCTTGCTGATGAAACCTGCCCCATCAGGGTTCTCCAGATGATGACCTCTTTCTTTCAGGCTACCAGAGTTCCTTTCTGTTCCACTTATTCCAAGAGAAACATCAGACAGATAGCACTTGCAGCCATCTGCCACGCTGGAGTTTCTGTTTCAGTTCCAACAAGCTCCTCCTTGCTTGTTGCAGCTGTGTCTCTCTCTCAGATTCCAACTGCCAGCCACATGTACCTTCTTACTTGCAAAACCCCCTCCTTCTCCAGCAAAAAATAGGAGTTAGTCTTCTGCTCCCATCTGTTTTTTTAGGTAAACAAACCTCTCAATGACCTCTGAGTGAGCACTTTGCAGAGGTCAAAAGCCTTGCAAAAAAAGTCCAAAACAGACAACCCTACTCCAGTTGTTCTTCCAAGACGATAGTCTGTTCATTTCATGACATTTCATTTAGCACCTACTTTTGAAATGTGCATAGCATTCTTCAGTTTCTGTAAAGTATTTCAAATAAGATCTGTTTTAAAGTGTATGTATGTAACCCTCTGCAATTTTACCAATTTATCTCCCCAAAACATTTCCAAATATTCCATCATGTGGGAGAGTGGAACGAGCTGCCAGCTGAAGTGGTGAATGCAGGATCAATTTTAAAATTTAAGAAGAATTTTGACAAATAAATGGATGGGAGAGGTAGGGGGGGTGGCGCTATGGATTGGATGTAGGTCAGTGGGACTAGGCTGAATAATAGTTTGGCACAGACTAGAAGGACTGAAGGGGCCTGTTTCTGTGCTGCAATGTTCTATGGTTATAAACCTTTCACCATGTTTGTCACTGACTGTACCAAGAGCAGCTGGGAAGAAGCCCAAGCGCAAATGCAGAAAATGAATTTTTAATGAATTAGATTTTATTGTCATGAACAGGTCACAAAATGTGTTGTTTTGTGGCAGCATCAATCACAGTGCAAGCATTCTTATAAACGACAACAATAAATAAAAATAGTGCAAAAAAAGTCAAAGAAAGGCAGTGTCTTTGTTTCATTGATCATTCAGGGACCTGATGTCGCTGAGTGCTTGCATTTGGGCTCCTGTACCATTTTGCTGATGGTAGCAGAGTGAAGAGGGCATGGCCTGGGTGATGAAGGCTCTTAAAGATAGAGGCTGCTCTCTTAAGGCAGTGCCTCTTGTAAATATCTTAGCTGGAGTAAAGACTGTTAACGTGGCCTGCAACATCACAGGCACCAGTCTTTTCTTGTCCTGTAGCTGACAGTGATAGAACCAGGTGTGGCACTTCATGGTTTTGTCTTCTTTGAGGACATTGTCAATCAGCTGGATGTCATGTGGTGCTCTGTCATTGCCAAGAAAATTCTCACATCTTTAAATGCCTTCCAAGCATGCCTGGGCCTCAGACATTTGCATAGCAGCTGCAAATGCTTGGACTGACCAAACCAGCTTGTTTTGTGGGCATTATATGAGTAGACAAACTATAGTAGGAAATCACAAAAATAGGCTGTATCTATATTTTTTAAAAAAAGGATATGATAGGAAATTTTTAAGGTGATATTTCAGATAAGCAGCCCAGATTCTAAAATATATCCTTGTTCAGGAAGCATAATCGTGGTTGTCCAGTGATAGTTAAATGTGTTACACTATATATCTAAATCTGATACCAATCTTTTGAATTATTTTTCAGTTAATAAAATACTGGGAGGCATTCTTGCCAGAAGCCAAAGCAATCGCATGAAATTCCAATGAGGTGAAGCGTGGCCTGTCTCTTGTTTACAACTGGTTCCATACTAGGCACTGACATAATTCCAACATAACCACTATATATGTTTTAAATTGTAACACTGCATTCCAAAAGTGGTTTAAGAAATTCTTCTATTTTGTCAACCAGCTGCATGACCTAATCCACTCAGAACAAACTGGATTGTGGAATGAAATTCTGCAGTAGTTGCTGAATTGAATATGACCGTACAGCTTTTTGTTTTGCAGTGAAGTGCGCATTGTCAGTGCTGGAACTGAGGTTTTGCTGTAATAGCACTTGTTTCATTCTTGAGATCTATAAACTGAATTTTCATATAACTAATTGTAAATTGTGAAACAAATTCACTATTCCTGTATAGAAATCATGAATTTTGATCTTTGTTACTATAATAAAGGGATATACAGTTCACTTATATAGTCCAGTTTTTTTAAACTGCTTTCCCAATATTCAAATTTAAATTGCTTTTAAGATTACGAACACTGTTTAATGTTAAATAGTTTTTTTTCCTGCAGATGTCCAATAAAAAGTCCTTCAGAAGATGATGGTCAATCACTCATTCTATTTTAGGATATTGTTCCAGGAACTGAACTGTATTCCAGTGCAACAGTTTCCCTTTGTTTTTTTCCAAGTCTTGTGCTGACTGAAAAGTGCTCCCATTAGCTTGGCTTAAATCTTTTCACCCATTAATTATATGGAAATACCAACATGGTGGCTCATCACCCTTTTTAGGGCAATTTGGAGATGCCCAATATTTGGGCTTGCCAGCAAAATTCTTCTTGTAACGAATGGATACCTTGATATGAAGCAAGCTGATGCAAGTCTTTTAGTGATAATTTTTTTGGGTTACTGTTCCATTGCCATCTAATGCTGTAAAATATTTTGCAATATTTTGAGCAACTGGATTTTAAAATTAGTGTATTTTTTCAATTTTTGATTCAAAAGTCTGCCGTTAAGAATTGGGGTGTGTTGCGCTCATGCCAAAACAAAATGTGTGAATTTAGAATGCGAAGGTTGTGTAGGTTTAAACCTTTACCCAAAAACAAATCTATCACAAATTCCTTGGTAATTTTCAATAACTAGTCTGTAGAGTGGAAGTGGAGATATTTTAGTTGGGGCTTAGCCTCAGAATAAAAGGGCAGACCTTTAGAATACAGAAGGGAAACTTGCACCAGAGGGCTCTGAATCTGTGGAATTCATTGCCAGAGATGGCTGTGGAAACAGCCATTGTATATATTTAAAGTGGAGACAGATTTTTGAGTAGTCAGGATGTCATGGGAGAAGGTAGAATGGAGTTGAGGAAACTACATCAAATGACAACAGATTTGATGGCCATATGATGTAATTCTATCCTTTATGATATGGTCTAATGTTCAATGCACGACTGGGGTTTAACAAATGCTACTCATTTTACAAGGATATGGGATGCTTCCAATGTCTTTTGCATTAAGAAGAAATGAAATGGTTTGTGGTGTGTCATCTAACTGTCTACCATTACCCCTTTTTCCACTGGCGGCCCAGGATAGGAAGCTGTTTGTGCTGTTTCCACTGGGCCACCTTTAACCAGGACACTGACTGCTTTTCCACTGAACACCCCTCATCCTCAGGGATCAATGAGTCTACCTTTAAATCGAATGGATGGAAGTGTCCTTGTTCCACTGGACCCTTAATTGGTTAATTCCTAGGACAAAGTGCCAGTGAAAAAGGGCCTATTGTTAAGTCGATGGTTGGGGTGAAAATCAGACAATAAATTGTATATTGAGCCTGCAAAATTTAGCTTTTAAATCCTGTGGTTGTGGGGGGAGAGAGAGAGAGAGAGAGAGAGAGAGAATAGAATATTTTTTTAATATTTGGACTTGGAACTACTTTGGATAACTCCTACTCACTCCCCTCCCTCCAACAAAAGGAATAAGCTCACAGTTCAATCACTGCTATTCTGAAGGATAGGAATGTTTTTGTGCCAAGAATTTGTGGTATGTCCCTGTAATTATGTTTAGCTGTTTAACAGTTGTTGCTTTGATTTTGATCCTACTTTGATAGGAGTGGACATCAATTACATCATTGCAATGGATTGTGGGTGATCTGGCCTCAAATCTTTTGTACCAGTTCCCATAATCCTTGATATTTCAGATTTATTGATGTACACATTTTACCTAATCTGCCCTTGGAAGCAGAATTTTAGATGAAATGTCGACACCTCCATTTTAAGTGACCAGCTCTGACCATTGTGTGTGATGATTACAAGCAGAAATCTACCTCTTCAAGTCCCTTTATGCCAGAAATTGGCTGAGTGAATCTCCTTTGGCTTACCTTCAATCTTGGATTCGTGGTTGAGAAAGTGACCAAATTTCTACAGCATTTTTGTGCATTGTAGTTTGGAAGTGCCTTTTAAGTCCAAATCTTAAACGAAACAGGTCATGCAGCTTCCCTAGAAAGTAAAAAGGTCATTTATCTGTAAAAACAATGCTGGAAAAAAAACTGTAGCAATTCTCCAACAACACTCTTTCCTTTCTGGAACTCTGTCTCCAACTTGGGAGATTAGCTTTCCACCATTGTATTTTACAAATACACCAACTCTCACAACATCGACCACACTTCTGCAAGAATTCTATTTGAAAACATTGCTTTCCTTTCACCACCATCAACACAGCCCTGGCCCCCCAGACTCAAATGACAAGTTTCCCCTCATCATCACGAGCCTCCGAAATTTCTGGCACTGACAACGGGATTTCACTACCAGAAACATCTGCACCTCTGACTGGCTGCAGGAGGTACTACATGTGTCCACACCTCCCTCACCACAGTCCAGGACCCCAGGCTTTTCAAAAGAAGCAACACTCGTGAACCCCCAGGACTGATTCACTCTACATGTGGTCCATACTCACATGCTTGAATGGCCTCATGGACTATCCCAAGACCACTCAGATTGGGGAAATTACCCCTGATTTTTTTTTTCCATCTGGGCACTCTCCAGCAACATGCCATTAACATCAACTTCTCTGGTTTCTGGGAGGAGTCACGTGATGGAGTAGTGGCCGGTCGGGAAACTCCAGCCCTCTCCGGAAAAGTTTAAAAAAAAAGAGAAAACGCAAAGGCACAAACACGAAAACTAAAGTGAAAGTAAAGATGGGAAGAAAATGGCAACGAAGAAAGAAAAGTCGAAAGCAACGGGAAAAAGAGAAGACATTGGAAGAAGAAGGTGAAGGCCTTACCTGTCCGAGGAGGCCCGCTGTGGAGAGAGAAGCCCGCTCCCTCAGGTCATTGGAAGTCCCGAGTTCGGGACTACAAAAATGGTTCACAGAGCCAAGCAAGAGTGCGGATGCGCGATGCGCAAGACAAAAAAAAAACTGACGGGAGGGGGGACCAGCTGAGGAGACGATCTCCACAGCTGAGAATGACAGCCACACCACAACAACAAGAGGAAAACACAGAAAATAACGAGAGCAAGAAAGAAGAGAGTAAAAGGAAATCAAAGAAACAACAGATGACCAACCCAGAGGAAGAACACAGAAATGGAAGAAGAAGGGAAGGGCAAGTACATGGATATATTTTTTTAAAGAATACGTGGAATCAATAAAAGAATGGCAATCACAAGAATTTAGTGAAATAAAAAGGAGAATATAAAGTACAGATGAAAAAAATGAATAGATTAGAGATGGTCATGTCAGATATAGGAAAAAGAGTGGACAAGGTGGAAGAACGAGAAACAGCCGTAGAAATGGAAGTAGAGGACTTAAAAGAGAAATTAGAAGAATCTAATAAAAAAGTTAAAGAGACACAAGAGCTGTTAGCTCAGAAGATAGATATAATGGAAAATTATAATAGAAGAAATAATATAAAGATAGTGGGCCTTAAGGAAGATGAAGAAGGCAAGAATATGAGAGAATTTATAAAAGATTGGATCCCCAGGGTCCTAGGAAGACCAGAATTACAGGAAGAAATGGAAATCGAAAGGGCACACGGAACATTAGCCCCTAAACCACAACCACAACAAAAACCAAGATCCATTTTAGTAAAATTCCTAAGATATACAACAAGAGAAAATATATTGGAGAAAGCAATGAAGAAAATAAGAGAAGACAAAAAGCCACTGGAATACAAAGGTCAAAAATTTTTTTTCTATCCAGATATAAGTTTTGAACTCCTGAAGAAGAGGGAGGAGTTTAATACTGCAAAAGCGATATAAATTTATGCTAAAGTACCCAGCGGTACTTAAAATAGTTATTCCAGGGCAGCAAAACAGACTAGTCTTGGATCCGGAGGAAGCATGAAAATTTGCAGAACAACTATAAAACAGACAGAGAGATGAAGACATGTAACGAGAACAAAAATGACCACGAACTATATGTATGTGTGTGTGTGTGTGTATGTATATATGGGTGTACATGTGTGTATGTGTATTTAAAAAATAGAGTATAGGTAAGAATTAATAAGGGAAAGAAAGGGAAGAGTGGAAGTAAGGAGGGAATTAAGAGAGTGACCTTTGTTGTATATGAAAATTAAAATCTTTTGAGGGGGGGCTGGGTGGGGAGGAGTTACGGTCACTGCGAAATCAATTGACGCTTGCGAGTGAATTGGCAAATCCAAATAGAGAGGGGAGATGTGGTTGCCCAACAAGGGATAAAGGGCAACTCAGGAAGGGGAGAGGATAGTGGGGTTAAAGAAATTTTACATAGGAGAATAAGGGAAATGTTTGATGTTTTAGAAATGTTGTCTTATAAAGTGTTCAAAAAAAATCAGAAATGGATAAGAAGGAAAGGTGATGATGAGGAAACGAAAAGGAAAGGTAAACAAAGTATGAAATGGCTATGTTGAACTATATGACTTTAAATATTAATGGAATACATAACCAAATCAAAAGGAAGAAACTGCTAAATTTACTGAAAAAAGAAAAAAATTGATATAGCATTCATGCAAGAAACACACTTAACTGAAGTGGAGCACAAGAAATTAGAGAGATTAGATAGGACATGTAACAGCAGCGTCATATAATTCAAAAGCTAGAGTAGCTATATTAATTAGTAAAAATGTACCAATTAAAATAGAAGAGGAAATAATAGATCCAGCAGGGAGATATGTAATGATAAAATGTCAGATATATTCGGAGTTTTGGAATTTACTCAATGAATATTCACCTAACGAAGAAGATCAAAAATTTATGCAAGATATTTTTTTGAAGATAGCAGACAGGCAAGGGAACATACTAATAGGAGGGGATTTCAACCTTAATTTTTTTCCCAGTTTTATCCATGTTTGAATCAAAATTAACAGAAAGAACAAAGTAACCACATTTATAATTAAATCGATGCAAGAAATGCAACTTTTGGATATATGGAGGAAACAACACCCAAAGGAAAAGAAATATTCATATTATTCGGGTAGACATAAAACATACTCAAGAATAGACCTATTTCTGTTATCAGCTCGCATGCAAGACAGAGTTAGGAAAGCAGAATATAAAGCTAGAATATTATTGGACCACTCACCCCTGATATTGACAATAGAGTTAGAGGACATCCCTCCAAGAATGTATAGATGGAGATTAAACTCCATGCAACTTAAAAGGCAGGATTTTTTAGAGAATTCATTGAACAACAAATTAAAATGTACTTTGAAATAAATACGGAATCAGTGAATGATAAGTTTACACTGGGATGCAATGAAAACGTTCATCAGAGGGCAAATAATAAGTTATGTAACCAAGATGAAGAAGGACTCCAATCAGGAAACAGCAAATATAGAAAAAAGAATTAGCAATGAAGGAAGACACAACTAAAAGAAGAGAATTGGCAGATAAAAAAATAAAATATGAAACACTACAAACATATAAGGTGGAGAAGAACATCATGAAGACAAAACAGAAATATTATGAACTAGGAGAAAAAATGCACAAAATTCTAGCATAGCAGCTTAAGACAGAACAAACTAAGAGAATGGTATTGGCATCAAGGAAAAAAGACAAACAAATCACATATAATCCAACGGAGATTAATGAAAACTTAAGAGAATTCTACAAACAATTATATCAAACTGAAAACAAAGGGAAAGAAGACAAAATAGATGAATTTTTAGCTAAAATTGAACTACCGAAATTACAAACAGAGGTACAAAATAAATTAACAGAACCATGTGAAATAGTAGAAATACAAGAGATAATAAAAAAAACTACCGAATAATAAAACACCAGGAGAGGATGGATTCCCAATAGAATTCTATAAAACATTTAAAGATTTATTAATTCCTCCCCTCCTGGAAGTAATCAACCAGATTGATAAAACACAAAACATACCAGATTAATGCAAAACAGCAATAACTACAGTAATACCAAAGACAGGGAAAGATCCACTCGCACCAGCGTCATATAGACCAATATCTTAACACAGATTATAAGATAATAGCTAAACTATTAGCAAACAGATTAGCCGACTATGTACCAAAACTAGTAAATCTAGATCAAACTGGATTTATTAAAAAAAGATGAACAACAGACAATATTTGTAAATTTATTAACTTAATTCATGCAGTAGAAGGGAATAAAGCTCCAACAGCAGTGGTTGCTTTAGATGCAGAGAAGGCCTTTGACAGAGTAGAATGGAATTATTTATTCAAAGTACTACAAAAATTCAACCTACCAGAGAAGTATATTAATTGGATTAAAGCATTATATAAGGGGCCATTGGCGAAAGTGACAGTAAATGGATATATATCAAAACAATTTAACTTAAGCAGATCAACAAGGCAGGGATGCCCACTATCGCCCTTATTGTTCGCGTTAGCCATAGAACCACCAGCAGAACTGATAAGAACAGAAAATAAAATAAAAGGGATAAAAATAAAAGACAAGGAATATAAAATCAGTTTATTTGCAGATGACGCTATAGTATACTTAACAGAACCAGAAATATCAATAAAAGAATTACATAAGTAATTGGAGGAATATGGAGAAGTGACGGGATACAAGATTATCACAAATAAAAGTGAAGCAATGCAATAAATAATGCTGATTTCTCAAAATTTAAGAAAGAATCACCATTCAGATGGCAAATGCAAGCAATGCGATACCTAGGTATACAAATAAATAAAAACCTCGGCCATCTATATAAACTCAATTATTATCCACTAATGAAAAAATTACAGGACGACTTAGAGCATTGGAAAGACTGACCACTAACACTGATAGGAAGGATAAACTGTATTAAAATGAACATTTTCCCAGGGATACAATACCTATTTCAGGCATTGCCAATACACTTGACAGAGAAATTCTTCAAGGAGTTAAAGAAAATAATAAGGACATTTTTATGGAAAGGGGGGAAACCAAGGATAGCACGAGATAAATTAACAGAATGGTATAAACAAGGAGGCTTACAACTGCCAAACTTTAAAAATTATTAGAGCCACACAAGATACCTATCAGATTTTTATCAAACAAGGGAAAAGCCAGATTGGACTAGATTAGAACTAGATAAAATAGGAGAGAAGATACCCGAACATATATTATATAAATGGGATGAAAAATTGGTACAACGTAGGAATTCCCCAGTATTACATCATCTGCTCAATATTTGGAAGAAGATTCATGTAGAAAGGAATAAAACAAATTACCAACTACCAAAACTAATACTGACGCAAAATCAGCTAATCCTTTTTACAATAGATAACCTTTCCTGTAGAGAATGGGAGAAAAAAGGGATCAAAGAATAGAAATTGCTTTTCGGGAAATAGATTATTATCCTTTGAACAAATGAAGGATAAATATAATATAACTCACGACACAGTGTTGGCATACTACCAACTGAAATCCTACTTGAAGGACAAATTGGGAAGCAGTCTGAGGTTATCAGAGGGAAGTAAATTTGAATATGTGATTTAGAGACACAATGATAATCAAAAAATCTATAACAAACATGTATATTAAACTACAAGAAAAGGAGAATGAGGAAACAAATGGTAAAACAAAACAAAAATGGGAACAAGATCTAAACATAAAGAAGGAAACATGGGAGAAGTTATGCTCAGGAACTATGAGAAATACAATAAATACGAGGTTACGTATGATACAATATAACTGGATACACAGGCGATACATTACACCTCAAAAGTTTAATAAATGGGACCAAACAGTATCTGACAGATGTTTTCGCTGTAAAAAGGAAATGGGAACAAAAACTCATGCAATTTGAACATGTGAAAAAGTGGAAAAGTTTTGGGAAGATCTAAACCAGATATTAAATAAAATCACAAAAATCAATATACCAAAAAAACCCAGAGATCTTCCTCCTAAGTAACATAAAAAACAAAGATTTTGGACTTGATTTGGATGGTGAACAAAAAAGATTTGTTATGATAGCCCTAGCTGTAGCAAAAAAATGTATTATGTCAGCCTGGAAATTAAAAGATAACTTGAGAATACAACAATGGTATATACAAATGAATAAATGTATTCCATTAGAAAAAATAACATATAATTTAAGAAATAATATTACAATATTTGAACAAATTTGGGAGCCATACATGAAACATAATAGAGAAAACCTACCGGGGACATCTACCACCTAAAATGACAGAAGGAGAAGAGAATGAAAAGAACTGACGCAGTGGAATTTCTTCTTTATTTTTATTGAATGACAACATTGTTTGACGGGTTTAATGTATCTTAGATTCTGAATTTTAAATGAATGGGAGGGGAGGTAGGGAGGGTGGGAGGGGAAAAGGGGGGGAGAAAACGACACTATATATTTGAAAAGGAAAATGTATGTATCTTGATCAATGTGGCTTATAGTGTGAAAAATAAAAAATTTTTAAAAAAATTCTGGTTTCTGCCAACCTGCTCTGCTGCGCTGCAATGAGTTTGTACGTTCTCCCTTAGTCAAAGTGGGGGTTTTCCTCAGGGGCTCCAGTTTCCTCCCACCCTTCAAGGCAGACTGGGGCTGTAGGAGAATTTAGTGAAAATTGGATGGCACAGGCTCGTAGGCCAAAATGGCCTGTTACTGTGCGGAATGTCAAAATTTGAATGACTCTTTCCCCCTGCCCCCTTCCCCCCTGCTTGCTGACTTGCCCTCCCTTCCTTCTCCACCACTAACTGGCCTATGGGACCATGCTTTCTCCCCACCCCCCACAACACTCCCATTTTATTCAGATGCCTTCTGATATTTCTCTGAACCTGGAGGAAGGGCTCACACCCGAAATGACAGTTATGTATCTTTTGTACCTGCTCTATACTGCACAAGAGGGTGAAGGGATTAGACAATCAGATAGAAAGCTTCAGTGATGATTAAAAGTGATATGACCAAGAGACCGATCATTAAGCGCCAAGACACACGGAGCCAGTAACACGTTGAAGGTCCAGTATGCAGCTCCAAGACACATGTTGCCTTTACATTTCCCACATTGAAAGTCCAGTATCCAGCTCCAAGACATAATAACCTTTACCTTTCCCACATTGAATGTCCAGTATCCAGATCCAAGACACAAGTCGCCTTTATCTTTACCGCATTGTTGGTCCTGTACACAAAACCAAGACACAAGTAGTCTTTACCTTTCCCACATTGAAAGTCCAGTATCCAGCTCCAAGAGACAAGTAGCCTTTACCTTTCCCACATTGAATGTCTAACATAACATATATAACAATTACAGCACGGAAACAGGCCATTACGCCCTTCTAGTCCGCACCGAACCAAAACACCCCTTTCTAGTCCCACCTCCCTGCACAATGCCCATAACCCTCCATCTTCTTCTCATCCATATACCTGTCCAACCTTTTCTTAAATAATACAATTGACTCCGCCGCCACTATTTCTCCTGGAAGCTCATTCCACATGGCTACCACTCTCTGAGTAAAGAAGTTCCCCCTCATGTTACCTCTAAACCTCTGCCCCTTAATTCTTAACACATGTCCTCTTGTTTTAATCTTTCCTCCTCTTCACAGAAATAGTCTATCCACAATCATTCTGTCTATCCCTTTCATAATATTAAATACTTCTATCAAATTCCCGCTCAACCTTCTATGCTCCAAAGAATAAAGACCTAATCTGTCCAATCTCTCCCTATACTCTAGATGCTTAAACCCAGGTAACATTCTCTACAATCTCTCCACTCTGTTTATATCCTTCCTATAATTAGGCGACCAGAACTGCACACAGAACTCCAAATTAGGCCACACCAACGTCTTATACAATCTCAACATCACCTCCCAACTCCTATATTCCATGCAATGATTGATAAAGGCCAGCATACTAAAAGCCTTCTTCACCACCCTATTCACGTGAGTTTCTACCTTCAGGGAACGATGAACCGTTACTCCTAAATCTTTCTGCTCTTCTGTATTCCTCAATGCTCTTCCATTTACCACGTATGTCCTGTTCTGATTCTTCTTACCAAAATGAAGCACCTCACACTTATCAGCATTAAATTCCATCTGCCATTTTTCAGCCCACTTTTCTAAGCAGCCCAAATCCCTGTGAAATCCTTGAAAACCTTCTTCATTATCCACTATTCCACCTATCTTAGTATCGTCTGCATATTTACTAATCCAATTCACCACCCCATCATCTAGATCATTAATGTATATAACGAACAACAATGGGCCCAATACAGATCCTTGAGGCACACCATTGGTCACCGGCCTCCAACCTGACAGACAATTATCCACTACCACTCTCTGGCCTCTCCCTTTCAGCCAATGTTCAATCCATTTGACTATCTTAAAATTTATACCCAAAGACTGCACTTTCCTAACTAACCTTCCATGTGGTACCTTATCGAAGGCCTTACTGAAGTCCATATAGACAACATCCACTGCGCTACCATCATCCACATTCCTAGTCACCTCTTCAAAAAATTCAATCAGATTGGTCAAACTTGACCTTCCTCCCACAAATCCATGTTGAGTGCTCCTGATCAGACCCTGTCTATCCAGATGTTTATAAGTACTATCTCTAAGAATTTTCTCCATTAATTTACCTAACACAGACGTCAAACTTACAGGCCGATAGTTGCCAGGCTTTCTCCTTGAACCCTTTTTAAATAACGGAACCACATGCGCAATGCGCCAATCCTCCGGCACTATCCCCATATCTAATGACATTTGGAAAATTACCGCCAGAGCCTCTGCTATTTCCTCCTTCACTTCTCTCAATGTCCTGGGGAAGATCCCGTCTGGTCCCGGAGACTTATCCACCCTTATATTCTTCAAAAGCCTTAAAACTACACCTTTTGTAATCTCTATATTCCCCATATTTACCCAATTTGCTTTTTTTATCTCACATCTCCCAATATCCTTCTCCTTAGTGAATACCGAAGAAAAGAAACTGTTCAATATCTCCCCCATTTCTCTAGGCTCCACACACAGTTTTCCGCTCTGATTTTCTAATGGACCAATTTTGTCTCTAGCTTTCCTCTTACCATTAACATATTTGTAGAACTCTTTTGGATTAGTTTTCACCCTGCTTGCCATAGTTTCCTCGTACCTTCTTTTAGCTTTCCTGATTCCTCTCTTAAGATTCCTCTTACATTCAATGTATCTTTCAAACATCTCCTAAACTCCATGCTTCTTATATCTAATGTACACCTCCCTTTTTCTTCGAACCAAGTTTCCAATATTCCTTGAAAACCACGGCTCTCTCAAACCTTTTGCCCCTCCTTTTAACCTAACAGGAACATAAAGCTTTTGCACTCTCAAAATCTGATCTTTAAAAGACTTCCATCTCTCTACTACATCCTGCCCATAAAACAAATTGTCCCAATGCACACCCTGCAAGTCCTTTCGCATCTCCTCAAATCTAGCTTTTCCCCAATCAAAAACCTCAATCCTTGGCCCTGATTTCTCTCTTTCCATAATGACATTGAAGCTGATGGCATTATGATCACTGGACCCGAAGTGCTCGCCAACACTAACCTCCGTCACTTGACCCATCCCATTTGCCAACAGTAGATCTAACACTGCTCCTTCTCTGGTCGGCACCTCTACATATTGTAAAAAACTATCTTGCACACCTTTCACAAACTCTAACCCATGCAGTCCTTTCACAGAATGTGTTTCCCAATCTATATGTGGAAAATTAATATCTCCCATAATTACAACCCTGTGCTTATCACAAATATCTACTATCTCCCTACAGATTTGCTCCTCTTGGTCTCGGTCCCCTCCGGGTGGTCTATAATACACCCCTACAAGTGTAACCTCTCCTTTCCGACTCCTCAGTTCCACCCAAATAGACTCCGTGGATGTGCCCTCTAATCTATCCTTCCGAGGCACTGCTGTAATATTTTCCCTGACAAGCAATGCAACCCCACCTCCTCTTGCCCCTCCGACTCTATCACACCTAAAACAATGAAACCCAGGGATATTCAGTTGCCAATCACATCCCTCCTGCAACCATGTCTCACTAATCACTACCACATCATACTTCCAAGTATCAATCCACACCTTCAGCTCATCCACCTTTTTTAGAATACTCCTGGCATTAAAATATATGAATTTCAGAGATTTCTCAATTTTTAATCCCCGTATTCCCTCATCTTTAATAACAACATTATTTACTTTTCCTGCCAATTGCCCTTCATCTTCTTCCAGAGCATTTCCCTTCTCTAACACCTGCCCATCCATATTCAAATACTTACTACAAACTTTCTTTATTTGCATTGTAACCTTCTCCTAACTGCTCTGTACTATTTTGTTCCCTCCCCCCAACTATTCTAGTTTAAAGGATCCTGAGTAGCCCTAGCAAATACTCCCAGTTGCCTTTACCTTTCCCACATTGAAAGTACAGAATCCAGATCCAAGACACAAGTAGCCTTTACCTTTCCAACACTGAAGATACAGTATCCAGTCCAAGACACAAGTAGCATTAACGATTACAACATTGAAGGTCCAGTATCCAGCTCCAAGAAACAAATAGCCTTTACCTTTACCAATTTGAAGATCCAGTATCCAGCTGCAAGACGCAAGCAGCCTTTACCTTTACCACACTGAAGTTCCAGGATCCAGCTCCAAGACACAAGTAGCCTTTACCTTTACCACATTGAAGGTCCAGCATCCAGCTGCAAGATTCAAGTAGCCTTTAACTTTCCCACATTGAAGGTCCAGTATCCAGCTCCAAGATACAAGTAGACTTTACCTTTCCCACATTGAAGATCCAGTTTCCAGCTCCAAGAGTCAAGTCAACTTTACCTTTCTCACATTGAATGTCAGGTATCTAGTGCCAAGACACACGTTGCCTTTACATTTCCCACATTGAAGGTCCAGTATTAAGCTCCAAGACACAAGTAGCCTTTACCTTTCCCACATTGAAGGTCCAGTATCCATCCCCAAATCATAAGTAACCTTTCCCACATTGAAGATCCAGTATCCAGCTGCAAGACATAATTAACCTTTACCTTTACCACATTGAGGGTCCAGTATCCAGCTCCAAGACACAAGTAGCCTTTACCTTTCCCACCCTGAAGGTCCAGTATCCAGCTCCAAGAAACTCGTAGCCTTAACCTTTACCACACTGAAGGTCCAGTATACAGCTCGAAGACACGTGTTGCCTTTACCTTTACCAAATTGGAGGTCCAGTATCCATCTCCAAGACACAAGTAACCTTTACCTTTCCCACAACGAAGGTACAGTATCCAGCTCCAAGACACAAGTAGCCTTTACCTTTCCCACATTGAAGGTCCAGTATCCAGCTCCAAGATTCAAGTAGCCTTTAACTTTACCACATTGAAGGTCCAGTATGCAGCTCCAAGATACAAGTCGCCTTTACCTTTCCCACATTGAAGATCCAGTTTCCAGCTCCAAGAGTCAAGTCAACTTTACATTTCTCACATTGAATGTCAGGTATCTCGTGCCAAGACACACGTTGCCTTTACATTTCCCACATTGAAGGTCCAGTGTCCTGCCCCAAGTCATAAGTAACCTTTACCTTACCCACATTGAAGGTCCAGCATCTAGCTCCAAGACACAAGTAACCTTTACCTTTCCCACATTGAAAGTACAGTATCCAGTTCCAAGACACAAGTAGCCTTTACCTTTCCCATATTGAGGGTCCAGTATCCAGCTCCAAGACCTAAGTAGCCTTTACCTTTCTCACATTGAACTTCCAGTATCCAGCTCCAAGACACAAGTAGCCTTTCACTTTCCCACGTTGAAGGTCCAGTATTCAGCTCCAAGAGTCAAGTAGAGTTTATCGTTCCCACATTGAAGGTTCAGTATCCAGCTCCAAGACACAAGTAACCTTAACCACATTGAAGGTCCAGTATACAGCTCCAAGACCTGTCCCACATTGAAAGTTCAGTATCCAGCTCCAAGACACAAGTAACCTTAACCACATTGAAGGTCCAGTATACAGCTCCAAGACCTGTCCCACATTGAAGGTCCAGTATCCAGCTCCAAGACACAAGTAACCTTAACCACATTGAAGGTCCAGTATACAGTTCCAAGACACAAGTCGCCTTTACCTTTACCTCATTGAAGGTCCAGTATTCAGCTCCAAGACACAAGTAACCTTTACCACATTGAAGGTCCAGTATCCAGCTCCAAGACACAAGTAGCCTTTACCTTTACCACATTGAAAGTCCAGTATCCAGCTCCAAGACACACGTTGCCTTTACTTTTCCCACATTGAAAGTACTGTATCCAGCTTACCTTTCCCACATTGAGGGTCCAGTATCCAGCTGCAAGACACAAATAACCTTTACCTTTCCCACATTGAAGGTCCAGTGTCCTGCCCCAAGTCATAAGTAACCTTTACCTTACCCACATTGAAGGTCCAGTATCTAGCTCCAAGAGTCAAGTAAACTTTCTTTCTTTTTCTTTGGCTTGGCTTCGCGGACGAAGATTTATGTAGGGGGTAAAAAGTCCACGTCAGCTGCAGGCTCGTTTGTGGCTGACAAGTCCGATGCGGGACAGGCAGACACGATTGCAGCGGTTGCAAGGGAAAATTGGTTGGTTGGGGTTGGGTGTTGGGTTTTTCCTCCTTTGCCTTTTGTCAGTGAGGTGGGCTCTGCGGTCTTCTTCAAAGGAGGTTGCTGCCCGCCAAACTGTGAGGCGCCAAGATGCACGGTTTGAGGCGTTAACAGCCCACTGGCGGTGGTCAATGTGGCAGGCACCAAGAGATTTCTTTAGGCAGTCCTTGTACCTTTTCTTTGGTGCACCTCTGTCACGGTGGCCAGTGGAGAGCTCGCCATATTATACGATCTTGGGAAGGCGATGGTCCTCCATTCTGGAGACGTGACCCATCCAGCGCAGTTGGATCTTCATAAGCGTGGACTCGATGCTGTCGACCTCTGCCATCTCGAGTACTTCGACGTTAGGGGTGTAAGCGCTCCAATGGATGTTGAGGATGGAGCGGAGACAACGCTGGTGGAAGTGTTCTAGGAGCCGTAGGTGGTGCCGGTAGAGGACCCATGATTCGGAGCTGAACAGGAGTGTGGGTATGACAACGGCTCTGTATACGCTTATCTTTGTGAGGTTTTTCAGTTGGTTGTTTTTCCAGACTCTTTTGTGTAGTCTTCCAAAGGTAAACTGGTTGACCGTTTTGAGTTTTGTGTGCCCGATGGAGATGTGGGGGGGCTGGTAGTCATGGTGGGGAGCTGGCTGATGGAGGACCTCAGTTTTCTTCAGGCTGAATTCCAGGCCAAACATTTTGGCAGTTTCCGCAAAGCAGGACGTCAAGCGCTGAAGAGCTGGCTCTGAATGGGCAACTAAAGCGGCATCATCTGCAAAGAGTAGTTCACGGACAAGTTTCTCTTGTGTCTTGGTGTGAGCTTGCAGGCGCCTCAGATTGAAGAGACTGCCATCCGTGCGGTACCGGATGTAAACAGCGTCTTCATTGTTGGGGTCTTTCATGGCTTGGTTCAGCATCATGCTGAAGAAGATTGAAAAGAGGGTTGGTGCCAGAACACAGCCTTGCTTCACGCCATTGTTAATGGAGAAGGGTTCAGAGAGCTCATTGCTGTATCTGACCCGACCTTGTTGGTTTTCGTGCAGTTGGATAATCATGTTGAGGAACTTTGGGGGACATCCGATGCGCTCTAGTATTTGCCAAAGCCCTTTCCTGCTCACGGTGTCGAAGGCTTTGGTGAGGTAAACAAAGGTGATGTAGAGTCCTTTGTTTTGTTCTCTGCACTTTTCTTGGAGCTGTCTGAGGGCAAAGACCATGTCAGTGGTTCCTCTGTTTGCGCGAAAGCCGCACTGTGATTCTGGGAGAATATTCTCGGCGACACTAGGTATTATTCTATTTAGTAGAATCCTAGCGAAGATTTTGCCTGCAATGGAGAGCAACGTGATTCCCCTGTAGTTTGAGCAGTCTGATTTCTCGCCTTTGTTTTTGTACAGGGTGATGATGGTGGCATCACGAAGATCCTGAGGCAGTTTACCTTGGTCCCAACAAAGCTTGAAAAACTCATGCAGTTTGGCATGCAGAGTTTTGCCGCCAGCCTTCCAGACTTCTGGGGGGATTCCATCCACACCTGCTGCTTTGCCACTTTTCAGTTGTTCGATTGCCTTATATGTCTCATCCAGGTTCCCAAGTAAACTTTACCTTTCCCACATTGAATGTCAGCGACCTAGTGCCAAGACACACATTGACTTTACCTTTACCAAGTTGAAGATCCAGTATGAAGCTCCAAGACACAAGTCACCGTTACCTGTACCACATTGAAGATCCAGTATCCAGCTCCAAGACACAAGTCGCCGTTACCTGTGCCACATTGAAGATACAGTATCCAGCTCCAAGATTCAAGTAGCCTTTAATTTTCCCACATTGAAGGTCCAGTATACAGCTCCAAGACATAAGTAGCATTTACCTTTGCCACATTGAAGGTCCAATATCCTGCTCCAAGATGCAAGTAGCCTTTACCTTTCCCAAATTGAAGGTCCAATATCCAGCTCCAAGACTCAAGTCGCCGTTACCTTTACCAAATTGAAGGTCAAGTATCCAGCTCCAAGACACAAGTAACCTTTACCTTTACAACACTGAAGGTCCAGTATACAGCTCCAAGACACAAGTTGCCATTACCTTTCCCACATTGAAGGTCCAGATCCAGGTCCAAGACACAAGTAGGCTTTAACTAATTGAACATCCAGTATCCAGCTGCAAGACACAAATAACCTTTACCTTTACCACATTGAAGGTCCGATATCCAGCTCCAAGACACAAGTAGCCTTTACCTTTCCCACGTTGAAGGTCCAGTATTCAGCACTAAGAGTCAAGTAGAGTTTACCGTTCCCACATTGAAGGTTCAGTATCCAGCTCCAAGACACAAGTAACCTTAACCACATTGAAGGTCCAGTTTACAGCTCCAAGACCTGTCCCACATTGAGGGTCCAGTATCCAGCTGCAAGACACAAATAACCTTTACCATTCCCACATTGAAGGTCCAGTGTCCTGCACCAAGTCATAAGTAACCTTTACCTTTCCCACATTGAATGTCACCGACCTAGTGCCAAGACACACATTGACTTTTCCTTTAACAAACTGATGATCCAGTATCCAGCTCCAAGACACAAGTCGCCGTTACCTGTCCCACATTGAAGGATCAGTATCCAGCTCCAAGACACAAGTAACCTTAACCACATTGAAGGTCCAGTATCCAGCTCCAAGACACACATTGCCTTTACCTTTCCCACATTGAAGGTCCAATATCCTTCTCCAAGATGCAAGTAGCCTTTACCTTTCCCAAATTGAATGTCCAATATCCAGCTCCAAGACACAAGTAGCCTTTACCTTTCCCACACTGAAGGTCAAGTATCCAGCTCCAAGACTCAAGTAACCTTTCCCACATTGAAAGTCCAGTATCCAGCTCCAAGACACAAGTCGCAGTTACCTGTCCCACAATGAAGGTTCAGTATCCAGCTCCAAGACACAAGTAGCTTTACCTTTACAAAATTGAAGGTCGAGCTCCAAGACACAAGTCGCCGTTACCTTTACCACATTGAAGGTCCAGTATCCAGCTCCAAGACACAAGTAGCCTTTACCTTTACCACATTGAAAGTCCAGTATCCAGCTCCAAGACACACGTTGCCTTTACTTTTCCCACATTGAAAGTACAGTATCCAGCTTACCTTTCCCACATTGAGGGTCCAGTATCCAGCTGCAAGACACAAATAACCTTTTCCTTTCCCACATTGAAGGTCCAGTGTCCTGCCCCAAGTCATAATTAACCTTTAACTTACCCACATTGAAGGTCCAGTATCTAGCTCCAAGAGTCAAGTAAACTTTACCTTTCCCACATTGAATGTCAGCGACCTAGTGCCAAGACACACATTGACTTTACCTTTACCAAATTGAAGATCCAGTATCCAGCTCCAAGATTCAAGTAGCCTTTACCTTTCCCAAATTGAAGGTCCAGTATCCAGCTCCAAGAAACACGTAGACTTAACCTTTACCAAATTGAAGGTCCAGTATCCAGCTCCAAGAAACACGTGGCCTTTACATTTCCCGCATTGAAGGTCCAGCATCCAGCTCCAAGAAACACGTAGCCTTAACCTTTCACATATTGAAGGTCCAGTATCCAGCTCCAAGACAAATGTTGCCTTTACCTTTACCACATTGAATGTCAGCGACCTAGTGCCAATACACACATTCCCTTTACCGTTACCAAATTGAAGATCCAGTAATCAGCTGCAAGATGCAAGTAGCCTTAACCTTTCCAAATTGAAGGTCCGGTATCCAGCTCCAAGAACCACATAGCCTTAACCTTTACCAAATTGAAGATCCAGTATCCAGCTCCAAGACACAAGTAGCCTTTACCTTTCACACACTGAAGGTCCAGTATACAGCCCCAAGACACAAGTCACCTTTCCCACATTGAAGGTCCAGTATACAGCTCCAAGACCTGTCCCACACTGAAGGTTCAGTATCCAGCTCCAAGACACAAGTAGCCTTTACCTTTACCACATTGAAGATCCAGTATCCAGCTCCAAGACACACGTTGCCTTTACTTTTCCCACATTGAAAGTACAGTATCCAGCTCCGAGACACAAGTAGCATTTACCTTTCCCACATTGAGGGTCCAGTATCCAGCTACAAGACCTAAGTAGCCTTTACCTTTCTCACATTGAAGGTCCAGTATCCAGCTCCAAGACACAAGTAGCGTTTACCTTACCCACATTGAAGGTCCAGCATCTAGCTCCAAGAGTCAAGTAAACTTTACATTTCCCACAGTGAATGTCAGCGACCGAGTGCCACACACATTGCCTTTACCTTTACCAAATTGAAGATCCAGTATCCAGCTCCAAGATGCAAATAGACTTTACCTTTCCCAATTTGAAGGTCCAGTATCCAGCTCCAAGAAACACATAGCCTTAACCTTTACCAACTTGAAGGTCCAGTATCCAGCCCCAAGACAGAAGTAACCTTTACCACATTAAAGGTCCAGTATCCAGCTCCAAGACACAAGTCGCCATTACCTATCCCACATTGAAGGTTCAATATCCAGCTCCAATACACAAGTAGCCTTTCCCTTTACCAAATTGAAGGTCCAGTATCCAGCTCCAAGACACAAGTAACCTTGACCTTTATCACATAGAAGGTCCAGTATCCAGCTCCAAGACACAAGTCGCCTTTACCTTTCCCACTTTGAAGGTCCAGTATCCATCCGCAAGTCATAAGTAACCTTTACATTTCCCACTTTGAAGGTCCAGTGTCCTTCCCAAGTCATCAGTAACCTTTACCTTACCCACACTGAAGGTCCAGTATCTTGCTCCAAGAGTCAAGTAAACTTTACCATTCCCACATTGAATGTCAGCGACCGAGTGCCAAGACACACGTTGCCTTTACCTTTACCAAATTGAAGATCCAGTATCGAGCTCCAGGATGCAAGTAGCGTTTACCTTTCCCAAATTGAAGGTCCAGTATCCAGCTCCAAGAAACACGTAGCCTTAACCTTTACCAAATTGAAGGTCCAGTATCCAGCCCCAAGACAGAAGTAACCTTTACCTTACCCACATTGAAGGTCCAGCATCTAGCTCCAAGACACAAGTAACCTTTACCTTTCCCACATTGAAAGTACAGTATCCAGTTCCAAGACACAAGTAGCCTTTACCTTTCCCATATTGAGGGTCCAGTATCCAGCTCCAAGACCTAAGTAGCCTTTACCTTTCTCACATTGAACTTCCAGTATCCAGCTCCAAGACACAAGTAGCGTTTACCTTACCCACATTGAAGGTCCAGCATCTAGCTCCAAGAGTCAAGTAAACTTTACATTTCCCACAGTGAATGTCAGCGACCGAGTGCCACACACATTGCCTTTACCTTTACCAAATTGAAGATCCAGTATCCAGCTCCAAGATGCAAATAGACTTTACCTTTCCCAATTTGAAGGTCCAGTATCCAGCTCCAAGAAACACATAGCCTTAACCTTTACCAACTTGAAGGTCCAGTATCCAGCCCCAAGACAGAAGTAACCTTTACCACATTAAAGGTCCAGTATCCAGCTCCAAGACACAAGTCGCCATTACCTATCCCACATTGAAGGTTCAATATCCAGCTCCAATACACAAGTAGCCTTTCCCTTTACCAAATTGAAGGTCCAGTATCCAGCTCCAAGACACAAGTAACCTTGACCTTTATCACATAGAAGGTCCAGTATCCAGCTCCAAGACACAAGTCGCCTTTACCTTTCCCACTTTGAAGGTCCAGTATCCATCCGCAAGTCATAAGTAACCTTTACATTTCCCACTTTGAAGGTCCAGTGTCCTTCCCAAGTCATCAGTAACCTTTACCTTACCCACACTGAAGGTCCAGTATCTTGCTCCAAGAGTCAAGTAAACTTTACCATTCCCACATTGAATGTCAGCGACCGAGTGCCAAGACACACGTTGCCTTTACCTTTACCAAATTGAAGATCCAGTATCGAGCTCCAGGATGCAAGTAGCGTTTACCTTTCCCAAATTGAAGGTCCAGTATCCAGCTCCAAGAAACACGTAGCCTTAACCTTTACCAAATTGAAGGTCCAGTATCCAGCCCCAAGACAGAAGTAACCTTTACCTTACCCACATTGAAGGTCCAGCATCTAGCTCCAAGACACAAGTAACCTTTACCTTTCCCACATTGAAAGTACAGTATCCAGTTCCAAGACACAAGTAGCCTTTACCTTTCCCATATTGAGGGTCCAGTATCCAGCTCCAAGACCTAAGTAGCCTTTACCTTTCTCACATTGAACTTCCAGTATCCAGCTCCAAGACACAAGTAGCCTTTCACTTTCCCACGTTGAAGGTCCAGTATTCAGCTCCAAGAGTCAAGTAGAGTTTATCGTTCCCACATTGAAGGTTCAGTATCCAGCTCCAAGACACAAGTAACCTTAACCACATTGAAGGTCCAGTATACAGCTCCAAGACCTGTCCCACATTGAAAGTTCAGTATCCAGCTCCAAGACACAAGTAACCTTAACCACATTGAAGGTCCAGTATACAGCTCCAAGACCTGTCCCACATTGAAGGTCCAGTATCCAGCTCCAAGACACAAGTAACCTTAACCACATTGAAGGTCCAGTATACAGTTCCAAGACACAAGTCGCCTTTACCTTTACCTCATTGAAGGTCCAGTATTCAGCTCCAAGACACAAGTAACCTTTACCTTTACCACATTGAAGGTCCAGTATCCAGCTCCAAGACACAAGTAGCCTTTACCTTTACCACATTGAAAGTCCAGTATCCAGCTCCAAGACACACGTTGCCTTTACTTTTCCCACATTGAAAGTACTGTATCCAGCTTACCTTTCCCACATTGAGGGTCCAGTATCCAGCTGCAAGACACAAATAACTTTTACCTTTCCCACATTGAAGGTCCAGTGTCCTGCCCCAAGTCATAAGTAACCTTTACCTTACCCACATTGAAGGTCCAGTATCTAGCTCCAAGAGTCAAGTAAACTTTCTTTCTTTTTCTTTGGCTTGGCTTCGCGGACGAAGATTTATGTAGGGGGTAAAAAGTCCACGTCAGCTGCAGGCTCGTTTGTGGCTGACAAGTCCGATGCGGGACAGGCAGACACGATTGCAGCGGTTGCAAGGGAAAATTGGTTGGTTGGGGTTGGGTGTTGGGTTTTTCCTCCTTTGCCTTTTGTCAGTGAGGTGGGTTCTGCGGTCTTCTTCAAAGGAGGTTGCTGCCCGCCAAACTGTGAGGCGCCAAGATGCACGGTTTGAGGCGTTAACAGCCCACTGGCGGTGGTCAATGTGGCAGGCACCAAGAGATTTCTTTAGGCAGTCCTTGTACCTTTTCTTTGGTGCACCTCTGTCACGGTGGCCAGTGGAGAGCTCGCCATATTATACGATCTTGGGAAGGCGATGGTCCTCCATTCTGGAGACGTGACCCATCCAGCGCAGTTGGATCTTCATAAGCGTGGACTCGATGCTGTCGACCTCTGCCATCTCGAGTACTTCGACGTTAGGAGACAACGCTGGTGGAAGTGTTCTAGGAGCCGTAGGTGGTGCCGGTAGAGGACCCATGATTCGGAGCTGAACAGGAGTGTGGGTATGACAACGGCTCTGTATACGCTTATCTTTGTGAGGTTTTTCAGTTGGTTGTTTTTCCAGACTCTTTTGTGTATTCTTCCAAAGGTAAACTGGTTGACCGTTTTGAGTTTTGTGTGCCCGATGGAGATGTGGGGGGGCTGGTAGTCATGGTGGGGAGCTGGCTGATGGAGGACCTCAGTTTTCTTCAGGCTGAATTCCAGGCCAAACATTTTGGCAGTTTCCGCAAAGCAGGACGTCAAGCGCTGAAGAGCTGGCTCTGAATGGGCAACTAAAGCGGCATCATCTGCAAAGAGTAGTTCACGGACAAGTTTCTCTTGTGTCTTGGTGTGAGCTTGCAGGCGCCTCAGATTGAAGAGACTGCCATCCGTGCGGTACCGGATGTAAACAGCGTCTTCATTGTTGGGGTCTTTCATAGCTTGGTTCAGCATCATGCTGAAGAAGATTGAAAAGAGGGTTGGTGCCAGAACACAGCCTTGCTTCACGCCATTGTTAATGGAGAAGGGTTCAGAGAGCTCATTGCTGTATCTGACCCGACCTTGTTGGTTTTCGTGCAGTTGGATAATCATGTTGAGGAACTTTGGGGGACATCCGATGCGCTCTAGTATTTGCCAAAGCCCTTTCCTGCTCACGGTGTCGAAGGCTTTGGTGAGGTAAACAAAGGTGATGTAGAGTCCTTTGTTTTGTTCTCTGCACTTTTCTTGGAGCTGTCTGAGGGCAAAGACCATGTCAGTGGTTCCTCTGTTTGCGCGAAAGCCGCACTGTGATTCTGGGAGAATATTCTCGGCGACACTAGGTATTATTCTATTTAGTAGAATCCTAGCGAAGATTTTGCCTGCAATGGAGAGCAACGTGATTCCCCTGTAGTTTGAGCAGTCTGATTTCTCGCCTTTGTTTTTGTACAGGGTGATGATGGTGGCATCACGAAGATCCTGAGGCAGTTTACCTTGGTCCCAACAAAGCTTGAAAAACTCATGCAGTTTGGCATGCAGAGTTTTGCCGCCAGCCTTCCAGACTTCTGGGGGGATTCCATCCATACCTGCTGCTTTGCCACTTTTCAGTTGTTCGATTGCCTTATATGTCTCATCCAGGTTCCCAAGTAAACTTTACCTTTCCCACATTGAATGTCAGCGACCTAGTGCCAAGACACACATTGACTTTACCTTTACCAAGTTGAAGATCCAGTATGAAGCTCCAAGACACAAGTCGCCGTTACCTGTACCACATTGAAGATCCAGTATCCAGCTCCAAGACACAAGTCGCCATTACCTGTGCCACATTGAAGATACAGTATCCAGCTCCAAGATTCAAGTAGCCTTTAATTTTCCCACATTGAAGGTCCAGTATACAGCTCCAAGACATAAGTAGCATTTACCTTTGCCACATTGAAGGTCCAATATCCTGCTCCAAGATGCAAGTAGCCTTTACCTTTCCCAAATTGAAGGTCCAATATCCAGCTCCAAGACTCAAGTCGCCGTTACCTTTACCAAATTGAAGGTCAAGTATCCAGCTCCAAGACACAAGTAACCTTTACCTTTACAACACTGAAGGTCCAGTATACAGCTCCAAGACACAAGTTGCCATTACCTTTCCCACATTGAAGGTCCAGATTCCAGCTCCAAGACACAAGTAGGCTTTAACTAATTGAACATCCAGTATCCAGCTGCAAGACACAAATAACCTTTACCTTTACCACATTGAAGGTCCGATATCCAGCTCCAAGACACAAGTAGCCTTTACCTTTCCCACGTTGAAGGTCCAGTATTCAGCACTAAGAGTCAAGTAGAGTTTACCGTTCCCACATTGAAGGTTCAGTATCCAGCTCCAAGACACAAGTAACCTTAACCACATTGAAGGTCCAGTTTACAGCTCCAAGACCGGTCCCACATTGAAGGTTCAGTATCCAGTTCCAAGACACAAGTAGCCTTTACCTTTACCACATTGAATGTCCAGTATCCAGCTCCAAGACACACGTTGCCTTTACCTTTCCCACATTGAAAGTGCAGTATCCAGCTCCAAGACACAAGTATCCTTTACCTTTCCCACATTGAGGGTCCAGTATCCAGCTCCAAGACCTAAGTAGCCTTTACTTTTCTCACATTGAAGTTCCAGTATTCAACTCCAAGACACAAGTAGCCTTTACCTTTCCCACATTGAGGGTCCAGTATCCAGCTCCAAGACCTAAGTAGACTTTACCTTTCTCACATTGAAGGTCCAGTATCCAGCTCCAAGACACAAGTAGCCTTTACTTTTCCCACATTGAAGGTCCAGTACCCAGCTCCAAGACACAAGTCGCCGTTACCTATCCCACATTGAAGGTTCAGTACGCAGCTCCAAGACACAAGTAGCCTTTACCTTTACAAAATTGAAGGTCCAGTATCCAGCTCCAAGACACAAGTAACCTTAACCACATTGAAGGTCCAGTATACAGCTCCAAGACACAAGTCGCCTAACCTTTACCACATTGAAGGTCCAGTATCCAGCTCCAAGACACATGTTGCCTTTACCTTTGCCACATTGATGGTCCAATATCCTGCTCCAAGATGCAAGTAGCCTTTACCTTTCCCAAATTGAAGGTCCAATATCCAGCTCCAAGACACAAGTAGCCTTTACCTTTCCCACACTGAAGGTCCAGTATCCAGATCCAAGACTCAAGTAAACTTTCCCACATTGAAAGTCCAGTATCCAGCTCCAAGACACAAGTTGCCGTTACCTGTCCCACATTGAAGGTTCAGTATCCAGCTCCAAGACACAAGTAGCTTTACCTTTACAAAATCGAAGGTCCAGTATCCAGTTCCAAGACACAAGTAACCTTTACCTTTACCACATTGAAGGTCCAGTATCCAGCTCCAAGACACAGGTAGCCTTTACCTTTACCACATTGAAAATCCAGTATCCAGCTCCAAGACACACGTTGCCTTTACTTTTCCCACATTGAAAGTACAGTATCCAGCTTAACTTTCCCACATTGAGGGTCCAGTATCCAGCTGCAAGACACAAATAACCTTTACCATTCCCACATTGAAGGTCCAGTGTCCTGCCCCAAGTCATAAGTAACCTTTACCTTACCCACATTGAAGGTCCAGTATCTAGCTCCAAGAGTCAAGTAAACTTTACCTTTCCCACATTGAATGTCACCGACCTAGTGCCAAGACACACATTGACTTTTCCTTTAACAAATTGAAGATCCAGTATCCAGCTCCAAGACACAAGTCGCCGTTACCTGTCCCACATTGAAGGTTCAGTATCCAGCTCCAAGACACAAGTAACCTTAACCACATTGAAGGTCCAGTATCCAGCTCCAAGACACACATTGCCTTTACCTTTCCAACATTGAAGGTCCAATATCCTTCTCCAAGATGCAAGTAGCATTTACCTTTCCCAAATTGAATGCCCAATATCCAGCTCCAAGACACAAGTAGCCTTTAACTTTCCCACACTGAAGGTCTAGTATCCAGCTCCAAGACTCAAGTAACCTTTCCCACATTGAAAGTCCAGTATCCAGCTCCAAGACACAAGTCGCAGTTACCTGTCCCACAATGAAGGTTCAGTATCCAGCTCCAAGACACAAGTAGCTTTACCTTTACAAAATTGAAGGTCGAGCTCCAAGACACAAGTCGCCGTTACCTTTACCACATTGAAGGTCCAGTATCCAGCTCCAAGACACAAGTAGCCTTTACCTTTACCACATTGAAAGTCCAGTATCCAGCTCCAAGACACACGTTGCCTTTACTTTTCCCACATTGAAAGTACAGTATCCAGCTTATCTTTCCCACATTGAGGGTCCAGTATCCAGCTGCAAGACACAAATAACCTTTTCCTTTCCCATATTGAAGGTCCAGTGTCCTTCCCCAAGTCATAAGTAACCTTTAACTTACCCACATTGAAGGTCCAGTTTCTAGCTCCAAGAGTCAAGTAAACTTTACCTTTCCCACATTGAATGTCAGCGACCTAGTGCCAAGACACACATTGACTTTACCTTTACCAAATTGAAGATCCAGTATCCAGCTCCAAGATTCAAGTAGCCTTTACCTTTCCCAAATTGAAGGTCCAGTATCCAGCTCAAAGAAACACGTAGACTTAACCTTTACCAAATTGAAGGTCCAGTATCCAGCTCCAAGAAACACGTAGCCTTAACCTTTACCAACTTGAAGATCCAGTATCCAGCCCCAAGACAGAAGTAACCTTTACCACATTAAAGGTCCAGTATCAAGCTCCAAGACACAAGTCGCCATTACCTATCCCACAATGAAGGTTCAATATCCAGCTCCAATACACAAGTAGCCTTTCCCTTTACCAAATTGAAGGTCCAGTATCCAGCTCCAAGACACAAGTAACCTTGACCTTTATCACATAGAAGGTCCAGTATCCAGCTCCAAGACACAAGTCGCCTTTACCTTTCCCACTTTGAAGGTCCGGTATCCATCCGCAAGTCATAAGTAACCTTTACATTTCCCACATTGAAGGTCCAGTGTCCTGCCCAAGTCATCAGTAACCTTTACCTTACCCACATTGAAGGTCCAGCATCTAGCTCCAAGAGTCAAGTAAACTTTACCATTCCCACATTGAATGTCAGCGACCGAGTGCCAAGACACACATTGCCTTTACCTTTACCAAATTGAAGATCCAGTATCGAGCTCCAGGATGCAAGTAGCGTTTACCTTTCCCAAATTGAAGGTCCAGTATCCAGCTCCAAGAAACACGTAGCCTTAACCTTTACCAAATTGAAGGTCCAGTATCCAGCCCCAAGACAGAAGTAACCTTTACCACATTAAAGGTCCAGTATCCAGCTCCAAGACACAAGTCGCGGTTACCTGTCCCACATTGAAGGTTCAGTATCCAGCTCCAAGACACAAGTAGCCTTTACCTTTACCACATTGAAGTTCCAGTATCCAGCTCCAAGACACACGTTGCCTTTACCTTTCCCACATTGAAAGTACAGTATCCAGCTCGAAGATTCAAGTAGCCTTTAACTTTCCCACGTTGAAAGTCCAGTATACAGCTCCAAGACATAAGTAGCCTTAACCTTCAGCAAATTGAAGGTCCAGTATCCAGATCCAAGACTCAAGTAAACTTTCCCACATTGAAAGTCCAGTATCCAGCTCCAAGACACAAGTTGCCGTTACCTGTCCCACATTGAAGGTTCAGTATCCAGCTCCAAGACACAAGTAGCTTTACCTTTACAAAATCGAAGGTCCAGTATCCAGCTCCAAGACACAAGTAACCTTTACCTTTACCACATTGAAGGTTCAGTATCCAGCTCCAAGACACAGGTAGCCTTTACCTTTACCACATTGAAAATCCAGTATCCAGCTCCAAGACACACGTTGCCTTTACTTTTCCCACATTGAAAGTACAGTATCCAGCTTAACTTTCCCACATTGAGGGTCCAGTATCCAGCTGCAAGACACAAATAACCTTTACCATTCCCACATTGAAGGTCCAGTGTCCTGCCCCAAGTCATAAGTAACCTTTACCTTACCCACATTGAAGGTCCAGTATCTAGCTCCAAGAGTCAAGTAAACTTTACCTTTCCCACATTGAATGTCACCGACCTAGTGCCAAGACACACATTGACTTTTCCTTTAACAAATTGAAGATCCAGTGTCCAGCTCCAAGACACAAGTCGCCGTTACCTGTCCCACATTGAAGGTTCAGTATCCAGCTCCAAGACACAAGTAACCTTAACCACATTGAAGGTCCAGTATCCAGCTCCAAGACACATATAACCTTTACCTTTATCACATTGAAGGTCCGATATCCAGCTCCAAGACACAAGTAGCATTTATCTTTCCCACGTTGAAGGTCCAGTATTCAGCACTAAGAGTCAAGTAGAGTTTACCGTTCCCACATTGAAGGTCCAGTATCCAGCTCCAAGACACAGGTAGCCTTTACCTTTACCACATTGAAAATCCAGTATCCAGCTCCAAGACACACGTTGCCTTTACTTTTCCCACATTGAAAGTACAGTATCCAGCTTAACTTTCCCACATTGAGGGTCCAGTATCCAGCTGCAAGACACAAATAACCTTTACCATTCCCACATTGAAGGTCCAGTGTCCTGCCCCAAGTCATAAGTAACCTTTACCTTACCCACATTGAAGGTCCAGTATCTAGCTCCAAGAGTCAAGTAAACTTTACCTTTCCCACATTGAATGTCACCGACCTAGTGCCAAGACACACATTGACTTTTCCTTTAACAAATTGAAGATCCAGTGTCCAGCTCCAAGACACAAGTCGCCGTTACCTGTCCCACATTGAAGGTTCAGTATCCAGCTCCAAGACACAAGTAACCTTAACCACATTGAAGGTCCAGTATCCAGCTCCAAGACACAAGTAGGCTTTAACTAATTGAACATCCAGTATCCAGCTGCAAGACACATATAACCTTTACCTTTACCACATTGAAGGTCCGATATCCAGCTCCAAGACACAAGTAGCATTTATCTTTCCCACGTTGAAGGTCCAGTATTCAGCACTAAGAGTCAAGTAGAGTTTACCGTTCCCACATTGAAGGTTCAGTATCCAGCTCCAAGACACAAGTCACCTTTAACACATTGAAGGTCCAGTTTACTGCTCCAAGACCTGTCCCACATTGAAGGTTCAGTATCCAGTTCCAAGACACAAGTAGCCTTTACCTTTACCACATTGAAGGTCCAGTATCCAGCTCCAAGACACACGTTGCCTTTACCTTTCCCACATTGAAAGTACAGTATCCAGCTCCAACACACAAGTAGCCTTTACCTTTCCCACATTGAGGGTCCAGTATCCAGCTCCAAGACCTAAGTAGCCTTTACTTTTCTCACATTGAAGTTCCAGTATCCAGCTCCAAGACACAAGTAGCCTTTACCTTTCCCACATTGAGGGTCCAGTATCCAGCTCCAAGACCTATGTAGACTTTACCTTTCTCACATTGAAGGTCCAGTATCCAGCTCCAAGACACAAGTAGCCTTTACCTTTCCCACATTGAAGGTCCAGTACCCAGCTCCAAGACACAAGTCGCCGTTACCTATCCCACATTGAAGGTTCAGTATGCAGCTCCAAGACACCAGTAGCCTTTTCCTTTACAAAATTGAAGGTCCAGTATCCAGCTCCAAGACACAAGTCGCCTTTACCTTTACCACATTGAAGGTCCAGTATCCAGCTCCAAGACACACGTTGCCTTTACCTTTGCCACATTGAAGGTCCAATATCCTGCTCCAAGATGCAAGTAGCCTTTACATTTCCCAAATTGAAGGTCCAATATCCAGCTCCAAGACACAAGTAGCCTTTACCTTTCCCACACTGAAGGTCCAGTATCCAGCTCCAAGACTCAAGTAAACTTTCCCACATTGAAAGTCCAGTATCCAGCTCCAAGACACAAGTTGCCGTTACCTGTCCCACATTGAAGGTTCAGTATCCAGCTCAAAACACAAGTAGCTTTACCTTTACAAAATCGAAGGTCCAGTATCCAGCTCCAAGACAAAAGTAACCTTTACCTTTACCACATTGAAGGTCCAGTATCCAGCTCCAAGACACAGGTAGCCTTTCACTTTACCACATTGAAAGTCCAGTATCCAGCTCCAAGACACACGTTGCCTTTACTTTTCCCACATTGAAAGTACAGTATCCAGCTTACCTTTCCCACATTGAAGGTCCAGTATCCAGCTGTAAGACACAAATAACCTTTACCATTCCCACATTGAAGGTCCAGTGTCCTGCCCCAAGTCATAAGTAACCTTTACCTTACCCACATTGAAGGTCCAGTATCTAGCTCCAAGAGTCAAGTAAACTTTACCTTTCCCACACTGAATGTCAGCGACCTAGTGCCAAGACACACATTGACTTTTCCTTTAACAAATTGAAGATCCAGTATCCAGCTCCAAGACACAAGTCGCCGTTACCTGTCCCACATTGAAGGTTCAGTATGCAGCTCCAAGACACAAGTAGCCTTTACCATTACAAAATTGAAGGTCCAGTATCCAGCTCCAAGACACAAGTAACCTTAACCACATTGAAGGCCCAGTATCCAGCTCCAAGACACACATTGCCTTTACCTTTCCCACATTGATGGTTCAATATCCAGCTCCAATACACAAGTAGCCTTTCCCTTTACCAAATTGAAGGTCCAGTATCCAGCTCCAAGACACAAGTAACCTTGACCTTTATCACATAGAAGGTCCAGTATCCAGCTCCAAGACACAAGTCGCCTTTACCTTTCCCACTTTGAAGGTCCAGTATCCATCCGCAAGTCATAAGTTACGTTTACATTTCCCACATTGAAGGTCCAGTGTCCTGCCCAAGTCATCAGTAACCTTTACCTTACCCACATTGAAGGTCCAGCATCTAGCTCCAAGAGTCAAGTAAACTTTACCATTCCCACATTGAATGTCAGCGACCGAGTGCCAAGACGCACATTGCCTTTACCTTTACCAAATTGAAGATCCAGTATCGAGCTCCAGGATGCAAGTAGCGTTTACCTTTCCCAAATTGAAGGTCCAGTATCCAGCTCCAAGAAACACGTAGCCTTAACCTTTACATAATTGAAGGTCCAGTATCCAGCCCCAAGACAGAAGTAACCTTTACCAAATTGAAGGTCCAGTATCCAGCCCCAAGACAGAAGTAACCTTTACCACATTAAAGGTCCAGTATCCAGCTCCAAGACACAAGTCGCGGTTACCTGTCCCACATTGAAGGTTCAGTATCCAGCTCCAAGACACAAGTAGCCTTTACCTTTACCAAATTGAAGGTCCAGTATCCAGCTCCAAGACACAAGTAGCCTTTACCTTACCACATTGAAGTTCCAGTATCCAGCTCCAAGACACACGTTGCCTTTACCTTTCCCACATTGAAAGTACAGTATCCAGCTCGAAGATTCAAGTCGCCTTTAACTTTCCCACGTTGAAGGTCCAGTATACAGCTCCAACACATAAGTAGCCTTAACCTTCAGCAAATTGAAGGTCCAGTATCCAGCTCCAAGATACAAGTCGCCGTTACTTTTACCAAACTGAAGGTCCAGTATACAGCTCCAAGACACACGTGGCAACTACCTTTCCCACATTGAAGGTCCAGGATCCAGCTCCAAGACACAAGTAGGCTTTAACTAATTGAACATCCAGTATCCAGCTGCAAGACACAAATAACCTTTACCTTTACCACATTGAAGGTCCGATATCCAGCTCCAAGACACAAGTAGCCTTTACCTTTCCCACGTTGAAGGTCCAGTATTCAGCTCCAAGAGTCAAGTAGAGTTTACCGTTCCCACATTGAAGGTTCAGTATCCAGCTCCAAGACACAAGTAACCTTAACCACATTGAAGGTCCAGTATACAGCTCCAAGACCTGTCGCACATTGAAGGTTCAGTATCCAGCTCCAAGACACAAGTATCCTTTACCTTTACCACAATGAAGGTCCAGTATCCAGCTCCAAGACACACGTTGCCTTTACCTTTCCCACATTGAAGGTCCAGTATCCATCCGCAAGTCATAAGTAACCTGTACATTTCCCACATTGAAGGTCCAGTGTCCTGCCCCAAGTCATAAGTAACCTTTACCTTACCCACATTGAAGGTCCAGTATCCAGCTCTAAGACACAAGTAGCCTTTACCTTTACCACATTGAAAGTCCAGTATCCAGCTCCAAGACACACGTTGACTTTACTTTTCCCACATTGAAAGTACAGTATCCAGCTTACCTTTCCCACATTGAGGGTCCAGTATCCAGCTGCAAGACACAAATAACCTTTTCCTTTCCCACATTGAAGGTCCAGTGTCCTGCCCCAAGTCATAAGTAACCTTTACCTTACCCACATTGAAGGTCCAGTTTCTAGCTCCGAGTCAAGTAAACTTTACCTTTCCCACATTGAATGTCAGCGACCTAGTGCCAAGACACACATTGACTTTACCTTTACCAAATTGAAGATCCAGTATCCAGCACCAAGATTCAAGTAGCCTTTACCTTACCCACATTGAAGGTCCAGTATCCAGCTCTAAGACACAAGTAGCCTTTTCCTTTACAAAATTGAAGGTCCAGTATCCAGCTCCAAGACACAAGTAACCTTAACCACATTGAAGGTCCAGTATCCAGCTCCAAGACACAAGTCGCCTTTACCTTTACCACATTGAAGGTCCAGTATCCAGCTCCAAGACACACGTTGCCTTTACCTTTGCCACATTGAAGGTCCAATATCCTGCTCCAAGATGCAAGTAGCCTTTACATTTCCCAAATTGAAGGTCCAATATCCAGCTCCAAGACACAAGTAGCCTTTACCTTTCCCACACTGAAGGTCCAGTATCCAGCTCCAAGACTCAAGTAAACTTTCCCACATTGAAAGTCCAGTATCCTGCTCCAAGACACAAGTTGCCGTTACCTGTCCCACATTGAAGGTTCAGTATCCAGCTCCAAAACACAAGTAGCTTTACCTTTACAAAATCGAAGGTCCAGTATCCAGCTCCAAGACACAAGTAACCTTTACCTTTACCACATTGAAGGTCCAGTATCCAGCTCCAAGACACAGGTAGCCTTTCACTTTACCACATTGAAAGTCCAGTATCCACCTCCAAGACACACGTTGCCTTTACTTTTCCAACATTGAAAGTACAGTATCCAGCTTACCTTTCCCACATTGAGGGTCCAGTATCCAGCTGTAAGACACAAATAACCTTTACCATTCCCACATTGAAGGTCCAGTGTCCTGCCCCAAGTCATAAGTAACCTTTACCTTACCCACATTGAAGGTCCAGTATCTAGCTCCAAGAGTCAAGTAAACTTTACCTTTCCCACACTGAATGTCAGCGACCTAGTGCCAAGACACACATTGACTTTTCCTTTAACAAATTGAAGATCCAGTATCCAGCTCCAAGACACAAGTCGCCGTTACCTGTCCCATATTGAAGGTTCAGTATCCAGCTCCAAGACACAAGTAGCCTTTACCATTACAAAATTGAAGGTCCAGTATCCAGCTCCAAGACACAAGTAACCTTAACCACATTGAAGGCCCAGTATCCAGCTCCAAGACACACATTGCCTTTACCTTTCCCACATTGAAGGTTCAATATCCAGCTCCAATACACAAGTAGCCTTTCCCTTTACCAAATTGAAGGTCCAGTATCCAGCTCCAAGACACAAGTAACCTTGACCTTTATCACATAGAAGGTCCAGTATCCAGCTCCAAGACACAAGTCGCCTTTACCTTTCCCACTTTGAAGGTCCAGTATCCATCCGCAAGTCATAAGTAACGTTTACATTTCCCACATTGAAGGTCCAGTGTCCTGCCCAAGTCATCAGTAACCTTTACCTTACCCACATTGAAGGTCCAGCATCTAGCTCCAAGAGTCAAGTAAACTTTACCATTCCCACATTGAATGTCAGCGACCGAGTGCCAAGAAGCACATTGCCTTTACCTTTACCAAATTGAAGATCCAGTATCGAGCTCCAGGATGCAAGTAGCGTTTACCTTTCCCAAATTGAAGGTCCAGTATCCAGCTCCAAGAAACACGTAGCCTTAACCTTTACCAAATTGAAGGTCCAGTATCCAGCCCCAAGACAGAAGTAACCTTTACCAAATTTAAGGTCCAGTATCCAGCCCCAAGACAGAAGTAACCTTTCCCACATTGAAAGTCCAGTATCCAGCTCCAAGACACAAGTTGCCGTTACCTGTCCCACATTGAAGGTTCAGTATCCAGCTCCAAAACACAAGTAGCTTTACCTTTACAAAATCGAAGGTCCAGTATCCAGCTCCAAGACACAAGTAACCTTTACCTTTACCACATTGAAGGTCCAGTATCCAGCTCCAAGACACAAGTTGCCGTTACCTGTCCCACATTGAAGGTTCAGTATCCAGCTCCAAAACACAAGTAGCTTTACCTTTACAAAATCGAAGGTCCAGTGTCCAGCTCCAAGACACAAGTAACCTTTACCTTTACCACATTGAAGGTCCAGTATCCAGCTCCAAGACACAGGTAGCCTTTCACTTTACCACATTGAAAGTCCAGTATCCAGCTCCAAGACACACGTTGCCTTTACTTTTCCAACATTGAAAGTACAGTATCCAGCTTACCTTTCCCACATTGAGGGTCCAGTATCCAGCTGTAAGACACAAATAACCTTTACCATTCCCACATTGAAGGTCCAGTGTCCTGCCCCAAGTCATAAGTAACCTTTACCTTACCCACATTGAAGGTCCAGTATCTAGCTCCAAGAGTCAAGTAAACTTTACCTTTCCCACACTGAATGTCAGCGACCTAGTGCCAAGACACACATTGACTTTTCCTTTAACAAATTGAAGATCCAGTATCCAGCTCCAAGACACAAGTCGCCGTTACCTGTCCCACATTGAAGGTTCAGTATCCAGCTCCAAGACACAAGTAGCCTTTTCCTTTACAAAATTGAAGGTCCAGTATCAAGCTCCAAGACACAAGTCGCCTTTACCTTTACCACATTGAAGGTCCAGTATCCAGCTCCAAGACACACGTTGCCTTTACCTTTGCCACATTGAAGGTCCAATATCCTGCTCCAAGATGCAAGTAGCCTTTACATTTCCCAAATTGAAGGTCCAATATCCAGCTCCAAGACACAAGTAGCCTTTACCTTTCCCACACTGAAGGTCCAGTATCCAGCTCCAAGACTCAAGTAAACTTTCCCACATTGAAAGTCCAGTATCCAGCTCCAAGACACAAGTTGCCGTTACCTGTCCCACATTGAAGGTTCAGTATCCAGCTCCAAAACACAAGTAGCTTTACCTTTACAAAATCGAAGGTCCAGTATCCAGCTCCAAGACACAAGTAACCTTTACCTTTACCACATTGAAGGTCCAGTATCCAGCTCCAAGACACAGGTAGCCTTTCACTTTACCACATTGAAAGTCCAGTATCCAGCTCCAAGACACACGTTGCCTTTACTTTTCCCACATTGAAAGTACAGTATCCAGCTTACCTTTCCCACATTGAAGGTCCAGTATCCAGCTGTAAGACACAAATAACCTTTACCATTCCCACATTGAAGGTCCAGTGTCCTGCCCCAAGTCATAAGTAACCTTTACCTTACCCACATTGAAGGTCCAGTATCTAGCTCCAAGAGTCAAGTAAACTTTACTTTCCCACACTGAATGTCAGCGACCTAGTGCCAAGACACACATTGACTTTTCCTTTAATAAATTGAAGATCCAGTATCCAGCTCCAAGACACAAGTCGCCGTTACCTGTCCCACATTGAAGGTTCAGTATCCAGCTTCAAGACACAAGTAGCCTTTACCATTACAAAATTGAAGGTCCAGTATCCAGCTCCAAGACACAAGTAACCTTAACCACATTGAAGGCCCAGTATCCAGCTCCAAGACACACATTGCCTTTACCTTTCCCACATTGAAGGTTCAATATCCAGCTCCAATACACAAGTAGCCTTTCCCTTTACCAAATTGAAGGTCCAGTATCCAGCTCCAAGACACAAGTAACCTTGACCTTTATCACATAGAAGGTCCAGTATCCAGCTCCAAGACACAAGTCGCCTTTACCTTTCCCACTTTGAAGGTCCAGTATCCATCCGCAAGTCATAAGTAACGTTTACATTTCCCACATTGAAGGTCCAGTGTCCTGCCCAAGTCATCAGTAACCTTTACCTTACCCACATTGAAGGTCCAGCATCTAGCTCCAAGAGTCAAGTAAACTTTACCATTCCCACATTGAATGTCAGCGACCGAGTGCCAAGACGCACATTGCCTTTACCTTTACCAAATTGAAGATCCAGTATCGAGCTCCAGGATGCAAGTAGCGTTTACCTTTCCCAAATTGAAGGTCCAGTATCCAGCTCCAAGAAACACGTAGCCTTAACCTTTACCAAATTGAAGGTCCAGTATCCAGCCCCAAGACAGAAGTAACCTTTACCAAATTGAAGGTCCAGTATCCAGCCCCAAGACAGAAGTAACCTTTACCACATTAAAGGTCCAGTATCCAGCTCCAAGACACAAGTCGCGGTTACCTGTCCCACATTGAAGGTTCAGTATCCAGCTCCAAGACACAAGTAGCCTTTACCTTTACCAAATTGAAGGTCCAGTATCCAGCTCCAAGACGCAAGTAGCCTTTACCTTTACCACATTGAAGTTCCAGTATCCAGCTCCAAGACACATGTTGCCTTTACCTTTCCCACATTGAAAGTACAGTATCCAGCTCGAAGATTCAAGTAGCCTTTAACTTTCCCACGTTGAAGGTCCAGTATACAGCTCCAACACATAAGTAGCCTTAACCTTCAGCAAATTGAAGGTCCAGTATCCAGCTCCAAGACACACGTGGCAACTACCTTTCCCACATTGAAGGTCCAGGATCCAGCTCCAAGACACAAGTAGGCTTTAACTAATTGAACATCCAGTATCCAGCTGCAAGACACAAATAACCTTTACCTTTACCACATTGAAGGTCCGATATCCAGCTCCAAGACACAAGTAGCCTTTACCTTTCCCACGTTGAAGGTCCAGTATTCTGCTCCAAGAGTCAAGTAGAGTTTACCGTTCCCACATTGAAGGTTCAGTATCCAGCTCCAAGACACAAGTAACCTTAACCACATTGAAGGTCCAGTATACAGCTCCAAGACCTGTCGCACATTGAAGGTTCAGTATCCAGCTCCAAGACACAAGTATCCTTTACCTTTACCACAATGAAGGTCCAGTATCCAGCTCCAAGACACAAGTTGCCTTTACCTTTCCCACATTGAAGGTCCAGTATCCATCCGCAAGTCATAAGTAACCTGTACATTTCCCACATTGAAGGTCCAGTGTCCTGCCCCAAGTCATAAGTAACCTTTACCTTACCCACATTGAAGGTCCAGTATCCAGCTCTAAGACACAAGTAGCCTTTACCTTTACCACATTGAAAGTCCAGTATCCAGCTCCAAGACACACGTTGCCTTTACTTTTCCCACATTGAAAGTACAGTATCCAGCTTACCTTTCCCACATTGAGGGTCCAGTATCCAGCTGCAAGACACAAATAACCTTTTCCTTTCCCACATTGAAGGTCCAGTGTCCTGCCCCAAGTCATAAGTAACCTTTACCTTACCCACATTGAAGGTCCAGTTTCTAGCTCCGAGTCAAGTAAACTTTACCTTTCCCACATTGAATGTCAGCGACCTAGTGCCAAGACACACATTGACTTTACCTTTACCAAATTGAAGATCCAGTATCCAGCACCAAGATTCAAGTAGCCTTTACCTTACCCACATTGAAGGTCCAGTATCCAGCTCTAAGACACAAGTAGCCTTTTCCTTTACAAAATTGAAGGTCCAGTATCCAGCTCCAAGACACAAGTAACCTTAACCACATTGAAGGTCCAGTATCCAGCTCCAAGACACAAGTCGCCTTTACCTTTCCCACATTGAAGGTCCAGTATCCTGCCCCAAGTCATAAGTAACCTTTACCTTTCCCACATTGAATGTCAGCGACCTAGTGCCAAGACACACATTGACTTTACCTTTACCAAATTGAAGATCCAGTATGAAGCTCCAAGACACAAGTCGCCGTTACCTGTGCCACATTGAAGATCCAGTATCCAGCTCCAAGATTCAAGTAGCCTTTAATTTTCCCACATTGAAGGTCCAGTATACAGCTCCAAGACATAAGTAGCATTTACCTTTGCCACATTGAAGGTCCAATATCATGCTCCAAGATGCAAGTAGCCTTTACCTTTACCAAATTGAAGGTCCAATATCCAGCTCCAAGACTCAAGTCGCCGTTACCTTTACCAAATTGAAGGTCAAGTATCCAGCTCCAAGACACAAGTAACCTTTACCTTTACAACACTGAAGGTCCAGTATACAGCTCCAAGACACACGTTGCCATTACCTTTCCCACATTGAAGGTCCAGGATCCAGCTCCAAGACACAAGTAGGCTTTAACTAATTGAACATCCAGTATCCAGCTGCAAGACACATATAACCTTTACCTTTACCACATTGAAGGTCCGATATCCAGCTCCAAGACACAAGTAGCATTTATCTTTCCCACGTTGAAGGTCCAGTATTCAGCACTAAGAGTCAAGTAGAGTTTACCGTTCCCACATTGAAGGTTCAGTATCCAGCTCCAAGACACAAGTAACCTTAAACACATTGAAGGTCCAGTTTACTGCTCCAAGACCTGTCCCACATTGAAGGTTCAGTATCCAGTTCCAAGACACAAGTAGCCTTTACCTTTACCACATTGAAGGTCCAGTATCCAGCTCCAAGACACACGTTGCCTTTACCTTTCCCACATTGAAAGTACAGTATCCAGCTCCAACACACAAGTAGCCTTTACCTTTCCCACATTGAGGGTCCAGTATCCAGCTCCAAGACCTAAGTAGCCTTTACTTTTCTCACATTGAAGTTCCAGTATCCAGCTCCAAGACACAAGTAGCCTTTACCTTTCCCACATTGAGGGTCCAGTATCCAGCTCCAAGACCTATGTAGACTTTACCTTTCTCACATTGAAGGTCCAGTATCCAGCTCAAAGACACAAGTAGCCTTTACCTTTCCCACATTGAAGGTCCAGTACCCAGCTCCAAGACACAAGTCGCCGTTACCTATCCCACATTGAAGGTTCAGTATGCAGCTCCAAGACACAAGTAGCCTTTTCCTTTACAAAATTGAAGGTCCAGTATCAAGCTCCAAGACACAAGTCGCCTTTACCTTTACCACATTGAAGGTCCAGTATCCAGCTCCAAGACACACGTTGCCTTTACCTTTGCCACATTGAAGGTCCAATATCCTGCTCCAAGATGCAAGTAGCCTTTACATTTCCCAAATTGAAGGTCCAATATCCAGCTCCAAGACACAAGTAGCCTTTACCTTTCCCACACTGAAGGTCCAGTATCCAGCTCCAAGACTCAAGTAAACTTTCCCACATTGAAAGTCCAGTATCCAGCTCCAAGACACAAGTTGCCGTTACCTGTCCCACATTGAAGGTTCAGTATCCAGCTCCAAAACACAAGTAGCTTTACCTTTACAAAATCGAAGGTCCAGTATCCAGCTCCAAGACACAAGTAACCTTTACCTTTACCACATTGAAGGTCCAGTATCCAGCTCCAAGACACAGGTAGCCTTTCACTTTACCACATTGAAAGTCCAGTATCCAGCTCCAAGACACACGTTGCCTTTACTTTTCCCACATTGAAAGTACAGTATCCAGCTTACCTTTCCCACATTGAAGGTCCAGTATCCAGCTGTAAGACACAAATAACCTTTACCATTCCCACATTGAAGGTCCAGTGTCCTGCCCCAAGTCATAAGTAACCTTTACCTTACCCACATTGAAGGTCCAGTATCTAGCTCCAAGAGTCAAGTAAACTTTACCTTTCCCACACTGAATGTCAGCGACCTAGTGCCAAGACACACATTGACTTTTCCTTTAATAAATTGAAGATCCAGTATCCAGCTCCAAGACACAAGTCGCCGTTACCTGTCCCACATTGAAGGTTCAGTATCCAGCTCCAAGACAAAAGTAGCCTTTACCATTACAAAATTGAAGGTCCAGTATCCAGCTCCAAGACACAAGTAACCTTAACCACATTGAAGGCCCAGTATCCAGCTCCAAGACACACATTGCCTTTACCTTTCCCACATTGAAGGTTCAATATCCAGCTCCAATACACAAGTAGCCTTTCCCTTTACCAAATTGAAGGTCCAGTATCCAGCTCCAAGACACAAGTAACCTTGACCTTTATCACATAGAAGGTCCAGTATCCAGCTCCAAGACACAAGTCGCCTTTACCTTTCCCACTTTGAAGGTCCAGTATCCATCCGCAAGTCATAAGTAACGTTTACATTTCCCACATTGAAGGTCCAGTGTCCTGCCCAAGTCATCAGTAACCTTTACCTTACCCACATTGAAGGTCCAGCATCTAGCTCCAAGAGTCAAGTAAACTTTACCATTCCCACATTGAATGTCAGCGACCGAGTGCCAAGACGCACATTGCCTTTACCTTTACCAAATTGAAGATCCAGTATCGAGCTCCAGGATGCAAGTAGCGTTTACCTTTCCCAAATTGAAGGTCCAGTATCCAGCTCCAAGAAACACGTAGCCTTAACCTTTACCAAATTGAAGGTCCAGTATCCAGCCCCAAGACAGAAGTAACCTTTACCAAATTGAAGGTCCAGTATCAAGCCCCAAGACAGAAGTAACCTTTACCACATTAAAGGTCCAGTATCCAGCTCCAAGACACAAGTCGCGGTTACCTGTCCCACATTGAAGGTTCAGTATCCAGCTGCAAGACACAAGTATCCTTTACCTTTACCACAATGAAGGTCCAGTATCCAGCTCCAAGACACAAGTTGCCTTTACCTTTCCCACATTGAAGGTCCAGTATCCATCCGCAAGTCATAAGTAACCTGTACATTTCCCACATTGAAGGTCCAGTGTCCTTCCCCAAGTCATAAGTAACCTTTACCTTACCCACATTGAAGGTCCAGTATCCAGCTCTAAGACACAAGTAGCCTTTACCTTTACCACATTGAAAGTCCAGTATCCAGCTCCAAGACACAAGTTGCCTTTACCTTTCCCACATTGAAGGTCCAGTATCCATCCGCAAGTCATAAGTAACCTGTACATTTCCCACATTGAAGGTCCAGTGTCCTGCCCCAAGTCATAAGTAACCTTTACCTTACCCACATTGAAGGTCCAGTATCCAGCTCTAAGACACAAGTAGCCTTTACCTTTACCACATTGAAAGTCCAGTATCCAGCTCCAAGACACACGTTGCCTTTACTTTTCCCACATTGAAAGTACAGTATCCAGCTTACCTTTCCCACATTGAGGGTCCAGTATCCAGCTGCAAGACACAAATAACCTTTTCCTTTCCCACATTGAAGGTCCAGTGTCCTGCCCCAAGTCATAAGTAACCTTTACCTTACCCACATTGAAGGTCCAGTTTCTAGCTCCAAGAGTCAAGTAAACTTTACCTTTCCCACATTGAATGTCAGCGACCTAGTGCCAAGACACACATTGACTTTACCTTTACCAAATTGAAGATCCAGTATCCAGCACCAAGATTCAAGTAGCCTTTACCTTTCCCAAATTGAAGGTCCAGTATCCAGCTCCAAGAAACACGTAGCCTTAACCTTTACCAAATTGAAGGTCCAGTATCCAGCTCCAAGAAAAACGTGGCCTTTACATTTCCCGCATTGAAGGTCCAGCATCCAGCTCCAAGAAACACGTAGCCTTAACCTTTCACATATTGAAGGTCCAGTATCCAGCTCCAAGACAAATGTTGCCTTTACCTTTACCACATTGAATGTCAGCGACCTAGTGCCAATACACACATTCCCTTTACCGTTACCAAATTGAAGATCCAGTATCCAGCTGCAAGATGCAAGTAGCCTTAACCTTTCCCAAATTGAAGATCCAGTATCCAGCTCCAAGACACAAGTAGCCTTTACCTTTCCCACACTGAAGGTCCAGTATCCAGCCCCAAGACACAAGTAACCTTTCCCACATTGAAGGTCCAGTATCCTGATCCAAGAAACACGTAGCTTTAACCTTTACCAAATTGAAGGTCCAGTATCCAGCTCCAAGAAAAACGTAGCCTTTACCTTTCCCGCATTGAAGGTCCAGTATCCAGCTCCAAGACACACGTTGCCTTTACCTTTCCCACATTGAAAGTACAGCATCCAGCTCGAAGATTCAAGTAGCCTTTAATTTTCCCACATTGAAGGTCCAATATCCTGCTCCAAGATGCAAGTAGCCTTTACCTTTCCCAAATTGAAGGTCCAGTATCCAGCTCCAAGAAACACGTAGCTTTAACCTTTACCAAATTGAAGGTCCAGTATCCAGCACCAAGAAAAACGTAGCCTTTACCTTTCCCGCATTGAAGGTCCAGTATCCAGCTCCAAGACACACTTTGCTTTTACCTTTGCCACATTGAAGGTCCAATATCCTGCTCCAAGATGCAAGTAGCCTTTACCTTTCCCAAATTGAAGGTCCAATATCCAGCTCCATGACACAAGTAGCCTTTACCTTTCCCACACTGAAGGTCCAGTATCCAGCTCCAAGACTCAAGTAACCTTTCCCACATTGAAAGTCCAGTATCCAGCTCCAAGACACAAGTAACCTTTACCTTTATCACATTGAAGGTCCAGTACCCAGCTCCAAGACACAAGTAGCCTTTACCTTTACCACATTGAAAGTCCAGTATCCAGCTCCAAGACACAAGTAGCCTTTACCTTTACCACATTGAAAGTACAGTATCCAGCTCGAAGATTCAAGTAGCCTTTAATTTTCCCACATTGAAGGTCCAATATCCTGCTCCAAGATGCAAGTAGCCTTTACCTTTCCCAAATTGAAGGTCCAGTATCCAGCTCCAAGAAACACGTAGCTTTAACCTTTACCAAATTGAAGGTCCAGTATCCAGCACCAAGAAAAACGTAGCCTTTACCTTTCCCGCATTGAAGGTCCAGTATCCAGCTCCAAGACACACTTTGCTTTTACCTTTGCCACATTGAAGGTCCAATATCCTGCTCCAAGATGCAAGTAGCCTTTACCTTTCCCAAATTGAAGGTCCAATATCCAGCTCCATGACACAAGTAGCCTTTACCTTTCCCACACTGAAGGTCCAGTATCCAGCTCCAAGACTCAAGTAACCTTTCCCACATTGAAAGTCCAGTATCCAGCTCCAAGACACAAGTAACCTTTACCTTTATCACATTGAAGGTCCAGTACGCAGCTCCAAGACACAAGTAGCCTTTACCTTTACCACATTGAAAGTCCAGTATCCAGCTCCAAGACACACGTTGCCTTTACTTTTCCCACATTGAAAGTACTGTATCCAGCTTACCTTTCCCACATTGAGGGTCCAGTATCCAGCTGCAAGACACAAATAACCTTTTCCTTTCCCACATTGAAGGTCCAGTGTCGTGCCCCAAGTCATAAGTAACCTTTACCTTACCCACATTGAAGGTCCAGTATCTAGCTCCGAGAGTCAAGTAAACTTTACCTTTCCCACATTGAATGTCAGCGACCTAGTGCCAAGACAGACATTGACTTTACCTTTACCAAATTGAAGATCCAGTATGAAGCTCCAAGATACAAGTCGTCGTTACCTGTCCCACATTGAAGATCCAGTATCCAGCTCCAAGACACAAGTCGCTGTTACCTGTGCCACATTGAAGATCCAGTATCCAGCTCCAAGATTAAAGTAGCCTTTAATTATCCCACATTGAAGGTCCAGTATACAGCTCCAAGACATAAGTAGCATTTACCTTTACCACATTGCAGGTCCAATATCCTGCTCCAAGACGCAAGTAGCCTTTACCTTTCCCAAATTGAAGGTCCAATATCCTGCTACAAGACTCAAGTCGCTGTTACCTTTACCAAATTGAAGGTCCAGTATCCAGCTCCAAGACACAAGTAACCTTTACCTTTACAACACTGAAGGTCCAGTATACAGCTCCAAGACACACGTTGCCATTACCTTTCCCACATTGAAGGTCCAGGATCCAGCTCCAAGACACAAGTAGGCTTTAGCTAATTGAACATCCAGTATCCAGCTGCAAGACACAAATAACCTTTACCTTTACCACATTGAAGGTCCAGTATTCAGCACCAAGCGTCAAGTAGAGTTTACCGTTCCCACATTGAAGGTTCAGTATCCAGCTCCAAGACACAAGTAACCTTAACCACATTGAAGGTCCAGTTTACAGCTCCAAGACCTGTCCCACATTGAAGGTTCAGTATCCAGTTCCAAGACACAAGTAGCCTTTACCTTTACCACATTGAAGGTCCAGTATCCAGCTCCAAGACACACGTTGCCTTTACCTTTCCCACATTGAAAGTACAGTATCCAGCTCCATGACAAAAGTAGCCTTTACCTTTCCCACATTGAGGGTCCAGTATCCAGCTCCAAGACCTAAGTAGCCTTTACTTTTCTCACATTGAAGTTCCAGTATCCAGCTCCAAGACACAAGTAGCCTTTACCTTTCCCACATTGAGGGTCCAGTATCCAGCTCCAAGACCTAAGTAGACTTTACCTTTCTCACATTGAAGTTCCAGTATCCAGCTCCAAGACACAAGTAGCCTTTACCTTTCCCACATTGAGGGTCCAGTATCCAGCTCCAAGACCTAAGTAGACTTTACCTTTCTCACATTGAAGTTCCAGTATCCAGCTCCAAGACACAAGTAGCCTTTACCTTTCCCACATTGAAGGTCCAGTACCCAGCTCCAAGACACAAGTCGCCGTTACCTATCCCACATTGAAGGTTCAGTATGCAGCTCCAAGACACAAGTAGCGTTTTCCTTTACAAAATTGAAGGTCCAGTATCCAGCTCCAAGACACAAGTAACTTTAACCACATTGAAGGTCCAGTATCCAGCTCCAAGACACACGTTGCCTTTACCTTTGCCACATTGAAAGTCCAATATCCTGCTCCAAGATGCAAGTAGCCTTTACCTTTCCCAAATTGAAGGTCCAATATCCAGCTCCAAGACACAAGTAGCCTTTATCTTTCCCACACTGAAGGTCCAGTATCCAGCTCCAAGACTCAAGTAAACTTTCCCACATTGAAAGTCCAGTATCCAGCTCCAAGACACAAGTTGCCGTTACCTGTCCCACATTGAAGGTTCGGTATCCAGCTCCAAGACACAAGTAGCTTTACCTTTACAAAATCGAAGGTCCAGTATCCAGCTCCAAGACACAAGTAACCTTTACCTTTACCACATTGAAGGTCCAGTATCCAGCTCCAAGACACAGGTAGCCTTTCACTTTACCACATTGAAAGTCCAGTATCCAGCTCCAAGACACACGTTGCCTTTACTTTTTCCACATTGAAAGTACAGTATCCAGCTTACCTTTCCCACATTGAGGGTCCAGTATCCAGCTGTAAGACACAAATAACCTTTACCATTTCCACATTGAAGGTCCAGTGTCCTGCCCCAAGTCATAAGTAACCTTTACCTTACCCACATTGAAGGTCCAGTATCTAGCTCCAAGAGACAAGTAAACTTTACCTTTCCCACACTGAATGTCAGCGACCTAGTGCCAAGACACACATTGACTTTTCCTTTAACAAATTGAAGATCCAGTGTCCAGCTCCAAGACACAAGTCGCCGTTACCTGTCCCACATTGAAGGTTCAGTATCCAGCTCCAAGACACAAGTAGCCTTTACCATTACAAAATTGAAGGTCCAGTATCCAGCTCGAAGACACAAGTAACCTTAACCACATTGAAGGTCCAGTATCCATCCGCAAGTCATAAGTAACGTTTACATTTCCCACATTGAAGGTCCAGTGTCCTGCCCAAGTCATCAGTAACCTTTACCTTACCCACATTGAAGGTCCAGCATCTAGCTCCAAGAGTCAAGTAAACTTTACCATTCCCACATTGAATGTGAGCGACCGAGTGCCAAGACACACATTGCCTTTACCTTTACGAAATTGAAGATCCAGTATCGAGCTCCAGGATGCAAGTAGCGTTTACCTTTCCCAAATTGAAGGTCCAGTATCCAGCTCCAAGAAACACATAGCCTTAACCTTTACCAAATTGAAGGTCCAGTATCCAGCCCCAAGACAGAAGTAACCTTTACCAAATTGAAGGTCCAGTATCCAGCCCCAAGACAGAAGTAACCTTTACCCCATTAAAGGTCCAGTATCCTGCTCCAAGACACAAGTCGCGGTTACCTGTCCCACATTGAAGGTTCAGTATCCAGCTCCAAGACACAAGTAGCCTTTACCTTTACCAAATTGAAGGTCCAGTATCCAGCTCCAAGACTCAAGTAACCTTTCCCACATTGAAAGTCCAGTATCCAGCTCCAAGACACAAGTTGCCGTTACCTGTCGCACATTGAAGGTTCAGTATCCAGCTCCAAGACACAAGTAGCTTTACCTTTACAAAATTGAAGGTCGAGTATTCAGCTCCAAGACACAAGTAACCTTTACCTTTACCACATTGAAGGTCCAGTACCCAGCTCCAAGACACAAGTAGCCTTTACCTTTACCACATTGAAAGTCCAGTATCCAGCTCCAAGACACACGTTGCCTTTACTTTTCCCACATTGAAAGTACTGTATCCAGCTTACCTTTCCCACATTGAGGGTCCAGTATCCAGCTGCAAGACACAAATAACCTTTACCTTTCCCACATTGAAGGTCCAGTGTCCTGCCCCAAGTCATAAGTAACCTTTACCTTACCCACATTGAAGGTCCAGTATCTAGCTCCTAGAGTCAAGTAAACTTTACCTTTCCCACATTGAATGTCAGCGACCTAGTGCCAAGACAGACATTGACTTTACCTTTACCAAACTGAAGATCCAGTATGAAGCTCCAAGACACAAGTCGCCGTTACCTGTCCCACATTGAAGATCCAGTATCCAGCTCCAAGACACAAGTCGCCGTTACCTGTGCCACATTGAAGATCCAGTATCCAGCTCCAAGATTAAAGTAGCCTTTAATTATCCCACATTGAAGGTCCAGTATACAGCTCCAAGACATAAGTAGCATTTACCTTTACCACATTGCAGGTCCAATATCCTGCTCCAAGATGCAAGTAGCCTTTACCTTTCCCAAATTGAAGGTCCAATATCCTGCTCCAAGACTCAAGTCGCCGTTATCTTTACCAAATTGAAGGTCCAGTATCCAGCTCCAAGACACAAGTAACCTTTACCTTTACAACACTGAAGGTCCAGTATACAGCTCCAAAACACACGTTGCCATTACCTTTCCCACATTGAAGGTCCAGGATCCAGCTCCAAGACACAAGTAGGCTTTAGCTAATTGAACATCCAGTATCCAGCTGCAAGACACAAATAACCTTTACCTTTACCACATTGAAGGTCCTGTATTCAGCACCAAGAGTCAAGTTGAGTTTACCGTTCCCACATTGAAGGTTCAGTATCCAGTTCCAAGACACAAGTAGCCTTTACCTTTACCACATTGAAGGACAAGTATCCAGCTCCAAGACACACGTTGCCTTTACCTTTCCCACATTGAAAGTACAGTATCCAGCTCCAAGACAAAAGTAGACTTTACCTTTCCCACATTGTGGGTCCAGTATCCAGCTCCAAGACCTAAGTTGCCTTTACTTTTCTCACATTGAAGTTCCAGTATCCAGCTCCAAGACACAAGTAGCCTTTACCTTTCCCACATTGAGGGTCCAGTATCCAGCTCCACGACCTAAGTAGACTTTACCTTTCTCACATTGAAGTTCCAGTATCCAGCTCCAAGACACAAGTAGCCTTTACCTTTCCCACATTGAGGGTCCAGTATCCAGCTCCAAGACACAAGTAGCCTTTACCTTTCCCACATTGAAGGTCCAGTACCCAGTTCCAAGACACAAGTCGCCGTTACCTATCCCACATTGAAGGTTCAGTATGCAGCTCCAAGACACAAGTAGCCTTTTCCTTTACAAAATTGAAGGTCCAGTATCCAGCTCCAAGACACAAGTAACCTTAACCACATTGAAGGTCCAGTATCCAGCTCCAAGACACACGTTGCCTTTACCTTTCCCAAATTGAAGGTCCAATATCCAGCTCCAAGACACAAGTAGCCTTTACCTTTACCACATTGAAAGTCCAGTATTCAGCTCCAAGACACACGTTGCCTTTACTTTTCCCACATTGAAAGTACAGTATCCAACTTACCTTTCCCACATTGAGGGTCCAGTATCCAGCTGTAAGACACAAATAACCTTTACCATTCCCACATTGAAGGTCCAGTGTCCTGCCCCAAGTCATAAGTAACCTTTACCTTACCCACATTGAAGGTCCAGTATCTAGCTCCAAGAGTCAAGTAAACTTTACCTTTCCCACACTGAATGTCAGCGACCTAGTGCCAAGACACACAATGACTTTTCCTTTAACAAATTGAAGATCCAGTATCCAGCTCCAAGACACAAGTCGCCGTTACCTGTCCCACATTGAAGGTCCAGTATCCAGCTCCAAGACACACGTTGCCTTTACTTTTCCCACATTGAAAGTACAGTATCCAGCTTACCTTTCCCACATTGAGGGTCCAGTATCCAGCTGCAAGACACAAATAACCTTTTCCTTTCCCACATTGAAGGTCCAGTGTCCTGCCCCAAGTCATAAGTAACCTTTACCTTACCCACATTGAAGGTCCAGTTTCTAGCTCCGAGTCAAGTAAACTTTACCTTTCCCACATTGAATGTCAGCGACCTAGTGCCAAGACACACATTGACTTTACCTTTACCAAATTGAAGATCCAGTATCCAGCACCAAGATTCAAGTAGCCTTTACCTTACCCACATTGAAGGTCCAGTATCCAGCTCTAAGACACAAGTAGCCTTTTCCTTTACAAAATTGAAGGTCCAGTATCCAGCTCCAAGACACAAGTAACCTTAACCACATTGAAGGTCCAGTATCCAGCTCCAAGACACAAGTCGCCTTTACCTTTACCACATTGAAGGTCCAGTATCCAGCTCCAAGACACACGTTGCCTTTACCTTTGCCACATTGAAGGTCCAATATCCTGCTCCAAGATGCAAGTAGCCTTTACATTTCCCAAATTGAAGGTCCAATATCCAGCTCCAAGACACAAGTAGCCTTTACCTTTCCCACACTGAAGGTCCAGTATCCAGCTCCAAGACTCAAGTAAACTTTCCCACATTGAAAGTCCAGTATCCAGCTCCAAGACACAAGTTGCCGTTACCTGTCCCACATTGAAGGTTCAGTATCCAGCTCCAAAACACAAGTAGCTTTACCTTTACAAAATCGAAGGTCCAGTATCCAGCTCCAAGACACAAGTAACCTTTACCTTTACCACATTGAAGGTCCAGTATCCAGCTCCAAGACACAAGTTGCCGTTTCCTGTCCCACATTGAAGGTTCAGTATCCAGCTCCAAAACACAAGTAGCTTTACCTTTACAAAATCGAAGGTCCAGTATCCAGCTCCAAGACACAAGTAACCTTTACCTTTACCACATTGAAGGTCCAGTATCCAGCTCCAAGACACAGGTAGCCTTTCACTTTACCACATTGAAAGTCCAGTATCCAGCTCCAAGACACACGTTGCCTTTACTTTTCCAACATTGAAAGTACAGTATCCAGCTTACCTTTCCCACATTGAAGGTCCAGTATCCAGCTGTAAGACACAAATAACCTTTACCATTCCCACATTGAAGGTCCAGTGTCCTGCCCCAAGTCATAAGTAACCTTTACCTTACCCACATTGAAGGTCCAGTATCTAGCTCCAAGAATCAAGTAAACTTTACCTTTCCCACACTGAATGTCAGCGACCTAGTGCCAAGACACACATTGACTTTTCCTTTAACAAATTGAAGATCCAGTATCCAGCTCCAAGACACAAGTCGCCGTTACCTGTCCCACATTGAAGGTTCAGTATCCAGCTCCAAGACACAAGTAGCCTTTACTATTACAAAATTGAAGGTCCAGTATCCAGCTCCAAGACACAAGTAACCTTAACCACATTGAAGGCCCAGTATCCAGCTCCAAGACACACATTGCCTTTACCTTTCACACATTGAAGGTTCAATATCCAGCTCCAATACACAAGTAGCCTTTCCCTTTACCAAATTGAAGGTCCAGTATCCAGCTCCAAGACACAAGTAACCTTGACCTTTATCACATAGAAGGTCCAGTATCCAGCTCCAAGACACAAGTCGCCTTTACCTTTCCCACTTTGAAGGTCCAGTATCCATCCGCAAGTCATAAGTAACGTTTACATTTCCCACATTGAAGGTCCAGTGTCCTGCCGAAATCATCAGTAACCTTTACCTTACCCACATTGAAGGTCCAGCATCTAGCTCCAAGAGTCAAGTAAACTTTACCATTCCCACATTGAATGTCAGCGACCGAGTGCCAAGAAGCACATTGCCTTTACCTTTACCAAATTGAAGATCCAGTATCGAGCTCCAGGATGCAAGTAGCGTTTACCTTTCCCAAATTGAAGGTCCAGTATCCAGCTCCAAGAAACACGTAGCCTTAACCTTTACCAAATTGAAGGTCCAGTATCCAGCCCCAAGACAGAAGTAACCTTTACCAAATTGAAGGTCCAGTATCCAGCCCCAAGACAGAAGTAACCTTTACCACATTAAAGGTCCAGTATCCAGCTCCAAGACACAAGTCGCGGTTACCTGTCCCACATTGAAGGTTCAGTATCCAGCTCCAAGACACAAGTCGCCTTTACCTTTACCAAATTGAAGGTCCAGTATCCAGCTCCAAGACACAAGTAGCCTTTACCTTTACCACATTGAAGTTCCAGTATCCAGCTCCAAGACACACGTTGCCTTTACCTTTCCCACATTGAAAGTACAGTATCCAGCTCGAAGATTCAAGTAGCCTTTAACTTTCCCACGTTGAAGGTCCAGTATACAGCTCCAAGACATAAGTAACCTTAACCTTCAGCAAATTGAAGGTCCAGTATCCAGCTCCAAGACACAAGTCGCCGTTACTTTTACCAAACTGAAGGTCCAGTTTACAGCTCCAAGACACACGTGGCAACTACCTTTCCCACATTGAAGGTCCAGAATCCAGCTCCAAGACACAAGTAGGCTTTAACTAATTGAACATCCAGTATCCAGCTGCAAGACACAAATAACCTTTACCTTTACCACATTGAAGGTCCGATATCCAACTCCAAGAGTCAAGTAGAGTTTACCGTTCCCACATTGAAGGTTCAGTATCCAGCTCCAAGACACAAGTAACCTTAACCACATTGAAGGTCCAGTATACAGCTCCAAGACCTGTCGCACATTGAAGGTTCAGTATCCAGCTGCAAGACACAAGTATCCTTTACCTTTACCACAATGAAGGTCCAGTATTCAGCTCCAAGACACAAGTTGCCTTTACCTTTCCCACATTGAAGGTCCAGTATCCATCCGCAAGTCATAAGTAACCTGTACATTTCCCACATTGAAGGTCCAGTGTCCTGCCCCAAGTCATAAGTAACCTTTACCTTACCCACATTGAAGGTCCAGTATCAAGCTCTAAGACACAAGTAGCCTTTACCTTTACCACATTGAAAGTCCAGTATCCAGCTCCAAGACACACGTTGCCTTTACTTTTCCCACATTGAAAGTACAGTATCCAGCTTACCTTTCCCACATTGAGGGTCCAGTATCCAGCTGCAAGACACAAATAACCTTTTCCTTTCCCACATTGAAGGTCCAGTGTCCTGCCCCAAGTCATAAGTAACCTTTACCTTACCCACATTGAAGGTCCAGTTTCTAGCTCCAAGAGTCAAGTAAACTTTACCTTTCCCACATTGAATGTCAGCGACCTAGTGCCAAGACACACATTGACTTTACCTTTACCAAATTGAAGATCCAGTATCCAGCACCAAGATTCAAGTAGCCTTTACCTTTCCCAAATTGAAGGTCCAGTATCCAGCTCCAAGAAACACGTAGCCTTAACCTTTACCAAATTGAAGGTCCAGTATCCAGCTCCAAGAAAAACGTGGCCTTTACATTTCCCGCATTGAAGGTCCAGCATCCAGCTCCAAGAAACACGTAGCCTTAACCTTTCACATATTGAAGGTCCAGTATCCAGCTCCAAGACAAATGTTGCCTTTACCTTTACCACATTGAATGTCAGCGACCTAGTGCCAATACACACATTCCCTTTACCGTTACCAAATTGAAGATCCAGTATCCAGCTGCAAGATGCAAGTAGCCTTAACCTTTCCCAAATTGAAGATCCAGTATCCAGCTCCAAGACACAAGTAGCCTTTACCTTTCCCACACTGAAGGTCCAGTATCCAGCCCCAAGACACAAGTAACCTTTCCCACATTGAAGGTCCAGTATCCTGATCCAAGAAACACGTAGCTTTAACCTTTACCAAATTGAAGGTCCAGTATCCAGCTCCAAGAAAAACGTAGCCTTTACCTTTCCCGCATTGAAGGTCCAGTATCCAGCTCCAAGACACACGTTGCCTTTACCTTTCCCACATTGAAAGTACAGTATCCAGCTCGAAGATTCAAGTAGCCTTTAATTTTCCCACATTGAAGGTCCAATATCCTGCTCCAAGATGCAAGTAGCCTTTACCTTTCCCAAATTGAAGGTCCAGTATCCAGCTCCAAGAAACACGTAGCTTTAACCTTTACCAAATTGAAGGTCCAGTATCCAGCACCAAGAAAAACGTAGCCTTTACCTTTCCCGCATTGAAGGTCCAGTATCCAGCTCCAAGACACACTTTGCTTTTACCTTTGCCACATTGAAGGTCCAATATCCTGCTCCAAGATGCAAGTAGCCTTTACCTTTCCCAAATTGAAGGTCCAATATCCAGCTCCATGACACAAGTAGCCTTTACCTTTCCCACACTGAAGGTCCAGTATCCAGCTCCAAGACTCAAGTAACCTTTCCCACATTGAAAGTCCAGTATCCAGCTCCAAGACACAAGTCGCCGTTACCTGTCGCACATTGAAGGTTCAGTATCCAGCTCCAAGACACAAGTAGCTTTACCTTAACAAAATTGAAGGTCCAGTATTCAGCTCCAAGACACAAGTAACCTTTACCTTTATCACATTGAAGGTCCAGTACCCAGCTCCAAGACACAAGTAGCCTTTACCTTTACCACATTGAAAGTCCAGTATCCAGCTCCAAGACACACGTTGCCTTTACGTTTCCCACATTGAAAGTACTGTATCCAGCTTACCTTTCCCACATTGAGGGTCCAGTATCCAGCTGCAAGACACAAATAACCTTTTCCTTTCCCACATTGAAGGTCCAGTGTCCTGCCCCAAGTCATAAGTAACCTTTACCTTACCCACATTGAAGGTCCAGTATCTAGCTCCGAGAGTCAAGTAAACTTCACCTTTCCCACATTGAATGTCAGCGACCTAGTGCCAAGACAGACATTGACTTTACCTTTACCAAATTGAAGATCCAGTATGAAGCTCCAAGATACAAGTCGTCGTTACCTGTCCCACATTGAAGATCCAGTATCCAGCTCAAAGACACAAGTCGCCGTTACCTGTGCCACATTGAAGATCCAGTATCCAGCTCCAAGATTAAAGTAGCCTTTAATTATCCCACATTGAAGGTCCAGTTTTCAGCTCCAAGACATAAGTAGCATTTACCTTTACCACATTGCAGGTCCAATATCCTGCTCCAAGATGCAAGTAGCCTTTACCTTTCCCAAATTGAAGGTCCAATATCCTGCTACAAGACTCAAGTCGCTGTTACCTTTACCAAATTGAAGGTCCAGTATCCAGCTCCAAGACACAAGTAACCTTTACCTTTACAACACTGAAGGTCCAGTATACAGCTCCAAGACACACGTTGCCATTACCTTTCCCACATTGAAGGTCCAGGATCCAGCTCCAAGACACAAGTAGGCTTTAGCTAATTGAACATCCAGTATCCAGCTGCAAGACACAAATAACCTTTACCTTTACCACATTGAAGGTCCAGTATTCAGCACCAAGAGTCAAGTAGAGTTTACCGTTCCCACATTGAAGGTTCAGTATCCAGCTCCAAGACACAAGTAACCTTAACCACATTGAAGGTCCAGTTTACAGCTCCAAGACCTGTCCCACATTGAAGGTTCAGTATCCAGTTCCAAGACACAAGTAGCCTTTACCTTTACCACATTGAAGTTCCAGTATCCAGCTCCAAGACACAAGTAGCCTTTACCTTTCCCACATTGAGGGTCCAGTATCCAGCTCCAAGACCTAAGTAGACTTTACCTTTCTCACATTGAAGTTCCAGTATCCAGCTCCAAGACACAAGTAGCCTTTACCTTTCCCACATTGAGGGTCCAGTATCCAGCTCCAAGACCTAAGTAGACTTTACCTTTCTCACATTGAAGTTCCAGTATCCAGCTCCAAGACACAAGTAGCCTTTACCTTTCCCACATTGAAGGTCCAGTACCCAGCTCCAAGACACAAGTCGCCGTTACCTATCCCACATTGAAGGTTCAGTATGCAGCTCCAAGACACAAGTAGCGTTTTCCTTTACAAAATTGAAGGTCCAGTATCCAGCTCCAAGACACAAGTAACCTTAACCACATTGAAGGTCCAGTATCCAGCTCCAAGACACACGTTGCCTTTACCTTTCCCAAATTGAAGGTCCAATATCCAGCTCCAAGACACAAGTAGCCTTTACCTTTCCCACACTGAAGGTCCAGTATCCAGCTCCAAGACTCAAGTAAACTTTCCCACATTGAAAGTCCAGTATCCAGCTCCAAGACACAAGTTGCCGTTACCTGTCCCACATTGAAGGTTCAGTATTCAGCTCCAAGACACAAGTAGCTTTACCTTTACAAAATCGAAGGTCCAGTATCCAGCTCCAAGACACAAGTAACCTTTACCTTTACCACATTGAAGGTCCAGTATCCAGCTCCAAGACACAGGTAGCCTTTCACTTTACCACATTGAAAGTCCAGTATCCAGCTCCAAGACACACGTTGCCTTTACTTTTCCCACATTGAAAGTACAGTATCCAGCTTACCTTTCCCACATTGAGGGTCCAGTATCCAGCTGTAAGACACAAATAACCTTTACCATTTCCACATTGAAGGTCCAGTGTCCTGCCCCAAGTCATAAGTAACCTTTACCTTACCCACATTGAAGGTCCAGCATCTAGCTCCAAGAGACAAGTAAACTTTACCTTTCCCACACTGAATGTCAGCGACCTAGTGCCAAGACACACATTGACTTTTCCTTTAACAAATTGAAGATCCAGTGTCCAGCTCCAAGACACAAGTCGCCGTTACCTGTCCCACATTGAAGGTTCAGTATCCAGCTCCAAGACACAAGTAGCCTTTACCATTACAAAATTGAAGGTCCAGTATCCAGCTCGAAGACACAAGTAACCTTAACCACATTGAAGGTCCAGTATCCAGCTCCAAGACACACATTGCCTTTACCTTTCCCACTTTGAAGGTCCAGTATCCATCCGCAAGTCATAAGTAACGTTTACATTTCCCACATTGAAGGTCCAGTGTCCTGCCCAAGTCATCAGTAACCTTTACCTTACCCACATTGAAGGTCCAGCATCTAGCTCCAAGAGTCAAGTAAACTTTACCATTCCCACATTGAATGTGAGCGACCGAGTGCCAAGACACACATTGCCTTTACCTTTTCGAAATTGAAGATCCAGTATCGAGCTCCAGGATGCAAGTAGCGTTTACCTTTCCCAAATTGAAGGTCCAGTATCCAGCTCCAAGAAACACATAGCCTTAAACTTTACCAAATTGAAGGTCCAGTATCCAGCCCCAAGACAGAAGTAACCTTTACCAAATTGAAGGTCCAGTATCCAGCCCCAAGACAGAAGTAACCTTTACCCCATTAAAGGTCCAGTATCCTGCTCCAAGACACAAGTCGCGGTTACCTGTCCCACATTGAAGGTTCAGTATCCAGCTCCAAGACACAAGTAGCCTTTACCTTTACCAAATTGAAGGTCCAGTATCCAGCTCCAAGACTCAAGTAACCTTTCCCACATTGAAAGTCCAGTATCCAGCTCCAAGACACAAGTTGCCGTTACCTGTCGCACATTGAAGGTTCAGTATCCAGCTCCAAGACACAAGTAGCTTTACCTTTACAAAATTGAAGGTCGAGTATTCAGCTCCAAGACACAAGTAACCTTTACCTTTACCACATTGAAGGTCCAGTACCCAGCTCCAAGACACAAGTAGCCTTTACCTTTACCACATTGAAAGTCCAGTATCCAGCTCCAAGACACACGTTGCCTTTACTTTTCCCACATTGAAAGTACTGTATCCAGCTTACCTTTCCCACATTAAGGGTCCAGTATCCAGCTGCAAGACACAAATAACCTTTACCTTTCCCACATTGAAGGTCCAGTGTCCTGCCCCAAGTCATAAGTAACCTTTACCTTACCCACATTGAAGGTCCAGTATCTAGCTCCTAGAGTCAAGTAAACTTTACCTTTCCCACATTGAATGTCAGCGACCTAGTGCCAAGACAGACATTGACTTTACCTTTACCAAATTGAAGATCCAGTATGAAGCTCCAAGACACAAGTCGCCGTTACCTGTCCCACATTGAAGATCCAGTATCCAGCTCCAAGACACAAGTCGCCGTTACCTGTGCCACATTGAAGATCCAGTATCCAGCTCCAAGATTAAAGTAGCCTTTAATTATCCCACATTGAAGGTCCAGTATACAGCTCCAAGACATAAGTAGCATTTACCTTTACCACATTGCAGGTCCAATATCCTGCTCCAAGATGCAAGTAGCCTTTACCTTTCCCAAATTGAAGGTCCAATATCCTGCTCCAAGACTCAAGTCGCCGTTATCTTTACCAAATTGAAGGTCCAGTATCCAGCTCCAAGACACAAGTAACCTTTACCTTTACAACACTGAAGGTCCAGTATACAGCTCCAAGACACACGTTGCCATTACCTTTCCCACATTGAAGGTCCAGGATCCAGCTCCAAGACACAAGTAGGCTTTAGCTAATTGAACATCCAGTATCCAGCTGCAAGACACAAATAACCTTTACCTTTACCACATTGAAGGTCCAGTATTCAGCACAAAGAGTCAAGTTGAGTTTACCGTTCCCACATTGAAGGTTCAGTATCCAGCTCCAAGACACAAGTAACCTTAACCACATTGAAGGTCCAGTTTACAGCTCCAAGACCTGTCCCACATTGAAGGTTCAGTATCCAGTTCCAAGACACAAGTAGCCTTTACCTTTACCACATTGAAGGACAAGTATCCAGCTCCAAGACACACGTTGCCTTTACCTTTCCCACATTGAAAGTACAGTATCCAGCTCCAAGACAAAAGTAGCCTTTACCTTTCCCACATTGTGGGTCCAGTATCCAGCTCCAAGACCTAAGTTGCCTTTACTTTTCTCACATTGAAGTTCCAGTATCCAGCTCCAAGACACAAGTAGCCTTTACCTTTCCCACATTGAGGGTCCAGTATCCAGCTCCAAGACCTAAGTAGACTTTACCTTTCTCACATTGAAGTTCCAGTATCCAGCTCCAAGACACAAGTAGCCTTTACCTTTCCCACATTGAGGGTCCAGTATCCAGCTCCAAGACCTAAGTAGACTTTACCTTTCTCACATTGAAGTTCCAGTATCCAGCTCCAAGACACAAGTAGCCTTTACCTTTCCCACATTGAGGGTCCAGTATCCAGCTCCAAGACCTAAGTAGACTTTACCTTTCTCACATTGAAGTTCGAGTATCCAGCTCCAAGACACAAGTAGCCTTTACCTTTCCCACATTGAAGGTCCAGTACCCAGTTCCAAGACACAAGTCGCCGTTACCTATCCCACATTGAAGGTTCAGTATGCAGCTCCAAGACACAAGTAGCCTTTTCCTTTACAAAATTGAAGGTCCAGTATCCAGCTCCAAGACACAAGTAACCTTAACCACATTGAAGGTCCAGTATACAGCTCCAAGACACACGTTGCCTTTACCTTTCCCAAATTGAAGGTCCAATATCCAGCTCCAAGACACAAGTAGCCTTTACCTTTACCACATTGAAAGTCCAGTATTCAGCTCCAAGACACACGTTGCCTTTACTTTTCCCACATTGAAAGTACAGTATCCAGCTTACCTTTCCCACATTGAGGGTCCAGTATCCAGCTGTAAGACACAAATAACCTTTACCATTCCCACATTGAAGGTCCAGTGTCCTGCCCCAAGTCATAAGTAACCTTTACCTTACCCACATTGAAGGTCCAGTATCTAGCTCCAAGAGTCAAGTAAACTTTACCTTTCCCACACTGAATGTCAGCGACCTAGTGCCAAGACACACAATGACTTTTCCTTTAACAAATTGAAGATCCAGTATCCAGCTCCAAGACACAAGTCGCCGTTACCTGTCCCACATTGAAGGTCCAGTATCCAGCTCCAAGACACACGTTGCCTTTACTTTTCCCACATTGAAAGTACAGTATCCAGCTTACCTTTCCCACATTGAGGGTCCAGTATCCAGCTTCAAGACACAAATAACCTTTTCCTTTCCCACATTGAAGGTCCAGTGTCCTGCCCCAAATCATAAGTAACCTTTACCTTACCCACATTGAAGGTCCAGTATCTAGCTCCTAGAGTCAAGTAAACTTTACCTTTCCCACATTGAATGTCAGCGATCTAGTGCCAAGACAGACATTGACTTTACCTTTACCAAATTGAAGATCCAGTATGAAGCTCCAAGACACAAGTCGCCGTTACCTGTCCCACATTGAAGATCCAGTATCCAGCACCAAGACACAAGTCGCCGTTACCTGTGCCACATTGAAGATCCAGTATCCAGCTCCAAGATTAAAGTAGCCTTTAATTATCCCACATTGAAGGTCCAGTATACAGCTCCAAGACATAAGTAGCATTTACCTTTACCACATTGCAGGTCCAATATCCTGCTCCAAGATGCAAGTAGCCTTTACCTTTCCCAAATTGAAGGTCCAATATCCTGCTCCAAGACTCAAGTCGCCGTTACCTTTCCCACATTGAGGGTCCAGTATCCAGCTCCAAGACCTAAGTAGACTTTACCTTTCTCACATTGAAGTTCAAGTATCCAGCTCCAAGACACAAGTAGCCTTTACCTTTCCCACATTGAGGGTCCAGTATCCAGCTCCAAGACCTAAGTAGACTTTACCTTTCTCACATTGAAGTTCCAGTATCCAGCTCCAAGACACAAGTAGCCTTTACCTTTCCCACATTGAAGGTCCAGTACCCAGCTCCAAGACACAAGTCGCCGTTACCTATCCCACATTGAAGGTTCAGTATGCAGCTCCAAGACACAAGTAGCCTTTTCCTTTACAAAATTGAAGGTCCAGTATCCAGCTCCAAGACTCAAGTAAACTTTCCCACATTGAAAGTCCAGTATCCAGCTCCAAGACAAAAGTTGCCGTTACCTGTCCCACATTGAAGGTTCAGTATCCAGCTCCAAGACACAAGTAATCTTTCCCACATTGAAGGTCCAGTATCCAGCTCCAAGAAACACGTAGCTTTAACCTTTACCAAATTGAAGGTCCAGTATCCAGCTCCAAGAAAAACGTAGCCTTTACCTTTCCCGCATTGAAGGTCCAGTATCCAGCTCCAAGACACACGTTGCCTTTACCTTTCCCACATTGAAAGTACAGTATCCAGCTCGAAGATTCAAGTAGCCTTTAATTTTCCCACATTGATGGTCCAATATCCTGCTCCAAGATGCAAGTAGCCTTTACCTTTCCCAAATTGAAGGTCCAGTATCCAGCTCCAAGAAACACGTAGCTTTAACCTTTACCAAATTGAAGGTCCAGTATCCAGCACCAAGAAAAACGTAGCCTTTACCTTTCCCGCATTGAAGGTCCAGTATCCAGCTCCAAGACACACTTTGCTTTTACCTTTGCCAAATTGAAGGTCCAATATCCTGCTCCAAGATGCAAGTAGCCTTTACCTTTCCCAAATTGAAGGTCCAATATCCAGCTCCATGACACAAGTAGCCTTTACCTTTCCCACACTGAAGGTCCAGTGTCCAGCTCCAAGACTCAAGTAACCTTTCCCACATTGAAAGTCCAGTAACCAGCTCCAAGACACAAGTCGCCGTTACCTGTCGCACATTGAAGGTTCAGTATCCAGCTCCAAGACACAAGTAGCTTTACCTTTACAAAATTGAAGGTCCAGTATTCAGCTCCAAGACACAAGTAACCTTTACCTTTACCACATTGAAGGTCCAGTACCCAGCTCCAAGACACAAGTAGCCTTTAACATTACCACATTGAAAGTCCAGTATCCAGCTCCAAGACACACGTTGCCTTTACTTTTCCCACATTGAAAGTACTGTATCCAGCTTACCTTTCCCACATTGAGGGTCCAGTATCCAGCTGCAAGACACAAATAACCTTTACCTTTCCCACATTGAAGGTCCAGTGTCCTGCCCCAAGTCATAAGTAACCTTTACCTTACCCACATTGAAGGTCCAGTATCTAGCTCCTAGAGTCAAGTAAACTTTACCTTTCCCACATTGAATGTCAGCGACCTAGTGCCAAGACAGACATTGACTTTACCTTTACCAAAATGAAGATCCAGTATGAAGCTCCAAGACACAAGTCGCCGTTACCTGTCCCACATTGAAGATCCAGTATCCAGCTCCAAGACACAAGTCGCCGTTACCTGTGCCACATTGAAGATCCAGTATCCAGCTCCAAGATTAAAGTAGCCTTTAATTATCCCACATTGAAGGTCCAGTATACAGCTCCAAGACATAAGTAGCATTTACCTTTACCACATTGCAGGTCCAATATCCTGCTCCAAGATGCAAGTAGCCTTTACCTTTCCCAAATTGAAGGTCCAATATCCTGCTCCAAGACTCAAGTCGCCGTTACCTTTACCAAATTGAAGGTCCAGTATCCAGCTCCAAGACACAAGTAACCTTTACCTTTACAACACTGAAGGTCCAGTATACAGCTCCAAGACACACGTTGCCATTACCTTTCCCACATTGAAGGTCCAGGATCCAGCTCCAAGACACAAGTAGCCTTTACCTTTCCCACATTGAGGGTCCAGTATTCAGCACCAAGAGTCAAGTAGAGTTTACCGTTCCCACATTGAAGGTTCAGTATCCAGCTCCAAGACACAAGTAACCTTAACCACATTGAAGGTCCAGTTTACAGCTCCAAGACCTGTCCCACATTGAAGGTTCAGTATCCAGTTCCAAGACACAAGTATCCTTAACCTTTACCACATTGAAGGTCCAGTATCCAGCTCCAAGACACACGTTGCCTTTACCTTTCCCACATTGAAAGTACAGTATCCAGCTCCAAGACAAAAGTAGCCTTTACCTTTCCCACATTGAGGGTCCAGTATCCAGCTCCAAGAGCTAAGTAGCCTTTACTTTTCTCACATTGAAGTTCCAGTATCCAGCTCCAAGACACAAGTAGCCTTTACCTTTCCCACATTGAGGGTCCAGTATCCAGCTCCAAGACCAAAGTAGACTTTACCTTTCTCACATTGAAGTTCCAGTATCCAGCTCCAAGACACAAGTAGCCTTTACCTTTCCCACATTGAGGGTCCAGTATCCAGCTCCAAGACCTAAGTAGACTTTACCTTTCTCACATTGAAGTTCCAGTATCCAGCTCCAAGACACAAGTAGCCTTTACCTTTCCCACATTGAAGGTCCAGTACCCAGCTCCAAGACACAAGTCGCCGTTACCTATCCCACATTGAAGGTTCAGTATGCAGCTCCAAGACACAAGTAGCCTTTTCCTTTACAAAATTGAAGGTCCAGTATCCAGCTCCAAGACACAAGTAACCTTAACCACATTGAAGGTCCAGTATCCAGCTCCAAGACACACGTTGCCTTTACCTTTGCCACATTGAAGGTCCAATATCCTGCTCCAAGATGCAAGTAGCCTTTACCTTTCCCAAATTGAAGGTCCAATATCCACCTCCAAGACACAAGTTGCCTTTACCTTTCCCACACTGAAGGTCCAGTATCCAGCTCCAAGGCTCAAGTAAACTTTCCAACATTGAAAGTCCAGTATCCAGCTCCAAGACACAAGTTGCAGTAACCTGTCCCACATTGAAGGTTCAGTATCCAGCTCCAAGACACAAGTAGCTTTACCTTTACAAAATCGATGGTCAAGTATCCAGCTCCAAGACACAAGTAACCTTTACCTTTACCACATTGAAGGTCCAGTATCCAGCTCCAAGACACAGGTAGCCTTTCCCTTTACCACATTGAAAGTCCAGTATCCAGCTCCAAGACACACGTTGCCTTTACTTTTCCCACATTGAAAGTACAGTATCCAGCTTACCTTTCCCACATTGAGGGTCCAGTATCCAGCTGTAAGACACAAATAACCTTTACCATTCCCACATTGAAGGTCCAGTGTCCTGCCCCAAGTCATAAGTAACCTTTACCTTACCCACATTGAAGGTCCAGTATCTAGCTCCAAGAGTCAAGTAAACTTTACCTTTCCCACACTGAATGTCAGCGACCTAGTGCCAAGACACACAATGACTTTTCCTTTAACAAATTGAAGATCCAGTATCCAGCTCCAAGACACAAGTCGCCGTTACCTGTCCCACATTGAAGGTTCAGTATCCAGCTCCAAGACACAAGTAGCCTTTACCATTACAAAATTGAAGGTCCAGTATCCAGCTCCAAGACACAAGTAACCTTAACCACATTGAAGGTCCAGTATCCAGCTCCAAGACACACGTTGCCTTTACTTTTCCCACATTGAAAGTACAGTATCCAGCTTACCTTTCCCACATTGAGGGTCCAGTATCCAGCTGCAAGACACAAATAACCTTTTCCTTTCCCACATTGAAGGTCCAGTGTCCTGCCCCAAGTCATAAGTAACCTTTACCTTACCCACATTGAAGGTCCAGTTTCTAGCTCGAAGAGTCAAGTAAACTTTACCTTTCCCACATTGAATGTCAGCGACCTAGTGCCAAGACACACATTGACTTTACCTTTACCAAATTGAAGATCCAGTATCCAGCTGCAAGATGCAAGTAGCCTTAACCTTTCCCAAATTGAAGGTCCGGTATCCAGCTCCAAGAACCACGTAGCCTTAACCTTTACCAAATTGAAGATCCAGTATCCAGCTCCAAGACACAAGTAGCCTTTACTTTTCCCACACTGAAGGTCCAGTATCCAGCCCCAAGACACAAGTAACCTTTCCCACATTGAAGGTCCAGTATCCAGCTCCAAGAAACACGTAGCTTTAACCTTTACCAAATTGAAGGTCCAGTATCCAGCTCCAAGAAAAACGTAGCCTTTACCTTTCCCGCATTGAAGGTCCAGTATCCAGCTCCAAGACACACGTTGCCTTTACCTTTACCACATTGAAAGTCCAGTATCCAGCTCCAAGACACACGTTGCCTTTACTTTTCCCACATTGCAAGTACAGTATCCAGCTTACCTTTCCCACACTGAATGTCAGCGACCTAGTGCCAAGACACACATTGACTTTTCCTTTAACAAATTGAAGATCCAGTATCCAGCTCCAAGACTCAAGTCGCCGTTATCTGTCCCACATTGAAGGTTCAGTATCCAGCTCCAAGACACAAGTAGCCTTTACCATTACAAAATTGAAGGTCCAGTATCCAGCTCCAAGACACAAGTAACCTTAACCACATTGAAGGTCCAGTATCCAGCTCCAAGACACACATTGCCTTTACCTTTCCCACATTGAAGGTTCAATATCCAGCTCCAATACACAAGTAGCCTTTCCCTTTACCAAATTGAAGGTCCAGTATCCAGCTCCAAGACACAAGTAACCTTGACCTTTATCACATAGAAGGTCCAGTATCCAGCTCCAAGACACAAGTCGCCTTTACCTTTCCCACTTTGAAGGTCCAGTATCCATCCGCAAGTCATAAGTAACGTTTACATTTCCCACATTGAAGGTCCAGTGTCCTGCCCAAGTCATCAGTAACCTTTACCTTACCAACATTGAAGGTCCAGCATCTAGCTTCAAGAGTCAAGTAAACTTTACCATTCCCACATTGAATGTCAGCGACCGAGTGCCAAGACACACATTGCCTTTACCTTTACCAAATTGAAGATCCAGTATCGAGCTCCAGGATGCAAGTAGCGTTTACCTTTCCCAAATTGAAGGTCCAGTGTCCAGCTCCAAGAAACACGTAGCCTTAACCTTTACCAAATTGAAGGTCCAGTATCCAGCCCCAAGACAGAAGTAACCATTACCAAATTGAAGGTCCAGTATCCAGCCCCAAGACAGAAGTAACCTTTACCACATTAAAGGTCCAGTATCCAGCTCCAAGACACAAGTCGCGGTTACCTGTCCCACATTGAAGGTTCAGTATCCAGCTCCAAGACACAAGTAGCCTTTACCTTTACCAAATTGAAGGTCCAGTATCCAGCTCCAAGACACAAGTAGCCTTTACCTTTACCACATTGAAGTTCCAGTATCCAGCTCCAAGACACACGTTGCCTTTACCTTTCCCACATTGAAAGTACAGTATCCAGCTCGAAGATTCAAGTAGCCTTTAACTTTCCCACGTTGAAGGTCCAGTATTCAGCTCCAAGACATAAGTAGCCTTAACCTTCAGCAAATTGAAGGTCCAGTATCCAGCTCCAAGACACAAGTCGCCGTTACTTTTACCAAACTGAAGGTCCAGTATACAGCTCCAAGACACACGTGGCAACTACCTTTCCCACATTGAAGGTCCAGGATCCAGCTCCAAGACACAAGTAGGCTTTAACTAATTGAACATCCAGTATCCAGCTGCAAGACACAAATAACCTTTACCTTTACCACATTGAAGGTCCGATATCCAGCTCCAAGACACAAGTAGCCTTTACCTTTCCCACGTTGAAGGTCCAGTATTCAGCTCCAAGAGTCAAGTAGAGTTTACCGTTCCCAAATTGAAGGTTCAGTATCCAGCTCCAAGACACAAGTATCCTTTACCTTTACCACAATGAAGGTCCAGTATCCAGCTCCAAGACACACGTTGCCATTACCTTTCCCACATTGAAGGTCCAGGATCCAGCTCCAAGACACAAGTAGCCTTTACCTTTCCCACATTGAGGGTCCAATATTCAGCACCAAGAGTCAAGTAGAGTTTACCGTTCCCACATTGAAGGTTCAGTATCCAGCTCCAAGACACAAGTAACCTTAACCACATTGAAGGTCCAGTTTACAGCTCCAAGACCTCTCCCACATTGAAGGTTCAGTATCCAGTTCCAAGACACAAGTATCCTTAACCTTTACGACATTGAAGGTCCAGTATCCAGCTCCAAGACACACGTTGCCTTTACCTTTCCCACATTGAAAGTACAGTATCCAGCTCCAAGACAAAAGTAGCCTTTACCTTTCCCACATTGAGGGTCCAGTATCCAGCTCCAAGAGCTAAGTAGCCTTTACTTTTCTCACATTGAAGTTCCAGTATCCAGCTCCAAGACACAAGTAGCCTTTACCTTTCCCACATTGAGGGTCCAGTATCCAGCTCCAAGACCTAAGTAGACTTTACCTTTCTCACATTGAAGTTCCAGTATCCAGCTCCAAGACACAAGTAGCCTTTACCTTTCCCACATTGAAGGTCCAGTACCCAGCACCAAGACACAAGTCGCCGTTACCTATCCCACATTGAAGGTTCAGTATGCAGCTCCAAGACACAAGTAGCCTTTTCCTTTACAAAATTGAAGGTCCAGTATCCAGCTCCAAGACACAAGTAACCTTAACCACATTGAAGGTCCAGTATCCAGCTCCAAGACACACGTTGCCTTTACCTTTGCCACATTGAAGGTCCAATATCCTGCTCCAAGATGCAAGTAGCCTTTACCTTTCCCAAATTGAAGGTCCAATATCCAGCTCCAAGACACAAGTAGCCTTTACCTTTCCCACACTGAAGGTCCAGTATCCAGCTCCAAGGCTCAAGTAAACTTTCCAACATTGAAAGTCCAGTATCCAGCTCCAAGACACAAGTTGCCGTTACCTGTCCCACATTGAAGGTTCAGTATCCAGCTCCAAGACACAAGTAGCTTTACCTTTACAAAATCGATGGTCCAGTATCCAGCTCCAAGACACAAGTAACCTTTACCTTTACCACATTAAAGGTCCAGTATCCAGCTCCAAGACACAGGTAGCCTTTACTTTTCCCACATTGAAAGTACAGTATCCAGCTTACCTTTCCCACATTGAGGGTCCAGTATCCAGCTGTAAGACACAAATAACCTTTACCATTCCCACATTGAAGGTCCAGTGTCCTGCCCCAAGTCATAAGTAACCTTTACCTTACCCACATTGAAGGTCCAGTATCTAGCTCCAAGAGTCAAGTAAACTTTACCTTTCCCACACTGAATGTCAGCGACCTAGTGCCAAGAAACACATTGACTTTTCCTTTAACAAATTGAAGATCCAGTATCCAGCTCCAAGACACAAGTCGCCGTTACCTGTCCCACATTGAAGGTTCAGTATCCAGCTCCAAGACACAAGTAGCCTTTACCATTACAAAATTGAAGGTCCAGTATCCAGCTCCAAGACACAAGTAACCTTAACCACATTGAAGGTCCAGTATCCAGCTCCAAGACACACGTTGCCTTTACTTTTCCCACATTGAAAGTACAGTATCCAGCTTACCTTTCCCACATTGAGGGTCCAGTATCCAGCTGCAAGACACAAATAACCTTTTCCTTTCCCACATTGAAGGTCCAGTGTCCTGCCCCAAGTCATAAGTAACCTTTACCTTACCCACATTGAAGGTCCAGTTTCTAGCTCCAAGAGTCAAGTAAACTTTACCTTTCCCACATTGAATGTCAGCGACCTAGTGCCAAGACACACATTGACTTTAACTTTACCAAATTGAAGATCCAGTATCCAGCACCAAGATTCAAGTAGCCTTTACCTTTCCCAAATTGAAGGTCCAGTATCCAGCTCCAAGAAACACGTAGCCTTAACCTTTACCAAATTGAAGGTCCAGTATCCAGCTCCAAGAAAAACGTGGCCTTTACATTTCCCGCATTGAAGGTCCAGCATCCAGCTCCAAGAAACACGTAGCCTTAACCTTTCACATATTGAAGGTCCAGTATCCAGCTCCAAGACAAATGTTGCCTTTACCACATTGAATGTAAGCGACCTAGTGCCAATACACACATTGACTTTAACTTTACCAAATTGAAGATCCAGTATCCAGCACCAAGATTCAAGTAGCCTTTACCTTTCCCAAATTGAAGGTCCAGTATCCAGCTCCAAGAAACACGTAGCCTTAACCTTTACCAAATTGAAGGTCCAGTATCCAGCTCCAAGAAAAACGTGGCCTTTACATTTCCCGCATTGAAGGTCCAGTATCCAGCTCCAAGACACACGTTGCCTTTACCTTTCCCACATTGAAAGTACAGTATCCAGCTCCAAGACAAAAGTAGCCTTTACCTTTCCCACATTGAGGGTCCAGTATCCAGCTCCAAGAGCTAAGTAGCCTTTACTTTTCTCACATTGAAGTTCCAGTATCCAGCTCCAAGACACAAGTAGCCTTTACCTTTCCCACATTGAGGGTCCAGTATCCAGCTCCAAGACCAAAGTAGACTTTACCTTTCTCACATTGAAGTTCCAGTATCCAGCTCCAAGACACAAGTAGCCTTTACCTTTCCCACATTGAGGGTCCAGTATCCAGCTCCAAGACCTAAGTAGACTTTACCTTTCTCACATTGAAGTTCCAGTATCCAGCTCCAAGACACAAGTAGCCTTTACCTTTCCCACATTGAAGGTCCAGTACCCACCACCAAGACACAAGTCGCCGTTACCTATCCCACATTGAAGGTTCAGTATGCAGCTCCAAGACACAAGTAGCCTTTTCCTTTACAAAATTGAAGGTCCAGTATCCAGCTCCAAGACACAAGTAACCTTAACCACATTGAAGGTCCAGTATCCAGCTCCAAGACACACGTTGCCTTTACCTTTGCCACATTGAAGGTCCAATATCCTGCTCCAAGATGCAAGTAGCCTTTACCTTTCCCAAATTGAAGGTCCAATATCCAGCTCCAAGACACAAGTAGCCTTTACCTTTCCCACACTGAAGGTCCAGTATCCAGCTCCAAGGCTCAAGTAAACTTTCCAACATTGAAAGTCCAGTATCCAGCTCCAAGACACAAGTTGCCGTTACCTGTCCCACATTGAAGGTTCAGTATCCAGCTCCAAGACACAAGTAGCTTTACCTTTACAAAATCGATGGTCCAGTATCCAGCTCCAAGACACAAGTAACCTTTACCTTTACCACATTGAAGGTCCAGTATCCAGCTCCAAGACACAGGTAGCCTTTCCCTTTACCACATTGAAAGTCCAGTATCCAACTCCAAGACACACGTTGCCTTTACTTTTCCCACATTGAAAGTACAGTATCCAGCTTACCTTTCCCACATTGAGGGTCCAGTATCCAGCTGTAAGACACAAATAACCTTTACCATTCCCACATTGAAGGTCCAGTGTCCTGCCCCAAGTCATAAGTAACCTTTACCTTACCCACATTGAAGGTCCAGTATCTAGCTCCAAGAGTCAAGTAAACTTTACCTTTCCCACACTGAATGTCAGCGACCTAGTGCCAAGAAACACATTGACTTTTCCTTTAACAAATTGAAGATCCAGTATCCAGCTCCAAGACACAAGTCGCCGTTACCTGTCCCACATTGAAGGTTCAGTATCCAGCTCCAAGACACAAGTAGCCTTTACCATTACAAAATTGAAGGTCCAGTATCCAGCTCCAAGACACAAGTAACCTTAACCACATTGAAGGTCCAGTATCCAGCTCCAAGACACACGTTGCCTTTACTTTTCCCACATTGAAAGTACAGTATCCAGCTTACCTTTCCCACATTGAGGGTCCAGTATCCAGCTGCAAGACACAAATAACCTTTTCCTTTCCCACATTGAAGGTCCAGTGTCCTGCCCCAAGTCATAAGTAACCTTTACCTTACCCACATTGAAGGTCCAGTTTCTAGCTCCAAGAGTCAAGTAAACTTTACCTTTCCCACATTGAATGTCAGCGACCTAGTGCCAAGACACACATTGACTTTAACTTTACCAAATTGAAGATCCAGTATCCAGCACCAAGATTCAAGTAGCCTTTACCTTTCCCAAATTGAAGGTCCAGTATCCAGCTCCAAGAAACACGTAGCCTTAACCTTTACCAAATTGAAGGTCCAGTATCCAGCTCCAAGAAAAACGTGGCCTTTACATTTCCCGCATTGAAGGTCCAGCATCCAGCTCCAAGAAACACGTAGCCTTAACCTTTCACATATTGAAGGTCCAGTATCCAGCTCCAAGACAAATGTTGCCTTTACCACATTGAATGTCAGCGACCTAGTGCCAATACACACATTCCCTTTACCGTTACCAAATTGAAGATCCAGTATCCAGCTGCAAGATGCAAGTAGCCTTAACCTTTCCCAAATTGAAGGTCCGGTATCCAGCTCCAAGAACCACGTAGCCTTAACCTTTACCAAATTGAAGATCCAGTATCCAGCTCCAAGACACAAGTAGCCTTTACTTTTCCCACACTGAAGGTCCAGTATCCAGCCCCAAGACACAAGTAACCTTTCCCACATTGAAGGTCCAGTATCCAGCTCCAAGAAACACGTAGCTTTAACCTTTACCAAATTGAAGGTCCAGTATCCAGCTGCAAGAAAAACGTAGCCTTACCTTTCCCGCATTGAAGGTCCAGTATCCAGCTCCAAGACACACGTTGCCTTTACCTTTACCACATTGAAAGTCCAGTATCCAACTCCAAGACACACGTTGCCTTTACTTTTCCCACATTGAAAGTACAGTATCCAGCTTACCTTTCCCACACTGAATGTCAGCGACCTAGTGCCAAGACACACATTGACTTTTCCTTTAACAAATTGAAGATCCAGTATCCAGCTCCAAGACACAAGTCGCCGTTACCTGTCCCACATTGTAGGTTCAGTATCCAGCTCCAAGACACAAGTATCCTTTACCATTACAAAATTGAAGGTCCAGTATCCAGCTCCAAGACACACATTGCCTTTACCTTTCCCACATTGAAGGTTCAATATCCAGCTCCAATACACAAGTAGCCTTTCCCTTTACCAAATTGAAGGTCCAGTATCCAGCTCCAAGACACAAGTAACCTTGACCTTTATCACATAGAAGGTCCAGTATCCAGCTCCAAGACACAAGTCGCCTTTACCTTTCCCACTTTGAAGGTCCAGTATCCATCCGCAAGTCATAAGTAACGTTTACATTTCCCACATTGAAGGTCCAGTGTCCTGCCCAAGTCATCAGTAACCTTTACCTTACCAACATTGAAGGTCCAGCATCTAGCTCCAAGAGTCAAGTAAACTTTACCATTCCCACATTGAATGTCAGCGACCGAGTGCCAAGACACACATTGCCTTTACCTTTACCAAATTGAAGATCCAGTATCGAGCTCCAGGATGCAAGTAGCGTTTACCTTTCCCAAATTGAATGTCCAGTATCCAGCTCCAAGAAACACGTAGCCTTAACCTTTACCAAATTGAAGGTCCAGTATCCAGCCCCAAGACAGAAGTAACCTTTACCAAATTGAAGGTCCAGTATCCAGCCCCAAGACAGAAGTAACCTTTACCACATTAAAGGTCCAGTATCCAGCTCCAAGACACAAGTCGCGGTTACCTGTCCCACATTGAAGGTTCAGTATCCAGCTCCAAGACACAAGTAGCCTTTACCTTTACCAAATTGAAGGTCCAGTATCCAGCTCCAAGACACAAGTAGCCTTTACCTTTACCACATTGAAGTTCCAGTATCCAGCTCCAAGACACACGTTGCCTTTACCTTTCCCACATTGAAAGTACAGTATCCAGCTCGAAGATTCAAGCAGCCTTTAACTTTACCACGTTCAAGGTCCAGTATACAGCTCCAAGACATAAGTAGCCTTAACCTTCAGCTAATTGAACATCCAGTATCCAGCTGCAAGACACAAATAACCTTTACCTTTACCACATTGAAGGTCCGATATCCAGCTCCAAGACACAAGTAGCCTTTACCTTTCCCACGTTGAAGGTCCAGTATTCAGCTCCAAGAGTCAAGTAGAGTTTACCGTTCCCAAATTGAAGGTTCAGTATCCAGCTCCAAGACACAAGTAACCTTAACCACATTGAAGGTCCAGTATACAGCTACAAGACCTGTCGCACATTGAAGGTTCAGTATCCAGCTCCAAGACACAAGTATCCTTTACCTTTACCACAATGAAGGTCCAGTATCCAGCTCCAAGACACACGTTGCCTTTACCTTTCCCACATTGAAGGTCCAGTATCCATCTGCAAGTCATAAGTAACCTGTACATTTCCCACATTGAAGGTCCAGTGTCCTGCCCCAAGTCATAAGTAACCTTTACCTTACCCACATTGAAGGTCCAGTATCCAGCTCCAAGACACAAGTAGCCTTTACCTTTACCACATTGAAAGTCCAGTATCCAGCTCCAAGACACACATTGCCTTTACTTTTCCCACATTGAAAGTACAGTATCCAGCTTACCTTTCCCACATTGAGGGTCCAGTATCCAGCTGCAAGACACAAATAACCTTTTCCTTTCCCACATTGAAGGTCCAGTGTCCTGCCCCAAGTCATAAGTAACCTTTACCTTACCCACATTGAAGGTCCAGTTTCTAGCTCCAAGAGTCAAGTAAACTTTACCTTTCCCACATTGAATGTCAGCGACCTAGTGCCAAGACACACATTGACTTTACCTTTACCAAATTGAAGATCCAGTATCCAGCACCAAGATTCAAGTAGCCTTTACCTTTCCCAAATTGAAGGTCCAGTATCCAACTCCAAGAAACACGTAGCCTTAACCTTTACCAAATTGAAGGTCCAGTATCCAGCTCCAAGAAAAACGTGGCCTTTACATTTCCCGCATTGAAGGTCCAACATCCAGCTCCAAGAAACACGTAGCCTTAACCTTTCACATATTGAAGGTCCAGTATCCAGCTCCAAGACAAATGTTGCCTTTACCTTTACCACATTGAATGTCAGTGACCTAGTGCCAATACACACATTCCCTTTACCGTTACCAAATTGAAGATCTAGTATCCAGCTGCAAGATGCAAGTAGCCTTAACCTTTCCCAAATTGAAGATCCAGTATCCAGCTCCAAGACACAAGTAGCCTTTACCTTTCCCACACTGAAGGTCCAGTATCCAGCCCCAAGACACAAGTAACCTTTCCCACATTGAAGGTCCAGTATCCAGCTCCAAGAAACACGTAGCTTTAACCTTTACCAAATTGAAGGTCCAGTATCCAGCTCCAAGAAAAACGTAGCCTTTACCTTTCCCGCATTGAAGGTCCAGTATCCAGCTCCAAGACACACGTTGCCTTTACCTTTCCCACATTGAAAGTACAGTATCCAGCTCGAAGATTCAAGTAGCCTTTAATTTTCCCACATTGATGGTCGAATATCCTGCTCCAAGATGCAAGTAGCCTTTACCTTTCCCAAATTGAAGGTCCAGTATCCAGCTCCAAGAAACACGTAGCTTTAACCTTTACCAAATTGAAGGTCCAGTATCCAGCACCAAGAAAATCGTAGCCTTTACCTTTCCCGCATTGAAGGTCCAGTATCCAGCTCCAAGACACACTTTGCTTTTACATTTGCCAAATTGAAGGTCCAATATCCTGCTCCAAGATGCAAGTAGCCTTTACCTTTCCCAAATTGAAGGTCCAATATCCAGCTCCATGACACAAGTAGCCTTTACCTTTCCCACACTGAAGGTCCAGTGTCCAGCTCCAAGACTCAAGTAACCTTTCCCACATTGAAAGTCCAGTATCCAGCTCCAAGACACAAGTCGCCGTTACCTGTCGCACATTGAAGGTTCAGTATCCAGCTCCAAGACACAAGTAGCTTTACCTTTACAAAATTGAAGGTCCAGTATTCAGCTCCAAGACACAAGTAACCTTTACCTTTACAACATTGAAGGTCCAGTACCCAGCTCCAAGACACAAGTAGCCTTTACCTTTACCACATTGAAAGTCCAGTATCCAGCTCCAAGACACACGTTGCCTTTACTTTTCCCACATTGAAAGTACTGTATCCAGCTTACCTTTCCCACATTGAGGGTCCAGTATCCAGCTGCAAGACACAAATAACATTTACCTTTCCCACATTGAAGGTCCAGTGTCCTGCCCCAAGTCATAAGTAACCTTTACCTTACCCACATTGAAGGTCCAGTATCTAGCTCCTAGAGTCAAGTAAACTTTACCTTTCCCACATTGAATGTCAGCGACCTAGTGCCAAGACAGACATTGACTTTACCTTTACCAAAATGAAGATCCAGTATGAAGCTCCAAGACACAAGTCGCCGTTACCTGTCCCACATTGAAGATCCAGTATCCAGCTCCAAGACACTAGTCGCCGTTACCTGTGCCACATTGAAGATCCAGTATCCAGCTCCAAGATTAAAGTAGCCTTTAATTATCCCACATTGAAGGTCCAGTATACAGCTCCAAGACATAAGTAGCATTTACCTTTACCACATTGCAGGTCCAATATCCTGCTCCAAGATGCAAGTAGCCTTTACCTTTCCCAAATTGGAGGTCCAATATCCTGCTCCAAGACTCAAGTCGCCGTTACCTTTACCAAATTGAAGGTCCAGTATCCAGCTCCAAGACACAAGTAACCTTTACCTTTACAACACTGAAGGTCCAGTATACAGCTCCAAGACACACGTTGCCATTACCTTTCCCACATTGAAGGTCCAGGATCCAGCTCCAAGACACAAGTAGCCTTTACCTTTCCCACATTGAGGGTCCAGTATTCAGCACCAAGAGTCAAGTAGAGTTTACCGTTCCCACATTGAAGGTTCAGTATCCAGCTCCAAGACACAAGTAACCTTAACCACATTGAAGGTCCAGTTTACAGCTCCAAGACCTCTCCCACATTGAAGGTTCAGTATCCAGTTCCAAGACACAAGTATCCTTAACCTTTACCACATTGAAAGTCCAGTATCCAGCTCCAAGACACACGTTGCCTTTACCTTTCCCACATTGAAAGTACAGTATCCAGCTCCAAGACAAAAGTAGCCTTTACCTTTCCCACATTGAGGGTCCAGTATCCAGCTCCAAGAGCTAAGTAGCCTTTACTTTTCTCACATTGAAGTTCCAGTATCCAGCTCCAAGACACAAGTAGCCTTTACCTTTCCCACATTGAGGGTCCAGTATCCAGCTCCAAGACCAAAGTAGACTTTACCTTTCTCACATTGAAGTTCCAGTATCCAGCTCCAAGACACAAGTAGCCTTTACCTTTCCCACATTGAGGGTGCAGTATCCAGCTCCAAGACCTAAGTAGACTTTACCTTTCTCACATTGAAGTTCCAGTATCCAGCTCCAAGACACAAGTAGCCTTTACCTTTCCCACATTGAAGGTCCAGTACCCAGCACCAAGACACAAGTCGCCGTTACCTATCCCACATTGAAGGTTCAGTATGCAGCTCCAAGACACAAGTAGCCTTTTCCTTTACAAAATTGAAGGTCCAGTATCCAGCTCCAAGACACAAGTAACCTTAACCACATTGAAGGTCCAGTATCCAGCTCCAAGACACACGTTGCCTTTACCTTTGCCACATTGATGGTCCAATATCCTGCTCCAAGATGCAAGTAGCCTTTACCTTTCCCAAATTGAAGGTCCAATATCCAGCTCCAAGACACAAGTTGCCGTGACCTGTCCCACATTGAAGGTTCAGTATCCAGCTCCAAGACACAAGTAGCTTTACCTTTACAAAATCGATGGTCCAGTATCCAGCTCCAAGACACAAGTAACCTTTACCTTTACCACACTGAAGGTCCAGTATCCAGCTCCAAGACACAGGTAGCCTTTCCCTTTACCACATTGAAAGTCCAGTATCCAGCTCCAAGACACACGTTGCCTTTACTTTTCCCACATTGAAAGTACAGTATCCAGCTTACCTTTCCCACATTGAGGGTCCAGTATCCAGCTGTAAGACACAAATAACCTTTACCATTCCCACATTGAAGGTCCAGTGTCCTGCCCCAAGTCATAAGTAACCTTTACCTTACCCACATTGAAGGTCCAGTATCTAGCTCCAAGAGTCAAGTAAACTTTACCTTTCCCACACTGAATGTCAGCGACCTAGTGCCAAGAAACACATTGACTTTTCCTTTAACAAATTGAAGATCCAGCTCCAAGACACAAGTCGCCGTTACCTGTCCCACATTGAAGGTTCAGTATCCAGCTCCAAGACACAAGTAGCCTTTACCATTACAAAATTGAAGGTCCAGTATCCAGCTCCAAGACACAAGTAACCTTAACCACATTGAAGGTCCAGTATCCAGCTCCAAGACACACGTTGCCTTTACTTTTCCCACATTGAAAGTAAAGTATCCAGCTTACCTTTCCCACATTGAGGGTCCAGTATCCAGCTGCAAGACACAAATAACCTTTTCCTTTCCCACATTGAAGGTCCAGTGTCCTGCCCCAAGTCATAAGTAACCTTTACCTTACCCACATTGAAGGTCCAGTTTCTAGCTCCAAGAGTCAAGTAAACTTTACCTTTCCCACATTGAATGTCAGCGACCTAGTGCCAAGACACACATTGACTTTACCTTTACCAAATTGAAGATCCAGTATCCAGCACCAAGATTCAAGTAGCCTTTACCTTTCCCAAATTGAAGGTCCAGTATCCAGCTCCAAGAAACACGTAGCCTTAACCTTTACCAAATTGAAGGTCCAGTATCCAGCTCCAAGAAAAACGTGGCCTTTACATTTCCCGCATTGAAGGTCCAGCATCCAGCTCCAAGAAACACGTAGCCTTAACCTTTCACATATTGAAGGTCCAGTATCCAGCTCCAAGACAAATGTTGCCTTTACCTTTACCACATTGAATGTCAGCGACCTAGTGCCAATACACACATTCCCTTTACCGTTACCAAATTGAAGATCCAGTATCCAGCTGCAAGATGCAAGTAGCCTTAACCTTTCCCAAATTGAAGGTCCGGCATCCAGCTCCAAGAACCACGTAGCCTTAACCTTTACCAAATTGAAGATCCAGTATCCAGCTCCAAGACACAAGTAGCCTTTACGTTTCCCACACTGAAGGTCCAGTATCCAGCCCCAAGACACAAGTAAACTTTCCCACATTGAAGGTCCAGTATCCAGCTCCAAGAAACACGTAGCTTTAACCTTTACCAAATTGAAGGTCCAGTATCCAGCTCCAAGAAAAACGTAGCCTTTACCTTTCCCGCATTGAAGGTCCAGTATCCAGCTCCAAGACACACGTTGCCTTTACCTTTACCACATTGAAAGTCCAGTATCCAGCTCCAAGACACACGTTGCCTTTACTTTTCCCACATTGAAGGTCCAGTATCCAGCCCCAAGACACAAGTAACCTTTCCCACATTGAAGGTCCAGTATCCAGCTCCAAGAAACACGTAGCTTTAACCTTTACCAAATTGAAGGTCCAGTATCCAGCTCCAAGAAAAACGTAGCCTTTACCTTTCCCGCATTGAAGGTCCAGTATCCAGCTCCAAGACACACGTTACCTTTACCTTTACCACATTGAAAGTCCAGTATCCATCTCCAAGACACACGTTGCCTTTACTTTTCCCACATTGAAAGTACAGTATCCAGCTTACCTTTCCAACACTGAATGTCAGCGACCTAGTGCCAAGACACACATTGACTTTTCCTTTAACAAATTGAAGATCCAGTATCCAGCTCCAAGACACAAGTCGCCGTTACCTGTCCCACATTGAAGGTTCAGTATCCAGCTCCAAGACACAAGTAGCCTTTACCATTACAAAATTGAAGGTCCAGTATCCAGCTCCAAGACACAAGTAACCTTAACCACATTGAAGGTCCAGTATCCAGCTCCAAGACACACATTGCCTTTACCTTTCCCACATTGAAGGTTCAATATCCAGCTCCAATACACAAGCAGCCTTTCCCTTTACCAAATTGAAGGTCCAGTATCCAGCTCCAAGACACAAGTAACCTTGACCTTTATCACATAGAAGGTCCAGTATACAGCTCCAAGACACACGTGGCAACTACCTTTCCCACATTGAAGGTCCAGGATCCAGCTCCAAGACACAAGTAGGCTTTAACTAATTGAACATCCAGTATCCAGCTGCAAGACACAAATAACCTTTACCTTTACCACATTGAAGGTCCGATATCCAGCTCCAAGACACAAGTAGCCTTTACCTTTCCCACGTTGAAGGTCCAGTATTCAGCTCCAAGAGTCAAGTAGAGTTTACCGTTCCCAAATTGAAGGTTCAGTATCCAGCTCCAAGACACAAGTAACCTTAACCACATTGAAGGTCCAGTATCCAGCTCCAAGACACACATTGCCTTTACCTTTCCCACATTGAAGGTTCAATATCCAGCTCCAATACACAAGTAGCCTTTCCCTTTACCAAATTGAAGGTCCAGTATCCAGCTCCAAGACACAAGTCGCCGTTACTTTTACCAAACTGAAGGTCCAGTATACAGCTCCAAGACACACGTGGCAACTACCTTTCCCACATTGAAGGTCCAGGATCCAGCTCCAAGACACAAGTAGGCTTTAACTAATTGAACATCCAGTATCCAGCTGCAAGACACAAATAACCTTTACCTTTACCACATTGAAGGGCCGATATCCAGCTCCAAGACACAAGTAGCCTTTACCTTTCCCACGTTGAAGGTCCAGTATTCAGCTCCAAGAGTCAAGTAGAGTTTACCGTTCCCAAATTGAAGGTTCAGTATCCAGCTCCAAGACACAAGTAACCTTAACCACATTGAAGGTCCAGTATACAGCTACAAGACCTGTCGCACATTGAAGGTTCAGTATCCAGCTCCAAGACACAAGTATCCTTTACCTTTACCACAATGAAGGTCCAGTATCCAGCTCCAAGACACACGTTGCCTTTACCTTTCCCACATTGAAGGTCCAGTATCCATCTGCAAGTCATAAGTAACCTGTACATTTCCCACATTGAAGGTCCAGTGTCCTGCCCCAAGTCATAAGTAACCTTTACCTTACCCACATTGAAGGTCCAGTATCCAGCTCCAAGACACAAGTAGCCTTTACCTTTACCACATTGAAAGTCCAGTATCCAGCTCCAAGACACACGTTGCCTTTACTTTTCCCACATTGAAAGTACAGTATCCAGCTTACCTTTCCCACATTGAGGGTCCAGTATCCAGCTGCAAGACACAAATAACCTTTTCCTTTCCCACATTGAAGGTCCAGTGTCCTGCCCCAAGTCATAAGTAACCTTTACCTTACCCACATTGAAGGTCCAGTTTCTAGCTCCAAGAGTCAAGTAAACTTTACCTTTCCCACATTGAATGTCAGCGACCTAGTGCCAAGACACACATTGACTTTACCTTTACTAAATTGAAGATCCAGTATCCAGCACCAAGATTCAAGTAGCCTTTACCTTTCCCAAATTGAAGGTCCAGTATCCAACTCCAAGAAACACGTAGCCTTAACCTTTACCAAATTGAAGGTCCAGTATCCAGCTCCAAGAAAAACGTGGCCTTTACATTTCCCGCATTGAAGGTCCAACATCCAGCACCAAGAAACACGTAGCCTTAACCTTTCACATATTGAAGGTCCAGTATCCAGCTCCAAGACAAATGTTGCCTTTACCTTTACCACATTGAATGTCAGTGACCTAGTGCCAATACACACATTCCCTTTACCGTTACCAAATTGAAGATCTAGTATCCAGCTGCAAGATGCAAGTAGCCTTAACCTTTCCCAAATTGAAGATCCAGTATCCAGCTCCAAGACACAAGTAGCCTTTACCTTTCCCACACTGAAGGTCCAGTATCCAGCCCCAAGACACAAGTAACCTTTCCCACATTGAAGGTCCAGTATCCAGCTCCAAGAAACACGTAGCTTTAACCTTTACCAAATTGAAGGTCCAGTATCCAGCTCCAAGAAAAACGTAGCCTTTACCTTTCCCGCATTGAAGGTCCAGTATCCAGCTCCAAGACACACGTTGCCATTACCTTTCCCACATTGAAGGTCCAGGATCCAGCTCCAAGACACAAGTAACCTTTACCTTTACAACACTGAAGGTCCAGTATACAGCTCCAAGACACACGTTGCCATTACCTTTCCCACATTGAAGGTCCAGGATCCAGCTCCAAGACACAAGTAGCCTTTACCTTTCCCACATTGAGGGTCCAGTATTCAGCACCAAGAGTCAAGTAGAGTTTACCGTTCCCACATTGAAGGTTCAGTATCCAGCTCCAAGACACAAGTAACCTTAACCACATTGAAGGTCCAGTTTACAGCTCCAAGACCTCTCCCACATTGAAGGTTCAGTATCCAGTTCCAAGACACAAGTATCCTTAACCTTTACCACATTGAAGGTCCAGTATCCAGCTCCAAGACACACGTTGCCTTTACCTTTCCCACATTGAAAGTACAGTATCCAGCTCCAAGACAAAAGTAGCCTTTACCTTTCCCACATTGAGGGTCCAGTATCCAGCTCCAAGAGCTAAGTAGCCTTTACTTTTCTCACATTGAAGTTCCAGTATCCAGCTCCAAGACACAAGTAGCCTTTACCTTTCCCACATTGAGGGTCCAGTATCCAGCTCCAAGACCAAAGTAGACTTTACCTTTCTCACATTGAAGTTCCAGTATCCAGCTCCAAGACACAAGTAGCCTTTACCTTTCCCACATTGAGGGTGCAGTATCCAGCTCCAAGACCTAAGTAGACTTTACCTTTCTCACATTGAAGTTCCAGTATCCAGCTCCAAGACACAAGTAGCCTTTACCTTTCCCACATTGAAGGTCCAGTACCCAGCACCAAGACACAAGTCGCCGTTACCTATCCCACATTGAAGGTTCAGTATGCAGCTCCAAGACACAAGTAGCCTTTTCCTTTACAAAATTGAAGGTCCAGTATCCAGCTCCAAGACACAAGTAACCTTAACCACATTGAAGGTCCAGTATCCAGCTCCAAGACACACGTTGCCTTTACCTTTGCCACATTGATGGTCCAATATCCTGCTCCAAGATGCAAGTAGCCTTTACCTTTCCCAAATTGAAGGTCCAATATCCAGCTCCAAGACACAAGTTGCCGTGACCTGTCCCACATTGAAGGTTCAGTATCCAGCTCCAAGACACAAGTAGCTTTACCTTTACAAAATCGATGGTCCAGTATCCAGCTCCAAGACACAAGTAACCTTTACCTTTACCACACTGAAGGTCCAGTATCCAGCTCCAAGACACAGGTAGCCTTTCCCTTTACCACATTGAAAGTCCAGTATCCAGCTCCAAGACACACGTTGCCTTTACTTTTCCCACATTGAAAGTACAGTATCCAGCTTACCTTTCCCACATTGAGGGTCCAGTATCCAGCTGTAAGACACAAATAACCTTTACCATTCCCACATTGAAGGTCCAGTGTCCTGCCCCAAGTCATAAGTAACCTTTACCTTACCCACATTGAAGGTTCAGTATCTAGCTCCAAGAGTCAAGTAAACTTTACCTTTCCCACACTGAATGTCAGCGACCTAGTGCCAAGAAACACATTGACTTTTCCTTTAACAAATTGAAGATCCAGCTCCAAGACACAAGTCGCCGTTACCTGTCCCACATTGAAGGTTCAGTATCCAGCTCCAAGACACAAGTAGCCTTTACCATTACAAAATTGAAGGTCCAGTATCCAGCTCCAAGACACAAGTAACCTTAACCACATTGAAGGTCCAGTATCCAGCTCCAAGACACACGTTGCCTTTACTTTTCCCACATTGAAAGTACAGTATCCAGCTTACCTTTCCCACATTGAGGGTCCAGTATCCAGCTGCAAGACACAAATAACATTTTCCTTTCCCACATTGAAGGTCCAGTGTCCTGCCCCAAGTCATAAGTAACCTTTACCTTACCCACATTGAAGGTCCAGTTTCTAGCTCCAAGAGTCAAGTAAACTTTACCTTTCCCACATTGAATGTCAGCGACCTAGTGCCAAGACACACATTGACTTTAACTTTACCAAATTGAAGATCCAGTATCCAGCACCAAGATTCAAGTAGCCTTTACCTTTCCCAAATTGAAGGTCCAGTATCCAGCTCCAAGAAACACGTAGCCTTAACCTTTACCAAATTGAAGGTCCAGTATCCAGCTCCAAGAAAAACGTGGCCTTTACATTTCCCGCATTGAAGGTCCAGCATCCAGCTCCAAGAAACACGTAGCCTTAACCTTTCACATATTGAAGGTCCAGTATCCAGCTCCAAGACAAATGTTGCCTTTACCACATTGAATGTCAGCGACCTAGTGCCAATACACACATTCCCTTTACCGTTACCAAATTGAAGATCCAGTATCCAGCTGCAAGATGCAAGTAGCCTTAACCTTTCCCAAATTGAAGGTCCGGTATCCAGCTCCAAGAACCACGTAGCCTTAACCTTTACCAAATTGAAGATCCAGTATCCAGCTCCAAGACACAAGTAGCCTTTACTTTTCCCACACTGAAGGTCCAGTATCCAGCCCCAAGACACAAGTAACCTTTCCCACATTGAAGGTCCAGTATCCAGCTCCAAGAAACACGTAGCTTTAACCTTTACCAAATTGAAGGTCCAGTATCCAGCTGCAAGAAAAACGTAGCCTTTACCTTTCCCGCATTGAAGGTCCAGTATCCAGCTCCAAGACACACGTTGCCTTTACCTTTACCACATTGAAAGTCCAGTATCCAACTCCAAGACACACGTTGCCTTTACTTTTCCCACATTGAAAGTACAGTATCCAGCTTACCTTTCCCACACTGAATGTCAGCGACCTAGTGCCAAGACACACATTGACTTTTCCTTTAACAAATTGAAGATCCAGTATCCAGCTCCAAGACACAAGTCGCCGTTACCTGTCCCACATTGTAGGTTCAGTATCCAGCTCCAAGACACAAGTATCCTTTACCATTACAAAATTGAAGGTCCAGTATCCAGCTCCAAGACACACATTGCCTTTACCTTTCCCACATTGAAGGTTCAATATCCAGCTCCAATACACAAGTAGCCTTTCCCTTTACCAAATTGAAGGTCCAGTATCCAGCTCCAAGACACAAGTAACCTTGACCTTTATCACATAGAAGGTCCAGTATCCAGCTCCAAGACACAAGTCGCCTTTACCTTTCCCACTTTGAAGGTCCAGTATCCATCCGCAAGTCATAAGTAACGTTTACATTTCCCACATTGAAGGTCCAGTGTCCTGCCCAAGTCATCAGTAACCTTTACCTTACCAACATTGAAGGTCCAGCATCTAGCTCCAAGAGTCAAGTAAACTTTACCATTCCCACATTGAATGTCAGCGACCGAGTGCCAAGACACACATTGCCTTTACCTTTACCAAATTGAAGATCCAGTATCGAGCTCCAGGATGCAAGTAGCGTTTACCTTTCCCAAATTGAATGTCCAGTATCCAGCTCCAAGAAACACGTAGCCTTAACCTTTACCAAATTGAAGGTCCAGTATCCAGCCCCAAGACAGAAGTAACCTTTACCAAATTGAAGGTCCAGTATCCAGCCCCAAGACAGAAGTAACCTTTACCACATTAAAGGTCCAGTATCCAGCTCCAAGACACAAGTCGCGGTTACCTGTCCCACATTGAAGGTTCAGTATCCAGCTCCAAGACACAAGTAGCCTTTACCTTTACCAAATTGAAGGTCCAGTATCCAGCTCCAAGACACAAGTAGCCTTTACCTTTACCACATTGAAGTTCCAGTATCCAGCTCCAAGACACACGTTGCCTTTACCTTTCCCACATTGAAAGTACAGTATCCAGCTCGAAGATTCAAGTAGCCTTTAACTTTACCACGTTCAAGGTCCAGTATACAGCTCCAAGACATAAGTAGCCTTAACCTTCAGCAAATTGAAGGTCCAGTATCCAGCTCCAAGACACAAGTCGCCGTTACTTTTACCAAACTGAAGGTCCAGTATACAGCTCCAAGACACACGTGGCAACTACCTTTCCCACATTGAAGGTCCAGGATCCAGCTCCAAGACACAAGTAGGCTTTAACTAATTGAACATCCAGTATCCAGCTGCAAGACACAAATAACCTTTACCTTTACCACATTGAAGGTCCGATATCCAGCTCCAAGACACAAGTAGCCTTTACCTTTCCCACGTTGAAGGTCCAGTATTCAGCTCCAAGAGTCAAGTAGAGTTTACCGTTCCCAAATTGAAGGTTCAGTATCCAGCTCCAAGACACAAGTAACCTTAACCACATTGAAGGTCCAGTATACAGCTACAAGACCTGTCGCACATTGAAGGTTCAGTATCCAGCTCCAAGACACAAGTATCCTTTACCTTTACCACAATGAAGGTCCAGTATCCAGCTCCAAGACACACGTTGCCTTTACCTTTCCCACATTGAAGGTCCAGTATCCATCTGCAAGTCATAAGTAACCTGTACATTTCCCACATTGAAGGTCCAGTGTCCTGCCCCAAGTCATAAGTAACCTTTACCTTACCCACATTGAAGGTCCAGTATCCAGCTCCAAGACACAAGTAGCCTTTACCTTTACCACATTGAAAGTCCAGTATCCAGCTCCAAGACACACGTTGCCTTTACTTTTCCCACATTGAAAGTACAGTATCCAGCTTACCTTTCCCACATTGAGGGTCCAGTATCCAGCTGCAAGACACAAATAACCTTTTCCTTTCCCACATTGAAGGTCCAGTGTCCTGCCCCAAGTCATAAGTAACCTTTACCTTACCCACATTGAAGGTCCAGTTTCTAGCTCAAAGAGTCAAGTAAACTTTACCTTTCCCACATTGAATGTCAGCGACCTAGTGCCAAGACACACATTGACTTTACCTTTACCAAATTGAAGATCCAGTATCCAGCACCAAGATTCAAGTAGCCTTTACCTTTCCCAAATTGAAGGTCCAGTATCCAACTCCAAGAAACACGTAGCCTTAACCTTTACCAAATTGAAGGTCCAGTATCCAGCTCCAAGAAAAACGTGGCCTTTACATTTCCCGCATTGAAGGTCCAACATCCAGCTCCAAGAAACACGTAGCCTTAACCTTTCACATATTGAAGGTCCAGTATCCAGCTCCAAGACAAATGTTGCCTTTACCTTTACCACATTGAATGTCAGTGACCTAGTGCCAATACACACATTCCCTTTACCGTTACCAAATTGAAGATCTAGTATCCAGCTGCAAGATGCAAGTAGCCTTAACCTTTCCCAAATTGAAGATCCAGTATCCAGCTCCAAGACACAAGTAGCCTTTACCTTTCCCACACTGAAGGTCCAGTATCCAGCCCCAAGACACAAGTAACCTTTCCCACATTGAAGGTCCAGTATCCAGCTCCAAGAAACACGTAGCTTTAACCTTTACCAAATTGAAGGTCCAGTATCCAGCTCCAAGAAAAACGTAGCCTTTACCTTTCCCGCATTGAAGGTCCAGTATCCAGCTCCAAGACACACGTTGCCTTTACCTTTCCCACATTGAAAGTACAGTATCCAGCTCGAAGATTCAAGTAGCCTTTAATTTTCCCACATTGATGGTCGAATATCCTGCTCCAAGATGCAAGTAGCCTTTACCTTTCCCAAATTGAAGGTCCAGTATCCAGCTCCAAGAAACACGTAGCTTTAACCTTTACCAAATTGAAGGTCCAGTATCCAGCACCAAGAAAATCGTAGCCTTTACCTTTCCCGCATTGAAGGTCCAGTATCCAGCTCCAAGACACACTTTGCTTTTACATTTGCCAAATTGAAGGTCCAATATCCTGCTCCAAGATGCAAGTAGCCTTTACCTTTCCCAAATTGAAGGTCCAATATCCAGCTCCATGACACAAGTAGCCTTTACCTTTCCCACACTGAAGGTCCAGTGTCCAGCTCCAAGACTCAAGTAACCTTTCCCACATTGAAAGTCCAGTATCCAGCTCCAAGACACAAGTCGCCGTTACCTGTCGCACATTGAAGGTTCAGTATCCAGCTCCAAGACACAAGTAGCTTTACCTTTACAAAATTGAAGGTCCAGTATTCAGCTCCAAGACACAAGTAACCTTTACCTTTACAACATTGAAGGTCCAGTACCCAGCTCCAAGACACAAGTAGCCTTTACCTTTACCACATTGAAAGTCCAGTATCCAGCTCCAAGACACACGTTGCCTTTACTTTTCCCACATTGAAAGTACTGTATCCAGCTCCAAGACACTAGTCGCCGTTACCTGTGCAACATTGAAGATCCAGTATCCAGCTCCAAGATTAAAGTAGCCTTTAATTATCCCACATTGAAGGTCCAGTATACAGCTCCAAGACATAAGTAGCATTTACCTTTACCACATTGCAGGTCCAATATCCTGCTCCAAGATGCAAGTAGCCTTTACCTTTCCCAAATTGGAGGTCCAATATCCTGCTCCAAGACTCAAGTCGCCGTTACCTTTACCAAATTGAAGGTCCAGTATCCAGCTCCAAGACACAAGTAACCTTTACCTTTACAACACTGAAGGTCCAGTATACAGCTCCAAGACACACGTTGCCATTACCTTTCCCACATTGAAGGTCCAGGATCCAGCTCCAAGACACAAGTAGCCTTTACCTTTCCCACATTGAGGGTCCAGTATTCAGCACCAAGAGTCAAGTAGAGTTTACCGTTCCCACATTGAAGGTTCAGTATCCAGCTCCAAGACACAAGTAACCTTAACCACATTGAAGGTCCAGTTTACAGCTCCAAGACCTCTCCCACATTGAAGGTTCAGTATCCAGTTCCAAGACACAAGTATCCTTAACCTTTACCACATTGAAGGTCCAGTATCCAGCTCCAAGACACACGTTGCCTTTACCTTTCCCACATTGAAAGTACAGTATCCAGCTCCAAGACAAAAGTAGCCTTTACCTTTCCCACATTGAGGGTCCAGTATCCAGCTCCAAGAGCTAAGTAGCCTTTACTTTTCTCACATTGAAGTTCCAGTATCCAGCTCCAAGACACAAGTAGCCTTTACCTTTCCCACATTGAGGGTCCAGTATCCAGCTCCAAGACCAAAGTAGACTTTACCTTTCTCACATTGAAGTTCCAGTATCCAGCTCCAAGACACAAGTAGCCTTTACCTTTCCCACATTGAGGGTGCAGTATCCAGCTCCAAGACCTAAGTAGACTTTACCTTTCTCACATTGAAGTTCCAGTATCCAGCTCCAAGACACAAGTAGCCTTTACCTTTCCCACATTGAAGGTCCAGTACCCAGCACCAAGACACAAGTCGCCGTTACCTATCCCACATTGAAGGTTCAGTATGCAGCTCCAAGACACAAGTAGCCTTTTCCTTTACAAAATTGAAGGTCCAGTATCCAGCTCCAAGACACAAGTAACCTTAACCACATTGAAGGTCCAGTATCCAGCTCCAAGACACACGTTGCCTTTACCTTTGCCACATTGATGGTCCAATATCCTGCTCCAAGATGCAAGTAGCCTTTACCTTTCCCAAATTGAAGGTCCAATATCCAGCTCCAAGACACAAGTTGCCGTGACCTGTCCCACATTGAAGGTTCAGTATCCAGCTCCAAGACACAAGTAGCTTTACCTTTACAAAATCGATGGTCCAGTATCCAGCTCCAAGACACAAGTAACCTTTACCTTTACCACACTGAAGGTCCAGTATCCAGCTCCAAGACACAGGTAGCCTTTCCCTTTACCACATTGAAAGTCCAGTATCCAGCTCCAAGACACACGTTGCCTTTACTTTTCCCACATTGAAAGTACAGTATCCAGCTTACCTTTCCCACATTGAGGGTCCAGTATCCAGCTGTAAGACACAAATAACCTTTACGATTCCCACATTGAAGGTCCAGTGTCCTGCCCCAAGTCATAAGTAACCTTTACCTTACCCACATTGAAGGTCCAGTATCTAGCTCCAAGAGTCAAGTAAACTTTACCTTTCCCACACTGAATGTCAGCGACCTAGTGCCAAGAAACACATTGACTTTTCCTTTAACAAATTGAAGATCCAGCTCCAAGACACAAGTCGCCGTTACCTGTCCCACATTGAAGGTTCAGTATCCAGCTCCAAGACACAAGTAGCCTTTACCATTACAAAATTGAAGGTCCAGTATCCAGCTCCAAGACACAAGTAACCTTAACCACATTGAAGGTCCAGTATCCAGCTCCAAGACACACGTTGCCTTTACTTTTCCCACATTGAAAGTAAAGTATCCAGCTTACCTTTCCCACATTGAGGGTCCAGTATCCAGCTGCAAGACACAAATAACCTTTTCCTTTCCCACATTGAAGGTCCAGTGTCCTGCCCCAAGTCATAAGTAACCTTTACCTTACCCACATTGAAGGTCCAGTTTCTAGCTACAAGAGTCAAGTAAACTTTACCTTTCCCACATTGAATGTCAGCGACCTAGTGCCAAGACACACATTGACTTTACCTTTACCAAATTGAAGATCCAGTATCCAGCACCAAGATTCAAGTAGCCTTTACCTTTCCCAAATTGAAGGTCCAGTATCCAGCTCCAAGAAACACGTAGCCTTAACCTTTACCAAATTGAAGGTCCAGTATCCAGCTCCAAGAAAAACGTGGCCTTTACATTTCCCGCATTGAAGGTCCAGCATCCAGCTCCAAGAAACACGTAGCCTTAACCTTTCACATATTGAAGGTCCAGTATCCAGCTCCAAGAAAAATGTTGCCTTTACCTTTACCACATTGAATGTCAGCGACCTAGTGCCAATACACACATTCCCTTTACCGTTACCAAATTGAAGATCCAGTATCCAGCTGCAAGATGCAAGTAGCCTTAACCTTTCCCAAATTGAAGGTCCGGTATCCAGCTCCAAGAACCACGTAGCCTTAACCTTTACCAAATTGAAGATCCAGTATCCAGCTCCAAGACACAAGTAGCCTTTACGTTTCCCACACTGAAGGTCCAGTATCCAGCCCCAAGACACAAGTAAACTTTCCCACATTGAAGGTCCAGTATCCAGCTCCAAGAAACACGTAGCTTTAACCTTTACCAAATTGAAGGTCCAGTATCCAGCTCCAAGAAAAACGTAGCCTTTACCTTTCCCGCATTGAAGGTCCAGTATCCAGCTCCAAGACACACGTTGCCTTTACCTTTACCACATTGAAAGTCCAGTATCCAGCTCCAAGACACACGTTGCCTTTACTTTTCCCACATTGAAGGTCCAGTATCCAGCCCCAAGACACAAGTAACCTTTCCCACATTGAAGGTCCAGTATCCAGCTCCAAGAAACACGTAGCTTTAACCTTTACCAAATTGAAGGTCCAGTATCCAGCTCCAAGAAAAACGTAGCCTTTACCTTTCCCGCATTGAAGGTCCAGTATCCAGCTCCAAGACAAACGTTACCTTTACCTTTACCACATTGAAAGTCCAGTATCCATCTCCAAGACACACGTTGCCTTTACTTTTCCCACATTGAAAGTACAGTATCCAGCTTACCTTTCCAACACTGAATGTCAGCGACCTAGTGCCAAGACACACATTGACTTTTCCTTTAACAGATTGAAGATCCAGTATCCAGCTCCAAGACACAAGTCGCCGTTACCTGTCCCACATTGAAGGTTCAGTATCCAGCTCCAAGACACAAGTAGCCTTTACCATTACAAAATTGAAGGTCCAGTATCCAGCTCCAAGACACAAGTAACCTTAACCACATTGAAGGTCCAGTATCCAGCTCCAAGACACACATTGCCTTTACCTTTCCCACATTGAAGGTTCAATATCCAGCTCCAATACACAAGCAGCCTTTCCCTTTACCAAATTGAAGGTCCAGTATCCAGCTCCAAGACACAAGTAACCTTGACCTTTATCACATAGAAGGTCCAGTATACAGCTCCAAGACACACGTGGCAACTACCTTTCCCACATTGAAGGTCCAGGATCCAGCTCCAAGACACAAGTAGGCTTTAACTAATTGAACATCCAGTATCCAGCTGCAAGACACAAATAACCTTTACCTTTACCACATTGAAGGTCCGATATCCAGCTCCAAGACACAAGTAGCCTTTACCTTTCCCACGTTGAAGGTCCAGTATTCAGCTCCAAGAGTCAAGTAGAGTTTACCGTTCCCAAATTGAAGGTTCAGTATCCAGCTCCAAGACACAAGTAACCTTAACCACATTGAAGGTCCAGTATCCAGCTCCAAGACACACATTGCCTTTACCTTTCCCACATTGAAGGTTCAATATCCAGCTCCAATACACAAGTAGCCTTTCCCTTTACCAAATTGAAGGTCCAGTATCCAGCTCCAAGACACAAGTCGCCGTTACTTTTACCAAACTGAAGGTCCAGTATACAGCTCCAAGACACACGTGGCAACTACCTTTCCCACATTGAAGGTCCAGGATCCAGCTCCAAGACACAAGTAGGCTTTAACTAATTGAACATCCAGTATCCAGCTGCAAGACACAAATAACCTTTACCTTTACCACATTGAAGGGCCGATATCCAGCTCCAAGACACAAGTAGCCTTTACCTTTCCCACGTTGAAGGTCCAGTATTCAGCTCCAAGAGTCAAGTAGAGTTTACCGTTCCCAAATTGAAGGTTCAGTATCCAGCTCCAAGACACAAGTAACCTTAACCACATTGAAGGTCCAGTATACAGCTACAAGACCTGTCGCACATTGAAGGTTCAGTATCCAGCTCCAAGACACAAGTATCCTTTACCTTTACCACAATGAAGGTCCAGTATCCAGCTCCAAGACACACGTTGCCTTTACCTTTCCCACATTGAAGGTCCAGTATCCATCTGCAAGTCATAAGTAACCTGTACATTTCCCACATTGAAGGTCCAGTGTCCTGCCCCAAGTCATAAGTAACCTTTACCTTACCCACATTGAAGGTCCAGTATCCAGCTCCAAGACACAAGTAGCCTTTACCTTTACCACATTGAAAGTCCAGTATCCAGCTCCAAGACACACGTTGCCTTTACTTTTCCCACATTGAAAGTACAGTATCCAGCTTACCTTTCCCACATTGAGGGTCCAGTATCCAGCTGCAAGACACAAATAACCTTTTCCTTTCCCACATTGAAGGTCCAGTGTCCTGCCCCAAGTCATAAGTAACCTTTACCTTACCCACATTGAAGGTCCAGTTTCTAGCTCCAAGAGTCAAGTAAACTTTACCTTTCCCACATTGAATGTCAGCGACCTAGTGCCAAGACACACATTGACTTTACCTTTACCAAATTGAAGATCCAGTATCCAGCACCAAGATTCAAGTAGCCTTTACCTTTCCCAAATTGAAGGTCCAGTATCCAACTCCAAGAAACACGTAGCCTTAACCTTTACCAAATTGAAGGTCCAGTATCCAGCTCCAAGAAAAACGTGGCCTTTACATTTCCCGCATTGAAGGTCCAACATCCAGCTCCAAGAAACACGTAGCCTTAACCTTTCACATATTGAAGGTCCAGTATCCAGCTCCAAGACAAATGTTGCCTTTACCTTTAACACATTGAATGTCAGTGACCTAGTGCCAATACACACATTCCCTTTACCGTTACCAAATTGAAGATCTAGTATCCAGCTGCAAGATGCAAGTAGCCTTAACCTTTCCCAAATTGAAGATCCAGTATCCAGCTCCAAGACACAAGTAGCCTTTACCTTTCCCACACTGAAGGTCCAGTATCCAGCCCCAAGACACAAGTAACCTTTCCCACATTGAAGGTCCAGTATCCAGCTCCAAGAAACACGTAGCTTTAACCTTTACCAAATTGAAGGTCCAGTATCCAGCTCCAAGAAAAACGTAGCCTTTACCTTTCCCGCATTGAAGGTCCAGTATCCAGCTCCAAGACACACGTTGCCATTACCTTTCCCACATTGAAGGTCCAGGATCCAGCTCCAAGACACAAGTAACCTTTACCTTTACAACACTGAAGGTCCAGTATACAGCTCCAAGACACACGTTGCCATTACCTTTCCCACATTGAAGGTCCAGGATCCAGCTCCAAGACACAAGTAGCCTTTACCTTTCCCACATTGAGGGTCCAGTATTCAGCACCAAGAGTCAAGTAGAGTTTACCGTTCCCACATTGAAGGTTCAGTATCCAGCTCCAAGACACAAGTAACCTTAACCACATTGAAGGTCCAGTTTACAGCTCCAAGACCTCTCCCACATTGAAGGTTCAGTATCCAGTTCCAAGACACAAGTATCCTTAACCTTTACCACATTGAAGGTCCAGTATCCAGCTCCAAGACACACGTTGCCTTTACCTTTCCCACATTGAAAGTACAGTATCCAGCTCCAAGACAAAAGTAGCCTTTACCTTTCCCACATTGAGGGTCCAGTATCCAGCTCCAAGAGCTAAGTAGCCTTTACTTTTCTCACATTGAAGTTCCAGTATCCAGCTCCAAGACACAAGTAGCCTTTACCTTTCCCACATTGAGGGTCCAGTATCCAGCTCCAAGACCAAAGTAGACTTTACCTTTCTCACATTGAAGTTCCAGTATCCAGCTCCAAGACACAAGTAGCCTTTACCTTTCCCACATTGAGGGTGCAGTATCCAGCTCCAAGACCTAAGTAGACTTTACCTTTCTCACATTGAAGTTCCAGTATCCAGCTCCAAGACACAAGTAGCCTTTACCTTTCCCACATTGAAGGTCCAGTACCCAGCACCAAGACACAAGTCGCCGTTACCTATCCCACATTGAAGGTTCAGTATGCAGCTCCAAGACACAAGTAGCCTTTTCCTTTACAAAATTGAAGGTCCAGTATCCAGCTCCAAGACACAAGTAACCTTAACCACATTGAAGGTCCAGTATCCAGCTCCAAGACACACGTTGCCTTTACCTTTGCCACATTGATGGTCCAATATCCTGCTCCAAGATGCAAGTAGCCTTTACCTTTCCCAAATTGAAGGTCCAATATCCAGCTCCAAGACACAAGTTGCCGTGACCTGTCCCACATTGAAGGTTCAGTATCCAGCTCCAAGACACAAGTAGCTTTACCTTTACAAAATCGATGGTCCAGTATCCAGCTCCAAGACACAAGTAACCTTTACCTTTACCACACTGAAGGTCCAGTATCCAGCTCCAAGACACAGGTAGCCTTTCCCTTTACCACATTGAAAGTCCAGTATCCAGCTCCAAGACACACGTTGCCTTTACTTTTCCCACATTGAAAGTACAGTATCCAGCTTACCTTTCCCACATTGAGGGTCCAGTATCCAGCTGTAAGACACAAATAACCTTTACCATTCCAACATTGAAGGTCCAGTGTCCTGCCCCAAGTCATAAGTAACCTTTACCTTACCCACATTGAAGGTCCAGTATCTAGCTCCAAGAGTCAAGTAAACTTTACCTTTCCCACACTGAATGTCAGCGACCTAGTGCCAAGAAACACATTGACTTTTCCTTTAACAAATTGAAGATCCAGCTCCAAGACACAAGTCGCCGTTACCTGTCCCACATTGAAGGTTCAGTATCCAGCTCCAAGACACAAGTAGCCTTTACCATTACAAAATTGAAGGTCCAGTATCCAGCTCCAAGACACAAGTAACCTTAACCACATTGAAGGTCCAGTATCCAGCTCCAAGACACACGTTGCCTTTACTTTTCCCACATTGAAAGTAAAGTATCCAGCTTACCTTTCCCACATTGAGGGTCCAGTATCCAGCTGCAAGACACAAATAACCTTTTCCTTTCCCACATTGAAGGTCCAGTGTCCTGCCCCAAGTCATAAGTAACCTTTACCTTACCCACATTGAAGGTCCAGTTTCTAGCTCCAAGAGTCAAGTAAACTTTACCTTTCCCACATTGAATGTCAGCGACCTAGTGCCAAGACACACATTGACTTTACCTTTACCAAATTGAAGATCCAGTATCCAGCACCAAGATTCAAGTAGCCTTTACCTTTCCCAAATTGAAGGTCCAGTATCCAGCTCCAAGAAACACGTAGCCTTAACCTTTACCAAATTGAAGGTCCAGTATCCAGCTCCAAGAAAAACGTGGCCTTTACATTTCCCGCATTGAAGGTCCAGCATCCAGCTCCAAGAAACACGTAGCCTTAACCTTTCACATATTGAAGGTCCAGTATCCAGCTCCAAGACAAATGTTGCCTTTACCTTTACCACATTGAATGTCAGCGACCTAGTGCCAATACACACATTCCCTTTACCGTTACCAAATTGAAGATCCAGTATCCAGCTGCAAGATGCAAGTAGCCTTAACCTTTCCCAAATTGAAGGTCCGGTATCCAGCTCCAAGAACCACGTAGCCTTAACCTTTACCAAATTGAAGATCCAGTATCCAGCTCCAAGACACAAGTAGCCTTTACGTTTCCCACACTGAAGGTCCAGTATCCAGCCCCAAGACACAAGTAAACTTTCCCACATTGAAGGTCCAGTATCCAGCTCCAAGAAACACGTAGCTTTAACCTTTACCAAATTGAAGGTCCAGTATCCAGCTCCAAGAAAAACGTAGCCTTTACCTTTCCCGCATTGAAGGTCCAGTATCCAGCTCCAAGACACACGTTGCCTTTACCTTTACCACATTGAAAGTCCAGTATCCAGCTCCAAGACACACGTTGCCTTTACTTTTCCCACATTGAAGGTCCAGTATCCAGCCCCAAGACACAAGTAACCTTTCCCACATTGAAGGTCCAGTATCCAGCTCCAAGAAACACGTAGCTTTAACCTTTACCAAATTGAAGGTCCAGTATCCAGCTCCAAGAAAAACGTAGCCTTTACCTTTCCCGCATTGAAGGTCCAGTATCCAGCTCCAAGACACACGTTACCTTTACCTTTACCACATTGAAAGTCCAGTATCCATCTCCAAGACACACGTTGCCTTTACTTTTCCCACATTGAAAGTACAGTATCCAGCTTACCTTTCCAACACTGAATGTCAGCGACCTAGTGCCAAGACACACATTGACTTTTCCTTTAACAAATTGAAGATCCAGTATCCAGCTCCAAGACACAAGTCGCCGTTACCTGTCCCACATTGAAGGTTCAGTATCCAGCTCCAAGACACAAGTAGCCTTTACCATTACAAAATTGAAGGTCCAGTATCCAGCTCCAAGACACAAGTAACCTTAACCACATTGAAGGTCCAGTATCCAGCTCCAAGACACACATTGCCTTTACCTTTCCCACATTGAAGGTTCAATATCCAGCTCCAATACACAAGCAGCCTTTCCCTTTACCAAATTGAAGGTCCAGTATCCAGCTCCAAGACACAAGTAACCTTGACCTTTATCACATAGAAGGTCCAGTATACAGCTCCAAGACACACGTGGCAACTACCTTTCCCACATTGAAGGTCCAGGATCCAGCTCCAAGACACAAGTAGGCTTTAACTAATTGAACATCCAGTATCCAGCTGCAAGACACAAATAACCTTTACCTTTACCACATTGAAGGTCCGATATCCAGCTCCAAGACACAAGTAGCCTTTACCTTTCCCACGTTGAAGGTCCAGTATTCAGCTCCAAGAGTCAAGTAGAGTTTACCGTTCCCAAATTGAAGGTTCAGTATCCAGCTCCAAGACACAAGTAACCTTAACCACATTGAAGGTCCAGTATCCAGCTCCAAGACACACATTGCCTTTACCTTTCCCACATTGAAGGTTCAATATCCAGCTCCAATACACAAGTAGCCTTTCCCTTTACCAAATTGAAGGTCCAGTATCCAGCTCCAAGACACAAGTCGCCGTTACTTTTACCAAACTGAAGGTCCAGTATACAGCTCCAAGACACACGTGGCAACTACCTTTCCCACATTGAAGGTCCAGGATCCAGCTCCAAGACACAAGTAGGCTTTAACTAATTGAACATCCAGTATCCAGCTGCAAGACACAAATAACCTTTACCTTTACCACATTGAAGGGCCGATATCCAGCTCCAAGACACAAGTAGCCTTTACCTTTCCCACGTTGAAGGTCCAGTATTCAGCTCCAAGAGTCAAGTAGAGTTTACCGTTCCCAAATTGAAGGTTCAGTATCCAGCTCCAAGACACAAGTAACCTTAACCACATTGAAGGTCCAGTATACAGCTACAAGACCTGTCGCACATTGAAGGTTCAGTATCCAGCTCCAAGACACAAGTATCCTTTACCTTTACCACAATGAAGGTCCAGTATCCAGCTCCAAGACACACGTTGCCTTTACCTTTCCCACATTGAAGGTCCAGTATCCATCTGCAAGTCATAAGTAACCTGTACATTTCCCACATTGAAGGTCCAGTGTCCTGCCCCAAGTCATAAGTAACCTTTACCTTACCCACATTGAAGGTCCAGTATCCAGCTCCAAGACACAAGTAGCCTTTACCTTTACCACATTGAAAGTCCAGTATCCAGCTCCAAGACACACGTTGCCTTTACTTTTCCCACATTGAAAGTACAGTATCCAGCTTACCTTTCCCACATTGAGGGTCCAGTATCCAGCTGCAAGACACAAATAACCTTTTCCTTTCCCACATTGAAGGTCCAGTGTCCTGCCCCAAGTCATAAGTAACCTTTACCTTACCCACATTGAAGGTCCAGTTTCTAGCTCCAAGAGTCAAGTAAACTTTACCTTTCCCACATTGAATGTCAGCGACCTAGTGCCAAGACACACATTGACTTTACCTTTACCAAATTGAAGATCCAGTATCCAGCACCAAGATTCAAGTAGCCTTTACCTTTCCCAAATTGAAGGTCCAGTATCCAACTCCAAGAAACACGTAGCCTTAACCTTTACCAAATTGAAGGTCCAGTATCCAGCTCCAAGAAAAACGTGGCCTTTACATTTCCCGCATTGAAGGTCCAACATCCAGCTCCAAGAAACACGTAGCCTTAACCTTTCACATATTGAAGGTTCAGTATCCAGCTCCAAGACAAATGTTGCCTTTACCTTTACCACATTGAATGTCAGTGACCTAGTGCCAATACACACATTCCCTTTACCGTTACCAAATTGAAGATCTAGTATCCAGCTGCAAGATGCAAGTAGCCTTAACCTTTCCCAAATTGAAGATCCAGTATCCAGCTCCAAGACACAAGTAGCCTTTACCTTTCCCACACTGAAGGTCCAGTATCCAGCCCCAAGACACAAGTAACCTTTCCCACATTGAAGGTCCAGTATCCAGCTCCAAGAAACACGTAGCTTTAACCTTTACCAAATTGAAGGTCCAGTATCCAGCTCCAAGAAAAACGTAGCCTTTACCTTTCCCGCATTGAAGGTCCAGTATCCAGCTCCAAGACACACGTTGCCTTTACCTTTCCCACATTGAAAGTACAGTATCCAGCTCAAAGATTCAAGTAGCCTTTAATTTTCCCACATTGATGGTCCAATATCCTGCTCCAAGATGCAAGTAGCCTTTACCTTTCCCAAATTGAAGGTCCAGTATCCAGCTCCAAGAAACACGTAGCTTTAACCTTTACCAAATTGAAGGTCCAGTATCCAGCAACAAGAAAAACGTAGCCTTTACCTTTCCCGCATTGAAGGTCCAGTATCCAGCTCCAAGACACACTTTGCTTTTACATTTGCCAAATTGAAGGTCCAATATCCAGCTCCATGACACAAGTAGCATTTACCTTTCCCACACTGAAGGTCCAGTGTCCAGCTCCAAGACTCAAGTAACCTTTCCCACATTGAAAGTCCAGTATCCAGCTCCAAGACACAAGTCGCCGTTACCTGTCGCACATTGAAGGTTCAGTATCCAGCTCCAAGACACAAGTAGCTTTACCTTCACAAAATTGAAGGTCCAGTATTCAGCTCCAAGACACAAGTAACCTTTACCTTTACAACATTGAAGGTCCAGTACCCAGCTCCAAGACACAAGTAGCCTTTACCTTTACCACATTGAAAGTCCAGTATCCAGCTCCAAGACACACGTTGCCTTTACTTTTCCCACATTGAAAGTACTGTATCCAGCTTACCTTTCCCACATTGAGGGTCCAGTATCCAGCTGCAAGACACAAATAACCTTTACCTTTCCCACATTGAAGGTCCAGTGTCCTGCCCCAAGTCATAAGTAACCTTTACCTTACCCACATTGAAGGTCCAGTATCTAGCTCCTAGAGTCAAGTAAACTTTACCTTTCCCACATTGAATGTCAGCGACCTAGTGCCAAGACAGACATTGACTTTACATTTACCAAAATGAAGATCCAGTATGAAGCTCCAAGACACAAGTCGCCGTTACCTGTCCCACATTGAAGATCCAGTATCCAGCTCCAAGACACAAGTCGCCGTTACCTGTGCCACATTGAAGATCCAGTATCCAGCTCCAAGATTAAAGTAGCCTTTAATTATCCCACATTGAAGGTCCAGTATACAGCTCCAAGACATAAGTAGCATTTACCTTTACCACATTGCAGGTCCAATATCCTGCTCCAAGATGCAAGTAGCCTTTACCTTTCCCAAATTGGAGGTCCAATATCCTGCTCCAAGACTCAAGTCGCCGTTACCTTTACCAAATTGAAGGTCCAGTATCCAGCTCCAAGACACAAGTAACCTTTACAACACTGAAGGTCCAGTATACAGCTCCAAGACACACGTTGCCATTACCTTTCCCACATTGAAGGTCCAGGATCCAGCTCCAAGACACAAGTAGCCTTTACTTTTCCCACATTGAGGGTCCAGTATTCAGCACCAAGAGTCAAGTAGAGTTTACCGTTCCCACATTGAAGGTTCAGTATCCAGCTCCAAGACACAAGTAACCTTAACCACATTGAAGGTCCAGTTTACAGCTCCAAGACCTCTCCCACATTGAAGGTTCAGTATCCAGTTCCAAGACACAAGTATCCTTAACCTTTACCACATTGAAGGTCCAGTATCCAGCTCCAAGACACACGTTGCCTTTACCTTTCCCACATTGAAAGTACAGTATCCAGCTCCAAGACAAAAGTAGCCTTTACCTTTCCCACATTGAGGGTCCAGTATCCAGCTCCAAGACACAAGTAGCCTTTACCTTTCCCACATTGAGGGTCCAGTATCCAGCTCCAAGACCAAAGTAGACTTTACCTTTCTCACATTGAAGTTCCAGTATCCAGCTCCAAGACACAAGTAGCCTTTAACTTTCCCACATTGAGGGTCCAGTATCCAGCTCCAAGACCTAAGTAGACTTTACCTTTCTCACATTGAAGTTCCAGTATCCAGCTCCAAGACACAAGTAGCCTTTAAATTTCCCACATTGAAGGTCCAGTACCCAGCACCAAGACACAAGTCGCCGTTACCTATCCCACATTGAAGGTTCAGTATGCAGCTCCAAGACACAAGTAGCCTTTTCCTTTACAAAATTGAAAGTCCAGTATCCAGCTCCAAGACACAAGTAACCTTAACCACATTGAAGGTCCAGTATCCAGCTCCAAGACACACGTTGCCTTTACCTTTGCCACATTGAAGGTCCAATATCCTGCTCCAAGATGCAAGTAGCCTTTACCTTTCCCAAATTGAAGGTCCAATATCCAGCTCCAAGACACAAGTAGCCTTTACCTTTCCCACACTGAAGGTCCAGTATCCAGCTCCAAGGCTCAAGTAAACTTTCCAACATTGAAAGTCCAGTATCCAGCTCCAAGACACAAGTTGCCGTTACCTGTCCCACATTGAAGGTTCAGTATCCAGCTCCAAGACACAAGTAGCTTTACCTTTACAAAATCGATGGTCCAGTATCCAGCTCCAAGACACAAGTAACCTTTACCTTTACCACATTGAAGGTCCAGTATCCAGCTCCAAGACACAGGTAGCCTTTCCCTTTACCACATTGAAAGTCCAGTATCCAGCTCCAAGACACACGTTGCCTTTACTTTTCCCACATTGAAAGTACAGTATCCAGCTTACCTTTCCCACATTGAGGGTCCAGTATCCAGCTGTAAGACACAAATAACCTTTACCATTCCCACATTGAAGGTCCAGTGTCCTGCCCCAAGTCATAAGTAACCTTTACCTTACCCACATTGAAGGTCCAGTATCTAGCTCCAAGAGTCAAGTAAACTTTACCTTTCCCACACTGAATGTCAGCGACCTAGTGCCAAGAAACACATTGACTTTTCCTTTAACAAATTGAAGATCCAGTATCCAGCTCCAAGACACAAGTCGCCGTTACCTGTCCCACATTGAAGGTTCAGTATCCAGCTCCAAGACACAAGTAGCCTTTACCATTACAAAATTGAAGGTCCAGTATCCAGCTCGAAGACACAAGTAACCTTAACCACATTGAAGGTCCAGTATCCAGCTCCAAGACACAAGTAGCCTTTACCTTTCCCACATTGAGGGTCCAGTATCCAGCTCCAAGACCTAAGTAGACTTTACCTTTCTCACATTGAAGTTCCAGTATCCAGCTCCAAGACACAAGTAGCCTTTAAATTTCCCACATTGAAGGTCCAGTACCCAGCACCAAGACACAAGTCGCCGTTACCTATCCCACATTGAAGGTTCAGTATGCAGCTCCAAGACACAAGTAGCCTTTTCCTTTACAAAATTGAAAGTCCAGTATCCAGCTCCAAGACACAAGTAACCTTAACCACATTGAAGGTCCAGTATCCAGCTCCAAGACACACGTTGCCTTTACCTTTGCCACATTGAAGGTCCAATATCCTGCTCCAAGATGCAAGTAGCCTTTACCTTTCCCAAATTGAAGGTCCAATATCCAGCTCAAAGACACAAGTAGCCTTTACCTTTCCCACACTGAAGGTCCAGTATCCAGCTCCAAGGCTCAAGTAAACTTTCCAACATTGAAAGTCCAGTATCCAGCTCCAAGACACAAGTTGCTGTTACCTGTCCCACATTGAAGGTTCAGTATCCAGCTCCAAGACACAAGTAGCTTTACCTTTACAAAATCGATGGTCCAGTATCCAGCTCCAAGACACAAGTAACCTTTACCTTTACCACATTGAAGGTCCAGTATCCAGCTCCAAGACACAGGTAGCCTTTCCCTTTACCACATTGAAAGTCCAGTATCCAGCTCCAAGACACACGTTGCCTTTACTTTTCCCACATTGAAAGTACAGTATCCAGCTTACCTTTCCCACATTGAGGGTCCAGTATCCAGCTGTAAGACACAAATAACCTTTACCATTCCCACATTGAAGGTCCAGTGTCCTGCCCCAAGTCATAAGTAACCTTTACCTTACCCACATTGAAGGTCCAGTATCTAGCTCCAAGAGTCAAGTAAACTTTACCTTTCCCACACTGAATGTCAGCGACCTAGTGCCAAGAAACACATTGACTTTTCCTTTAACAAATTGAAGATCCAGTATCCAGCTCCAAGACACAAGTCGCCGTTACCTGTCCCACATTGAAGGTTCAGTATCCAGCTCCAAGACACAAGTAGCCTTTACCATTACAAAATTGAAGGTCCAGTATCCAGCTCCAAGACACAAGTAACCTTAACCACATTGAAGGTCCAGTATCAAGCTCCAAGACTCACGTTGCCTTTACTTTTCCCACATTGAAAGTACAGTATCCAGCTTACCTTTCCCACATTGAGGGTCCAGTATCCAGCTGCAAGACACAAATAACCTTTTCCTTTCCCACATTGAAGGTCCAGTGTCCTGCCCCAAGTCATAAGTAACCTTTACCTTACCCACATTGAAGGTCCAGTTTCTAGCTCCAAGAGTCAAGTAAACTTTACCTTTCCCACATTGAATGTCAGCGACCTAGTGCCAAGACACACATTGACTTTACCTTTACCAAATTGAAGATCCAGTATCCAGCACCAAGATTCAAGTAGCCTTTACCTTTCCCAAATTGAAGGTCCAGTATCCAGCTCCAAGAAACACGTAGCCTTAACCTTTACCAAATTGAAGGTCCAGTATCCAGCTCCAAGAAAAACGTGGCCTTTACATTTCCCGCATTGAAGGTCCAGCATCCAGCTCCAAGAAACACGTAGCCTTAACCTTTCACATATTGAAGGTCCAGTATCCAGCTCCAAGACAAATGTTGCCTTTACCTTTACCACATTGAATGTCAGCGACCTAGTGCCAATACACACATTCCCTTTACCGTTACCAAATTGAAGATCCAGTATCCAGCTGCAAGATGCAAGTAGCCTTAACCTTTCACAAATTGAAGGTCCGGTATCCAGCTCCAAGAACCACGTAGCCTTAACCTTTACCAAATTGAAGATCCAGTATCCAGCTCCAAGACACAAGTAGCCTTTACTTTTCCCACACTGAAGGTCCAGTATCCAGCCCCAAGACACAAGTAACCTTTCCCACATTGAAGGTCCAGTATCCAGCTCCAAGAAACACGTAGCTTTAACCTTTACCAAATTGAAGGTCCAGTATCCAGCTCCAAGAAAAACGTAGCCTTTACCTTTCCCGCATTGAAGGTCCAGTATCCAGCTCCAAGACACACGTTGCCTTTACCTTTACCACATTGAAAGTCCAGTATCCAGCTCCAAGACACACGTTGCCTTTACTTTTCCCACATTGAAAGTACAGTATCCAGCTTACCTTTCCCACACTGAATGTCAGCGACCTAGTGCCAAGACACACATTAACTTTTCCTTTAACAAATTGAAGATCCAGTATCCAGCTCCAAGACACAAGTCGCCGTTACCTGTCCCACATTGAAGGTTCAGTATCCAGCTCCAAGACACAAGTAGCCTTTACCATTACAACATTGAAGGTCCAGTATCCAGCTCCAAGACACAAGTAACCTTAACCACATTGAAGGTCCAGTATCCAGCTCCAAGACACACATTGCCTTTACCTTTCCCACATTGAAGGTTCAATATCCAGCTCCAATACACAAGTAGCCTTTCCCTTTACCAAATTGAAGGTCCAGTATCCAGCTCCAAGACACAAGTAACCTTGACCTTTATCACATAGAAGGTCCAGTATCCAGCTCCAAGACACAAGTCGCCTTTACCTTTCCCACTTTGAAGGTCCAGTATCCATCCGCAAGTCATAAGTAACGTTTACATTTCCCACTTTGAAGGTCCAGTGTCCTGCCCAAGTCATCAGTAACCTTTACCTTACCAACATTGAAGGTCCAGCATCTAGCTCCAAGAGTCAAGTAAACTTTACCATTCCCACATTGAATGTCAGCGACCGAGTGCCAAGACACACATTGCCTTTACCTTTACCAAATTGAAGATCCAGTATCGAGCTCCAGGATGCAAGTAGCGTTTACCTTTCCCAAATTGAAGGTCCAGTATCCAGCTCCAAGAAACACGTAGCCTTAACCTTTACCAAATTGAAGGTCCAGTATCCAGCCCCAAGACAGAAGTAACCTTTACCAAATTGAAGGTCCAGTATCCAGCCCCAAGACAGAAGTAACCTTTACCACATTAAAGGTCCAGTATCCAGCTCCAAGACACAAGTCGCGCTTACCTGTCCCACATTGAAGGTTCAGTATCCAGCTCCAAGACACAAGTAGCCTTTACCTTTACCAAATTGAAGGTCCAGTATCCAGCTCCAAGACACAAGTAGCCTTTACCTTTACCACATTGAAGTTCCAGTATCCAGCTCCAAGACACACGTTGACTTTACCTTTCCCACATTGAAAGTACAGTATCCAGCTCGAAGATTCAAGTAGCCTTTAACTTTCCCACGTTGAAGGTCCAGTATACAGCTCCAAGACATAAGTAGCCTTAACCTTCAGCAAATTGAAGATCCAGTATCCAGCTCCAAGACACAAGTCGCCGTTACTTTTACCAAACTGAAGGTCCAGTATACAGCTCCAAGACACACGTGGCAACTACCTTTCCCACATTGAAGGTCCAGGATCCAGCTCCAAGACACAAGTAGGCTTTAACTAATTGAACATCCAGTATCCAGCTGCAAGACACAAATAACCTTTACCTTTACCACATTGAAGGTCCGATATCCAGCTCCAAGACACAAGTAGCCTTTACCTTTCCCACGTTGAAGGTCCAGTATTCAGCTCCAAGAGTCAAGTAGAGTTTACCGTTCCCAAATTGAAGGTTCAGTATCCAGCTCCAAGACACAAGTAACCTTAACCACATTGAAGGTCCAGTATACAGCTACAAGACCTGTCGCACATTGAAGGTTCAGTATCCAGCTCCAAGACACAAGTATCCTTTACCTTTACCACAATGAAGGTCCAGTACCCAGCTCCAAGACACACGTTGCCTTTACCTTTCCCACATTGAAGGTCCAGTATCCATCTGCAAGTCATAAGTAACCTGTACATTTCCCACATTGAAGGTCCAGTGTCCTGCCCCAAGTCATAAGTAACCTTTACCTTACCCACATTGAAGGTCCAGTATCCAGCTCCAAGACACAAGTAGCCTTTCCCATTACAACATTGAAGGTCCAGTATCCAGCTCCAAGACACAAGTAACCTTAACCACATTGAAGGTCCAGTATCCAGCTCCAAGACACAAGTAACCTTGACCTTTATCACATAGAAGGTCCAGTATCCAGCTCCAAGACACAAGTCGCCTTTACCTTTCCCACTTTGAAGGTCCAGTATCCATCCGGAAGTCATAAGTAACGTTTACATTTCCCACATTGAAGGTCCAGTGTCCTGCCCAAGTTATCAGTAACCTTTACCTTACCAACATTGAAGGTCCAGCATCTAGCTCCAAGAGTCAAGTAAACTTTACCATTCCCACATTGAATGTCAGCGACCGAGTGCCAAGACACACATTGCCTTTACCTTTACCAAATTGAAGATCCAGTATCGAGCTCCAGGATGCAAGTAGCGTTTACCTTTCCCAAATTGAAGGTCCAGTATCCAGCTCCAAGAAACACGTAGCCTTAACCTTTACCAAATTGAAGGTCCAGTATCCAGCCCCAAGACAGAAGTAACCTTTACCAAATTGAAGGTCCAGTATCCAGCCCCAAGACAGAAGTAACCTTTACCACATTAAAGGTCCAGTGTCCAGCTCCAAGACACAAGTCGCGGTTACCTGTCCCACATTGAAGGTTCAGTATCCAGCTCCAAGACACAAGTAGCCTTTACCTTTACCAAATTGAAGGTCCAGTATCCAGCTCCAAGACACAAGTAGCCTTTACCTTTACCACATTGAAGTTCCAGTATCCAGCTCCAAGACACACGTTGCCTTTACCTTTCCCACATTGAAAGTACAGTATCCAGCTCGAAGATTCAAGTAGCCTTTAACTTTCCCACGTTGAAGGTCCAGTATACAGCTCCAAGACATAAGTAGCCTTAACCTTCAGCAAATTGAAGGTCCAGTATCCAGCTCCAAGACACAAGTCGCCGTTACTTTTACCAAACTGAAGGTCCAGTATACAGCTCCAAGACACACGTGGCAACTACCTTTCCCACATTGAAGGTCCAGGATCCAGCTCCAAGACACAAGTAGGCTTTAACTAATTGAACATCCAGTATCCAGCTGCAAGACACAAATAACCTTTACCTTTACCACATTGAAGGTCCGATATCCAGCTCCAAGACACAAGTAGCCTTTACCTTTCCCACGTTGAAGGTCCAGTATTCAGCTCCAAGAGTCAAGTAGAGTTTACCGTTCCCAAATTGAAGGTTCAGTATCCAGCTCCAAGACACAAGTAACCTTAACCACATTGAAGGTCCAGTATACAGCTACAAGACCTGTCGCACATTGAAGGTTCAGTATCCAGCTCCAAGACACAAGTATCCTTTACCTTTACCACAATGAAGGTCCAGTACCCAGCTCCAAGACACACGTTGCCTTTACCTTTCCCACATTGAAGGTCCAGTATCCATCTGCAAGTCATAAGTAACCTGTACATTTCCCACATTGAAGGTCCAGTGTCCTGCCCCAAGTCATAAGTAACCTTTACCTTACCCACATTGAAGGTCCAGTATCCAGCTCCAAGACACAAGTAGCCTTTACCATTACAACATTGAAGGTCCAGTATCCAGCTCCAAGACACAAGTAACCTTAACCACATTGAAGGTCCAGTATCCAGCTCCAAGACACAAGTAACCTTGACCTTTATCACATAGAAGGTCCAGTATCCAGCTCCAAGACACAAGTCGCCTTTACCTTTCCCACTTTGAAGGTCCAGTATCCATCCGCAAGTCATAAGTAACGTTTACATTTCCCACATTGAAGGTCCAGTGTCCTGCCCAAGTTATCAGTAACCTTTACCTTACCAACATTGAAGGTCCAGCATCTAGCTCCAAGAGTCAAGTAAACTTTACCATTCCCACATTGAATGTCAGCGACCGAGTGCCAAGACACACATTGCCTTTACCTTTACCAAATTGAAGATCCAGTATCGAGCTCCAGGATGCAAGTAGCGTTTACCTTTCCCAAATTGAAGGTCCAGTATCCAGCTCCAAGAAACACGTAGCCTTAACCTTTACCAAATTGAAGGTCCAGTATCCAGCCCCAAGACAGAAGTAACCTTTACCAAATTGAAGGTCCAGTATCCAGCCCCAAGACAGAAGTAACCTTTACCACATTAAAGGTCCAGTGTCCAGCTCCAAGACACAAGTCGCGGTTACCTGTCCCACATTGAAGGTTCAGTATCCAGCTCCAAGACACAAGTAGCCTTTACCTTTACCAAATTGAAGGTCCAGTATCCAGCTCCAAGACACAAGTAGCCTTTACCTTTACCACATTGAAGTTCCAGTATCCAGCTCCAAGACACACGTTGCCTTTACCTTTCCCACATTGAAAGTACAGTATCCAGCTCGAAGATTCAAGTAGCCTTTAACTTTCCCACGTTGAAGGTCCAGTATACAGCTCCAAGACATAAGTAGCCTTAACCTTCAGCAAATTGAAGGTCCAGTATCCAGCTCCAAGACACAAGTCGCCGTTACTTTTACCAAACTGAAGGTCCAGTATACAGCTCCAAGACACACGTGGCAACTACCTTTCCCACATTGAAGGACAAGGATCCAGCTCCAAGACACAAGTAGGCTTTAACTAATTGAACATCCAGTATCCAGCTGCAAGACACAAATAACCTTTACCTTTACCACATTGAAGGTCCGATATCCAGCTCCAAGACACAAGTAGCCTTTACCTTTCCCACGTTGAAGGTCCAGTATTCAGCTCCAAGAGTCAAGTAGAGTTTACCGTTCCCAAATTGAAGGTTCAGTATCCAGCTCCAAGACACAAGTAACCTTAACCACATTGAAGGTCCAGTATACAGCTACAAGACCTGTCGCACATTGAAGGTTCAGTATCCAGCTCAAAGACACAAGTATCCTTTACCTTTACCACAATGAAGGTCCAGTACCCAGCTCCAAGACACACGTTGCCTTTACCTTACCCACATTGAAGGTCCAGTATCCAGCTCCAAGACACAAGTAGCCTTTACCTTTACCACATTGAAAGTCCAGTATCCAGCTCCAAGACACACGTTGCCTTTACTTTTCCCACATTGAAAGTACAGTATCCAGCTTACCTTTCCCACATTGAGGGTCCAGTATCCAGCTGCAAGACACAAATAACCTTTTCCTTTCCCACATTGAAGGTCCAGTGTCCTGCCCCAAGTCATAAGTAACCTTTACCTTACCCACATTGAAGGTCCAGTTTCTAGCTCCAAGAGTCAAGTAAACTTTACCTTTCCCACATTGAATGTCAGCGACCTAGTGCCAAGACACACATTGACTTTACCTTTACCAAATTGAAGATCCAGTATCCAGCACCAAGATTCAAGTAGCCTTTACCTTTCCCAAATTGAAGGTCCAGTATCCAACTCCAAGAAACACGTAGCCTTAACCTTTACCAAATTGAAGGTCCAGTATCCAGCTCCAAGAAAAACGTGGCCTTTACATTTCCCGCATTGAAGGTCCAACATCCAGCTCCAAGAAACACGTAGCCTTAACCTTTCACATATTGAAGGTCCAGTATCCAGCTCCAAGACAAATGTTGCCTTTACCTTTACCACATTGAATGTCAGTGACCTAGTGCCAATACACACATTCCCTTTACCGTTACCAAATTGAAGATCTAGTATCCAGCTGCAAGATGCAAGTAGCCTTAACCTTTCCCAAATTGAAGATCCAGTATCCAGCTCCAAGACACAAGTAGCCTTTACCTTTCCCACACTGAAGGTCCAGTATCCAGCCCCAAGACACAAGTAACCTTTCCCACATTGAAGGTCCAGTATCCAGCTCCAAGAAACAAGTCGCCGTTACCTGTCGCACATTGAAGGTTAAGTATCCAGCTCCAAGACACAAGTAGCTTTACCTTTACAAAATTGAAGGTCCAGTATTCAGCTCCAAGAAAAACGTAGCCTTTACCTTTCCCGCATTGAAGGTCCAGTATCCAGCTCCAAGACACACGTTGCCTTTACCTTTCCCACATTGAAAGTACAGTATCCAGCTCGAAGATTCAAGTAGCCTTTAATTTTCCCACATTGATGGTCCAATATCCTGCTCCAAGATGCAAGTAGCCTTTACCTTTCCCAAATTGAAGGTCCAGTATCCAGCTCCAAGAAACACGTAGCTTTAACCTTTACCAAATTGAAGGTCCAGTATCCAGCACCAAGAAAAACGTAGCCTTTACCTTTTCCGCATTGAAGGTCCAGTATCCAGCTCCAAGACACACTTTGCTTTTACATTTGCCAAATTGAAGGTCCAATATCCTGCTCCAAGATGCAAGTAGCCTTTACCTTTCCCAAATTGAAGGTCCAATATCCAGCTCCATGACACAAGTAGCCTTTACCTTTCCCACACTGAAGGTCCAGTGTCCAGCTCCAAAACTCAAGTAACCTTTCCCACATTGAAAGTCCAGTATCCAGCTCCAAGACACAAGTCGCCGTTACCTGTCGCACATTGAAGGTTCAGTATCCAGCTCCAAGACACAAGTAGCTTTACCTTTACAAAATTGAAGGTCCAGTATTCAGCTCCAAGACACAAGTAACCTTTACCTTTACAACATTGAAGGTCCAGTACCCAGCTCCAAGACACAAGTAGCCTTTACCACATTGAAAGTCCAGTATCCAGCTCCAAGACACACGTTGCCTTTACTTTTCCCACATTGAAAGTACTGTATCCAGCTTACCTTTCCCACATTGAGGGTCCAGTATCCAGCTGCAAGACACAAATAATCTTTACCTTTCCCACATTGAAGGTCCAGTGTCCTGCCCCAAGTCATAAGTAACCTTTACCTTACCCACATTGAAGGTCCAGTATCTAGCTCCTAGAGTCAAGTAAACTTTACCTTTCCCACATTGAATGTCAGCGACCTAGTGCCAAGACAGACATTGACTTTACCTTTACCAAAATGAAGATCCAGTATGAAGCTCCAAGACACAAGTCGCCGTTACCTGTCCCACATTGAAGATCCAGTATCCAGTTCCAAGACACAAGTCGCCGTTACCTGTGCCACATTGAAGATCCAGTATCCAGCTCCAAAATTAAAGTAGCCTTTAATTATCCCACATTGAAGGTCCAGTATACAGCTCCAAGACATAAGTAGCATTTACCTTTACCACATTGCAGGTCCAATATCCTGCTCCAAGATGCAAGTAGCCTTTACCTTTCCCAAATTGAAGGTCCAATATCCTGCTCCAAGACTCAAGTCGCCGTTACCTTTACCAATTTGAAGGTCCAGTATCCAGCTCCAAGACACAAGTAACCTTTACCTTTACAACACTGAAGGTCCAGCATACAGCTCCAAGACACACGTTGCCATTACCTTTCCCACATTGAAGGTCCAGGATCCAGCTCCAAGACACAAGTAGCCTTTACCTTTCCCACATTGAGGGTCCAGTATTCAGCACCAAGTGTCAAGTAGAGTTTACCGTTCCCACATTGAAGGTTCAGTATCCAGCTCCAAGACACAAGTAACCTTAACCACATTGAAGGTCCAGTTTACAGCTTCAAGACCTGTCCCACATTGAAGGTTCAGTATCCAGTTCCAAGACACAAGTATCCTTAACCTTTACCACATTGAAGGTCCAGTATCCAGCTCCAAGACACACGTTGCCTTTACCTTTCCCACATTGAAAGTACAGTATCCAGCTCCAAGACAAAAGTAGCCTTTACCTTTCCCACATTGAGGGTCCAGTATCCAGCTCCAAGAGCTAAGTAGCCTTTACTTTTCTCACATTGAAGTTCCAGTATCCAGCTCCAAGACACAAGTAGCCTTTACCTTTCCCACATTGAGGGTCCAGTATCCAGCTCCAAGACCAAAGTAGAATTTACCTTTCTCACATTGAAGTTCCAGTATCCAGCTCCAAGACACAAGTAGCCTTTACCTTTCCCACATTGAGGGTCCAGTATCCAGCTCCAAGACCTAAGTAGACTTTACCTTTCTCACATTGAAGTTCCAGTATCCAGCTCCAAGACACAAGTAGCCTTTACCTTTCCCACATTGAAGGTCCAGTACCCATCTCCAAGACACAAGTCGCCTTTACCTATCCCACATTGAAGGTTCAGTATGCAGCTCCAAGACACAAGTAGCCTTTTCCTTTACAAAATTGAAGGTCCAGTATCCAGCTCCAAGACACAAGTAACCTTAACCACATTGAAGGTCCAGTATCCAGCTCCAAGACACACGTTGCCTTTACTTTTCCCACATTGAAAGTACAGTATCCAGCTTACCTTTCCCACACTGAATGTCAGCGACCTAGTGCCAAGACACACATTAACTTTTCCTTTAACAAATTGAAGATCCAGTATCCAGCTCCAAGACACAAGTCGCCGTTACCTGTCCCACATTGAAGGTTCAGTATCCAGCTCCAAGACACAAGTAGCCTTTACCATTACAACATTGAAGGTCCAGTATCCAGCTCCAAGACACAAGTAACCTTAACCACATTGAAGGTCCAGTATCCAGCTCCAAGACACACATTGCCTTTACCTTTCCCACATTGAAGGTTCAATATCCAGCTCCAATACACAAGTAGCCTTTCCCTTTACCAAATTGAAGGTCCAGTATCCAGCTCCAAGACACAAGTAACCTTGACCTTTATCACATAGAAGGTCCAGTATCCAGCTCCAAGACACAAGTCGCCTTTACCTTTCCCACTTTGAAGGTCCAGTATCCATCCGCAAGTCATAAGTAACGTTTACATTTCCCACATTGAAGGTCCAGTGTCCTGCCCAAGTCATCAGTAACCTTTACCTTACCAACATTGAAGGTCCAGCATCTAGCTCCAAGAGTCAAGTAAACTTTACCATTCCCACATTGAATGTCAGCGACCGAGTGCCAAGACACACATTGCCTTTACCTTTACCAAATTGAAGATCCAGTATCGAGCTCCAGGATGCAAGTAGCGTTTACCTTTCCCAAATTGAAGGTCCAGTATCCAGCTCCAAGAAACACGTAGCCTTAACCTTTACCAAATTGAAGGTCCAGTATCCAGCCCCAAGACAGAAGTAACCTTTACCAAATTGAAGGTCCAGTATCCAGCCCCAAGACAGAAGTAATCTTTACCACATTAAAGGTCCAGTATCCAGCTCCAAGACACAAGTCGCGGTTACCTGTCCCACATTGAAGGTTCAGTATCCAGCTCCAAGACACAAGTAGCCTTTACCATTACCAAATTGAAGGTCCAGTATCCAGCTCCAAGACACAAGTAGCCTTTACCTTTACCACATTGAAGTTCCAGTATCCAGCTCCAAGACACACGTTGCCTTTACCTTTCCCACATTGAAAGTACAGTATCCAGCTCGAAGATTCAAGTAGCCTTTAACTTTCCCACGTTGAAGGTCCAGTATCCATCTGCAAGTCATAAGTAACCTGTACATTTCCCAAATTGAAGGTTCAGTATCCAGCTCCAAGACACAAGTAACCTTAACCACATTGAAGGTCCAGTATACAGCTACAAGACCTGTCGCACATTGAAGGTTCAGTATCCAGCTCCAAGACACAAGTATCCTTTACCTTTACCACAATGAAGGTCCAGTATCCAGCTCCAAGACACACGTTGCCTTTACCTTTCCCACATTGAAGGTCCAGTATCCATCTGCAAGTCATAAGTAACCTGTACATTTCCCACATTGAAGGTCCAGTGTCCTGCCCCAAGTCATAAGTAACCTTTACCTTACCCACATTGAAGGTCCAGTATCCAGCTCCAAGACACAAGTAGCCTTTACCTTTACCACATTGAAAGTCCAGTATCCAGCTCCAAGACACACGTTGCCTTTACTTTTCCCACATTGAAAGTACAGTATCCAGCTTACCTTTCCCACATTGAGGGTCCAGTATCCAGCTGCAAGACACAAATAACCTTTTCCTTTCCCACATTGAAGGTCCAGTGTCCTGCCCCAAGTCATAAGTAACCTTTACCTTACCCACATTGAAGGTCCAGTTTCTAGCTCCAAGAGTCAAGTAAACTTTACCTTTCCCACATTGAATGTCAGCGACCTAGTGCCAAGACACACATTGACTTTACCTTTACCAAATTGAAGATCCAGTATCCAGCACCAAGATTCAAGTAGCCTTTACCTTTCCCAAATTGAAGGTCCAGTATCCAACTCCAAGAAACACGTAGCCTTAACCTTTACCAAATTGAAGGTCCAGTATCCAGCTCCAAGAAACACGTAGCCTTAACCTTTCACATATTGAAGGTCCAGTATCCAGCTCCAAGACAAATGTTGCCTTTACCTTTACCACATTGAATGTCAGTGACCTAGTGCCAATACACACATTCCCTTTACCGTTACCAAATTGAAGATCTAGTATCCAGCTGCAAGATGCAAGTAGCCTTAACCTTTCCCAAATTGAAGATCCAGTATCCAGCTCCAAGACACAAGTAGCCTTTACCTTTCCCACACTGAAGGTCCAGTATCCAGCCCCAAGACACAAGTAACCTTTCCCACATTGAAGGTCCAGTATCCAGCTCCAAGAAACAAGTCGCCGTTACCTGTCGCACATTGAAGGTTCAGTATCCAGCTCCAAGACACAAGTAGCTTTACCTTTACAAAATTGAAGGTCCAGTATTCAGCTCCAAGAAAAACGTAGCCTTTACCTTTCCCGCATTGAAGGTCCAGTATCCAGCTCCAAGACACACGTTGCCTTTACCTTTCCCACATTGAAAGTACAGTATCCAGCTCGAAGATTCAAGTAGCCTTTAATTTTCCCACATTGATGGTCCAATATCCTGCTCCAAGATGCAAGTAGCCTTTACCTTTCCCAAATTGAAGGTCCAGTATCCAGCTCCAAGAAACACGTAGCTTTAACCTTTACCAAATTGAAGGTCCAGTATCCAGCACCAAGAAAAACGTAGCCTTTACCTTTTCCGCATTGAAGGTCCAGTATCCAGCTCCAAGACACACTTTGCTTTTACATTTGCCAAATTGAAGGTCCAATATCCTGCTCCAAGATGCAAGTAGCCTTTACCTTTCCCAAATTGAAGGTCCAATATCCAGCTCCATGACACAAGTAGCCTTTACCTTTCCCACACTGAAGGTCCAGTGTCCAGCTCCAAAACTCAAGTAACCTTTCCCACATTGAAAGTCCAGTATCCAGCTCCAAGACACAAGTCGCCGTTACCTGTCGCACATTGAAGGTTCAGTATCCAGCTCCAAGACACAAGTAGCTTTACCTTTACAAAATTGAAGGTCCAGTATTCAGCTCCAAGACACAAGTAACCTTTACCTTTACAACATTGAAGGTCCAGTACCCAGCTCCAAGACACAAGTAGCCTTTACCACATTGAAAGTCCAGTATCCAGCTCCAAGACACACGTTGCCTTTACTTTTCCCACATTGAAAGTACTGTATCCAGCTTACCTTTCCCACATTGAGGGTCCAGTATCCAGCTGCAAGACACAAATAATCTTTACCTTTCCCACATTGAAGGTCCAGTGTCCTGCCCCAAGTCATAAGTAACCTTTACCTTACCCACATTGAAGGTCCAGTATCTAGCTCCTAGAGTCAAGTAAACTTTACCTTTCCCACATTGAATGTCAGCGACCTAGTGCCAAGACAGACATTGACTTTACCTTTACCAAAATGAAGATCCAGTATGAAGCTCCAAGACACAAGTCGCCGTTACCTGTCCCACATTGAAGATCCAGTATCCAGCTCCAAGACACAAGTCGCCGTTACCTGTGCCACATTGAAGATCCAGTATCCAGCTCCAAGATTAAAGTAGCCTTTAATTATCCCACATTGAAGGTCCAGTATACAGCTCCAAGACATAAGTAGCATTTACCTTTACCACATTGCAGGTCCAATATCCTGCTCCAAGATGCAAGTAGCCTTTACCTTTCCCAAATTGAAGGTCCAATATCCTGCTCCAAGACTCAAGTCGCCGTTACCTTTACCAAATTGAAGGTCCAGTATCCAGCTCCAAGACACAAGTAACCTTTACCTTTACAACACTGAAGGTCCAGCATACAGCTCCAAGACACACGTTGCCATTACCTTTCCCACATTGAAGGTCCAGGATCCAGCTCCAAGACACAAGTAGCCTTTACCTTTCCCACATTGAGGGTCCAGTATTCAGCACCAAGAGTCAAGTAGAGTTTACCGTTCCCACATTGAAGGTTCAGTATCCAGCTCCAAGACACAAGTAACCTTAACCACATTGAAGGTCCAGTTTACAGCTTCAAGACCTGTCCCACATTGAAGGTTCAGTATCCAGTTCCAAGACACAAGTATCCTTAACCTTTACCACATTGAAGGTCCAGTATCCAGCTCCAAGACACACGTTGCCTTTACCTTTCCCACATTGAAAGTACAGTATCCAGCTCCAAGACAAAAGTAGCCTTTACCTTTCCCACATTGAGGGTCCAGTATCCAGCTCCAAGAGCTAAGTAGCCTTTACTTTTCTCACATTGAAGTTCCAGTATCCAGCTCCAAGACACAAGTAGCCTTTACCTTTCCCACATTGAGGGTCCAGTATCCAGCTCCAAGACCAAAGTAGAATTTACCTTTCTCACATTGAAGTTCCAGTATCCAGCTCCAAGACACAAGTAGCCTTTACCTTTCCCACATTGAGGGTCCAGTATCCAGCTCCAAGACCTAAGTAGACTTTACCTTTCTCACATTGAAGTTCCAGTATCCAGCTCCAAGACACAAGTAGACTTTACCTTTCCCACATTGAAGGTCCAGTACCCAGCTCCAAGACACAAGTCGCCTTTACCTATCCCACATTGAAGGTTCAGTATGCAGCTCCAAGACACAAGTAGCCTTTTCCTTTACAAAATTGAAGGTCCAGTATCCAGCTCCAAGACACAAGTAACCTTAACCACATTGAAGGTCCAGTATCCAGCTCCAAGACACACGTTGCCTTTACTTTTCCCACATTGAAAGTACAGTATCCAGCTTACCTTTCCCACACTGAATGTCAGCGACCTAGTGCCAAGACACACATTAACTTTTCCTTTAACAAATTGAAGATCCAGTATCCAGCTCCAAGACACAAGTCGCCGTTACCTGTCCCACATTGAAGGTTCAGTATCCAGCTCCAAGACACAAGTAGCCTTTACCATTACAACATTGAAGGTCCAGTATCCAGCTCCAAGACACAAGTAACCTTAACCACATTGAAGGTCCAGTATCCAGCTCCAAGACACACATTGCCTTTACCTTTCCCACATTGAAGGTTCAATATCCAGCTCCAATACACAAGTAGCCTTTCCCTTTACCAAATTGAAGGTCCAGTATCCAGCTCCAAGACACAAGTAACCTTGACCTTTATCACATAGAAGGTCCAGTATCCAGCTCCAAGACACAAGTCGCCTTTACCTTTCCCACTTTGAAGGTCCAGTATCCATCCGCAAGTCATAAGTAACGTTTACATTTCCCACATTGAAGGTCCAGTGTCCTGCCCAAGTCATCAGTAACCTTTACCTTACCAACATTGAAGGTCCAGCATCTAGCTCCAAGAGTCAAGTAAACTTTACCATTCCCACATTGAATGTCAGCGACCGAGTGCCAAGACACACATTGCCTTTACCTTTACCAAATTGAAGATCCAGTATCGAGCTCCAGGATGCAAGTAGCGTTTACCTTTCCCAAATTGAAGGTCCAGTATCCAGCCCCAAGACAGAAGTAACCTTTACCAAATTGAAGGTCCAGTATCCAGCCCCAAGACAGAAGTAACCTTTACCACATTAAAGGTCCAGTATCCAGCTCCAAGACACAAGTCGCGGTTACCTGTCCCACATTGAAGGTTCAGTATCCAGCTCCAAGACACAAGTAGCCTTTACCTTTACCAAATTGAAGGTCCAGTATCCAGCTCCAAGACACAAGTAGCCTTTACCTTTACCACATTGAAGTTCCAGTATCCAGCTCCAAGACACACGTTGCCTTTACCTTTCCCACATTGAAAGTACAGTATCCAGCTCGAAGATTCAAGTAGCCTTTAACTTTCCCACGTTGAAGGTCCAGTATACAGCTCCAAGACATAAGTAGCCTTAACCTTCAGCAAATTGAAGGTCCAGTATCCAGCTCCAAGACACAAGTCGCCGTTACTTTTACCAAACTGAAGGTACAGTATACAGCTCCAAGACACACGTGGCAACTACCTTTCCCACATTGAAGGACAAGGATCCAGCTCCAAGACACAAGTAGGCTTTAACTAATTGAACATCCAGTATCCAGCTGCAAGACACAAATAACCTTTACCTTTACCACATTGAAGGTCCGATATCCAGCTCCAAGACACAAGTAGCCTTTACCTTTCCCACGTTGAAGGTCCAGTATTCAGCTCCAAGAGTCAAGTAGAGTTTACCGTTCCCAAATTGAAGGTTCAGTATCCAGCTCCAAGACACAAGTAACCTTAACCACATTGAAGGTCCAGTTTACAGCTTCAAGACCTGTCCCACATTGAAGGTTCAGTATCCAGTTCCAAGACACAAGTATCCTTAACCTTTACCACATTGAAGGTCCAGTATCCAGCTCCAAGACACACGTTGCCTTTACCTTTCCCACATTGAAAGTACAGTATCCAGCTCCAAGACACAAGTAGCCTTTACCTTTCCCACATTGAGGGTCCAGTATCCAGCTCCAAGACCTAAGTAGACTTTACCTTTCTCACATTGAAGTTCCAGTATCCAGCTCCAAGACACAAGTAGACTTTACCTTTCCCACATTGAAGGTCCAGTACCCAGCTCCAAGACACAAGTCGCCTTTACCTATCCCACATTGAAGGTTCAGTATGCAGCTCCAAGACACAAGTAGCCTTTTCCTTTACAAAATTGAAGGTCCAGTATCCAGCTCCAAGACACAAGTAACCTTAACCACATTGAAGGTCCAGTATCCAGCTCCAAGACACACGTTGCCTTTACTTTTCCCACATTGAAAGTACAGTATCCAGCTTACCTTTCCCACACTGAATGTCAGCGACCTAGTGCCAAGACACACATTAACTTTTCCTTTAACAAATTGAAGATCCAGTATCCAGCTCCAAGACACAAGTCGCCGTTACCTGTCCCACATTGAAGGTTCAGTATCCAGCTCCAAGACACAAGTAGCCTTTACCATTACAACATTGAAGGTCCAGTATCCAGCTCCAAGACACAAGTAACCTTAACCACATTGAAGGTCCAGTATCCAGCTCCAAGACACACATTGCCTTTACCTTTCCCACATTGAAGGTTCAATATCCAGCTCCAATACACAAGTAGCCTTTCCCTTTACCAAATTGAAGGTCCAGTATCCAGCTCCAAGACACAAGTAACCTTGACCTTTATCACATAGAAGGTCCAGTATCCAGCTCCAAGACACAAGTCGCCTTTACCTTTCCCACTTTGAAGGTCCAGTATCCATCCGCAAGTCATAAGTAACGTTTACATTTCCCACATTGAAGGTCCAGTGTCCTGCCCAAGTCATCAGTAACCTTTACCTTACCAACATTGAAGGTCCAGCATCTAGCTCCAAGACTCAAGTAAACTTTACCATTCCCACATTGAATGTCAGCGACCGAGTGCCAAGACACACATTGCCTTTACCTTTACCAAATTGAAGATCCAGTATCGAGCTCCAGGATGCAAGTAGCGTTTACCTTTCCCAAATTGAAGGTCCAGTATCCAGCCCCAAGACAGAAGTAACCTTTACCAAATTGAAGGTCCAGTATCCAGCCCCAAGACAGAAGTAACCTTTACCACATTAAAGGTCCAGTATCCAGCTCCAAGACACAAGTCGCGGTTACCTGTCCCACATTGAAGGTTCAGTATCCAGCTCCAAGACACAAGTAGCCTTTACCTTTACCAAATTGAAGGTCCAGTATCCAGCTCCAAGACACAAGTAGCCTTTACCTTTACCACATTGAAGTTCCAGTATCCAGCTCCAAGACACACGTTGCCTTTACCTTTCCCACATTGAAAGTACAGTATCCAGCTCGAAGATTCAAGTAGCCTTTAACTTTCCCACGTTGAAGGTCCAGTATACAGCTCCAAGACATAAGTAGCCTTAACCTTCAGCAAATTGAAGGTCCAGTATCCAGCTCCAAGACACAAGTGGCCGTTACTTTTACCAAACTGAAGGTACAGTATACAGCTCCAAGACACACGTGGCAACTACCTTTCCCACATTGAAGGACAAGGATCCAGCTCCAAGACACAAGTAGGCTTTAACTAATTGAACATCCAGTATCCAGCTGCAAGACACAAATAACCTTTACCTTTACCACATTGAAGGTCCGATATCCAGCTCCAAGACACAAGTAGCCTTTACCTTTCCCACGTTGAAGGTCCAGTATTCAGCTCCAAGAGTCAAGTAGAGTTTACCGTTCCCAAATTGAAGGTTCAGCATCCAGCTCCAAGACACAAGTAACCTTAACCACATTGAAGGTCCAGTATACAGCTACAAGACCTGTCGCACATTGAAGGTTCAGTATCCAGCTCCAAGACACAAGTATCCTTTACATTTACCACAATGAAGGTCCAGTACCCAGCTCCAAGACACACGTTGCCTTTACCTTTCCCACATTGAAGGTCCAGTATCCATCTGCAAGTCATAAGTAACCTGTACATTTCCCACATTGAAGGTCCAGTGTCCTGCCCCAAGTCATAAGTAACCTTTACCTTACCCACATTGAAGGTCCAGTATCCAGCTCCAAGACACAAGTAGCCTTTACCTTTACCACATTGAAAGTCCAGTATCCAGCTCCAAGACACACGTTGCCTTTACTTTTCCCACATTGAAAGTACAGTATCCAGCTTACCTTTCCCACATTGAGGGTCCAGTATCCAGCTCCAAGACACACGTTGCCTTTACCTTTCCCACATTGAAAGTACAGTATCCAGCTCGAAGATTCAAGTAGCCTTTAATTTTCCCACATTGATGGTCCAATATCCTGCTCCAAGATGCAAGTAGCCTTTACCTTTCCCAAATTGAAGGTCCAGTATCCAGTTCCAAGAAACACGTAGATTTAACCTTTACCAAATTGAAGGTCCAGTATCCAGCACCAAGAAAAACGTAGCCTTTACCTTTCCCGCATTGAAGGTCCAGTATCCAGCTCCAAGACACACTTTGCTTTTACATTTGCCAAATTGAAGGTCCAATATCCTGCTCCAAGATGCAAGTAGCCTTTACCTTTCCCAAATTGAAGGTCCAATATCCAGCTCCATGACACAAGTAGCCTTTACCTTTCCCACACTGAAGGTCCAGTGTCCAGCTCCAAGACTCAAGTAACCTTTCCCACATTGAAAGTCCAGTATCCAGCTCCAAGACACAAGTCGCCGTTACCTGTCGCACATTGAAGGTTCAGTATCCAGCTCCAAGACACAAGTAGCTTTACCTTTACAAAATTGAAGGTCCAGTATTCAGCTCAAAGACACAAGTAACCTTTACCTTTACAACATTGAAGGTCCAGTACCCAGCTCCAAGACACAAGTAGCCTTTACCACATTGAAAGTCCAGTATCCAGCTCCAAGACACACGTTGCCTTTACTTTTCCCACATTGAAAGTACTGTATCCAGCTTACCTTTCCCACATTGAGGGTCCAGTATCCAGCTGCAAGACACAAATAATCTTTACCTTTCCCACATTGAAGGTCCAGTGTCCTGCCCCAAGTCATAAGTAACCTTTACCTTACCCACATTGAAGGTCCAGTATCTAGCTCCTAGAGTCAAGTAAACTTTACCTTTCCCACATTGAATGTCAGCGACCTAGTGCCAAGACAGACATTGACTTTACCTTTACCAAAATGAAGATCCAGTATGAAGCTCCAAGACACAAGTCGCCGTTACCTGTCCCACATTGAAGATCCAGTATCCAGCTCCAAGACACAAGTCGCCGTTACCTGTGCCACATTGAAGATCCAGTATCCAGCTCCAAGATTAAAGTAGCCTTTAATTATCCCACATTGAAGGTCCAGTATACAGCTCCAAGACATAAGTAGCATTTACCTTTACCACATTGCAGGTCCAATATCCTGCTCCAAGATGCAAGTAGCCTTTACCTTTCCCAAATTGAAGGTCCAATATCCTGCTCCAAGACTCAAGTCGCCGTTACCTTTACCAAATTGAAGGTCCAGTATCCAGCTCCAAGACACAAGTAACCTTTACCTTTACAACACTGAAGGTCCAGCATACAGCTCCAAGACACACGTTGCCATTACCTTTCCCACATTGAAGGTCCAGGATCCAGCTCCAAGACACAAGTAGCCTTTACCTTTCCCACATTGAGGGTCCAGTATTCAGCACCAAGAGTCAAGTAGAGTTTACCGTTCCCACATTGAAGGTTCAGTATCCAGCTCCAAGACACAAGTAACCTTAACCACATTGAAGGTCCAGTTTACAGCTCCAAGACCTGTCCCACATTGAAGGTTCAGTATCCAGTTCCAAGACACAAGTATCCTTAACCTTTACCACATTGAAGGTCCAGTATCCAGCTCCAAGACACACGTTGCCTTTACCTTTCCCACATTGAAAGTACAGTATCCAGCTCCAAGACAAAAGTAGCCTTTACCTTTCCCACATTGAGGGTCCAGTATCTAGCTCCAAGAGCTAAGTAGCCTTTACTTTTCTCACATTGAAGTTCCAGTATCCAGCTCCAAGACACAAGTAGCCTTTACCTTTCCCACATTGAGGGTCCAGTATCCAGCTCCAAGACCAAAGTAGACTTTACCTTTCTCACATTGAAGTTCCAGTATCCAGCTCCAAGACACAAGTAGCCTTTACCTTTCCCACATTGAGGGTCCAGTATCCAGCTCCAAGACCTAAGTAGACTTTACCTTTCTCACATTGAAGTTCCAGTATCCAGCTCCAAGACACAAGTAGCCTTTACCTTTCCCACATTGAAGGTCCAGTACCCAGCTCCAAGACACAAGTCGCCTTTACCTATCCCACATTGAAGGTTCAGTATGCAGCTCCAAGACACAAGTAGCCTTTTCCTTTACAAAATTGAAGGTCCAGTATCCAGCTCCAAGACACAAGTAACCTTAACCACATTGAAGGTCCAGTATCCAGCTCCAAGACACACGTTGCCTTTACTTTTCCCACATTGAAAGTACAGTATCCAGCTTACCTTTCCCACACTGAATGTCAGCGACCTAGTGCCAAGACACACATTAACTTTTCCTTTAACAAATTGAAGATCCAGTATCCAGCTCCAAGACACAAGTCGCCGTTACCTGTCCCACATTGAAGGTTCAGTATCCAGCTCCAAGACACAAGTAGCCTTTACCATTACAACATTGAAGGTCCAGTATCCAGCTCCAAGACACAAGTAACCTTAACCACATTGAAGGTCCAGTATCCAGCTCCAAGACACACATTGCCTTTACCTTTCCCACATTGAAGGTTCAATATCCAGCTCCAATACACAAGTAGCCTTTCCCTTTACCAAATTGAAGGTCCAGTATCCAGCTCCAAGACACAAGTAACCTTGACCTTTATCACATAGAAGGTCCAGTATCCAGCTCCAAGACACAAGTCGCCTTTACCTTTCCCACTTTGAAGGTCCAGTATCCATCCGCAAGTCATAAGTAACGTTTACATTTCCCACATTGAAGGTCCAGTGTCCTGCCCAAGTCATCAGTAACCTTTACCTTACCAACATTGAAGGTCCAGCATCTAGCTCCAAGCGTCAAGTAAACTTTACCATTCCCACATTGAATGTCAGCGACCGAGTGCCAAGACACACATTGCCTTTACCTTTACCAAATTGAAGATCCAGTATCGAGCTCCAGGATGCAAGTAGCGTTTACCTTTCCCAAATTGAAGGTCCAGTATCCAGCTCCAAGAAACACGTAGCCTTAACCTTTACCAAATTGAAGGTCCAGTATCCAGCCCCAAGACAGAAGTAACCTTTACCAAATTGAAGGTCCAGTATCCAGCCCCAAGACAGAAGTAACCTTTACCACATTAAAGGTCCAGTATCCAGCTCCAAGACACAAGTCGCGGTTACCTGTCCCACATTGAAGGTCCAGTATACAGCTCCAAGACATAAGTAGCATTTACCTTTACCACATTGCAGGTCCAATATCCTGCTCCAAGATGCAAGTAGCCTTTACCTTTCCCAAATTGAAGGTCCAATATCCTGCTCCAAGACTCAAGTCGCCGTTACCTTTACCAAATTGAAGGTCCAGTATCCAGCTCCAAGACACAAGTAACCTTTAACTTTACAACACTGAAGGTCCAGCATACAGCTCCAAGACACACGTTGCCATTACCTTTCCCACATTGAAGGTCCAGGATCCAGCTCCAAGACACAAGTAGCCTTTACCTTTCCCACATTGAGGGTCCAGTATTCAGCACCAAGAGTCAAGTAGAGTTTACCGTTCCCACATTGAAGGTTCAGTATCCAGCTCCAAGACACAAGTAACCTTAACCACATTGAAGGTCCAGTTTACAGCTTCAAGACCTGTCCCACATTGAAGGTTCAGTATCCAGTTCCAAGACACAAGTATCCTTAACCTTTACCACATTGAAGGTCCAGTATCCAGCTCCAAGACACACGTTGCCTTTACCTTTCCCACATTGAAAGTACAGTATCCAGCTCCAAGACAAAAGTAGCCTTTACCTTTCCCACATTGAGGGTCCAGTATCCAGCTCCAAGAGCTAAGTAGCCTTTACTTTTCTCACATTGAAGTTCCAGTATCCAGCTCCAAGACACAAGTAGCCTTTACCTTTCCCACATTGAGGGTCCAGTATCCAGCTCCAAGACCTAAGTAGACTTTACCTTTCTCACATTGAAGTTCCAGTATCCAGCTCCAAGACACAAGTAGACTTTACCTTTCCCACATTGAAGGTCCAGTACCCAGCTCCAAGACACAAGTCGCCTTTACCTATCCCACATTGAAGGTTCAGTATGCAGCTCCAAGACACAAGTAGCCTTTTCCTTTACAAAATTGAAGGTCCAGTATCCAGCTCCAAGACACAAGTAACCTTAACCACATTGAAGGTCCAGTATCCAGCTCCAAGACACACGTTGCCTTTACTTTTCCCACATTGAAAGTACAGTATCCAGCTTACCTTTCCCACACTGAATGTCAGCGACCTAGTGCCAAGACACACATTAACTTTTCCTTTAACAAATTGAAGATCCAGTATCCAGCTCCAAGACACAAGTCGCCGTTACCTGTCCCACATTGAAGGTTCAGTATCCAGCTCCAAGACACAAGTAGCCTTTACCATTACAACATTGAAGGTCCAGTATCCAGCTCCAAGACACAAGTAACCTTAACCACATTGAAGGTCCAGTATCCAGCTCCAAGACACACATTGCCTTTACCTTTCCCACATTGAAGGTTCAATATCCAGCTCCAATACACAAGTAGCCTTTCCCTTTACCAAATTGAAGGTCCAGTATCCAGCTCCAAGACACAAGTAACCTTGACCTTTATCACATAGAAGGTCCAGTATCCAGCTCCAAGACACAAGTCGCCTTTACCTTTCCCACTTTGAAGGTCCAGTATCCATCCGCAAGTCATAAGTAACGTTTACATTTCCCACATTGAAGGTCCAGTGTCCTGCCCAAGTCATCAGTAACCTTTACCTTACCAACATTGAAGGTCCAGCATCTAGCTCCAAGAGTCAAGTAAACTTTACCATTCCCACATTGAATGTCAGCGACCGAGTGCCAAGACACACATTGCCTTTACCTTTACCAAATTGAAGATCCAGTATCGAGCTCCAGGATGCAAGTAGCGTTTACCTTTCCCAAATTGAAGGTCCAGTATCCAGCCCCAAGACAGAAGTAACCTTTACCAAATTGAAGGTCCAGTATCCAGCCCCAAGACAGAAGTAACCTTTACCACATTAAAGGTCCAGTATCCAGCTCCAAGACACAAGTCGCGGTTACCTGTCCCACATTGAAGGTTCAGTATCCAGCTCCAAGACACAAGTAGCCTTTACCTTTACCAAATTGAAGGTCCAGTATCCAGCTCCAAGACACAAGTAGCCTTTACCTTTACCACATTGAAGTTCCAGTATCCAGCTCCAAGACACACGTTGCCTTTACCTTTCCCACATTGAAAGTACAGTATCCAGCTCGAAGATTCAAGTAGCCTTTAACTTTCCCACGTTGAAGGTCCAGTATACAGCTCCAAGACATAAGTAGCCTTAACCTTCAGCAAATTGAAGGTCCAGTATCCAGCTCCAAGACACAAGTCGCCGTTACTTTTACCAAACTGAAGGTACAGTATACAGCTCCAAGACACACGTGGCAACTACCTTTCCCACATTGAAGGACAAGGATCCAGCTCCAAGACACAAGTAGGCTTTAACTAATTGAACATCCAGTATCCAGCTGCAAGACACAAATAACCTTTACCTTTACCACATTGAAGGTCCGATATCCAGCTCCAAGACACAAGTAGCCTTTACCTTTCCCACGTTGAAGGTCCAGTATTCAGCTCCAAGAGTCAAGTAGAGTTTACCGTTCCCAAATTGAAGGTTCAGCATCCAGCTCCAAGACACAAGTAACCTTAACCACATTGAAGGTCCAGTATACAGCTACAAGACCTGTCGCACATTGAAGGTTCAGTATCCAGCTCCAAGACACAAGTATCCTTTACCTTTACCACAATGAAGGTCCAGTACCCAGCTCCAAGACACACGTTGCCTTTACCTTTCCCACATTGAAGGTCCAGTATCCATCTGCAAGTCATAAGTAACCTGTACATTTCCCACATTGAAGGTCCAGTGTCCTGCCCCAAGTCATAAGTAACCTTTACCTTACCCACATTGAAGGTCCAGTATCCAGCTCCAAGACACAAGTAGCCTTTACCTTTACCACATTGAAAGTACAGTATCCAGCTCCAAGACACACGTTGCCTTTACTTTTCCCACATTGAAAGTACAGTATCCAGCTTACCTTTCCCACATTGAGGGTCCAGTATCCAGCTCCAAGACACACGTTGCCTTTACCTTTCCCACATTGAAAGTACAGTATCCAGCTCGAAGATTCAAGTAGCCTTTAATTTTCCCACATTGATGGTCCAATATCCTGCTCCAAGATGCAAGTAGCCTTTTCCTTTCCCAAATTGAAGGTCCAGTATCCAGCTCCAAGAAACACGTAGATTTAACCTTTACCAAATTGAAGGTCCAGTATCCAGCACCAAGAAAAACGTAGCCTTTACCTTTCCCGCATTGAAGGTCCAGTATCCAGATCCAAGACACACTTTGCTTTTACATTTGCCAAATTGAAGGTCCAATATCCTGCTCCAAGATGCAAGTAGCCTTTACCTTTCCCAAATTGAAGGTCCAATATCCAGCTCCATGACACAAGTAGCCTTTACCTTTCCCACACTGAAGGTCCAGTGTCCAGCTCCAAGACTCAAGTAACCTTTCCCACATTGAAAGTCCAGTATCCAGCTCCAAGACACAAGTCGCCGTTACCTGTCGCATATTGAAGGTTCAGTATCCAGCTCCAAGACACAAGTAGCTTTACCTTTACAAAATTGAAGGTCCAGTATTCAGCTCCAAGACACAAGTAACCTTTACCTTTACAACATTGAAGGTCCAGTACCCAGCTCCAAGACACAAGTAGCCTTTACCACATTGAAAGTCCAGTATCCAGCTCCAAGACACACGTTGCCTTTACTTTTCCCACATTGAAAGTACTGTATCCAGCTTACCTTTCCCACATTGAGGGTCCAGTATCCAGCTGCAAGACACAAATAATCTTTACCTTTCCCACATTGAAGGTCCAGTGTCCTGCCCCAAGTCATAAGTAACCTTTACCTTACCCACATTGAAGGTCCAGTATCTAGCTCCTAGAGTCAAGTAAACTTTACCTTTCCCACATTGAATGTCAGCGACCTAGTGCCAAGACAGACATTGACTTTACCTTTACCAAAATGAAGATCCAGTATGAAGCTCCAAGACACAAGTCGCCATTACCTGTCCCACATTGAAGATCCAGTATCCAGCTCCAAGACACAAGTCGCCGTTACCTGTGCCACATTGAAGATCCAGTATCCAGCTCCAAGATTAAAGTAGCCTTTAATTATCCCACATTGAAGGTCCAGTATACAGCTCGAAGACATAAGTAGCATTTACCTTTACCACATTGCAGGTCCAATATCCTGCTCCAAGATGCAAGTAGCCTTTACCTTTCCCAAATTGAAGGTCCAATATCCTGCTCCAAGACTCAAGTCGCCGTTACCTTTACCAAATTGAAGGTCCAGTATCCAGCTCCAAGACACAAGTAACCTTTACCTTTACAACACTGAAGGTCCAGCAAACAGCTCCAAGACACACGTTGCCATTACCTTTCCCACATTGAAGGTCCAGGATCCAGCTCCAAGACACAAGTAGCCTTTACCTTTCCCACATTGAGGGTCCAGTATTCAGCACCAAGAGTCAAGTAGAGTTTACCGTTCCCACATTGAAGGTTCAGTATCCAGCTCCAAGACACAAGTAACCTTAACCACATTGAAGGTCCAGTTTACAGCTCCAAGACCTGTCCCACATTGAAGGTTCAGTATCCAGTTCCAAGACACAAGTATCCTTAACCTTTACCACATTGAAGGTCCAGTATCCAGCTCCAAGACACACGTTGCCTTTACCTTTCCCACATTGAAAGTACAGTATCCAGCTCCAAGACAAAAGTAGCCTTTACCTTTCCCACATTGAGGGTCCAGTATCCAGCTCCAAGAGCTAAGTAGCCTTTACTTTTCTCACATTGAAGTTCCAGTATCCAGCTCCAAGACACAAGTAGCCTTTACCTTTCCCACATTGAGGGTCCAGTATCCAGCTCCAAGACCAAAGTAGACTTTACCTTTCTCACATTGAAGTTCCAGTATCCAGCTCCAAGACACAAGTAGCCTTTACCTTTCCCACATTGAGGGTCCAGTATCCAGCTCCAAGACCTAAGTAGACTTTACCTTTCTCACATTGAAGTTCCAGTATCCAGCTCCAAGACACAAGTAGCCTTTACCTTTCCCACATTGAAGGTCCAGTACCCAGCTCCAAGACACAAGTCGCCTTTACCTATCCCACATTGAAGGTTCAGTATGCAGCTCCAAGACACAAGTAGCCTTTTCCTTTACAAAATTGAAGGTCCAGTATCCAGCTCCAAGACACAAGTAACCTTAACCACATTGAAGGTCCAGTATCCAGCTCCAAGACACACGTTGCCTTTACTTTTCCCACATTGAAAGTACAGTATCCAGCTTACCTTTCCCACACTGAATGTCAGCGACCTAGTGCCAAGACACACATTAACTTTTCCTTTAACAAATTGAAGATCCAGTATCCAGCTCCAAGACACAAGTCGCCGTTACCTGTCCCACATTGAAGGTTCAGTATCCAGCTCCAAGACACAAGTAGCCTTTACCATTACAACATTGAAGGTCCAGTATCCAGCTCCAAGACACAAGTAACCTTAACCACATTGAAGGTCCAGTATCCAGCTCCAAGACACACATTGCCTTTACCTTTCCCACATTGAAGGTTCAATATCCAGCTCCAATACACAAGTAGCCTTTCCCTTTACCAAATTGAAGGTCCAGTATCCAGCTCCAAGACACAAGTAACCTTGACCTTTATCACATAGAAGGTCCAGTATCCAGCTCCAAGACACTAGTCGCCTTTACCTTTCCCACTTTGAAGGTCCAGTATCCATCCGCAAGTCATAAGTAACGTTTACATTTCCCACATTGAAGGTCCAGTGTCCTGCCCAAGTCATCAGTAACCTTTACCTTACCAACATTGAAGGTCCAGCATCTAGCTCCAAGAGTCAAGTAAACTTTACCATTCCCACATTGAATGTCAGCGACCGAGTGCCAAGACACACATTGCCTTTACCTTTACCAAATTGAAGATCCAGTATCGAGCTCCAGGATGCAAGTAGCGTTTACCTTTCCCAAATTGAAGGTCCAGTATCCAGCCCCAAGACAGAAGTAACCTTTACCAAATTGAAGGTCCAGTATCCAGCCCCAAGACAGAAGTAACCTTTACCACATTAAAGGTCCAGTATCCAGCTCCAAGACACAAGTCGCGGTTACCTGTCCCACATTGAAGGTTCAGTATCCAGCTCCAAGACACAAGTAGCCTTTACCTTTACCAAATTGAAGGTCCAGTATCCAGCTCCAAGACACAAGTAGCCTTTACCTTTACCACATTGAAGTTCCAGTATCCAGCTCCAAGACACACGTTGCCTTTACCTTTCCCACATTGAAAGTACAGTATCCAGCTCGAAGATTCAAGTAGCCTTTAACTTTCCCACGTTGAAGGTCCAGTATACAGCTCCAAGACATAAGTAGCCTTAACCTTCAGCAAATTGAAGGTCCATTATCCAGCTCCAAGACACAAGTCGCCGTTACTTTTACCAAACTGAAGGTACAGTATACAGCTCCAAGACACACGTGGCAACTACCTTTCCCACATTGAAGGACAAGGATCCAGCTCCAAGACACAAGTAGGCTTTAACTAATTGAACATCCAGTATCCAGCTGCAAGACACAAATAACCTTTACCTTTACCACATTGAAGGTCCGATATCCAGCTCCAAGACACAAGTAGCCTTTACCTTTCCCACGTTGAAGGTCCAGTATTCAGCTCCAAGAGTCAAGTAGAGTTTACCGTTCCCAAATTGAAGGTTCAGCATCCAGCTCCAAGACACAAGTAACCTTAACCACATTGAAGGTCCAGTATACAGCTACAAGACCTGTCGCACATTGAAGGTTCAGTATCCAGCTCCAAGACACAAGTATCCTTTACATTTACCACAATGAAGGTCCAGTACCCAGCTCCAAGACACACGTTGCCTTTACCTTTCCCACATTGAAGGTCCAGTATCCATCTGCAAGTCATAAGTAACCTGTACATTTCCCACATTGAAGGTCCAGTGTCCTGCCCCAAGTCATAAGTAACCTTTACCTTACCCACATTGAAGGTCCAGTATCCAGCTCCAAGACACAAGTAGCCTTTACCTTTACCACATTGAAAGTCCAGTATCCAGCTCCAAGACACACGTTGCCTTTACTTTTCCCACATTGAAAGTACAGTATCCAGCTTACCTTTCCCACATTGAGGGTCCAGTATCCAGCTCCAAGACACACGTTGCCTTTACCTTTCCCACATTGAAAGTACAGTATCCAGCTCGAAGATTCAAGTAGCCTTTAATTTTCCCACATTGATGGTCCAATATCCTGCTCCAAGATGCAAGTAGCCTTTACCTTTCCCAAATTGAAGGTCCAGTATCCAGCTCCAAGAAACACGTAGATTTAACCTTTACCAAATTGAAGGTCCAGTATCCAGCACCAAGAAAAACGTAGCCTTTACCTTTCCCGCATTGAAGGTCCAGTATCCAGCTCCAAGACACACTTTGCTTTTACATTTGCCAAATTGAAGGTCCAATATCCTGCTCCAAGATGCAAGTAGCCTTTACCTTTCCCAAATTGAAGGTCCAATATCCAGCTCCATGACACAAGTAGCCTTTACCTTTCCCACACTGAAGGTCCAGTGTCCAGCTCCAAGACTCAAGTAACCTTTCCCACATTGAAAGTCCAGTATCCAGCTCCAAGACACAAGTCGCCGTTACCTGTCGCACATTGAAGGTTCAGTATCCAGCTCCAAGACACAAGTAGCTTTACCTTTACAAAATTGAAGGTCCAGTATTCAGCTCCAAGACACAAGTAACCTTTACCTTTACAACATTGAAGGTCCAGTACCCAGCTCCAAGACACAAGTAGCCTTTACCACATTGAAAGTCCAGTATCCAGCTCCAAGACACACGTTGCCTTTACTTTTCCCACATTGAAAGTACTGTATCCAGCTTACCTTTCCCACATTGAGGGTCCAGTATCCAGCTGCAAGACACAAATAATCTTTACCTTTCCCACATTGAAGGTCCAGTGTCCTGCCCCAAGTCATAAGTAACCTTTACCTTACCCACATTGAAGGTCCAGTATCTAGCTCCTAGAGTCAAGTAAACTTTACCTTTCCCACATTGAATGTCAGCGACCTAGTGCCAAGACAGACATTGACTTTACCTTTACCAAAATGAAGATCCAGTATGAAGCTCCAAGACACAAGTCGCCGTTACCTGTCCCACATTGAAGATCCAGTATCCAGCTCCAAGACACAAGTCGCCGTTACCTGTGCCACATTGAAGATCCAGTATCCAGCTCCAAGATTAAAGTAGCCTTTAATTATCCCACATTGAAGGTCCAGTATACAGCTCCAAGACATAAGTAGCATTTACCTTTACCACATTGCAGGTCCAATATCCTGCTCCAAGATGAAAGTAGCCTTTACCTTTCCCAAATTGAAGGTCCAATATCCTGCTCCAAGACTCAAGTCGCCGTTACCTTTACCAAATTGAAGGTCCAGTATCCAGCTCCAAGACACAAGTAACCTTTACCTTTACAACACTGAAGGTCCAGCATACAGCTCCAAGACACACGTTGCCATTACCATTCCCACATTGAAGGTCCAGGATCCAGCTCCAAGACACAAGTAGCCTTTACCTTTCCCACATTGAGGGTCCAGTATTCAGCACCAAGAGTCAAGTAGAGTTTACCGTTCCCACATTGAAGGTTCAGTATCCAGCTCCAAGACACAAGTAACCTTAACCACATTGAAGGTCCAGTTTACAGCTCCAAGACCTGTCCCACATTGAAGGTTCAGTATCCAGTTCCAAGACACAAGTATCCTTAACCTTTACCACATTGAAGGTCCAGTATCCAGCTCCAAGACACACGTTGCCTTTACCTTTCCCACATTGAAAGTACAGTATCCAGCTCCAAGACAAAAGTAGCCTTTACCTTTCCCACATTGAGGGTCCAGTATCTAGCTCCAAGAGCTAAGTAGCCTTTACTTTTCTCACATTGAAGTTCCAGTATCCAGCTCCAAGACACAAGTAGCCTTTACCTTTCCCACATTGAGGGTCCAGTATCCAGCTCCAAGACCAAAGTAGACTTTACCTTTCTCACATTGAAGTTCCAGTATCCAGCTCCAAGACACAAGTAGCCTTTACCTTTCCCACATTGAAGGTCCAGTACCCAGCTCCAAGACACAAGTCGCCTTTACCTATCCCACATTGAAGGTTCAGTATGCAGCTCCAAGACACAAGTAGCCTTTTCCTTTACAAAATTGAAGGTCCAGTATCCAGCTCCAAGACACAAGTAACCTTAACCACATTGAAGGTCCAGTATCCAGCTCCAAGACACACGTTGCCTTTACTTTTCCCACATTGAAAGTACAGTATCCAGCTTACCTTTCCCACACTGAATGTCAGCGACCTAGTGCCAAGACACACATTAACTTTTCCTTTAACAAATTGAAGATCCAGTATCCAGCTCCAAGACACAAGTCGCCGTTACCTGTCCCACATTGAAGGTTCAGTATCCAGCTCCAAGACACAAGTAGCCTTTACCATTACAACATTGAAGGTCCAGTATCCAGCTCCAAGACACAAGTAACCTTAACCACATTGAAGGTCCAGTATCCAGCTCCAAGACACACATTGCCTTTACCTTTCCCACATTGAAGGTTCAATATCCAGCTCCAATACACAAGTAGCCTTTCCCTTTACCAAATTGAAGGTCCAGTATCCAGCTCCAAGACACAAGTAACCTTGACCTTTATCACATAGAAGGTCCAGTATCCAGCTCCAAGACACAAGTCGCCTTTACCTTTCCCACTTTGAAGGTCCAGTATCCATCCGCAAGTCATAAGTAACGTTTACATTTCCCACATTGAAGGTCCAGTGTCCTGCCCAAGTCATCAGTAACCTTTACCTTACCAACATTGAAGGTCCAGCATCTAGCTCCAAGAGTCAAGTAAACTTTACCATTCCCACATTGAATGTCAGCGACCGAGTGCCAAGACACACATTGCCTTTACCTTTACCAAATTGAAGATCCAGTATCGAGCTCCAGGATGCAAGTAGCGTTTACCTTTCCCAAATTGAAGGTCCAGTATCCAGCTCCAAGAAACACGTAGCCTTAACCTTTACCAAATTGAAGGTCCAGTATCCAGCCCCAAGACAGAAGTAACCTTTACCAAATTGAAGGTCCAGTATCCAGCCCCAAGACAGAAGTAACCTTTACCACATTAAAGGTCCAGTATCCAGCTCCAAGACACAAGTCGCGGTTACCTGTCCCACATTGAAGGTCCAGTATACAGCTCCAAGACATAAGTAGCATTTACCTTTACCACATTGCAGGTCCAATATCCTGCTCCAAGATGCAAGTAGCCTTTACCTTTCCCAAATTGAAGGTCCAATATCCTGCTCCAAGACTCAAGTCGCCGTTACCTTTACCAAATTGAAGGTCCAGTATCCAGCTCCAAGACACAAGTAACCTTTACCTTTACAACACTGAAGGTCCAGCATACAGCTCCAAGACACACGTTGCCATTACCTTTCCCACATTGAAGGTCCAGGATCCAGCTCCAAGACACAAGTAGCCTTTACCTTTCCCACATTGAGGGTCCAGTATTCAGCACCAAGAGTCAAGTAGAGTTTACCGTTCCCACATTGAAGGTTCAGTATCCAGCTCCAAGACACAAGTAACCTTAACCACATTGAAGGTCCAGTTTACAGCTTCAAGACCTGTCCCACATTGAAGGTTCAGTATCCAGTTCCAAGACACAAGTATCCTTAACCTTTACCACATTGAAGGTCCAGTATCCAGCTCCAAGACACACGTTGCCTTTACCTTTCCCACATTGAAAGTACAGTATCCAGCTCCAAGACAAAAGTAGCCTTTACCTTTCCCACATTGAGGGTCCAGTATCCAGCTCCAAGAGCTAAGTAGCCTTTACTTTTCTCACATTGAAGTTCCAGTATCCAGCTCCAAGACACAAGTAGCCTTTACCTTTCCCACATTGAGGGTCCAGTATCCAGCTCCAAGACCTAAGTAGACTTTACCTTTCTCACATTGAAGTTCCAGTATCCAGCTCCAAGACACAAGTAGACTTTACCTTTCCCACATTGAAGGTCCAGTACCCAGCTCCAAGACACAAGTCGCCTTTACCTATCCCACATTGAAGGTTCAGTATGCAGCTCCAAGACACAAGTAGCCTTTTCCTTTACAAAATTGAAGGTCCAGTATCCAGCTCCAAGACACAAGTAACCTTAACCACATTGAAGGTCCAGTATCCAGCTCCAAGACACACGTTGCCTTTACTTTTCCCACATTGAAAGTACAGTATCCAGCTTACCTTTCCCACACTGAATGTCAGCGACCTAGTGCCAAGACACACATTAACTTTTCCTTTAACAAATTGAAGATCCAGTATCCAGCTCCAAGACACAAGTCGCCGTTACCTGTCCCACATTGAAGGTTCAGTATCCAGCTCCAAGACACAAGTAGCCTTTACCATTACAACATTGAAGGTCCAGTATCCAGCTCCAAGACACAAGTAACCTTAACCACATTGAAGGTCCAGTATCCAGCTCCAAGACACACATTGCCTTTACCTTTCCCACATTGAAGGTTCAATATCCAGCTCCAATACACAAGTAGCCTTTCCCTTTACCAAATTGAAGGTCCAGTATCCAGCTCCAAGACACAAGTAACCTTGACCTTTATCACATAGAAGGTCCAGTATCCAGCTCCAAGACACAAGTCGCCTTTACCTTTCCCACTTTGAAGGTCCAGTATCCATCCGCAAGTCATAAGTAACGTTTACATTTCCCACATTGAAGGTCCAGTGTCCTGCCCAAGTCATCAGTAACCTTTACCTTACCAACATTGAAGGTCCAGCATCTAGCTCCAAGAGTCAAGTAAACTTTACCATTCCCACATTGAATGTCAGCGACCGAGTGCCAAGACACACGTTGCCTTTACCTTTACCAAATTGAAGATCCAGTATCGAGCTCCAGGATGCAAGTAGCGTTTACCTTTCCCAAATTGAAGGTCCAGTATCCAGCCCCAAGACAGAAGTAACCTTTACCAAATTGAAGGTCCAGTATCCAGCCCCAAGACAGAAGTAACCTTTACCACATTAAAGGTCCAGTATCCAGCTCCAAGACACAAGTCGCGGTTACCTGTCCCACATTGAAGGTTCAGTATCCAGCTCCAAGACACAAGTAGCCTTTACCTTTACCAAATTGAAGGTCCAGTATCCAGCTCCAAGACACAAGTAGCCTTTACCTTTACCACATTGAAGTTCCAGTATCCAGCTCCAAGACACACGTTGCCTTTACCTTTCCCACATTGAAAGTACAGTATCCAGCTCGAAGATTCAAGTAGCCTTTAACTTTCCCACGTTGAAGGTCCAGTATACAGCTCCAAGACATAAGTAGCCTTAACCTTCAGCAAATTGAAGGTCCAGTATCCAGCTCCAAGACACAAGTCGCCGTTACTTTTACCAAACTGAAGGTACAGTATACAGCTCCAAGACACACGTGGCAACTACCTTTCCCACATTGAAGGACAAGGATCCAGCTCCAAGACACAAGTAGGCTTTAACTAATTGAACATCCAGTATCCAGCTGCAAGACACAAATAACCTTTACCTTTACCACATTGAAGGTCCGATATCCAGCTCCAAGACACAAGTAGCCTTTACCTTTCCCACGTTGAAGGTCCAGTATTCAGCTCCAAGAGTCAAGTAGAGTTTACCGTTCCCAAATTGAAGGTTCAGCATCCAGCTCCAAGACACAAGTAACCTTAACCACATTGAAGGTCCAGTATACAGCTACAAGACCTGTCGCACATTGAAGGTTCAGTATCCATCTCCAAGACACAAGTATCCTTTACCTTTACCACAATGAAGGTCCAGTACCCAGCTCCAAGACACACGTTGCCTTTACCTTTCCCACATTGAAGGTCCAGTATCCATCTGCAAGTCATAAGTAACCTGTACATTTCCCACATTGAAGGTCCAGTGTCCTGCCCAAGTCATCAGTAACCTTTACCTTACCAACATTGAAGGTCCAGTATCCAGCTCCAAGACACAAGTAGCCTTTACCTTTACCACATTGAAAGTCCAGTATCCAGCTCCAAGACACACGTTGCCTTTACTTTTCCCACATTGAAAGTACAGTATCCAGCTTACCTTTCCCACATTGAGGGTCCAGTATCCAGCTCCAAGACACACGTTGCCTTTACCTTTCCCACATTGAAAGTACAGTATCCAGCTCGAAGATTCAAGTAGCCTTTAATTTTCCCACATTGATGGTCCAATATCCTGCTCCAAGATGCAAGTAGCCTTTACCTTTCCCAAATTGAAGGTCCAGTATCCAGCTCCAAGAAACACGTAGATTTAACCTTTACCAAATTGAAGGTCCAGTATCCAGCACCAAGAAAAACGTAGCCTTTACCTTTCCCGCATTGAAGGTCCAGTATCCAGCTCCAAGACACACTTTGCTTTTACATTTGCCAAATTGAAGGTCCAATATCCTGCTCCAAGATGCAAGTAGCCTTTACCTTTCCCAAATTGAAGGTCCAATATCCAGCTCCATGACACAAGTAGCCTTTACCTTTCCCACACTGAAGGTCCAGTGTCCAGCTCCAAGACTCAAGTAACCTTTCCCACATTGAAAGTCCAGTATCCAGCTCCAAGACACAAGTCGCCGTTACCTGTCGCATATTGAAGGTTCAGTATCCAGCTCCAAGACACAAGTAGCTTTACCTTTACAAAATTGAAGGTCCAGTATTCAGCTCCAAGACACAAGTAACCTTTACCTTTACAACATTGAAGGTCCAGTACCCAGCTCCAAGACACAAGTAGCCTTTACCACATTGAAAGTCCAGTATCCAGCTCCAAGACACACGTTGCCTTTACTTTTCCCACATTGAAAGTACTGTATCCAGCTTACCTTTCCCACATTGAGGGTCCAGTATCCAGCTGCAAGACACAAATAATCTTTACCTTTCCCACATTGAAGGTCCAGTGTCCTGCCCCAAGTCATAAGTAACCTTTACCTTACCCACATTGAAGGTCCAGTATCTAGCTCCTAGAGTCAAGTAAACTTTACCTTTCCCACATTGAATGTCAGCGACCTAGTGCCAAGACAGACATTGACTTTACCTTTACCAAAATGAAGATCCAGTATGAAGCTCCAAGACACAAGTCGCCATTACCTGTCCCACATTGAAGATCCAGTATCCAGCTCCAAGACACAAGTCGCCGTTACCTGTGCCACATTGAAGATCCAGTATCCAGCTCCAAGATTAAAGTAGCCTTTAATTATCCCACATTGAAGGTCCAGTATACAGCTCCAAGACATAAGTAGCATTTACCTTTACCACATTGCAGGTCCAATATCCTGCTCCAAGATGCAAGTAGCCTTTACCTTTCCCAAATTGAAGGTCCAATATCCTGCTCCAAGACTCAAGTCGCCGTTACCTTTACCAAATTGAAGGTCCAGTATCCAGCTCCAAGACACAAGTAACCTTTACCTTTACAACACTGAAGGTCCAGCATACAGCTCCAAGACACACGTTGCCATTACCTTTCCCACATTGAAGGTCCAGGATCCAGCTCCAAGACACAAGTAGCCTTTACCTTTCCCACATTGAGGGTCCAGTATTCAGCACCAAGAGTCAAGTAGAGTTTACCGTTCCCACATTGAAGGTTCAGTATCCAGCTCCAAGACACAAGTAACCTTAACCACATTGAAGGTCCAGTTTACAGCTCCAAGACCTGTCCCACATTGAAGGTTCAGTATCCAGTTCCAAGACACAAGTATCCTTAACCTTTACCACATTGAAGGTCCAGTATCCAGCTCCAAGACACACGTTGCCTTTACCTTTCCCACATTGAAAGTACAGTATCCAGCTCCAAGACAAAAGTAGCCTTTACCTTTCCCACATTGAGGGTCCAGTATCCAGCTCCAAGAGCTAAGTAGCCTTTACTTTTCTCACATTGAAGTTCCAGTATCCAGCTCCAAGACACAAGTAGCCTTTACCTTTCCCACATTGAGGGTCCAGTATCCAGCTCCAAGACCAAAGTAGACTTTACCTTTCTCACATTGAAGTTCCAGTATCCAGCTCCAAGACACAAGTAGCCTTTACCTTTCCCACATTGAGGGTCCAGTATCCAGCTCCAAGACCTAAGTAGACTTTACCTTTCTCACATTGAAGTTCCAGTATCCAGCTCCAAGACACAAGTAGCCTTTACCTTTCCCACATTGAAGGTCCAGTACCCAGCTCCAAGACACAAGTCGCCTTTACCTATCCCACATTGAAGGTTCAGTATGCAGCTCCAAGACACAAGTAGCCTTTTCCTTTACAAAATTGAAGGTCCAGTATCCAGCTCCAAGACACAAGTAACCTTAACCACATTGAAGGTCCAGTATCCAGCTCCAAGACACACGTTGCCTTTACTTTTCCCACATTGAAAGTACAGTATCCAGCTTACCTTTCCCACACTGAATGTCAGCGACCTAGTGCCAAGACACACATTAACTTTTCCTTTAACAAATTGAAGATCCAGTATCCAGCTCCAAGACACAAGTCGCCGTTACCTGTCCCACATTGAAGGTTCAGTATCCAGCTCCAAGACACAAGTAGCCTTTACCATTACAACATTGAAGGTCCAGTATCCAGCTCCAAGACACAAGTAACCTTAACCACATTGAAGGTCCAGTATCCAGCTCCAAGACACACATTGCCTTTACCTTTCCCACATTGAAGGTTCAATATCCAGCTCCAATACACAAGTAGCCTTTCCCTTTACCAAATTGAAGGTCCAGTATCCAGCTCCAAGACACAAGTAACCTTGACCTTTATCACATAGAAGGTCCAGTATCCAGCTCCAAGACACAAGTCGCCTTTACCTTTCCCACTTTGAAGGTCCAGTATCCATCCGCAAGTCATAAGTAACGTTTACATTTCCCACATTGAAGGTCCAGTGTCCTGCCCAAGTCATCAGTAACCTTTACCTTACCAACATTGAAGGTCCAGCATCTAGCTCCAAGAGTCAAGTAAACTTTACCATTCCCACATTGAATGTCAGCGACCGAGTGCCAAGACACACATTGCCTTTACCTTTACCAAATTGAAGATCCAGTATCGAGCTCCAGGATGCAAGTAGCGTTTACCTTTCCCAAATTGAAGGTCCAGTATCCAGCTCCAAGAAACACGTAGCCTTAACCTTTACCAAATTGAAGGTCCAGTATCCAGCCCCAAGACAGAAGTAACCTTTACCAAATTGAAGGTCCAGTATCCAGCCCCAAGACAGAAGTAACCTTTACCACATTAAAGGTCCAGTATCCAGCTCCAAGACACAAGTCGCGGTTACCTGTCCCACATTGAAGGTTCAGTATCCAGCTCCAAGACACAAGTAGCCTTTACCTTTACCAAATTGAAGGTCCAGTATCCAGCTCCAAGACACAAGTAGCCTTTACCTTTACCACATTGAAGTTCCAGTATCCAGCTCCAAGACACACGTTGCCTTTACCTTTCCCACATTGAAAGTACAGTATCCAGCTCGAAGATTCAAGTAGCCTTTAACTTTCCCACGTTGAAGGTCCAGTATACAGCTCCAAGACATAAGTAGCCTTAACCTTCAGCAAATTGAAGGTCCAGTATCCAGCTCCAAGACACAAGTCGCCGTTACTTTTACCAAACTGAAGGTCCAGTATACAGCTCCAAGACACACGTGGCAACTACCTTTCCCACATTGAAGGTCCAGGATCCAGCTCCAAGACACAAGTAGGCTTTAACTAATTGAACATCCAGTATCCAGCTGCAAGACACAAATAACCTTTACCTTTACCACATTGAAGGTCCGATATCCAGCTCCAAGACACAAGTAGCCTTTACCTTTCCCACGTTGAAGGTCCAGTATTCAGCTCCAAGAGTCAAGTAGAGTTTACCGTTCCCAAATTGAAGGTTCAGTATCCAGCTCCAAGACACAAGTAACCTTAACCACATTGAAGGTCCAGTATACAGCTACAAGACCTGTCGCACATTGAAGGTTCAGTATCCAGCTCAAAGACACAAGTATCCTTTACCTTTACCACAATGAAGGTCCAGTACCCAGCTCCAAGACACACGTTGCCTTTACCTTTCCCACATTGAAGGTCCAGTATCCATCTGCAAGTCATAAGTAACCTGTACATTTCCCACATTGAAGGTCCAGTGTCCTGCCCCAAGTCATAAGTAACCTTTACCTTACCCACATTGAAGGTCCAGTATCCAGCTCCAAGACACAAGTAGCCTTTACCTTTACCACATTGAAAGTCCAGTATCCAGCTCCAAGACACACGTTGCCTTTACTTTTCCCACATTGAAAGTACAGTATCCAGCTTACCTTTCCCACATTGAGGGTCCAGTATCCAGCTGCAAGACACAAATAACCTTTTCCTTTCCCACATTGAAGGTCCAGTGTCCTGCCCCAAGTCATAAGTAACCTTTACCTTACCCACATTGAAGGTCCAGTTTCTAGCTCCAAGAGTCAAGTAAACTTTACCTTTCCCACATTGAATGTCAGCGACCTAGTGCCAAGACACACATTGACTTTACATTTACCAAATTGAAGATCCAGTATCCAGCACCAAGATTCAAGTAGCCTTTACCTTTACCAAATTGAAGGTCCAGTATCCAACTCCAAGAAACACGTAGCCTTAACCTTTACCAAATTGAAGGTCCAGTATCCAGCTCCAAGAAAAACGTGGCCTTTACATTTCCCGCATTGAAGGTCCAGCATCCAGCTCCAAGAAACACGTAGCCTTAACCTTTCACATATTGAAGGTCCAGTATCCAGCTCCAAGACAAATGTTGCCTTTACCTTTACCACATTGAATGTCAGCGACCTAGTGCCAATATACACATTCCCTTTACCGTTACCAAATTGAAGATCTAGTATCCAGCTGCAAGATGCAAGTAGCCTTAACCTTTCCCAAATTGAAGATCCAGTATCCAGCTCCAAGACACAAGTAGCCTTTACCTTTCCCACACTGAAGGTCCAGTATCCAGCCCCAAGACACAAGTAACCTTTACCAAATTGAAGGTCCAGTATCCAGCTCCAAGAAAAACGTAGCCTTTACCTTTCCCGCATTGAAGGTCCAGTATCCAGCTCCAAGACACACGTTGCCTTTACCTTTCCCACATTGAAAGTACAGTATCCAGCTCGAAGATTCAAGTAGCCTTTAATTTTCCCACATTGATGGTCCAATATCCTGCTCCAAGATGCAAGTAGCCTTTACCTTTCCCAAATTGAAGGTCCAGTATCCAGCACCAAGAAAAACGTAGCCTTTACCTTTCCCGCATTGAAGGTCCAGTATCCAGCTCCAAGACACACTTTGCTTTTACATTTGCCAAATTGAAGGTCCAATATCCTGCTCCAAGATGCAAGTAGCCTTTACCTTTCCCAAATTGAAGGTCCAATATCCAGCTCCATGACACAAGTAGCCTTTACCTTTCCCACACTGAAGGTCCAGTGTCCAGCTCCAAGACTCAAGTAACCTTTCCCACATTGAAAGTCCAGTATCCAGCTCCAAGACACAAGTCGCCGTTACCTGTCGCACATTGAAGGTTCAGTATCCAGCTCCAAGACACAAGTAGCTTTACCTTTACAAAATTGAAGGTCCAGTATTCAGCTCCAAGACACAAGTAACCTTTACCTTTACAACATTGAAGGTCCAGTACCCAGCTCCAAGACACAAGTAGCCTTTACCACATTGAAAGTCCAGTATCCAGCTCCAAGACACACGTTGCCTTTACTTTTCCCACATTGAAAGTACTGTATCCAGCTTACCTTTCCCACATTGAGGGTCCAGTATCCAGCTGCAAGACACAAATAATCTTTACCTTTCCCACATTGAAGGTCCAGTGTCCTGCCCCAAGTCATAAGTAACCTTTACCTTACCCACATTGAAGGTCCAGTATCTAGCTCCTAGAGTCAAGTAAACTTTACCTTTCCCACATTGAATGTCAGCGACCTAGTGCCAAGACAGACATTGACTTTACCTTTACCAAAATGAAGATCCAGTATGAAGCTCCAAGACACAAGTCGCCGTTACCTGTCCCACATTGAAGATCCAGTATCCAGCTCCAAGACACAAGTCGCCGTTACCTGTGCCACATTGAAGATCCAGTATACAGCTCCAAGACATAAGTAGCATTTACCTTTACCACATTGCAGGTCCAATATCCTGCTCCAAGATGCAAGTAGCCTTTACCTTTCCCAAATTGAAGGTCCAATATCCTGCTCCAAGACTCAAGTCGCCGTTACCTTTACCAAATTGAAGGTCCAGTATCCAGCTCCAAGACACAAGTAACCTTTACCTTTACAACACTGAAGGTCCAGCATACAGCTCCAAGACACACGTTGCCATTACCTTTCCCACATTGAAGGTCCAGGATCCAGCTCCAAGACACAAGTAGCCTTTACCTTTCCCACATTGAGGGTCCAGTATTCAGCACCAAGAGTCAAGTAGAGTTTACCGTTCCCACATTGAAGGTTCAGTATCCAGCTCCAAGACACAAGTAACTTTAACCACATTGAAGGTCCAGTTTACAGCTCCAAGACCTGTCCCACATTGAAGGTTCAGTATCCAGTTCCAAGACACAAGTATCCTTAACCTTTACCACATTGAAGGTCCAGTATCCAGCTCCAAGACACACGTTGCCTTTACCTTTCCCACATTGAAAGTACAGTATCCAGCTCCAAGACAAAAGTAGCCTTTACCTTTCCCACATTGAGGGTCCAGTATCCAGCTCCAAGAGCTAAGTAGCCTTTACTTTTCTCACATTGAAGTTCCAGTATCCAGCTCCAAGACACAAGTAGCCTTTACCTTTCCCACATTGAGGGTCCAGTATCCAGCTCCAAGACCAAAGTAGACTTTACCTTTCTCACATTGAAGTTCCAGTATCCAGCTCCAAGACACAAGTAGCCTTTACCTTTCCCACATTGAGGGTCCAGTATCCAGCTCCAAGACCTAAGTAGACTTTACCTTTCTCACATTGAAGTTCCAGTATCCAGCTCCAAGACCCAAGTAGCCTTTACCTTTCCCACATTGAAGGTCCAGTACCCAGCTCCAAGACACAAGTCGCCGTTACATATCCCACATTGAAGGTTCAGTATGCAGCTCCAAGACACAAGTAGCCTTTTCCTTTACAAAATTGAAGGTCCAGTATCCAGCTCCAAGACACAAGTAACCTTAACCACATTGAAGGTCCAGTATCCAGCTCCAAGACACACGTTGCCTTTACCTTTGCCACATTGAAGGTCCAATATCCTGCTCCAAGATGCAAGTAGCCTTTACCTTTCCCAAATTGAAGGTCCAATATCCAGCTCCAAGACACAAGTAGCCTTTACCTTTCCCACACTGAAGGTCCAGTATCCAGCTCCAAGGCTCAAGTAAACTTTCCAACATTGAAAGTCCAGTATCCAGCTCCAAGACACAAGTTGCCGTTACCTTTACCACATTGAAAGTCCAGTATCCAGCTCCAAGACACACGTTGCCTTTACTTTTCCCACATTGAAAGTACAGTATCCAACTTACCTTACCCACATTGAAGGTCCAGTATCTAGCTCCAAGAGTCATGTAAACTTTACCTTTCCCACACTGAATGTCAGCGACCTAGTGCCAAGAAACACATTGACTTTTCCTTTAACAAATTGAAGATCCAGTATCCAGCTCCAAGACACAAGTCGCCGTTACCTGTCCCACATTGAAGGTTCAGTATCCAGCTCCAAGACACAAGTAGCCTTTACCATTACAAAATTGAAGGTCCAGTATCCAGCTCCAAGACACAAGTAACCTTAACCACATTGAAGGTCCAGTATCCAGCTCCAAGACACACGTTGCCTTTACTTTTCCCACATTGAAAGTACAGTATCCAGCTTACCTTTCCCACATTGAGGGTCCAGTATCCAGCTGCAAGACACAAATAACCTTTTCCTTTCCCACATTGAAGGTCCAGTGTCCTGCCCCAAGTCATAAGTAACCTTTACCTTACCCACATTGAAGGTCCAGTTTCTAGCTCCAAGAGTCAAGTAAACTTTACCTTTCCCACATTGAATGTCAGCGACCTAGTGCCAAGACACACATTGACTTTACCTTTACCAAATTGAAGATCCAGTATCCAGCACCAAGATTCAAGTAGCCTTTACCTTTCCGAAATTGAAGGTCCAGTATCCAGCTCCAAGAAACACGTAGCCTTAACCTTTACCAAATTGAAGGTCCAGTATCCAGCTCCAAGAAAAACGTGGCCTTTACATTTCCCGCATTGAAGGTCCAGCATCCAGCTCCAAGAAACACGTAGCCTTAACCTTTCACATATTGAAGGTCCAGTATCCAGCTCCAAGACAAATGTTGCCTTTACCTTTACCACATTGAATGTCAGAGACCTAGTGCCAATACACACATTCCCTTTACCGTTACCAAATTGAAGATCCAGTATCCAGCTGCAAGATGCAAGTAGCCTTAACCTTTCCCAAATTGAAGGTCCGGTATCCAGCTCCAAGAACCACGTAGCCTTAACCTTTACCAAATTGAAGGTCCAGTATCCAGCTCCAAGACACAAGTAACCTTAACCACATTGAAGGTCCAGTATCCAGCTCCAAGACACACGTTGCCTTTACCTTTGCCACATTGAAGGTCCAATATCCTGCTCCAAGATGCAAGTAGCCTTTACCTTTCCCAAATTGAAGGTCCAATATCCAGCTCCAAGACACAAGTAGCCTTTACCTTCCCCACACTGAAGGTCCAGTATCCAGCTCCAAGGCTCAAGTAAACTTACCAACATTGAAAGTCCAGTATCCAGCTCCAAGACACAAGTTGCCGTTACCTGTCCCACATTGAAGGTTCAGTATCCAGCTCCAAGACACAAGTAGCTTTACCTTTACAAAATAGATGGTCCAGTATCCAGCTCCAAGACACAAGTAACCTTTACCTTTACCACATTGAAGGTCCAGTACCCAGCTCCAAGACACAAGTCGCCGTTACCTATCCCACATTGAAGGTTCAGTATGCAGCTCCAAGACACAAGTAGCCTTTTCCTTTACAAAATTGAAGGTCCAGTATCCAGCTCCAAGACACAAGTAACCTTAACCACATTGAAGGTCCAGTATCCAGCTTCAAGACACACGTTGCCTTTACCTTTGCCACATTGAAGGTCGAATATCCTGCTCCAAGATGCAAGTAGCCTTTACCTTTCCCAAATTGAAGGTCCAATATCCAGCTCCAAGACACAAGTAGCCTTTACCTTTCCCACACTGAAGGTCCAGTATCCAGCTCCAAGGCTCAAGTAAACTTTCCAACATTGAAAGTCCAGTATCCAGCTCCAAGACACAAGTTGCCGTTACCTGTCCCACATTGAAGGTTCAGTATCCAGCTCCAAGACACAAGTAGCTTTACCTTTACAAAATCGATGGTCCAGTATCCAGCTCCAAGACACAAGTAACCTTTACCTTTACCACATTGAAGGTCCAGTATCCAGCTCCAAGACACAGGTAGCCTTTCCCTTTACCACATTGAAAGTCCAGTATCCAGCTCCAAGACACACGTTGCCTTTACTTTTCCCACATTGAAAGTACAGTATCCAGCTTACCTTTCCCACATTGAGGGTCCAGTATCCAGCTGTAAGACACAAATAACCTTTACCATTCCCACATTGAAGGTCCAGTGTCCTGCCCCAAGTCATAAGTAACCTTTACCTTACCCACATTGAAGGTCCAGTATCTAGCTCCAAGAGTCAAGTAAACTTTACCTTTCCCACACTGAATGTCAGCGACCTAGTGCCAAGACACACATTGACTTTTCCTTTAACAAATTGAAGATCCAGTATCCAGCTCCAAGACACAAGTTGCCGTTACCTGTCCCACATTGAAGGTTCAGTATCCAGCTCCAAGACACAAGTAGCCTTTACCTTTACCAAATTGAAGGTCCAGTATCCAGCTCCAAGACACAAGTAGCCTTTACCTTTACCACATTGAAGTTCCAGTATCCAGCTCCAAGACACACGTTGCCTTTACCTTTCCCACATTGAAAGTACAGTATCCAGCTCGAAGATTCAAGTAGCCTTTAACTTTCCCACGTTGAAGGTCCAGTATACAGCTCCAAGACATAAGTAGCCTTAACCTTCAGCAAATTGAAGGTCCAGTATCCAGCTCCAAGACACAAGTCGCCGTTACTTTTACCAAACTGAAGGTCCAGTATACAGCTCCAAGACACACGTGGCAACTACCTTTCCCACATTGAAGGTCCAGGATCCAGCTCCAAGACACAAGTAGGCTTTAACTAATTGAACATCCAGTATCCAGCTGCAAGACACAAATAACCTTTACCTTTACCACATTGAAGGTCCGATATCCAGCTCCAAGACACAAGTAGCCTTTACCTTTCCCACGTTGAAGGTCCAGTATTCAGCTCCAAGAGTCAAGTAGAGTTTACCGTTCCCAAATTGAAGGTTCAGTATCCAGCTCCAAGACACAAGTAACCTTAACCACATTGAAGGTCCAGTATACAGCTACAAGACCTGTCGCACATTGAAGGTTCAGTATCCAGCTCAAAGACACAAGTATCCTTTACCTTTACCACAATGAAGGTCCAGTACCCAGCTCCAAGACACACGTTGCCTTTACCTTTCCCACATTGAAGGTCCAGTATCCATCTGCAAGTCATAAGTAACCTGTACATTTCCCACATTGAAGGTCCAGTGTCCTGCCCCAAGTCATAAGTAACCTTTACCTTACCCACATTGAAGGTCCAGTATCCAGCTCCAAGACACAAGTAGCCTTTACCTTTACCACATTGAAAGTCCAGTATCCAGCTCCAAGACACACGTTGCCTTTACTTTTCCCACATTGAAAGTACAGTATCCAGCTTACCTTTCCCACATTGAGGGTCCAGTATCCAGCTGCAAGACACAAATAACCTTTTCCTTTCCCACATTGAAGGTCCAGTGTCCTGCCCCAAGTCATAAGTAACCTTTACCTTACCCACATTGAAGGTCCAGTTTCTAGCTCCAAGAGTCAAGTAAACTTTACCTTTCCCACATTGAATGTCAGCGACCTAGTGCCAAGACACACATTGACTTTACCTTTACCAAATTGAAGATCCAGTATCCAGCACCAAGATTCAAGTAGCCTTTACCTTTCCCAAATTGAAGGTCCAGTATCCAACTCCAAGAAACACGTAGCCTTAACCTTTACCAAATTGAAGGTCCAGTATCCAGCTCCAAGAAAAACGTGGCCTTTACATTTCCCGCATTGAAGGTCCAACATCCAGCTCCAAGAAACACGTAGCCTTAACCTTTCACATATTGAAGGTCCAGTATCCAGCTCCAAGACAAATGTTGCCTTTACCTTTACCACATTGAATGTCAGTGACCTAGTGCCAATACACACATTCCCTTTACCGTTACCAAATTGAAGATCTAGTATCCAGCTGCAAGATGCAAGTAGCCTTAACCTTTCCCAAATTGAAGATCCAGTATCCAGCTCCAAGACACAAGTAGCCTTTACCTTTCCCACACTGAAGGTCCAGTATCCAGCCCCAAGACACAAGTAACCTTTCCCACATTGAAGGTCCAGTATCCAGCTCCAAGAAACACGTAGCTTTAACCTTTACCAAATTGAAGGTCCAGTATCCAGCTCCAAGAAAAACGTAGCCTTTACCTTTCCCGCATTGAAGGTCCAGTATCCAGCTCCAAGACACACGTTGCCTTTACCTTTCCCACATTGAAAGTACAGTATCCAGCTCGAAGATTCAAGTAGCCTTTAATTTTCCCACATTGATGGTCCAATATCCTGCTCCAAGATGCAAGTAGCCTTTACCTTTCCCAAATTGAAGGTCCAGTATCCAGCACCAAGAAAAACGTAGCCTTTACCTTTCCCGCATTGAAGGTCCAGTATCCAGCTCCAAGACACACTTTGCTTTTACATTTGCCAAATTGAAGGTCCAATATCCTGCTCCAAGATGCAAGTAGCCTTTACCTTTCCCAAATTGAAGGTCCAATATCCAGCTCCATGACACAAGTAGCCTTTACCTTTCCCACACTGAAGGTCCAGTGTCCAGCTCCAAGACTCAAGTAACCTTTCCCACATTGAAAGTCCAGTATCCAGCTCCAAGACACAAGTCGCCGTTACCTGTCGCACATTGAAGGTTCAGTATCCAGCTCCAAGACACAAGTAGCTTTACCTTTACAAAATTGAAGGTCCAGTATTCAGCTCCAAGACACAAGTAACCTTTACCTTTACAACATTGAAGGTCCAGTACCCAGCTCCAAGACACAAGTAGCCTTTACCACATTGAAAGTCCAGTATCCAGCTCCAAGACACACGTTGCCTTTACTTTTCCCACATTGAAAGTACTGTATCCAGCTTACCTTTCCCACATTGAGGGTCCAGTATCCAGCTGCAAGACACAAATAATCTTTACCTTTCCCACATTGAAGGTCCAGTGTCCTGCCCCAAGTCATAAGTAACCTTTACTTTACCCACATTGAAGGTCCAGTATCTAGCTCCTAGAGTCAAGTAAACTTTACCTTTCCCACATTGAATGTCAGCGACCTAGTGCCAAGACAGACATTGACTTTACCTTTACCAAAATGAAGATCCAGTATGAAGCTCCAAGACACAAGTCGCCGTTACCTGTCCCACATTGAAGATCCAGTATCCAGCTCCAAGACACAAGTCGCCGTTACCTGTGCCACATTGAAGATCCAGTATCCAGCTCCAAGATTAAAGTAGCCTTTAATTATCCCACATTGAAGGTCCAGTATACAGCTCCAAGACATAAGTAGCATTTACCTTTACCACATTGCAGGTCCAATATCCTGCTCCAAGATGCAAGTAGCCTTTACCTTTACAACACTGAAGGTCCAGCATACAGCTCCAAGACACACGTTGCCATTACCTTTCCCACATTGAAGGTCCAGGATCCAGCTCCAAGACACAAGTAGCCTTTACCTTTCCCACATTGAGGGTCCAGTATTCAGCACCAAGAGTCAAGTAGAGTTTACCGTTCCCACATTGAAGGTTCAGTATCCAGCTCCAAGACACAAGTAACCTTAACCACATTGAAGGTCCAGTTTACAGCTCCAAGACCTGTCCCACATTGAAGGTTCAGTATCCAGTTCCAAGACACAAGTATCCTTAACCTTTACCACATTGAAGGTCCAGTATCCAGCTCCAAGACACACGTTGCCTTTACCTTTCCCACATTGAAAGTACAGTATCCAGCTCCAAGACAAAAGTAGCCTTTACCTTTCCCACATTGAGGGTCCAGTATCCAGCTCCAAGACCAAAGTAGACTTTACTTTTCTCACATTGAAGTTCCAGTATCCAGCTCCAAGACACAAGTAGCCTTTACCTTTCCCACATTGAGGGTCCAGTATCCAGCTCCAAGACCAAAGTAGACTTTACCTTTCTCACATTGAAGTTCCAGTATCCAGCTCCAAGACACAAGTAGCCTTTACCTTTCCCACATTGAGGGTCCAGTATCCAGCTCCAAGACCTAAGTAGACTTTACCTTTCTCACATTGAAGTTCCAGTATCCAGCTCCAAGACACAAGTAGCCTTTACCTTTCCCACATTGAAGGTCCAGTACCCAGCTCCAAGACACAAGTCGCCGTTACCTATCCCACATTGAAGGTTCAGTATGCAGCTCCAAGACACAAGTAGCCTTTTCCTTTACAAAATTGAAGGTCCAGTATCCAGCTCCAAGACACAAGTAACCTTAACCACATTGAAGGTCCAGTATCCAGCTCCAAGACACACGTTGCCTTTACCTTTGCCACATTGAAGGTCCAATATCCTGCTCCAAGATGCAAGTAGCCTTTACCTTTCCCAAATTGAAGGTCCAATATCCAGCTCCAAGACACAAGTAGCCTTTACCTTTCCCACACTGAAGGTCCAATATCCAGCTCCAAGGCTCAAGTAAACTTTCCAACATTGAAAGTCCAGTATCCAGCTCCAAGACACAAGTTGCCGTTACCTTTACCACATTGAAAGTCCAGTATCCAGCTCCAAGACACACGTTGCCTTTACTTTTCCCACATTGAAAGTACAGTATCCAACTTACCTTACCCACATTGAAGGTCCAGTATCTAGCTCCAAGAGTCAAGTAAACTTTACCTTTCCCACACTGAATGTCAGCGACCTAGTGCCAAGAAACACATTGACTTTTCCTTTAACAAATTGAAGATCCAGTATCCAGCTCCAAGACACAAGTCGCCGTTACCTGTCCCACATTGAAGGTTCAGTATCCAGCTCCAAGACACAAGTAGCCTTTACCATTACAAAATTGAAGGTCCAGTATCCAGCTCCAAGACACAAGTAACCTTAACCACATTGAAGGTCCAGTATCCAGCTCCAAGACACACGTTGCCTTTACTTTTCCCACATTGAAAGTACAGTAACCAGCTTACCTTTCCCACATTGAGGGTCCAGTATCCAGCTGCAAGACACAAATAACCTTTTCCTTTCCCACATTGAAGGTCCAGTGTCCTGCCCCAAGTCATAAGTAACCTTTACCTTACCCACATTGAAGGTCCAGTTTCTAGCTCCAAGAGTCAAGTAAACTTTACCTTTCCCACATTGAATGTCAGCGACCTAGTGCCAAGACACACATTGACTTTACCTTTACCAAATTGAAGATCCAGTATCCAGCACCAAGATTCAAGTAGCCTTTACCTTTCCCAAATTGAAGGTCCAGTATCCAGCTCCAAGAAACACGTAGCCTTAACCTTTACCAAATTGAAGGTCCAGTATCCAGCTCCAAGAAAAACGTGGCCTTTACATTTCCCGCATTGAAGGTCCAGCATCCAGCTCCAAGAAACACGTAGCCTTAACCTTTCACATATTGAAGGTCCAGTATCCAGCTCCAAGACAAATGTTGCCTTTACCTTTACCACATTGAATGTCAGAGACCTAGTGCCAATACACACATTCCCTTTACCGTTACCAAATTGAAGATCCAGTATCCAGCTGCAAGATGCAAGTAGCCTTAACCTTTCCCAAATTGAAGGTCCGGTATCCAGCTCCAAGAACCACGTAGCCTTAACCTTTACCAAATTGAAGGTCCAGTATCCAGCTCCAAGACACAAGTAACCTTAACCACATTGAAGGTCCAGTATCCAGCTCCAAGACATACGTTGCCTTTACCTTTGCCACATTGAAGGTCCAATATCCTGCTCCAAGATGCAAGTAGCCTTTACCTTTCCCAAATTGAAGGTCCAATATCCAGCTCCAAGACACAAGTAGCCTTTACCTTCCCCACACTGAAGGTCCAGTATCCAGCTCCAAGGCTCAAGTAAACTTACCAACATTGAAAGTCCAGTATCCAGCTCCAAGACACAAGTTGCCGTTACCTGTCCCACATTGAAGGTTCAGTATCCAGCTCCAAGACACAAGTAGCTTTACCTTTACAAAATAGATGGTCCAGTATCCAGCTCCAAGACACAAGTAACCTTTACCTTTACCACATTGAAGGTCCAGTGCCCAGCTCCAAGACACAAGTCGCCGTTACCTATCCCACATTGAAGGTTCAGTATGCAGCTCCAAGACACAAGTAGCCTTTTCCTTTACAAAATTGAAGGTCCAGTATCCAGCTCCAAGACACAAGTAACCTTAACCACATTGAAGGTCCAGTATCCAGCTTCAAGACACACGTTGCCTTTACCTTTGCCACATTGAAGGTCCAATATCCTGCTCCAAGATGCAAGTAGCCTTTACCTTTCCCAAATTGAAGGTCCAATATCCAGCTCCAAGACACAAGTAGCCTTTACCTTTCCCACACTGAAGGTCCAGTATCCAGCTCCAAGGCTCAAGTAAACTTTCCAACATTGAAAGTCCAGTATCCAGCTCCAAGACACAAGTTGCCGTTACCTGTCCCACATTGAAGGTTCAGTATCCAGCTCCAAGACACAAGTAGCTTTACCTTTACAAAATCGATGGTCCAGTATCCAGCTCCAAGACACAAGTAACCTTTACCTTTACCACATTGAAGGTCCAGTATCCAGCTCCAAGACACAGGTAGCCTTTCCCTTTACCACATTGAAAGTCCAGTATCCAGCTCCAAGACACACGTTGCCTTTACTTTTCCCACATTGAAAGTACAGTATCCAGCTTACCTTTCCCACATTGAGGGTCCAGTATCCAGCTGTAAGACACAAATAACCTTTACCATTCCCACATTGAAGGTCCAGTGTCCTGCCCCAAGTCATAAGTAACCTTTACCTTACCCACATTGAAGGTCCAGTATCTAGCTCCAAGAGTCAAGTAAACTTTACCTTTCCCACACTGAATGTCAGCGACCTAGTGCCAAGACACACATTGACTTTTCCTTTAACAAATTGAAGATCCAGTATCCAGCTCCAAGACACAAGTTGCCGTTACCTGTCCCACATTGAAGGTTCAGTATCCAGCTCCAAGACACAAGTAGCTTTACCTTTACAAAATAGAAAGTACAGTATCCAGCTCCAAGACAAAAGTAGCCTTTACCTTTCCCACATTGAGGGTCCAGTATCCAGCTCCAAGACCAAAGTAGACTTTACTTTTCTCACATTGAAGTTCCAGTATCCAGCTCCAAGACACAAGTAGCCTTTACCTTTCCCACATTGAGGGTCCAGTATCCAGCTCCAAGACCAAAGTAGACTTTACCTTTCTCACATTGAAGTTCCAGTATCCAGCTCCAAGACACAAGTAGCCTTTACCTTTCCCACATTGAGGGTCCAGTATCCAGCTCCAAGACCTAAGTAGACTTTACCTTTCTCACATTGAAGTTCCAGTATCCAGCTCCAAGACACAAGTAGCCTTTACCTTTCCCACATTGAAGGTCCAGTACCCAGCTCCAAGACACAAGTCGCCGTTACCTATCCCACATTGAAGGTTCAGTATGCAGCTCCAAGACACAAGTAGCCTTTTCCTTTACAAAATTGAAGGTCCAGTATCCAGCTCCAAGACACATGTTGCCTTTACCTTTACCACATTGAAGGTCCAGTATCCAGCTCCAAGACACACGTTGCCTTTACCTTTGCCACATTGAAGGTCCAATATCCTGCTCCAAGATGCAAGTAGCCTTTACCTTTCCCAAATTGAAGGTCCAATATCCAGCTCCAAGACACAAGTAGCCTTTACCTTTCCCACACTGAAGGTCCAGTATCCAGCTCCAAGGCTCAAGTAAACTTTCCAACATTGAAAGTCCAGTATCCAGCTCCAAGACACAAGTTGCCGTTACCTTTACCACATTGAAAGTCCAGTATCCAGCTCCAAGACACACGTTGCCTTTACTTTTCCCACATTGAAAGTACAGTATCCAACTTACCTTACCCACATTGAAGGTCCAGTATCTAGCTCCAAGAGTCAAGTAAACTTTACCTTTCCCACACTGAATGTCAGCGACCTAGTGCCAAGAAACACATTGACTTTTCCTTTAACAAATTGAAGATCCAGTATCCAGCTCCAAGACACAAGTCGCCGTTACCTGTCCCACATTGAAGGTTCAGTATCCAGCTCCAAGACACAAGTAGCCTTTACCATTACAAAATTGAAGGTCCAGTATCCAGCTCCAAGACACAAGTAACCTTAACCACATTGAAGGTCCAGTATCCAGCTCCAAGACACACGTTGCCTTTACTTTTCCCACATTGAAAGTACAGTATCCAGCTTACCTTTCCCACATTGAGGGTCCAGTATCCAGCTGCAAGACACAAATAACCTTTTCCTTTCCCACATTGAAGGTCCAGTGTCCTCCCCCAAGTCATAAGTAACCTTTACCTTACCCACATTGAAGGTCCAGTTTCTAGCTCCAAGAGTCAAGTAAACTTTACCTTTCCCACATTGAATGTCAGCGACCTAGTGCCAAGACACACATTGACTTTACCTTTACCAAATTGAAGATCCAGTATCCAGCACCAAGATTCAAGTAGCCTTTACCTTTCCCAAATTGAAGGTCCAGTATCCAGCTCCAAGAAACACGTAGCCTTAACCTTTACCAAATTGAAGGTCCAGTACCCAGCTCCAAGAAAAACGTGGCCTTTACATTTCCCGCATTGAAGGTCCAGCATCCAGCTCCAAGAAACACGTAGCCTTAACCTTTCACATATTGAAGGTCCAGTATCCAGCTCCAAGACAAATGTTGCCTTTACCTTTACCACATTGAATGTCAGAGATCTAGTGCCAATACACACATTCCCTTTACCGTTACCAAATTGAAGATCCAGTATCCAGCTGCAAGATGCAAGTAGCCTTAACCTTTCCCAAATTGAAGGTCCGGTATCCAGCTCCAAGAACCACGTAGCCTTAACCTTTACCAAATTGAAGGTCCAGTATCCAGCTCCAAGACACAAGTAACCTTAACCACATTGAAGGTCCAGTATCCAGCTCCAAGACACACGTTGCCTTTACCTTTGCCACATTGAAGGTCCAATATCCTGCTCCAAGATGCAAGTAGCCTTTACCTTTCCCAAATTGAAGGTCCAATATCCAGCTCCAAGACACAAGTAGCCTTTACCTTCCCCACACTGAAGGTCCAATATCCAGCTCCAAGACACAAGTAGCCTTTACCTTCCCCACACTGAAAGTCCAGTATCCAGCTCCAAGACACAAGTTGCCGTTACCTGTCCCACATTGAAGGTTCAGTATCCAGCTCCAAGACACAAGTAGCTTTACCTTTACAAAATAGATGGTCCAGTATCCAGCTCCAAGACACAAGTAACCTTTACCTTTACCACATTGAAGGTCCAGTACCCAGCTCCAAGACACAAGTCGCCGTTACCTATCCCACATTGAAGGTTCAGTATGCAGCTCCAAGACACAAGTAGCCTTTTCCTTTACAAAATTGAAGGTCCAGTATCCAGCTCCAAGACACAAGTAACCTTAACCACATTGAAGGTCCAGTATCCAGCTTCAAGACACACGTTGCCTTTACCTTTGCCACATTGAAGGTCCAATATCCTGCTCCAAGATGCAAGTAGCCTTTACCTTTCCCAAATTGAAGGTCCAATATCCAGCTCCAAGACACAAGTAGCCTTTACCTTTCCCACACTGAAGGTCCAGTATCCAGCTCCAAGGCTCAAGTAAACTTTCCAACATTGAAAGTCCAGTATCCAGCTCCAAGACACAAGTTGCCGTTACCTGTCCCACATTGAAGGTTCAGTATCCAGCTCCAAGACACAAGTAGCTTTACCTTTACAAAATCGATGGTCCAGTATCCAGCTCCAAGACACAAGTAACCTTTACCTTTACCACATTGAAGGTCCAGTATCCAGCTCCAAGACACAGGTAGCCTTTCCCTTTACCACATTGAAAGTCCAGTATCCAGCTCCAAGACACACGTTGCCTTTACTTTTCCCACATTGAAAGTACAGTATCCAGCTTACCTTTCCCACATTGAGGGTCCAGTATCCAGCTGTAAGACACAAATAACCTTTACCATTCCCACATTGAAGGTCCAGTGTCCTGCCCCAAGTCATAAGTAACCTTTACCTTACCCACATTGAAGGTCCAGTATCTAGCTCCAAGAGTCAAGTAAACTTTACCTTTCCCACACTGAATGTCAGCGACCTAGTGCCAAGACACACATTGACTTTTCCTTTAACAAATTGAAGATCCAGTATCCAGCTCCAAGACACAAGTTGCCGTTACCTGTCCCACATTGAAGGTTCAGTATCCAGCTCCAAGACACAAGTAGCTTTACCTTTACAAAATAGAAAGTACAGTATCCAGCTCCAAGACAAAAGTAGCCTTTACCTTTCCCACATTGAGGGTCCAGTATCCAGCTCCAAGAGCTAAGTAGCCTTTACTTTTCTCACATTGAAGTTCCAGTATCCAGCTCCAAGACACAAGTAGCCTTTACCTTTCCCACATTGAGGGTCCAGTATCCAGCTCCAAGACCAAAGTAGACTTTACCTTTCTCACATTGAAGTTCCAGTATCCAGCTCCAAGACACAAGTAGCCTTTACCTTTCCCACATTGAGGGTCCAGTATCCAGCTCCAAGACCTAAGTAGACTTTACCTTTCTCACATTGAAGTTCCAGTATCCAGCTCCAAGACACAAGTAGCCTTTACCTTTCCCAAATTGAAGGTCCAATATCCAGCTCCAAGACACAAGTAGCCTTTACCTTTCCCACACTGAAGGTCCAGGATCCAGCTCCAAGGCTCAAGTAAACTTTCCAACATTGAAAGTCCAGTATCCAGCTCCAAGACACAAGTTGCCGTTACCTGTCCCACATTGAAGGTTCAGTATCCAGCTCCAAGACACAAGTAGCTTTACCTTTACAAAATCGATGGTCCAGTATCCAGCTCCAAGACACAAGTAACCTTTACCTTTACCACATTGAAGGTCCAGTATCCAGCTCCAAGACACAGGTTGCCTTTCCCTTTACCACATTGAAAGTCCAGTATCCAGCTCCAAGACACACGTTGCCTTTACTTTTCCCACATTGAAAGTACAGTATCCAGCTTACCTTTCCCACATTGAGGGTCCAGTATCCAGCTGTAAGACACAAATAACCTTTACCATTCCCACATTGAAGGTCCAGTGTCCTGCCCCAAGTCATAAGTAACCTTTACCTTACCCACATTGAAGGTCCAGTATCTAGCTCCAAGAGTCAAGTAAACTTTACCTTTCCCACACTGAATGTCAGCGACCAAGTGCCAAGACACACATTGACTTTTCCTTTAACAAATTGAAGATCCAGTATCCAGTTCCAAGACACAAGTCGCCGTTACCTGTCCCACATTGAAGGTTCAGTATCCAGCTCCAAGACACAAGTAGCCTTTACCATTACAAAATTGAAGGTCCAGTATCCAGCTCCAAGACACAAGTAACCTTAACCACATTGAAGGTCCAGTATCCAGCTCCAAGACACACGTTGCCTTTACCTTTACCACATTGAAAGTCCAGTATCCAGCTCCAAGACACACGTTGCCTTTACTTTTCCCACATTGAAAGTACTGTATCCAGCTTACCTTTCCTACATTGAGGGTCCAGTATCCAGCTGCAAGACACAAATAACCTTTACCTTTCCCACATTGAAGGTCCAGTGTCCTGCCCCAAGTCATAAGTAACCTTTACCTTACCCACATTGAAGGTCCAGTATCTAGCTCCTAGAGTCAAGTAAACTTTACCTTTCCCACATTGAATGTCAGCGACCTAGTGCCAAGACAGACATTGACTTTACCTTTACCAAAATGAAGATCCAGTATGAAGCTCCAAGACACAAGTCGCCGTTACCTGTCCCACATTGAAGATCCAGTATCCAGCTCCAAGACACAAGTCGCCGTTACCTGTGCCACTGAAGATCCAGTATCCAGCTCCAAGATTAAAGTAGCCTTTAATTATCCCACATTGAAGGTCCAGTATATAGCTCCAAGACATAAGTAGCATTTACCTTTACCACATTGCAGGTCCAATATCCTGCTCCAAGATGCAAGTAGCCTTTACCTTTCCCAAATTGAAGGTCCAATATCCTGCTCCAAGACTCAAGTCGCCGTTACCTTTACCAAATTGAAGGTCCAGTATCCAGCTCCAAGACACAAGTAACCTTAACCTTTACAACACTGAAGGTCCAGTATACAGCTCCAAGACACACGTTGCCATTACCTTTCCCACATTGAAGGTCCAGGATCCAGCTCCAAGACACAAGTAGCCTTTACCTTTCCCACATTGAGGGTCCAGTATTCAGCACCGAGAGTCAAGTAGAGTTTACCGTTCCCACATTGAAGGTTAAGTATCCAGCTCCAAGACACAAGTAACCTTAACAACATTGAAGGTCCAGTTTACAGCTCCAAGACCTGTCCCACATTGAAGGTTCAGTATCCAGTTCCAAGACACAAGTATCCTTAACCTTTACCACATTGAAGGTCCAGTATCCAGCTCCAAGACACACGTTGCCTTTACCTTTCCCACATTGAAAGTACAGTATCCAGCTCCAAGACAAAAGTAGCCTTTACCTTTCCCACATTGAGGGTCCAGTATCCAGCTCCAAGAGCTAAGTAGCCTTTACTTTTCTCACATTGAAGTTCCAGTATCCAGCTCCAAGACACAAGTAGCCTTTACCTTTCCCACATTGAGGGTCCAGTATCCAGCTCCAAGACCAAAGTAGACTTTACCTTTCTCACATTGAAGTTCCAGTATCCAGCTCCAAGACACAAGTAGCCTTTACCTTTCCCACATTGAGGGTCCAGTATCCAGCTCCAAGACCAAAGTAGACTTTACCTTTCTCACATTGAAGTTCCAGTATCCAGCTCCAAGACACAAGTAGCCTTTACCTTTCCCACATTGAAGGTCCAGTACCCAGCTCCAAGACACAAGTCGCCGTTATCTATCCCACATTGAAGGTTCAGTATGCAGCTCCAAGACACAAGTTGCCTTTTCCTTTACAAAATTGAAGGTCCTGTATCCAGCTCCAAGACACACGTTGCCTTTACCTTTGCCACATTGAAGGTCCAATATCCTGCTCCAAGATGCAAGTAGCCTTTACCTTTCCCAAATTGAAGGTCCAGTATCCAGCTCCAAGACACACGTTGCCTTTACTTTTCCCACATTGAAAGTACTGTATCCAGCTTACCTTTCCCACATTGAGGGTCCAGTATCCAGCTGCAAGACACAAATAACCTTTACCTTTCCCATATTGAAGGTCCAGTATTCAGCTCCAAGACACAAGTAGCCTTTACCTTTCCCACATTGAGGGTCCAGTATCCAGCTCCAAGACCTAAGTAGACTTTACCTTCCTCACATTGAAGTTCCAGTATCCAGCTCCAAGACACAAGTAGCCTTTACCTTTCCCACATTGAAGGTCCAGTACCCATCTCCAAGAAACAAGTCGCCGTTACCTATCCAACATTGAAGGTTCAGTATGCAGCTCCAAGACACAAGTAGCCTTTTCCTTTACAAAATTGAAGGTCCAGTATCCAGCTCCAAGACACAAGTAACCTTAACCACATTGAAGGTCCAGTATCCAGCTCCAAGACACACGTTGCCTTTACCTTTGCCACATTGAAGGTCCAATATCCTGCTCCAAGATGCAAGTAGTCTTTACCTTTCCCAAATTGAAGGTCCAGTATCCAGCTCCAAGACACAAGTAGCCTTTACCTTTCCCACACTGCAGGTCCAGTATCCAGCTCCAAGACACACGTTGCCTTTACCTTTACCACATTGAAAGTCCAGTATCCAGCTCCAAGACACACGTTGCCTTTACTTTTCCCACATTGAAAGTACTGTATCCAGCTTACCTTTCCCACATTGAGGGTCCAGTATCCAGCAGCAAGACACAAATAACCTTTACCTTTCCCACATTGAATGTCCAGTGTCCTGCCCCAAGTCATAAGTAACCTTTACCTTTCCCACACTGAAGGTCCAGTGTCCAGCTCCAAGACTCAAGTAACCTTTCCCACATTGAAAGTCCAGTATCCAGCTCCAAGACACAAGTCGCCGTTACCTGTCGCACATTGAAGGTTCAGTATCCAGCTCCAAGACACAAGTAGCTTTACCTTTACAAAATTGAAGGTCCAGTATTCAGCTCCAAGACACAAGTAACCTTTACCTTTACAACATTGAAGGTCCAGTACCCAGCTCCAAGACACAAGTAGCCTTTACCTTTACCACATTGAAAGTCCAGTATCCAGCTCCAAGACACACGTTGCCTTTACTTTTCCCACATTGAAAGTACTGTATCCAGCTTACCTTTCCCACATTGAGGGTCCAGTATCCAGCTGCAAGACACAAATAACCTTTACCTTTCCCACATTGAAGGTCCAGTGTCCTGCCCCAAGTCATAAGTAACCTTTACCTTACCCACATTGAAGGTCCAGTATCTAGCTCCTTGAGTCAAGTAAACTTTACCTTTCCCACATTGAATGTCAGCGACCTCGTGCCAAGACAGACATTGACTTTACCTTTACCAAAATGAAGATCCAGTATGAAGCTCCAAGACACAAGTCGCCGTTACCTGTCCCACATTGAAGATCCAGTATCCAGCTCCAAGACACAAGTCGCCGTTACCTGTGCCACATTGAAGATCCAGTATCGAGCTCCAAGATTAAAGTAGCCTTTAATTATCCCACATTGAAGGTCCAGTATACAGCTCCAAGACATAAGTAGCATTTACCTTTACCACATTGCAGGTCCAATATCCTGCTCCAAGATGCAAGTAGCCTTTACCTTTCCCAAATTGAAGGTCCAATATCCTGCTCCAAGACTCAAGTCGCCGTTACCTTTACCAAATTGAAGGTCCAGTATCCAGCTCCAAGACACAAGTAACCTTTACCTTTACAACACTGAAGGTCCAGTATACAGCTCCAAGACACACGTTGCCATTACCTTTCCCACATTGAAGGTCCAGGATCCAGCTCCAAGACACAAGTAGCCTTTACCTTTCCCACATTGAGGGTCCAGTATTCAGCACCAAGAGTCAAGTAGAGTTTACCGTTCCCACATTGAAGGTTCAGTATCCAGCTCCAAGACACAAGTAACCTTAACCACATTGAAGGTCCAGTTTACAGCTCCAAGACCTCTCCCACATTGAAGGTTCAGTATCCAGTTCCAAGACACAAGTATCCTTAACCTTTACCACATTGAAGGTCCAGTATCCAGCTCCAAGACACACGTTGCCTTTACCTTTCCCACATTGAAAGTACAGTATCCAGCTCCAAGACAAAAGTAGCCTTTACCTTTCCCACATTGAGGGTCCAGTATCCAGCTCCAAGAGCTAAGTAGCCTTTACTTTTCTCACATTGAAGTTCCAGTATCCAGCTCCAAGACACAAGTAGCCTTTACCTTTCCCACATTGAGGGTCCAGTATCCAGCTCCAAGACCAAACTAGACTTTACCTTTCTCACATTGAAGTTCCAGTATCCAGCTCCAAGACACAAGTAGCCTTTACCTTTCCCACATTGAGGGTCCAGTATCCAGCTCCAAGACCGAAGGAGACTTTACTTTTCTCACATTGAAGTTCCAGTATCCAGCTCCAAGACACAAGTAGCCTTTACCTTTCCCACATTGAAGGTCCAGTACCCAGCTCCAAGACACAAGTCGCCGTTACCTATCCCACATTGAAGGTTCAGTATGCAGCTCCAAGACACAAGTAGCCTTTTCCTTTACAAAATTGAAGGTCCAGTATCCAGCTCCAAGACACAAGTAACCTTAACCACATTGAAGGTCCAGTATCCAGCTCCAAGACACACGTTGCCTTTACCTTTGCCACATTGAAGGTCCAATATCCTGCTCCAAGATGCAAGTAGCCTTTACCTTTCCCAAATTGAAGGTCCAATATCCAGCTCCAAGACACAAGTAGCCTTTACCTTTCCCACACTGAAGGTCCAGTATCCAGCTCCAAGGCTCAAGTAAACTTTCCAACATTGAAAGTCCAGTATCCAGCTCCAAGACACAAGTTGCCGTTACCTGTCCCACATTGAAGGTTCAGTATCCAGCTCCAAGACACAAGTAGCTTTACCTTTACAAAATCGATGGTCCAGTATCCAGCTCCAAGACACAAGTAACCTTTACCTTTACCACATTGAAGGTCCAGTATCCAGCTCCAAGACACAGGTAGCCTTTCCCTTTACCACATTGAAAGTCCAGTATCCAGCTCCAAGACACACGTTGCCTTTACTTTTCCCACATTGAAAGTACAGTATCCAGCTTACCTTTCCCACATTGAGGGTCCAGTATCCAGCTGTAAGACACAAATAACCTTTACCATTCCCACATTGAAGGTCCAGTGTCCTGCCCCAAGTCATAAGTAACCTTTACCTTACACACATTGAAGGTCCAGTATCTAGCTCCAAGAGTCAAGTAAACTTTACCTTTCCCACACTGAATGTCAGCGACCTCGTGCCAAGAAACACATTGACTTTTCCTTTAACAAATTGAAGATCCAGTATCCAGCTCCAAGACACAAGTCGCCGTTACCTGTCCCACATTGAAGGTTCAGTATCCAGCTCCAAGACACAAGTAGCCTTTACCATTACAAAATTGAAGGTCCAGTATCCAGCTCCAAGACACAAGTAACCTTAACCACATTGAAGGTCCAGTATCCAGCTCCAAGACACACGTTGCCTTTACTTTTCCCACATTGAAAGTACAGTATCCAGCTTACCTTTCCCACATTGAGGGTCCAGTATCCAGCTGCAAGACACAAATAACCTTTTCCTTTCCCACATTGAAGGTCCAGTGTCCTGCCCCAAGTCATAAGTAACCTTTACCTTACCCACATTGAAGGTCCAGTTTCTAGCTCCAAGACACAAGTAACCTTGACCTTTATCACATAGAAGGTCCAGTATCCAGCTCCAAGACACAAGTCGCCTTTACCTTTCCCACTTTGAAGGTCCAGTATCCATCCGCAAGTCATAAGTAACATTTACATTTCCCACATTGAAGGTCCAGTGTCCTGCCCAAGTCATCAGTAACCTTTCCCTTACCAACATTGAAGGTCCAGCATCTAGCTCCAAGAGTCAAGTAAACTTTACCATTCCCACATTGAATGTCAGCGACCGAGTGCCAAGACACACATTGCCTTTACCTTTACCAAATTGAAGATCCAGTATCGAGCTCCAGGATGCAAGTAGCGTTTACCTTTCCCAAATTGAAGGTCCAGTATCCAGCTCCAAGAAACACGTAGCCTTAACCTTTACCAAATTGAAGGTCCAGTATCCAGCCCCAAGACAGAAGTAACCTTTACCAAATTGAAGGTCCAGTATCCAGCCCCAAGACAGAAGTAACCTTTACCACATTAAAGGTCCAGTATCCAGCTCCAGGACACAAGTCGCGGTTACCTGTCCCACATTGAAGGTTCAGTATCCAGCTCCAAGACACAAGTAGCCTTTACCTTTACCAAATTGAAGGTCCAGTATCCAGCTCCAAGACACAAGTAGCCTTTACCTTTACCACATTGAAGTTCCAGTATCCAGCTCCAAGACACACGTTGCCTTTACCTTTCCCACATTGAAAGTACAGTATCCAGCTCGAAGATTCAAGTAGCCTTTAACTTTCCCACGTTGAAGGTCCAGTATACAGCTCCAAGACATAAGTAGCCTTAACCTTCAGCAAATTGAAGGTCCAGTATCCAGCTCCAAGACACAAGTCGCCGTTACTTTTACCAAACTGAAGGTCCAGTATACAGCTCCAAGACACACGTGGCAACTACCTTTCCCACATTGAAGGTCCAGGATCCAGCTCCAAGACACAAGTAGGCTTTAACTAATTGAACATCCAGTATCCAGCTGCAAGACACAAATAACCTTTACCTTTCCCACATTGAAGGTCCGATATCCAGCTCCAAGACACAAGTAGCCTTTACCTTTCCCACGTTGAAGGTCCAGTATTCAGCTCCAAGAGTCAAGTAGAGTTTACCGTTCCCAAATTGAAGGTTCAGTATCCAGCTCCAAGACACAAGTAACCTTAACCACATTGAAGGTCCAGTATACAGCTCCAAGACCTGTCGCACATTGAAGGTTCAGTATCCAGCTCCAAGACACAAGTATCCTTTACCTTTCCCACATTGAAGGTCCAGTATCCATCCGCAAGTCATAAGCAACCTGTACATTTCCCACATTGAAGGTCCAGTGTCCTGCCCCAAGTCATAAGTAACCTTTACCTTACCCACATTGAAGGTCCAGTATCCAGCTCCAAGACACAAGTAGCCTTTACCTTTACCACATTGAAAGTCCAGTATCCAGCTCCAAGACACACGTTGCCTTTACTTTTCCCACATTGAAAGTACAGTATCCAGCTTACCTTTCCCACATTGAGGGTCCAGTATCCAGCTGCAAGACACAAATGACCTGTTCCTTTCCCACATTGAAGGTCCAGTGTCCTGCCCCAAGTCATAAGTAACCTTTACCTTACCCACATTGAAGGTCCAGTTTCTAGCTCCAAGAGTCAAGTAAACTTTACCTTTCCCACATTGAATGTCAGCGACCTAGAGCCAAGACACACATTGACTTTACCTTTACCAAATTGAAGATCCAGTATCCAGCACCAAGATTCAAGTAGCCTTTACCTTTCCCAAATTGAAGGTCCAGTATCCAACTCCAAGAAACACGTAGCCTTAACCTTTACAAAATTGAAGGTCCAGTATCCAGCTCCAAGAAAAACGTGGCCTTTACATTTCCCGCATTGAAGGTCCAACATCCAGCTCCAAGAAACACGTAGCCTTAACCTTTCACATATTGAAGGTCCAGTATCCAGCTCCAAGACAAATGTTGCCTTTACCTTTACCACATTGAATGTCAGTGACCTAGTGCCAATACACACATTCCCTTTACCGTTACCAAATTGAAGATCTAGTATCCAGCTGCAAGATGCAAGTAGCCTGAACCTTTCCCAAATTGAAGATCCAGTATCCAGCTCCAAGACACAAGTAGCCTTTACCTTTCCCACACTGAAGGTCCAGTATCCAGCCCCAAGACACAAGTAACCTTTCCCACATTGAAGGTCCAGTATCCTGCTCCAAGAAACACGTATCTTTAACCTTTACCAAATTGAAGGTCCAGTATCCAGCTCCAAGAAAAACGTAGCCTTTACCTTTCCCGCATTGAAGGTCCAGTATCCAGCTCCAAGACACACGTTGCCTTTACCTTTCCCACATTGAAAGTACAGTATCCAGCTCGAAGATTCAAGTAGCCTTTAATTTTCCCACATTGATGGTCCAATATCCTGCTCCAAGATGCAAGTAGCCTTTACCTTTCCCAAATTGAACGTCCAATATCCAGCTCCATGACACAAGTAGCCTTTACCACATTGAAAGTCCAGTATCCAGCTCCAAGACACACGTTGCCTTTACTTTTCCCACATTGAAAGTATAGTATCCAGCTTACCTTTCCCACATTGAGGGTCCAGTATCCAGCTGCAAGACGCAAATAACCTTTTCCTTTCCCACATTGAAGGTCCAGTGTCCTGCCCCAAGTCATAAGTAACCTTTACCTTACCCACATTGAAGGTCCAGTTTCTAGCTCCAAGAGTCAAGTAAACTTTACCTTTCCCACATTGAATGTCAGCGACCTAGTGCCAAGACACACATTGACTTTACCTTTACCAAATTGAAGATCCAGTATCCAGCACCAAGATTCAAGTAGCCTTTACCTTTCCCAAATTGAAGGTCCAGTATCCAACTCCAAGAAACACGTAGCCTTAACCTTTACCAAATTGAAGGTCCAGTATCCAGCTCCAAGAAAAACGTGGCCTTTACATTTCCCGCATTGAAGGTCCAACATCCAGCTCCAAGAAACACGTAGCCTTAACCTTTCACATATTGAAGGTCCAGTATCCAGCTCCAAGACAAATGTTGCCTTTACCTTTACCACATTGAATGTCCAATATCCAGCTCCATGACACAAGTAGCCTTTACCTTTCCCACACTGAAGGTCCAGTATCCAGCTCCAAGACTCAAGTAACCTTTCCCACATTGAAAGGCCAGTATCCAGCTCCAAGACACAAGTCGCCGTTACCTGTCGCACATTGAAGGTTCAGTATCCAGCTCCAAGACACAAGTAGCTTTACCTTTACAAAATTGAAGGTCCAGTATTCAGCTCCAAGACACAAGTAACCTTTACCTTTACCACATTGAAGGTCCAGTACCCAGCTCCAAGACACAAGTAGCTTTTACCTTTACCACATTGAAAGTCCAGTATCCAGCTCCAAGACACACGTTGCCTTTACTTTTCCCACATTGAAAGTACTGTATCCAGCTTACCTTTCCCACATTGAGGGTCCAGTATCCAGCTGCAAGACACAAATAACCTTTACCTTTCCCACATTGAAGGTCCAGTATCCTGCCCCAAGTCATAAGTAACCTTTACCTTACCCACATTGAAGGTCCAGTATCTAGCTCCTAGAGTCAAGTAAACTTTACCTTTCCCACATTGAATGTCAGCGACCTAGTGCCAAAACAGACATTGACTTTACCTTTACCAAAATGAAGATCCAGTATGAAGCTCCAAGACACAAGTCGCCGTTACCTGTCCCACATTGAAGATCCAGTATCCAGCTCCAAGACACAAGTCGCCGTTACCTGTGCCACATTGAAGATCCAGTATCCAGCTCCAAGGTTAAAGTAGCCTTTAATTATCCCACATTGAAGGTCCAGTATACAGCTCCAAGACATAAGTAGCATTTACCTTTACCACATTGCAGGTCCAATATCCTGCTCCAAGATGCAAGTAGCCTTTACCTTTCCCAAATTGAAGGTCCAATATCCTGCTCCAAGACTCAAGTCGCCGTTACCTTTACCAAATTGAAGGTCCAGTATCCAGCTCCAAGACACAAGTAACCTTTACCTTTACAACACTGAAGGTCCAGTATACAGCTCCAAGACACACGTTGCCATTACCTTTCCCACATTGAAGGTCCAGGATCCAGCTCCAAGACACAAGTAGCCTTTACCTTTCCCACATTGAGGGTCCAGTATTCAGCACCAAGAGTCAAGTAGAGTTTACCGTTCCCACATTGAAGGTTCAGTATCCAGCTCCAAGACACAAGTAACCTTAACCACATTGAAGGTCCAGTTTACAGCTCCAAGACCTGTCCCACATTGAAGGTTCAGTATCCAGATCCAAGACACAAGTATCCTTAACCTTTACCACATTGAAGGTCCAGTATCCAGCTCCAAGACACACGTTGCCTTTACCTTTCCCACATTGAAAGTACAGTATCCAGCTCCAAGACAGAAGTAGCCTTTACCTTTCCCACATTGAGGGTCCAGTATCCAGCTCCAAGAGCTAAGTAGCCTTTACTTTTCTCACATTGAAGTTCCAGTATCCAGCTCCAAGACACAAGTAGCCTTTACCTTTCCCACATTGAGGGTCCAGTATCCAGCTCCAAGACCAAAGTAGACTTTACCTTTCTCACATTGAAGTTCCAGTATCCAGCTCCAAGACACAAGTAGCCTTTACCTTTCCCACATTGAGGGTCCAGTATCCAGCTCCAAGACCTAAGTAGACTTTACCATTCTCACATTGAAGTTCCAGTATCCAGCTCCAAGACACAAGTAGCCTTTACCTTTACCACATTGAAGGTCCAGTACCCAGCTCCAAGACACAAGTCGCCGTTACCTATCCCACATTGAAGGTTCAGTATGCAGCTCCAAGACACAAGTAGCCTTTTCCTTTACAAAATTGAAGGTCCAGTATCCAGCTCCAAGACACAAGTAACCTTAACCACATTGAAGGTCCAGTATCCAGCTCCAAGACACACGTTGCCTTTACCTTTGCCACATTGAAGGTCCAATATCCTGCTCCAAGATGCAAGTAGCCTTTACCTTTCCCAAATTGAAGGTCCAATATCCAGCTCCAAGACACAAGTAGCCTTTACCTTTCCCACACTGAAGGTCCAGTATCCAGCTCCAAGGCTCAAGTAAACTTTCCAACATTGAAAGTCCAGTATCCAGCTCCAAGACACAAGTTGCCGTTACCTGTCCCACATTGAAGGTTCAGTATCCAGCTCCAAGACACAAGTAGCTTTACCTTTACAAAATAGATGGTCCAGTATCCAGCTCCAAGACACAAGTAACCTTTACCTTTACCACATTGAAGGTCCAGTACCCAGCTCCAAGACACAAGTCGCCGTTACCTATCCCACATTGAAGGTTCAGTATGCAGCTCCAAGACACAAGTAGCCTTTTCCTTTACAAAATTGAAGGTCCAGTATCCAGCTCCAAGACACAAGTAACCTTAACCACATTGAAGGTCCAGTATCCAGCTCCAAGACACACGTTGCCTTTACCTTTGCCACACTGAAGGTCCAATATCCTGCTCCAAGATGCAAGTAGCCTTTACCTTTCCCAAATTGAAGGTCCAATATCCAGCTCCAAGACACAAGTAGCCTTTACCTTTCCCACACTGAAGGTCCAGTATCCAGCTCCAAGGCTCAAGTAAACTTTCCAACATTGAAAGTCCAGTATCCAGCTCCAAGACACAAGTTGCCGTTACCTGTCCCACATTGAAGGTTCAGTATCCAGCTCCAAGACACAAGTAGCTTTACCTTTACAAAATCGATGGTCCAGTATCCAGCTCCAAGACACAAGTAACCTTTACCTTTACCACATTGAAGGTCCAGTATCCAGCTCCAAGACACAGGTAGCCTTTCCCTTTACCACATTGAAAGTCCAGTATCCAGCTCCAAGACACACGTTGCCTTTACTTTTCCCACATTGAAAGTACAGTATCCAGCTTACCTTTCCCACATTGAGGGTCCAGTATCCAGCTGTAAGACACAAATAACCTTTACCATTCCCACATTGAAGGTCCAGTGTCCTGCCCCAAGTCATAAGTAACCTTTACCTTACCCACATTGAAGGTCCAGTATCTAGCTCCAAGAGTCAAGTAAACTTTACCTTTCCCACACTGAATGTCAGCGACCTAGTGCCAAGACACACATTGACTTTTCCTTTAACAAATTGAAGATCCAGTATCCAGCTCCAAGACACAAGTCGCCGTTACCTGTCCCACATTGAAGATCCAGTATCCAGCTCCAAGACACAAGTCGCCGTTACCTGTGCCACATTGAAGATCCAGTATCCAGCTCCAAGATTAAAGTAGCCTTTAATTATCCCACATTGAAGGTCCAGTATACAGCTCCAAGACATAAGTAGCATTTACCTTTACCACATTGCAGGTCCAATATCCTGCTCCAAGATGCAAGTAGCCTTTACCTTTCCCAAATTGAAGGTCCAATATCCTGCTCCAAGACTCAAGTCGCCGTTACCTTTACCAAATTGAAGGACCAGTATCCAGCTCCAAGACACAAGTAACCTTTACCTTTACAACACTGAAGGTCCAGTATACAGCTCCAAGACACACGTTGCCATTACCTTTCCGACATTGAAGGTCCAGGATCCAGCTCCAAGACACAAGTAGCCTTTACCTTTCCCACATTGAGGGTCCAGTATTCAGCACCAAGAGTCAAGTAGAGTTTACCGTTCCCACATTGAAGGTTCAGTATCCAGCTCCAAGACACAAGTAACCTTAACCACATTGAAGGTCCAGTTTACAGCTCCAAGACCTGTCCCACATTGAAGGTTCAGTATCCAGATCCAAGACACAAGTATCCTTAACCTTTACCACATTGAAGGTCCAGTATCCAGCTCCAAGACACACGTTGCCTTTACCTTCCCCACATTGAAAGTACAGTATCCAGCTCCAAGACAAAAGTAGCCTTTACCTTTCCCACATTGAGGGTCCAGTATCCAGCTCCAAGAGCTAAGTAGCCTTTACTTTTCTCACATTGAAGTTCCAGTATCCAGCTCCAAGACACAAGTAGCCTTTACCTTTCCCACATTGAGGGTCCAGTATCCAGCTCCAAGACCAAAGTAGACTTTACCTTTCTCACATTGAAGTTCCAGTATCCAGCTCCAAGACACAAGTAGCCTTTACCTTTCCCACATTGAGGGTCCAGTCTCCAGCTCCAAGACCTAAGTAGACTTTACCTTTCTCACATTGAAGTTCCAGTATCCAGCTCCAAGACACAAGTAGCCTTTACCTTTCCCACATTGAAGGTCCAGTACCCAGCTCCAAGACACAAGTCGCCGTTACCTATCCCACATTGAAGGTTCAGTATGCAGCTCCAAGACACAAGTAGCCTTTTCCTTTACAAAATTGAAGGTCCAGTATCCAGCTCCAAGACACAAGTAACCTTAACCACATTGAAGGTCCAGTATCCAGCTCCAAGACACACGTTGCCTTTACCTTTGCCACATTGAAGGTCCAATATCCTGCTCCAAGATGCAAGTAGCCTTTACCTTTCCCAAATTGAAGGTCCAATATCCAGCTCCAAGACACAAGTAGCCTTTACCTTTCCCACACTGAAGGTCCAGTATCCAGCTCCAAGGCTCAAGTAAACTTTCCAACATTGAAAGTCCAGTATCCAGCTCCAAGACACAAGTTGCCGTTACCTGTCCCACATTGAAGGTTCAGTATCCAGCTCCAAGACACAAGTAGCTTTACCTTTACAAAATCGATGGTCCAGTATCCAGCTCCAAGACACAAGTAACCTTTACCTTTACCACATTGAAGGTCCAGTATCCAGCTCCAAGACACAGGTAGCCTTTCCCTTTACCACATTGAAAGTCCAGTATCCAGCTCCAAGACACACGTTGCCTTTACTTTTCCCACATTGAAAGTACAGTATCCAGCTTACCTTTCCCACATTGAGGGTCCAGTATCCAGCTGTAAGACACAAATAACCTTTACCATTCCCACATTGAAGGTCCAGTGTCCTGCCCCAAGTCATAAGTAGCCTTTACCTTACCCACATTGAAGGTCCAGTATCTAGCTCCAAGAGTCAAGTAAACTTTACCTTTCCCACACTGAATGTCAGCGACCTAGTGCCAAGAAACACATTGACTTTTCCTTTAACAAATTGAAGATCCAGTATCCAGCTCCAAGACACAAGTCGCCGTTACCTGTCCCACATTGAAGGTTCAGTATCCAGCTCCAAGACACAAGTAGCCTTTACCATTACAAAATTGAAGGTCCAGTATCCAGCTCCAAGACACAAGTAACCTTAACCACATTGAAGGTCCAGTATCCAGCTCCAAGACACACGTTGCCTTTACTTTTCCCACATTGAAAGTACAGTATCCAGCTTACCTTTCCCACATTGAGGGTCCAGTATCCAGCTGCAAGACACAAATAACCTTTTTCTTTCCCACATTGAAGGTCCAGTGTCCTGCCCCAAGTCATAAGTAACCTTTACCTTACCCACATTGAAGGTCCAGTTTCTAGCTCCAAGAGTCAAGTAAACTTTACCTTTCCCACATTGAATGTCAGCGACCTAGTGCCAAGACACACATTGACTTTACCTTTACCAAATTGAAGATCCAGTATCCAGCACCAAGATTCAAGTAGCCTTTACCTTTCCCAAATTGAAGGTCCAGTATCCAGCTCCAAGAAACACGTAGCCTTAACCTTTACCAAATTGAAGGTCCAGTATCCAGCTCCAAGAAAAACGTGGCCTTTACATTTCCCGCATTGAAGGTCCAGCATCCAGCTCCAAGAAACACGTAGCCTTAACCTTTCACATATTGAAGGTCCAGTATCCAGCTCCAAGACAAATGTTGCCTTTACCTTTACCACATTGAATGTCAGCGACCTAGTGCCAATACACACATTCCCTTTACCGTTACCAAATTGAAGATCCAGTATCCAGCTGCAAGATGCAAGTAGCCTTAACCTTTCCCAAATTGAAGGTCCGGTATCCAGCTCCAAGAACCACGTAGCCTTAACCTTTACCAAATTGAAGATCCAGTATCCAGCTCCAAGACACAAGTAGCCTTTACTTTTCCCACACTGAAGGTCCAGTATCCAGCCCCAAGACACAAGTAACCTTTCCCACATTGAAGGTCCAGTATCCAGCTCCAAGAAACACGTAGCTTTAACCTTTACCAAATTGAAGGTCCAGTATCCAGCTCCAAGAAAAACGTAGCCTTTACCTTACCCGCATTGAAGGTCCAGTATCCAGCTCCAAGACACACGTTGCCTTTACCTTTACCACATTGAAAGTCCAGTATCCAGCTCCAAGACACACGTTGCCTTTACTTTTCCCACATTGAAAGTACAGTATCCAGCTTACCTTTCCCACACTGAATGTCAGCGACCTAGTGCCAAGACACACATTGACTTTTCCTTTAACAAATTGAAGATCCAGTATCCAGCTCCAAGACACAAGTCGCCGTTACCTGTCCCACATTGAAGGTTCAGTATCCAGCTCCAAGACACAAGTAGCCTTTACCATTACAAAATTGAAGGTCCAGCATCCAGCTCCAAGACACAAGTAACCTTAACCACATTGAAGGTCCAGTATCCAGCTCCAAGACACACATTGCCTTTACCTTTCCCACATTGAAGGTTCAATATCCAGCTCCAATACACAAGTAGCCTTTCCCTTTACCAAATTGAAGGTCCAGTATCCAGCTCCAAGACACAAGTAACCTTGACCTTTATCACATAGAAGGTCCAGTGTCCAGCTCCAAGACACAAGTCGCCTTTACCTTTCCCACTTTGAAGGTCCAGTATCCATCCGCAAGTCATAAGTAACGTTTACATTTCCCACATTGAAGGTCCAGTGTCCTGCCCAAGTCATCAGTAACCTTTACCTTACCAACATTGAAGGTCCAGCATCTAGCTCCAAGAGTCAAGTAAACTTTACCATTCCCACATTGAATGTCAGCGACCGAGTGCCAAGACACACATTGCCTTTACCTTTACCAAATTGAAGATCCAGTATCGAGCTCCAGGATGCAAGTAGCGTTTACCTTTCCCAAATTGAAGGTCCAGTATCCAGCTCCAAGAAACACGTAGCCTTAACCTTTACCAAATTGAAGGTCCAGTATCCAGCCCCAAGACAGAAGTAACCTTTACCAAATTGAAGGTCCAGTATCCAGCCCCAAGACAGAAGTAACCTTTACCACATTAAAGGTCCAGTATCCAGCTCCAAGACACAAGTCGCGGTTACCTGTCCCACATTGAAGGTTCAGTATCCAGCTCCAAGACACAAGTAGCCTTTACCTTTACCAAATTGAAGGTCCAGTATCCAGCTCCAAGACAAAAGTAGCCTTTACCTTTACCACATTGAAGTTCCAGTATCCAGCTCCAAGACACACGTTGCCTTTACCTTTCCCACATTGCAAGTACAGTATCCAACTCGAAGATTCAAGGAGCCTTTAACTTTCCCACGTTGAAGGTCCAGTATACAGCTCCAAGACATAAGTAGCCTTAACCTTCAGCAAATTGAAGGTCCAGTATCCAGCTCCAAGACACAAGTCGCCGTTACTTTTACCAAACTGAAGGTCCAGTATACAGCTCCAAGACACACGTGGCAACTACCTTTCCCACATTGAAGGTCCAGGATCCAGCTCCAAGACACAAGTAGGCTTTAACTAATTGAACATCCAGTATCCAGCTGCAAGACACAAATAACCTTTACCTTTACCACATTGAAGGTCCGATATCCAGCTCCAAGACACAAGTAGCCTTTACCTTTCCCACGTTGAAGGTCCAGTATTCAGCTCCAAGAGTCAAGTAGAGTTTACCGTTCCCAAATTGAAGGTTCAGTATCCAGCTCCAAGACACAAGTAACCTTAACCACATTGAAGGTCCAGTATACAGCTACAAGACCTGTCGCACATTGAAGGTTCAGTATCCAGCTCCAAGACACAAGTATCCTTTACCTTTACCACAATGAAGGTCCAGTATCCAGCTCCAAGACACACGTTGCCTTTACCTTTCCCACATTGAAGGTCCAGTATCCATCTGCAAGTCATAAGTAACCTGTACATTTCCCACATTGAAGGTCCAGTGTCCTGCCCCAAGTCATAAGTAACCTTTACCTTACCCACATTGAAGGTCCAGTATCCAGCTCCAAGACACAAGTAGCCTTTACCTTTACCACATTGAAAGTCCAGTATCCAGCTCCAAGACACACGTTGCCTTTACTTTTCCCACATTGAAAGTTCAGTATACAGCTTACCTTTCCCACATTGAGGGTCCAGTATCCAGCTGCAAGACACAAATAACCTTTTCCTTTCCCACATTGAAGGTCCAGTGTCCTGCCCCAAGTCATAAGTAACCTTTACCCTACCCACATTGAAGGTCCAGTTTCTAGCTCCAAGAGTCAAGTAAACTTTACCTTTCCCACATTGAATGTCAGCGACCTAGTGCCAAGACACACATTGACTTTACCTTTACCAAATTGAAGATCCAGTATCCAGCACCAAGATTCAAGAAGCCTTTACCTTTCCCAAATTGAAGGTCCAGTATCCAACTCCAAGAAACACGTAGCCTTAACCTTTACCAAATTGAAGGTCCAGTATCCAGCTCCAAGAAAAACGTGGCCTTTACATTTCCCGCATTGAAGGTCCAACATCCAGCTCCAAGAAACACGTAGCCTTAACCTTTCACATATTGAAGGTCCAGTATCCAGCTCCAAGACAAATGTTGCCTTTACCTTTACCACATTGAATGTCAGTGACCTAGTGCCAATACACACATTCCCTTTACCGTTACCAAATTGAAGATCTAGTATCCAGCTGCAAGATGCAAGTAGCCTTAACCTTTCCCAAATTGAAGATCCAGTATCCAGCTCCAAGACACAAGTAGCCTTTACCTTTCCCACACTGAAGGTCCAGTATCCAGCCCCAAGACACAAGTAACCTTTCCCACATTGAAGGTCCAGTATCCAGCTCCAAGAAACACGTAGCTTTAACCTTTACCAAATTGAAGGTCCAGTATCCAGCTCCAAGAAAAACGTAGCCTTTACCTTTCCCGCATTGAAGGTCCAGTATCCAGCTCCAAGACACACGTTGCCTTTACCTTTCCCACATTGAAGGTCCAGTACCCAGCTCCAAGACACAAGTCGCCGTTACCTATCCCACATTGAAGGTTCAGTATGCAGCTCCAAGACACAAGTAGCCTTTTCCTTTACAAAATTGAAGGTCCAGTATCCAGCTCCAAGACACAAGTAACCATAACCACATTGAAGGTCCAGTATCCAGCTCCAAGACACACGTTGCCTTTACCTTTGCCACATTGAAGGTCCAATATCCTGCTCCAAGATGCAAGTAGCCTTTACCTTTCCCAAATTGAAGGTCCAATATCCAGCTCCAAGACACAAGTCGCCTTTTCCTTTCCCACACTGAAGGTCCAGTATCCAGCTCCAAGGCTCAAGTAAACTTTCCAACATTGAAAGTACAGTATCCAGCTCCAAGACACAAGTTGCCGTTACCTGTCCCACATTGAAGGTACAGTATCCAGCTCCAAGACACAAGTAGCTTTACCTTTACAAAATAGATGGTCCAGTATCCAGCTCCAAGACACAAGTAACCTTTACCTTTACCACATTGAAGGTCCAGTACCCAGCTCCAAGACACAAGTCGCCGTTACCTATCCCACATTGAAGGTTCAGTATGCAGCTCCAAGACACAAGTAGCCTTTTCCTTTATAAAATTGAAGGTCCAGTATCCAGCTCCAAGACACAAGTAACCTTAACCACATTGAAGGTCCAGTATCCAGCTCCAAGACACACGTTGCCTTTACCTTTGCAACATTGAAGGTCCAATATCCTGCTCCAAGATGCAAGTAGCCTTTACCTTTCCCAAATTGAAGGTCCAATATCCAGCTCCAAGACACAAGTAGCCTTTACCTTTCCCACACTGAAGGTCCAGTATCCAGCTCCAAGGCTCAAGTAAACTTTCCAACATTGAAAGTCCAGTATCCAGCTCCAAGACACAAGTTGCCGTTACCTGTCCCACATTGAAGGTTCAGTATCCAGCTCCAAGACACAAGTAGCTTTACCTTTACAAAATCGATGGTCCAGTATCCAGCTCCAAGACACAAGTAACCTTTACCTTTACCACATTGAAGGTCCAGTATCCAGCTCCAAGACACAGGTAGCCTTTCCCTTTACCACATTGAAAGTCCAGTATCCAGCTCCAAGACACACGTTGCCTTTACTTTTCCCACATTGAAAGTACAGTATCCAGCTTACCTTTCCCACATTGAGGGTCCAGTATCCAGCTGTAAGACACAAATAACCTTTACCATTCCCACATTGAAGGTCCAGTGTCCTGCCCCAAGTCATAAGTAACCTTTACCTTACCCACATTGAAGGTCCAGTATCTAGCTCCAAGAGTCAAGTAAACTTTACCTTTCCCACACTGAATGTCAGCGACCTAGTGCCAAGACACACATTGACTTTTCCTTTAACAAATTGAAGATCCAGTATCCAGCTCCAAGACACAAGTCGCCGTTACCTGTCCCACATTGAAGATCCAGTATCCAGCTCCAAGACACAAGTCGCCGTTACCTGTGCCACATTGAAGATCCAGTATCCAGCTCCAAGATTAAAGTAGCCTTTAATTATCCCACATTGAAGGTCCAGTATACAGCTCCAAGACATAAGTAGCATTTACCTTTACCACATTGCAGGTCCAATATCCTGCTCCAAGATGCAAGTAGCCTTTACCTTTCCCAAATTGAAGGTCCAATATCCTGCTCCAAGACTCAAGTCGCCGTTACCTTTACCAAATTGAAGGTCCAGTATCCAGCTCCAAGACACAAGTAACCTTTACCTTTACAACACTGAAGGTCCAGTATACAGCTCCAAGACACACGTTGCCATTACCTTTCCCACATTGAAGGTCCAGGATCCAGCTCCAAGACACAAGTAGCCTTTACCTTTCCCACATTGAGGGTCCAGTATTCAGCACCAAGAGTCAAGTAGAGTTTACCGTTCCCACATTGAAGGTTCAGTATCCAGCTCCAAGACACAAGTAACCTTAACCACATTGAAGGTCCAGTTTACAGCTCCAAGACCTGTCCCACATTGAAGGTTCAGTATCCAGATCCAAGACACAAGTATCCTTAACCTTTACCACATTGAAGGTCCAGTATCCAGCTCCAAGACACACGTTGCCTTTACCTTTCCCACATTGAAAGTACAGTATCCAGCTCCAAGACAAAAGTAGCCTTTACCTTTCCCACATTGAGGGTCCAGTATCCAGCTCCAAGAGCTAAGTCGCCTTTACTTTTCTCACATTGAAGTTCCAGTATCCAGCTCCAAGACACAAGTAGCCTTTACCTTTCCCACACTGAAGGTCCAGTATCCAGCTCCAAGGCTCAAGTAAACTTTCCAACATTGAAAGTCCAGTATCCAGCTCCAAGACACAAGTTGCCGTTACCTGTCCCACATTGAAGGTTCAGTATCCAGCTCCAAGACACAAGTAGCTTTACCTTTACAAAATCGATGGTCCAGTATCCAGCTCCAAGACACAAGTAACCTTTACCTTTACCACATTGAAGGTCCAGTACCCAGCTCCAAGACACAAGTCGCCGTTACCTATCCCACATTGAAGGTTCAGTATGCAGCTCCAAGACACAAGTAGCCTTTTCCTTTACAAAATTGAAGGTCCAGTATCCAGCTCCAAGACACAAGTAACCTTAACCACATTGAAGGTCCAGTATCCAGCTCCAAGACACACGTTGCCTTTACCTTTGCCACATTGAAGGTCCAATATCCTGCTCCAAGATGCAAGTAGCCTTTACCTTTCCCAAATTGAAGGTCCAATATCCAGCTCCAAGACACAAGTAGCCTTTACCTTTCCCACACTGAAGGTCCAGTATCCAGCTCCAAGGCTCAAGTAAACTTTCCAACATTGAAAGTCCAGTATCCAGCTCCAAGACACAAGTTGCCGTTACCTGTCCCACATTGAAGGTTCAGTATCCAGCTCCAAGACACAAGTAGCTTTACCTTTACAAAATAGATGGTCCAGTATCCAGCTCCAAGACACAAGTAACCTTTACCTTTACCACATTGAAGGTCCAGTACCCAGCTCCAAGACACAAGTCGCCGTTACCTATCCCACATTGAAGGTTCAGTATGCAGCTCCAAGACACAAGTAGCCTTTTCCTTTACAAAATTGAAGGTCCAGTATCCAGCTCCAAGACACAAGTAACCTTAACCACATTGAAGGTCCAGTATCCAGCTCCAAGACACACGTTGCCTTTACCTTTGCCACATTGAAGGTCCAATATCCTGCTCCAAGATGCAAGTAGCCTTTACCTTTCCCAAATTGAAGGTCCAATATCCAGCTCCAAGACACAAGTAGCCTTTACCTTTCCCACACTGAAGGTCCAGTATCCAGCTCCAAGGCTCAAGTAAACTTTCCAACATTGGAAGTCCAGTATCCAGCTCCAAGACACAAGTTGCCGTTACCTGTCCCACATTGAAGGTTCAGTATCCAGCTCCAAGACACAAGTAGCTTTACCTTTACAAAATCGATGGTCCAGTATCCAGCTCCAAGACGCAAGTAACCTTTACCTTTACCACATTGAAGGTCCAGTATACAGCTCCAAGACACAGGTAGCCTTTCCCTTTACCACATTGAAAGTCCAGTATCCAGCTCCAAGACACACGTTGCCTTTACTTTTCCCACATTGAAAGTACAGTATCCAGCTTACCTTTCCCACATTGAGGGTCCAGTATCCAGCTGTAAGACACAAATAACCTTTACCATTCCCACATTGAAGGTCCAGTGTCCTGCCCCAAGTCATAAGTAACCTTTACCTTACCCACATTGAAGGTCCAGTATCTAGCTCCAAGAGTCAAGTAAACTTTACCTTTCCCACACTGAATGTCAGCGACCTAGTGCCAAGACACACATTGACTTTTCCTTTAACAAATTGAAGATCCAGTATCCAGCTCCAAGACACAAGTCGCCGTTACCTGTCCCACATTGAAGATCCAGTATCCAGCTCCAAGACACAAGTCGCCGTTACCTGTGCCACATTGAAGATCCAGTATCCAGCTCCAAGATTAAAGTAGCCTTTAATTATCCCACATTGAAGGTCCAGTATACAGCTCCAAGACATAAGTAGCATTTACCTTTACCACATTGCAGGTCCAATATCCTGCTCCAAGATGCAAGTAGCCTTTACCTTTCCCAAATTGAAGGTCCAATATCCTGCTCCAAGACTCAAGTCGCCGTTACCTTTACCAAATTGAAGGTCCAGTATCCAGCTCCAAGACACAAGTAACCTTTACCTTTACAACACTGAAGGTCCAGTATACAGCTCCAAGACACACGTTGCCATTACCTTTCCCACATTGAAGGTCCAGGATCCAGCTCCAAGACACAAGTAGCCTTTACCTTTCCCACATTGAGGGTCCAGTATTCAGCACCAAGAGTCAAGTAGAGTTTACCGTTCCCACATTGAAGGTTCAGTATCCAGCTCCAAGACACAAGTAACCTTAACCACATTGAAGGTCCAGTTTACAGCTCCAAGACCTGTCCCACATTGAAGGTTCAGTATCCAGCTCCAAGACACAAGTAGCCTTTACCATTACAAAATTGAAGGTCCAGTATCCAGCTCCAAGACACAAGTAACCTTAACCACATTGAAGGTCCAGTATCCAGCTCCAAGACACACGTTGCCTTTACTTTTCCCACATTGAAAGTACAGTATCCAGCTTACCTTTCCCACATTGAGGGTCCAGTATCCAGCTGCAAGACACAAATAACCTTTTTCTTTCCCACATTGAAGGTCCAGTATCCAGCTCCAAGAAACACGTAGCCTTAACCTTTACCAAATTGAAGGTCCAGTATCCAGCTCCAAGAAAAACGTGGCCTTTACATTTCCCGCATTGAAGGTCCAGCATCCAGCTCCAAGAAACACGTAGCCTTAACCTTTCACATATTGAAGGTCCAGTATCCAGCTCCAAGACAAATGTTGCCTTTACCTTTACCACATTGAATGTCAGCGACCTTGTGCCAATACACACATTCCCTTTACCGTTACCAAATTGAAGATCCAGTATCCAGCTGCAAGATGCAAGTAGCCTTAACCTTTCCCAAATTGAAGGTCCGGTATCCAGCTCAAAGAACCACGTAGCCTTAACCTTTACCAAATTGAAGATCCAGTATCCAGCTCCAAGACACAAGTAGCCTTTACTTTTCCCACACTGAAGGTCCAGTATCCAGCCCCAAGACACAAGTAACCTTTCCCACATTGAAGGTCCAGTATCCAGCTCCAAGAAACACGTAGCTTTAACCTTTACCAAATTGAAGGTCCAGTATCCAGCTCCAAGAAAAACGTAGCCTTTACCTTTCCCGCATTGAAGGTCCAGTATCCAGCTCCAAGACACACGTTGCCTTTACCTTTCCCACTTTGAAGGTCCAGTATCCATCCGCAAGTCATAAGTAACGTTTACATTTCCCACATTGAAGGTCCAGTGTCCTGCCCAAGTCATCAGTAACCTTTACCTTACCAACATTGAAGGTCCAGCATCTAGCTCCAAGAGTCAAGTAAACTTTACCATTCCCACATTGAATGTCAGCGACCGAGTGCCAAGACACACATTGCCTTTACCTTTACCAAATTGAAGATCCAGTATCGAGCTCCAGGATGCAAGTAGCGTTTACCTTTCCCAAATTGAAGGTCCAGTATCCAGCTCCAAGAAACACGTAGCCTTAACCTTTACCAAATTGAAGGTCCAGTATCCAGCCCCAAGACAGAAGTAACCTTTACCAAATTGAAGGTCCAGTATCCAGCCCCAAGACAGAAGTAACCTTTACCACATTAAAGGTCCAGTATCCAGCTCCAAGACACAAGTCGCGGTTACCTGTCCCACATTGAAGGTTCAGTATCCAGCTCCAAGACACAAGTAGCCTTTACCTTTACCAAATTGAAGGTCCAGTATCCAGCTCCAAGACACAAGTAGCCTTTACCTTTACCACATTGAAGTTCCAGTATCCAGCTCCAAGACACACGTTGCCTTTACCTTTCCCACATTGAAAGTACAGTATCCAGCTCGAAGATTCAAGTTGCCTTTAACTTTCCCACGTTGAAGGTCCAGTATACAGCTCCAAGACATAAGTAGCCTTAACCTTCAGCAAATTGAAGGTCCAGTATCCAGCTCCAAGACACAAGTCGCCGTTACTTTTACCAAACTGAAGGTCCAGTATACAGCTCCAAGACACACGTGGCAACTACCTTTCCCACATTGAAGGTCCAGGATCCAGCTCCAAGACACAAGTAGGCTTTAACTAATTGAACATCCAGTATCCAGCTGCAAGACACAAATAACCTTTACCTTTACCACATTGAAGGTCCGATATCCAGCTCCAAGACACAAGTAGCCTTTACCTTTCCCACGTTGAAGGTCCAGTATTCAGCTCCAAGAGTCAAGTAGAGTTTACCGTTCCCAAATTGAAGGTTCAGTATCCAGCTCCAAGACACACGTTGCCTTTACCTTTGCCACATTGAAGGTCCAATATCCTGCTCCAAGATGCAAGTAGCCTTTACCTTTCCCAAATTGAAGGTCCAATATCCAGCTCCAAGACACAAGTAGCCTTTACCTTTCCCACACTGAAGGTCCAGTATCCAGCTCCAAGGCTCAAGTAAACTTTCCAACATTGAAAGTCCAGTATCCAGCTCCAAGACACAAGTTGCCGTTACCTGTCCCACATTGAAGGTTCAGTATCCAGCTCCAAGACACAAGTAGCTTTACCTTTACAAAATCGATGGTCCAGTATCCAGCTCCAAGACACAAGTAACCTTTACCTTTACCACATTGAAGGTCCAGTATCCAGCTCCAAGACACAGGTAGCCTTTCCCTTTACCACATTGAAAGTCCAGTATCCAGCTCCAAGACACACGTTGCCTTTACTTTTCCCACATTGAAAGTACAGTATCCAGCTTACCTTTCCCACATTGAGGGTCCAGTATCCAGCTGTAAGACACAAATAACCTTTACCATTCCCACATTGAAGGTCCAGTGTCCTGCCCCAAGTCATAAGTAACCTTTACCTTACCCACATTGAAGGTCCAGTATCTAGCTCCAAGAGTCAAGTAAACTTTACCTTTCCCACACTGAATGTCAGCGACCTAGTGCCAAGACACACATTGACTTTTCCTTTAACAAATTGAAGATCCAGTATCCAGCTCCAAGACACAAGTCGCCGTTACCTGTCCCACATTGAAGGTTCAGTATCCAGCTCCAAGACACAAGTAGCCTTTACCATTACAAAATTGAAGGTCCAGTATCCAGCTCCAAGACACAAGTAACCTTAACCACATTGAAGGTCCAGTATCCAGCTCCAAGACACACGTTGCCTTTACTTTTCCCACATTGAAAGTACAGTATCCAGCTTACCTTTCCCACATTGAGGGTCCAGTATCCAGCTGCAAGACACAAATAACCTTTTTCTTTCCCACATTGAAGGTCCAGTATCCAGCTCCAAGAAACACGTAGCCTTAACCTTTACCAAATTGAAGGTCCAGTATCCAGCTCCAAGAAAAACGTGGCCTTTACATTTCCCGCATTGAAGGTCCAGAATCCAGCTCCAAGAAACACGTAGCCTTAACCTTTCACATATTGAAGGTCCAGTATCCAGCTCCAAGACAAATGTTGCCTTTACCTTTACCACATTGAATGTCAGCGACCTTGTGCCAATACACACATTCCCTTTACCGTTACCAAATTGAAGATCCAGTATCCAGCTGCAAGATGCAAGTAGCCTTAACCTTTCCCAAATTGAAGGTCCGGTATCCAGCTCAAAGAACCACGTAGCCTTAACCTTTACCAAATTGAAGATCCAGTATCCAGCTCCAAGACACAAGTAGCCTTTACTTTTCCCACACTGAAGGTCCAGTATCCAGCCCCAAGACACAAGTAACCTTTCCCACATTGAAGGTCCAGTATCCAGCTCCAAGAAACACGTAGCTTTAACCTTTACCAAATTGAAGGTCCAGTATCCAGCTCCAAGAAAAACGTAGCCTTTACCTTTCCCGCATTGAAGGTCCAGTATCCAGCTCCAAGACACACGTTGCCTTTACCTTTCCCACTTTGAAGGTCCAGTATCCATCCGCAAGTCATAAGTAACGTTTACATTTCCCACATTGAAGGTCCAGTGTCCTGCCCAAGTCATCAGTAACCTTTACCTTACCAACATTGAAGGTCCAGCATCTAGCTCCAAGAGTCAAGTAAACTTTACCATTCCCACATTGAATGTCAGCGACCGAGTGCCAAGACACACATTGCCTTTACCTTTACCAAATTGAAGATCCAGTATCGAGCTCCAGGATGCAAGTAGCGTTTACCTTTCCCAAATTGAAGGTCCAGTATCCAGCTCCAAGAAACACGTAGCCTTAACCTTTACCAAATTGAAGGTCCAGTATCCAGCCCCAAGACAGAAGTAACCTTTACCAAATTGAAGGTCCAGTATCCAGCCCCAAGACAGAAGTAACCTTTACCACATTAAAGGTCCAGTATCCAGCTCCAAGACACAAGTCGCGGTTACCTGTCCCACATTGAAGGTTCAGTAGCCAGCTCCAAGACACAAGTAGCCTTTACCTTTACCAAATTGAAGGTCCAGTATCCAGCTCCAAGACACAAGTAGCCTTTACCTTTACCACATTGAAGTTCCAGTATCCAGCTCCAAGACACACGTTGCCTTTACCTTTCCCACATTGAAAGTACAGTATCCAGCTCGAAGATTCAAGTTGCCTTTAACTTTCCCACGTTGAAGGTCCAGTATACAGCTCCAAGACATAAGTAGCCTTAACCTTCAGCAAATTGAAGGTCCAGTATCCAGCTCCAAGACACAAGTCGCCGTTACTTTTACCAAACTGAAGGTCCAGTATACAGCTCCAAGACACACGTGGCAACTACCTTTCCCACATTGAAGGTCCAGGATCCAGCTCCAAGACACAAGTAGGCTTTAACTAATTGAACATCCAGTATCCAGCTGCAAGACACAAATAACCTTTACCTTTACCACATTGAAGGTCCGATATCCAGCTCCAAGACACAAGTAGCCTTTACCTTTCCCACGTTGAAGGTCCAGTATTCAGCTCCAAGAGTCAAGTAGAGTTTACCGTTCCCAAATTGAAGGTTCAGTATCCAGCTCCAAGACACAAGTAACCTTAACCACATTGAAGGTCCAGTATACAGCTACAAGACCTGTCGCACATTGAAGGTTCAGTATCCAGCTCCAAGACACAAGTATCCTTTACCTTTACCACAATGAAGGTCCAGTATCCAGCTCCAAGACACACGTTGCCTTTACCTTTCCCACATTGAAGGTCCAGTATCCATCTGCAAGTCATAAGTAACCTGTACATTTCCCACATTGAAGGTCCAGTGTCCTGCCCCAAGTCATAAGTAACCTTTACCTTACCCACATTGAAGGTCCAGTATCCAGCTCCAAGACACAAGTAGCCTTTACCTTTACCACATTGAAAGTCCAGTATCCAGCTCCAAGACACACGTTGCCTTTACTTTTCCCACATTGAAAGTACAGTATCCAGCTTACCTTTCCCACATTGAGGGTCCAGTATCCAGCTGCAAGACATAAATAACCTTTTCCTTTCCCACATTGAAGGTCCAGTGTCCTGCCCCAAGTCATAAGTAACCTTTACCTTACCCACATTGAAGGTCCAGTTTCTAGCTCCAAGAGTCAAGTAAACTTTACCTTTCCCACATTGAATGTCAGCGACCTAGTGCCAAGACACACATTGACTTTACCTTTACCAAATTGAAGATCCAGTATCCAGCACCAAGATTCAAGTAGCCTTTACCTTTCCCAAATTGAAGGTCCAGTATCCAACTCCAAGAAACACGTAGCCTTAACCTTTACCAAATTGAAGGTCCAGTATCCAGCTCCAAGAAAAACGTGGCCTTTACATTTCCCGCATTGAAGGTCCAACATCCAGCTCCAAGAAACACGTAGCCTTAACCTTTCACATATTGAAGGTCCAGTATCCAGCTCCAAGACAAATGTTGCCTTTACCTTTACCACATTGAATGTCAGTGACCTAGTGCCAATACACACATTCCCTTTACCGTTACCAAATTGAAGATCTAGTATCCAGCTGCAAGATGCAAGTAGCCTTAACCTTTCCCAAATTGAAGATCCAGTATCCAGCTCCAAGACACAAGTAGCCTTTACCTTTCCCACACTGAAGGTCCAGTATCCAGCCCCAAGACACAAGTAACCTTTCCCACATTGAAGGTCCAGTATCCAGCTCCAAGAAACACGTAGCTTTAACCTTTACCAAATTGAAGGTCCAGTATCCAGCTCCAAGAAAAACGTAGCCTTTACCTTTCCCGCATTGAAGGTCCAGTATCCAGCTCCAAGACACACGTTGCCTTTACCTTTCCCACATTGAAAGTACAGTATCCAGCTCGAAGATTCAAGTAGCCTTTAATTTTACAACATTGATGGTCCAATATCCTGCTCCAAAATGCAAGTAGCCTTTACCTTTCCCAAATTGAAGGTCCAGTATCCAGCTCCAAGAAACACGTAGCTTTAACCTTTACCAAATTGAAGGTCCAGTATCCAGCACCAAGAAAAACGTAGCCTTTACCTTTCCCGCATTGAAGGTCCAGTATCCAGCTCCAAGACACAAGTCGCCTTTACCTTTCCCACTTTGAAGGTCCAGTATCCATCCGCAAGTCATAAGTAACGTTTACATTTCCCACATTGAAGGTCCAGTGTCCTGCCCAAGTCATCAGTAACCTTTACCTTACCAACATTGAAGGTCCAGCATCGAGCTCCAAGAGTCAAGTAAACTTTACCATTCCCACATTGAATGTCAGCGACCGAGTGCCAAGACACACATTGCCTTTACCTTTACCAAATTGAAGATCCAGTATCGAGCTCCAGGATGCAAGTAGCGTTTACCTTTCCCAAATTGAAGGTCCAGTATCCAGCTCCAAGTAACACGTAGCCTTAACCTTTACCAAATTGAAGGTCCAGTATCCAGCCCCAAGACAGAAGTAACCTTTACCAAATTGAAGGTCCAGTATCCAGCCCCAAGACAGAAGTAACCTTTACCACATTAAAGGTCCAGTATCCAGCTCCAAGACACAAGTCGCGGTTACCTGTCCCACATTGAAGGTTCAGTATCCAGCTCCAAGACACAAGTAGCCTTTACTTTTACCAAATTGAAGGTCCAGTATCCAGCTCCAAGACAAAAGTAGCCTTTACCTTGACCACATTGAAGTTCCAGTATCCAGCGCCAAGACACACGTTGCCTTTACCTTTCCCACATTGAAAGTACAGTATCCAGCTCGAAGATTCAAGTAGCCTTTAACTTTCCCACGTTGAAGGTCCAGTATACAGCTCCAAGACATAAGTAGCCTTAACCTTCAGCAAATTGAAGGTCCAGTATCCAGCTCCAAGACACAAGTCGCCGTTACTTTTACCAAACTGAAGGTCCAGTATACAGCTCCAAGACACACGTGGCAACAACCTTTCCCACATTGAAGGTCCAGGATCCAGCTCCAAGACACAAGTAGGCTTTAACTAATTGAACATCCAGTATCCAACTGCAAGACACAAATAACCTTTACCTTTACCACATTGAAGGTCCGATATCCAGCTGCAAGACACAAATAACCTTTACCTTTCCCACATTGAAGGTCCAGTATCCTGCCCCAAGTCATAAGTAACCTTTACCTTTCCCACATTGAAAGTACAGTATCCAGCTCGAAGATTCAAGTAGCCTTTAATTTTCCCACATTGATGGTCCAATATCCTGCTCCAAGATGCAAGTAGCCTTTACCTTTCCCAAATTGAAGGTCCAGTATCCAGCTCCAAGAAACACGTAGCTTTAACCTTTACAAGATTGAAGGTCCAGTATCCAGTACCAAGAAAAACGTAGCCTTTACCTTCCCCGCATTGAAGGTCCAGTATCCAGCTCCAAGAAACACTTTGCTTTTACCTTTGCCAAATTGAAGGTCCAATATCCTGCTCCAAGATGCAAGTAGCCTTTCCCTTTCCCAAATTGAAGGTCCAATATCCAGCTCCATGACACAAGTAGCCTTTACCTTTCCCACACTGAAGGTCCAGTATCCAGCTCCAAGACTCAAGTAACCTTTCCCACATTGAAAGTCCAGTATCCAGCTCCAAGACACAAGTCGCCGTTACCTGTCGCACATTGAAGGTTCAGTATCCAGCTCCAAGACACAAGTAGCTTTACCTTTACAAAATTGAAGGTCCAGTATTCAGCTCCAAGACACAAGTAACCTTTACCTTTACCACATTGAAGGTCCAGTACCCAGCTCCAAGACACAAGTAGCTTTTACCTTTACCACATTGAAAGTCCAGTATCCAGCTCCAAGACACACGTTGCCTTTACTTTTCCCACATTGAAAGTACTGTATCCAGCTTACCTTTCCCACATTGAGGGTCCAGTATCCAGCTGCAAGACACAAATAACCTTTACCTTTCCCACATTGAAGGTCCAGTATCCTGCCCCAAGTCATAAGTAACCTTTACCTTACCCACATTGAAGGTCCAGTATCTAGCTCCTAGAGTCAAGTAAACTTTACCTTTCCCACATTGAATGTCAGCGACCTAGTGCCAAGACAGACATTGACTTTACCTTTACCAAAATGAAGATCCAGTATGAAGCTCCAAGACACAAGTCGCCGTTACCTGTCCCGCATTGAAGATCCAGTATCCAGCTCCAAGACACAAGTCGCCGTTACCTGTGCCACATTGAAGATCCAGTATCCAGCTCCAAGATTAAAGTAGCCTTTAATTATCCCACATTGAAGGTCCAGTTTCAGCTCCAAGACATAAGTAGCATTTACCTTTACCACATTGCAGGTCCAATATCCTGCTCCAAGATGCAAGTAGCCTTTACCTTTCCCAAATTGAAGGTCCAATATCCTGCTCCAAGACTCAAGTCGCCGTTACCTTTACCAAATTGAAGGTCCAGTATCCAGCTCCAAGACACAAGTAACCTTTACCTTTACAACACTGAAGGTCCAGTATACAGCTCCAAGACACACGTTGCCATTACCTTTCCCACATTGAAGGTCCAGGATCCAGCTCCAAGACACAAGTAGCCTTTACCTTTCCCACATTGAGGGTCCAGTATTCAGCACCAAGAGTCAAGTAGAGTTTACCGTTCCCACATTGAAGGTTCAGTATCCAGCTCCAAGACACAAGTAACCTTAACCACATTGAAGGTCCAGTTTACAGCTCCAAGACCTGTCCCACATTGAAGGTTCAGTATCCAGATCCAAGTCACAAGTATCCTTAACCTTTACCACATTGAAGGTCCAGTATCCAGCTCCAAGACACACGTTGCCTTTACCTTTCCCACATTGAAAATACAGTATCCAGCTCCAAGACAAAAGTAGCCTTTACCTTTCCCACATTGAGGGTCCAGTATCCAGCTCCAAGAGCAAAGTAGCCTTTACTTTTCTCACATTGAAGTTCCAGTATCCAGCTCCAAGACACAAGTAGCCTTTACCTTTCCCACATTGAGGGTCCAGTATCCAGCTCCAAGACCAAAGTAGACTTTACCTTTCTCACATTGAAGTTCCAGTATCCAGCTCCAAGACACAAGTAGCCTTTACCTTTCCCACATTGAGGGTCCAGTATCCAGCTCCAAGACATAAGTAGACTTTACCTTTCTCACATTGAAGTTCCAGTATCCAGCTCCAAGACACAAGTAGCCTTTACCTTTCCCACATTGAAGGTCCAGTACCCAGCTCCAAGACACAAGTCGCCGTTACCTATCCCACATTGAAGGTTCAGTATGCAGCTCCAAGACACAAGTAGCCTTTTCCTTTACAAAATTGAAGGTCCAGTATCCAGCTCCAAGACACAAGTAACCTTAACCACATTGAAGGTCCAGTATCCAGCTCCAAGACACACGTTGCCTTTACCTTTGCCATATTGAAGGTCCAATATCCTGCTCCAAGATGCAAGTAGCCTTTACCTTTCCCAAATTGAAGGTCCAATATTCAGCTCCAAGACACAAGTAGCCTTTACCTTTCCCACACTGAAGGTCCAGTATCCAGCTCCAAGGCTCAAGTAAACTTTCCAACATTGAAAGTCCAGTATCCAGCTCCAAGACACAAGTTGCCGTTACCTGACCCACATTGAAGGTTCAGTATCAAGCTCCAAGACACAAGTAGCTTTACCTTTACAAAATCGATGGTCCAGTATCCAGCTCCAAGACACAAGTAACCTTTACCTTTACCACATTGAAGGTCCAGTATCCAGCTCCAAGACACAGGTAGCCTTTCCCTTTACCACATTGAAAGTCCAGTATCCAGCTCCAAGACACACGTTGCCTTTACCTTTCCCACATTGAAGGTCCAGTACCCAGCTCCAAGACACAAGTCGCCGTTACCTATCCCACATTGAAGGTTCAGTATGCAGCTCCAAGACACAAGTAGCCTTTTCCTTTACAAAATTGAAGGTCCAGTATCCAGCTCCAAGACACAAGTAACCTTAACCACATTGAAGGTCCAGTATCCAGCTCCAAGACACACGTTGCCTTTACCTTTGCCACATTGAAGGTCCAATATCCTGCTCCAAGATGCAAGTAGCCTTTACCTTTCCCAAATTGAAGGTCCAATATCCAGCTCCAAGACACAAGTAACCTTTACCTTTACAACACTGAAGGTCCAGTATACAGCTCCAAGACACACGTTGCCATTACCTTTCCCACATTGAAGGTCCAGGATCCAGCTCCAAGACACAAGTAGCCTTTACCTTTCCCACATTGAGGGTCCAGTATTCAGCACCAAGAGTCAAGTAGAGTTTACCGTTCCCACATTGAAGGTTCAGTATCCAGCTCCAAGACACAAGTAACCTTAACCACATTGAAGGTCCAGTTTACAGCTCCAAGACCTGTCCCACATTGAAGGTTCAGTATCCAGATCCAAGTCACAAGTATCCTTAACCTTTACCACATTGAAGGTCCAGTATCCAGCTCCAAGACACACGTTGCCTTTACCTTTCCCACATTGAAAATACAGTATCCAGCTCCAAGACAAAAGTAGCCTTTACCTTTCCCACATTGAGGGTCCAGTATCCAGCTCCAAGAGCAAAGTAGCCTTTACTTTTCTCACATTGAAGTTCCAGTATCCAGCTCCAAGACACAAGTAGCCTTTACCTTTCCCACATTGAGGGTCCAGTATCCAGCTCCAAGACCAAAGTAGACTTTACCTTTCTCACATTGAAGTTCCAGTATCCAGCTCCAAGACACAAGTAGCCTTTACCTTTCCCACATTGAGGGTCCAGTATCCAGCTCCAAGACATAAGTAGACTTTACCTTTCTCACATTGAAGTTCCAGTATCCAGCTCCAAGACACAAGTAGCCTTTACCTTTCCCACATTGAAGGTCCAGTACCCAGCTCCAAGACACAAGTCGCCGTTACCTATCCCACATTGAAGGTTCAGTATGCAGCTCCAAGACACAAGTAGCCTTTTCCTTTACAAAATTGAAGGTCCAGTATCCAGCTCCAAGACACAAGTAACCTTAACCACATTGAAGGTCCAGTATCCAGCTCCAAGACACACGTTGCCTTTACCTTTGCCATATTGAAGGTCCAATATCCTGCTCCAAGATGCAAGTAGCCTTTACCTTTCCCAAATTGAAGGTCCAATATTCAGCTCCAAGACACAAGTAGCCTTTACCTTTCCCACACTGAAGGTCCAGTATCCAGCTCCAAGGCTCAAGTAAACTTTCCAACATTGAAAGTCCAGTATCCAGCTCCAAGACACAAGTTGCCGTTACCTGACCCACATTGAAGGTTCAGTATCAAGCTCCAAGACACAAGTAGCTTTACCTTTACAAAATCGATGGTCCAGTATCCAGCTCCAAGACACAAGTAACCTTTACCTTTACCACATTGAAGGTCCAGTATCCAGCTCCAAGACACAGGTAGCCTTTCCCTTTACCACATTGAAAGTCCAGTATCCAGCTCCAAGACACACGTTGCCTTTACCTTTCCCACATTGAAGGTCCAGTACCCAGCTCCAAGACACAAGTCGCCGTTACCTATCCCACATTGAAGGTTCAGTATGCAGCTCCAAGACACAAGTAGCCTTTTCCTTTACAAAATTGAAGGTCCAGTATCCAGCTCCAAGACACAAGTAACCTTAACCACATTGAAGGTCCAGTATCCAGCTCCAAGACACACGTTGCCTTTACCTTTGCCACATTGAAGGTCCAATATCCTGCTCCAAGATGCAAGTAGCCTTTACCTTTCCCAAATTGAAGGTCCAATATCCAGCTCCAAGACACAAGTAGCCTTTACCTTTCCCACACTGAAGGTCCAGTATCCAGCTACAAGACACAAGTAGCCTTTACCTTTCCCACACTGAAGGTCCAGTATCCAGCTCCAAGGCTCAAGTAAACTTTCCAACATTGAAAGTCCAGTATCCAGCTCCAAGACACAAGTTGCCGTTACCTGTCCCACATTGAAGGTTCAGTATCCAGCTCCAAGACACAAGTAGCTTTACCTTTACAAAATCGATGGTCCAGTATCCAGCTCCAAGACACAAGTAACCTTTACCTTTACCACATTGAAGGTCCAGTATCCAGCTCCAAGACACAGGTAGCCTTTCCCTTTACCACATTGAAAGTCCAGTATCCAGCTCCAAGACACACGTTGCCTTTACTTTTCCCACATTGAAAGTACAGTATCCAGCTTACCTTTCCCACATTGAGGGTCCAGTATCCAGCTGTAAGACACAAATAACCTTTACCATTCCCACATTGAAGGTCCAGTGTCCTGCCCCAAGTCATAAGTAACCTTTACCTTACCCACATTGAAGGACCAGTATCTAGCTCCAAGAGTCAAGTAAACTTTACCTTTCCCACACTGAATGTCAGCGACCTAGTGCCAAGACACACATTGACTTTTCCTTTAACAAATTGAAGATCCAGTATCCAGCTCCAAGACACAAGTCGCCGTTACCTGTCCCACATTGAAGGTTCAGTATCCAGCTCCAAGACACAAGTAGCCTTTACCATTACAAAATTGAAGGTCCAGTATCCAGCTCCAAGACACAAGTAACCTTAACCACATTGAAGGTCCAGTATCCAGCTCCAAGACACACGTTGCCTTTACCTTTACCACATTGAAAGTCCAGTATCCAGCTCCAAGACACACGTTGCCTTTCCTTTTCCCACTTTGAAAGTACTGTATCCAGCTTACCTTTCCCACATTGAGGGTCCAGTATCCAGCATCAAGACACAAATAACCTTTACCTTTCCCACATTGAAGGTCCAGTGTCCTGCCCCAAGTCATAAGTAACCTTTACCTTACCCACATTGAAGGTCCAGTATCTAGCTCCTAGAGTCAAGTAAACTTTACCTTTCCCACATTGAATGTCAGCGACCTAGTGCCAAGACAGACATTGACTTTACCTTTACCAAAATGAAGATCCAGTATGAAGCTCCAAGACACAAGTCGCCGTTACCTGTCCCACATTGAAGATCCAGTATCCAGCTCCAAGACACAAGTCGCCGTTACCTGTGCCACTGAAGATCCAGTATCCAGCTCCAAGACACAAGTAGCCTTTACCTTTCCCACATTGAGGGTCCAGTATCCAGCTCCAAGACCAAAGTAGACTTTACCTTTCTCACATTGAAGTTCCAGTATCCAGCTCCAAGACACAAGTAGCCTTTACCTTTCCCACATTGAGGGTCCAGTATCCAGCTCCAAGACCTAAGTAGACTTTACCTTTCTCACGTTGAAGTTCCAGTATCCAGCTCCAAGACACAAGTAGCCTTTACCTTTCCCACATTGAAGGTCCAGTACCCAGCTCCAAGACACAAGTCGCCGTTACCTATCCCACATTGAAGGTTCAGTATGCAGCTCCAAGACACAAGTAGCCTTTTCCTTTACAAAATTGAAGGTCCAGTATCCAGCTCCAAGACACAAGTAACCTTAACCACATTGAAGGTCCAGTATCCAGCTCCAAGACACACGTTGCCTTTACCTTTGCCACATTGAAGGTCCAATATCCTGCTCCAAGATGCAAGTAGCCTTTACCTTTCCCAAATTGAAGGTCCAGTATCCAGCTCCAAGACACAAGTAGCCTTTACCTTTCCCACACTGAAGGTCCAGTATCCAGCTCCAAGGCTCAAGTAAACTTTCCAACATTGAAAGTCCAGTATCCAGCTTACCTTTCCCACATTGAGGGTCCAGTATCCAGCTGTAAGACACAAATAACCTTTACCATTCCCACATTGAAGGTCCAGTGTCCTGCCCCAAGTCATAAGTAACCTTTACCTTACCCACATTGAAGGTCCAGTATCTAGCTCCAAGAGTCAAGTAAACTTTACCTTTCCCACACTGAATGTCAGCGACCTAGTGCCAAGAAACACATTGACTTTTCCTTTAACAAATTGAAGATCCAGTATCCAGCTCCAAGACACAAGTCGCCGTTACCTGTCCCACATTGAAGGTTCAGTATCCAGCTCCAAGACACAAGTAGCCTTTACCATTACAAAATTGAAGGTCCAGTATCCAGCTCCAAGACACAAGTAACCTTAACCACATTGAAGGTCCAGTATCCAGCTCCAAGACACACGTTGCCTTTACTTTTCCCACATTGAAAGTACAGTATCCAGCTTACCTTTCCCACATTGAGGGTCCAGTATCCAGCTGCAAGACACAAATAACCTTTTCCTTTCCCACATTGAAGGTCCAGTGTCCTGCCCCAAGTCATAAGTAACCTTTACCTTACCCACATTGAAGGTCCAGTTTCTAGCTCCAAGAGTCAAGTAAACTTTACCTTTCCCACATTGAATGTCAGCGACCTAGTGCCAAGACACACATTGACTTTACCTTTACCAAATTGAAGATCCAGTATCCAGCACCAAGATTCAAGTAGCCTTTACCTTTCCCAAATTGAAGGTCCAGTATCCAGCTCCAAGAAACACGTAGCCTTAACCTTTACCAAATTGAAGGTCCAGTATCCAGCTCCAAGAAAAACGTGGCCTTTACATTTCCCGCATTGAAGGTCCAGCATCCAGCTCCAAGAAACACGTAGCCTTAACCTTTCACATATTGAAGGTCCAGTATCCAGCTCCAAGACAAATGTTGCCTTTACCTTTACCACATTGAATGTCAGCGACCTAGTGCCAATACACACATTCCCTTTACCGTTACCAAATTGAAGATCCAGTATCCAGCTGCAAGATGCAAGTAGCCTTAACCTTTCCCAAATTGAAGGTCCGGTATCCAGCTCCAAGAACCACGTAGCCTTAACCTTTACCAAATTGAAGATCCAGTATCCAGCTCCAAGACACAAGTAGCCTTTACCATTACAAAATTGAAGGTCCAGTATCCAGCTCCAAGACACAAGTAACCTTAACCACATTGAAGGTCCAGTATCCAGCTCCAAGACACACATTGCCTTTACCTTTCCCACATTGAAGGCTCAATATCCAGCTCCAATACACAAGTAGCCTTTCCCTTTACCAAATTGAAGGTCCAGTATCCAGCTCCAAGACACAAGTAACCTTGACCTTTATCACATAGAAGGTCCAGTATCCAGCTCCAAGACACAAGTCGCCTTTACCTTTCCCACTTTGAAGGTCCAGTATCCATCCGCAAGTCATAAGTAACGTTTACATTTCCCACATTGAAGGTCCAGTGTCCTGCCCAAGTCATCAGTAACCTTTACCTTACCAACATTGAAGGTCCAGCATCTAGCTCCAAGAGTCAAGTAAACTTTACCATTCCCACATTGAATGTCAGCGACCGAGTGCCAAGACACACATTGCCTTTACCTTTACCAAATTGAAGATCCAGTATCGAGCTCCAGGATGCAAGTAGCGTTTACCTTTCCCAAATTGAAGGTCCAGTATCCAGCTCCAAGAAACACGTAGCCTTAACCTTTACCAAATTGAAGGTCCAGTATCCAGCCCCAAGACAGAAGTAACCTTTACCAAATTGAAGATCTAGTATCCAGCTGCAAGATGCAAGTAGCCTTAACCTTTCCCAAATTGAAGATCCAGTATCCAGCTCCAAGAAAAACGTGGCCTTTACATTTCCCGCATTGAAGGTCCAACATCCAGCTCCAAGAAACACGTAGCCTTAACCTTTCACATATTGAAGGTCCAGTATCCAGCTCCAAGACAAATGTTGCCTTTACCTTTACCACATTGAATGTCAGTGACCTAGTGCCAATACACACATTCCCTTTACCGTTACCAAATTGAAGATCTAGTATCCAGCTGCAAGATGCAAGTAGCCTTAACCTTTCCCAAATTGAAGATCCAGTATCCAGCTCCAAGACACAAGTAGCCTTTACCTTTCCCACACTGAAGGTCCAGTATCCAGCCCCAAGACACAAGTAACCTTTCCCACATTGAAGGTCCAGTATCCAGCTCCAAGAAACACGTAGCTTTAACCTTTACCAAATTGAAGGTCCAGTATCCAGCTCCAAGACACACGTTGCCTTTACCTTTCCCACATTGAAAGTACAGTATCCAGCTCGAAGAATCAAGTAGCCTTTAATTTTCCCACATTGATGGTCCAATATCCTGCTCCAAGATGCAAGTAGCCTTTACCTTTCCCAAATTGAAGGTCCAGTATCCAGCTCCAAGAAACACGTAGCTTTAACCTTTACCAAATTGAAGGTCCAGTTTCCAGCACCAAGAAAAACGTAGCCTTTACCTTTCCCGCATTGAAGGTCCAGTATCCAGCTCCAAGACACACTTTGCTTTTACATTTGCCAAATTGAAGGTCCAATATCCTGCTCCAAGATGCAAGTAGCCTTTACCTTTCCCACATTGAGGGTCCAGTATCCAGCTCCAAGAGCTAAGTAGCCTTTACTTTTCTCACATTGAAGTTCCAGTATCCAGCTCCAAGAAAAACGTGGCCTTTACATTTCAGGCATTGAAGGTCCAACATCCAGCTCCAAGAAACACGTAGCCTTAACCTTTCACATATTGAAGGTCCAGTATCCAGCTCCAAGACAAATGTTGCCTTTACCTTTACCACATTGAATGTCAGTGACCTAGTGCCAATACACACATTCCCTTTACCGTTACCAAATTGAAGATCTAGTATCCAGCTGCAAGATGTAAGTAGCCTGAACCTTTCCCAAATTGAAGATCCAGTATCCAGCTCCAAGACACAAGTAGCCTTTACCTTTCCCACACTGAAGGTCCAGTATCCTGCCCCAAGACACAAGTAACCTTTCCCACATTGAAGGTCCAGTATCCAGCTCCAAGAAACACGTAGCTTTAACCTTCACCAAATTGAAGGTCCAGTATCCAGCTCCAAGAAAAACATAGCCTTTACCTTTCCCGCATTGAAGGTCCAGTATCCAGCTCCACGACACACGTTGCCTTTACCTTTCCCACATTGAAAGTACAGTATCCAGCTCGAAGATTCAAGTAGCCTTTAATTTTCCCACATTGATGGTCCAATATCCTGCTCCAAGATGCAAGTAGCCTTTACCTTTCCCAAATTGAAGGTCCAGTATCCAGCTCCAAGAAACACGTAGCTTTAACCTTTACCAAATTGAAGGTCCAGTATCCAGTACCAAGAAAAACGTAGCCTTTACCTTCCCCGCATTGAAGGTCCAGTATCCAGCTCCAAGAAACACTTTGCTTTTACCTTTGCCAAATTGAAGGTCCAATATCCTGCTCCAAGATGCAAGTAGCCTTTCCCTTTCCCAAATTGAAGGTCCAATATCCAGCTCCATGACACAAGTAGCCTTTACCTTTCCCACACTGAAGGTCCAGTATCCAGCTCCAAGACTCAAGTAACCTTTCCCACATTGAAAGTCCAGTATCCAGCTCCAAGACAAAAGTAGCCTTTACTTTTCTCACATTGAAGTTCCAGTATCCAGCTCCAAGACACAAGTAGCCTTTACCTTTCCCACATTGAGGGTCCAGTATCCAGCTCCAAGACCTAAGTAGACTTTACCTTTCTCACATTGAAGTTCCAGTATCCAGCTCCAAGACACAAGTAGCCTTTACCTTTCCCACATTGAAGGTCCAGTACCCAGCTCCAAGACACAAGTCGCCGTTACCTATCCCACATTGAAGGTTCAGTATGCAGCTCCAAGACACAAGTAGCCTTAACCTTTACCACATTGAAGGTCCAGTATCCAGCTCCAAGACACACGTTGCCTTTACCTTTCCCACATTGAAAGTACAGTATCCAGCTCCAAGACAAAAGTAGCCTTTACCTTTCCCACATTGAGGGTCCAGTATCCAGCTCCAAGAGCAAAGTAGCCTTTACTTTTCTCACATTGAAGTTCCAGTATCCAGCTCCAAGACACAAGTAGCCTTTACCTTTCCCACATTGAGGGTCCAGTATCCAGCTCCAAGACCTAAGTAGACTTTACCTTTCTCACATTGAAGTTCCAGTATCCAGCTCCAAGACACAAGTAGCCTTTACCTTTCCCACATTGAAGGTCCAGTACCCAGCTCCAAGACACAAGTCGCCGTTACCTATCCCACATTGAAGGTTCAGTATGCAGCTCCAAGACACAAGTAGCCTTTTCCTTTACAAAATTGAAGGTCCAGTATCCAGCTCCAAGACACAAGTAACCTTAACCACATTGAAGGTCCAGTATCCAGCTCCAAGACACACTTTGCCTTTACCTTTGCCACATTGAAGGTCCAATATCCTGCTCCAAGATGCAAGTAGCCTTTCCCTTTCCCAAAGTGAAGGTCCAGTATCCAGCTCCAAGGCTCAAGTAAACTTTCCAACATTGAAAGTCCAGTATCCAGCTCCAAGACACAAGTTGCCGTTACCTGTCCCACATTGAAGGTTCAGTATCCAGCTCCAAGACACAAGTAGCTTTACCTTTACAAAATCGATGGTCCAGTATCCAGCTCCAAGACACAAGTAACCTTTACCTTTACCACATTGAAGGTCCAGTATTCAGCTCCAAGACACAGGTAGCCTTTCCCTTTACCACATTGAAAGTCCAGTATCCAGCTCCAAGACACACGTTGCCTTTACCTTTCCCACATTGAAGGTCCAGTACCCAGCTCCAAGACACAAGTCGCCGTTACCTATCCCACATTGAAGGTTCAGTATGCAGCTCCAAGACACAAGTAGCCTTTTCCTTTACAAAATTGAAGGTCCAGTATCCAGCTCCAAGACACAAGTAACCTTAACCACATTGAAGGTCCAGTATCCAGCTCCAAGACACACGTTGCCTTTACCTTTGCCACATTGAAGGTCCAATATCCTGCTCCAAGATGCAAGTAGCCTTTACCTTTCCCAAATTGAAGGTCCAATATCCAGCTCCAAGACACAAGTAGCCTTTACCTTTCCCACACTGAAGGTCCAGTATCCAGCTCCAAGACACAAGTAGCCTTTACCTTTCCCACACTGAAGGTCCAGTATCCAGCTCCAAGGCTCAAGTAAACTTTCCAACATTGAAAGTCCAGTATCCAGCTCCAAGACACAAGTTGCCGTTACCTGTCCCACATTGAAGGTTCAGTATCCAGCTCCAAGACACAAGTAGCTTTACCTTTACAAAATCGATGGTCCAGTATCCAGCTCCAAGACACAAGTAACCTTTACCTTTACCACATTGAAGGTCCAGTATCCAGCTCCAAGACACAGGTAGCCTTTCCCTTTACCACATTGAAAGTCCAGTATCCAGCTCCAAGACACACGTTGCCTTTACTTTTCCCACATTGAAAGTACAGTATCCAGCTTACCTTTCCCACATTGAGGGTCCAGTATCCAGCTGTAAGACACAAATAACCTTTACCATTCCCACATTGAAGGTCCAGTGTCCTGCCCCAAGTCATAAGTAACCTTTACCTTACCCACATTGAAGGTCCAGTATCTAGCTCCAAGAGTCAAGTAAACTTTACCTTTCCCACACTGAATGTCAGCGACCTAGTGCCAAGACACACATTGACTTTTCCTTTAACAAATTGAAGATCCAGTATCCAGCTCCAAGACACAAGTCGCCGTTACCTGTCCCACATTGAAGGTTCAGTATCCAGCTCCAAGACACAAGTAGCCTTTACCATTACAAAATTGAAGGTCCAGTATCCAGCTCCAAGACACAAGTAACCTTAACCACATTGAAGGTCCAGTATCCAGCTCCAAGACACACGTTGCCTTTACCTTTACCACATTGAAAGTCCAGTATCCAGCTCCAAGACACACGTTGCCTTTACTTTTCCCACATTGAAAGTACTGTATTCAGGTTACCTTTCCCACATTGAGGGTCCAGTATCCAGCTGCAAGACACAAATAACCTTTACCTTTCCCACATTGAAGGTCCAGTATCCAGCACCAAGAAAAACGTAGCCTTTACCTTTCCCGCATTGAAGGTCCAGTATCCAGCTCCAAGACACACTTTGCTTTTACATTTGCCAAATTGAAGGTCCAATATCCTGCTCCAAGATGCAAGTAGCCTTTACCTTTCCCACATTGAGGGTCCAGTATCCAGCTCCAAGAGCTAAGTAGCCTTTACTTTTCTCACATTGAAGTTCCAGTATCCAGCTCCAAGAAAAACGTGGCCTTTACATTTCCCGCATTGAAGGTCCAACATCCAGCTCCAAGAAACACGTAGCCTTAACCTTTCACATATTGAAGGTCCAGTATCCAGCTCCAAGACAAATGTTGCCTTTACCTTTACCACATTGAATGTCAGTGACCTAGTGCCAATACACACATTCCCTTTACCGTTACCAAATTGAAGATCTAGTATCCAGCTGCAAGATGTAAGTAGCCTGAACCTTTCCCAAATTGAAGATCCAGTATCCAGCTCCAAGACACAAGTAGCCTTTACCTTTCCCACACTGAAGGTCCAGTATCCTGCCCCAAGACACAAGTAACCTTTCCCACATTGAAGGTCCAGTATCCAGCTCCAAGAAACACGTAGCTTTAACCTTTACCAAATTGAAGGTCCAGTATCCAGCTCCAAGAAGAACATAGCCTTTACCTTTCCCGCATTGAAGGTCCAGTATCCAGCTCCACGACACACGTTGCCTTTACCTTTCCCACATTGAAAGTACAGTATCCAGCTCGAAGATTCAAGTAGCCTTTAATTTTCCCACATTGATGGTCCAATATCCTGCTCCAAGATGCAAGTAGCCTTTACCTTTCCCAAATTGAAGGTCCAGTATCCAGCTCCAAGAAACACGTAGCTTTAACCTTTACCAAATTGAAGGTCCAGTATCCAGTACCAAGAAAAACGTAGCCTTTACCTTCCCCGCATTGAAGGTCCAGTATCCAGCTCCAAGAAACACTTTGCTTTTACCTTTGCCAAATTGAAGGTCCAATATCCTGCTCCAAGATGCAAGTAGCCTTTCCCTTTCCCAAATTGAAGGTCCAATATCCAGCTCCATGACACAAGTAGCCTTTACCTTTCCCACACTGAAGGTCCAGTATCCAGCTCCAAGACTCAAGTAACCTTTCCCACATTGAAAGTCCAGTATCCAGCTCCAAGACACAAGTCGCCATTACCTGTCGCACATTGAAGGTTCAGTATCCAGCTCCAAGACACAAGTAGCTTTACCTTTACAAAATTGAAGGTCCAGTATTCAGCTCCAAGACACAAGTAACCTTTACCTTTACCACATTGAAGGTCCAGTACCCAGCTCCAAGACACAAGTAGCTTTTACCTTTACCACATTGAAAGTCCAGTATCCAGCTCCAAGACACACGTTGCCTTTACTTTTCCCACATTGAAAGTACTGTATCCAGCTTACCTTTCCCACATTGAGGGTCCAGTATCCAGCTGCAAGACACAAATAACCTTTACCTTTCCCACATTGAAGGTCCAGTATCCTGCCCCAAGTCATAAGTAACCTTTACCTTACCCACATTGAAGGTCCAGTATCTAGCTCCTAGAGTCAAGTAAACTTTACCTTTCCCACATTGAATGTCAGCGACCTAGTGCCAAGACAGACATTGACTTTACCTTTACCAAAATGAAGATCCAGTATGAAGCTCCAAGACACAAGTCGCCATTACCTGTCCCACATTGAAGATCCAGTATCCAGCTCCAAGACACAAGTCGCCGTTACCTGTGCCACATTGAAGATCCAGTATCCAGCTCCAAGATTAAAGTAGCCTTTAATTATCCCACATTGAAGGTCCAGTATACAGCTCCAAGACATAAGTAGCATTTACCTTTACCACATTGCAGGTCCAATATCCTGCTCCAAGATGCAAGTAGCCTTTACCTTTCCCAAATTGAAGGTCCAATATCCTGCTCCAAGACTCAAGTCGCCGTTACCTTTACCAAATTGAAGGTCCAGTATCCAGCTCCAAGACACAAGTAACCTTTACCTTTACAACACTGAAGGTCCAGTATACAGCTCCAAGACACACGTTGCCATTACCTTTCCCACATTGAAGGTCCAGGATCCAGCTCCAAGACACAAGTAGCCTTTACCTTTCCCACATTGAGGGTCCAGTATTCAGCACCAAGAGTCAAGTAGAGTTTACCGTTCCCACATTGAAGGTTCAGTATCCAGCTCCAAGACACAAGTAACCTTAACCTCATTGAAGGTCCAGTTTACAGCTCCAAGACCTGTCCCACATTGAAGGTTCAGTATCCAGATCCAAGACACAAGTATCCTTAACCTTTACCACATTGAAGGTCCAGTATCCAGCTCCAAGACACACGTTGCCTTTACCTTTCCCACATTGAAAGTACAGTATCCAGCTCCAAGACAAAAGTAGCCTTTACCTTTCCCACATTGAGGGTCCAGTATCCAGCTCCAAGAGCAAAGTAGCCTTTACTTTTCTCACATTGAAGTTCCAGTATCCAGCTCCAAGACACAAGTAGCCTTTACCTTTCCCACATTGAGGGTCCAGTATCCAGCTCCAAGACTTAAGTAGACTTTACCTTTCTCACATTGAAGTTCCAGTATCCAGCTCCAAGACACAAGTAGCCTTTACCTTTCCCACATTGAAGGTCCAGTACCCAGCTCCAAGACACAAGTCGCCGTTACCTATCCCACATTGAAGGTTCAGTATGCAGCTCCAAGACACAAGTAGCCTTTTCCTTTACAAAATTGAAGGTCCAGTATCCAGCTCCAAGACACAAGTAACCTTAACCACATTGAAGGTCCAGTATCCAGCTCCAAGACACACTTTGCCTTTACCTTTGCCACATTGAAGGTCCAATATCCTGCTCCAAGATGCAAGTAGCCTTTCCCTTTCCCAAAGTGAAGGTCCAATATCCAGCTCCAAGACACAAGTAGCCTTTACCTTTCCCACACTGAAGGTCCAGTATCCAGCTCCAAGGCTCAAGTAAACTTTCCAACATTGAAAGTCCAGTATCCAGCTCCAAGACACAAGTTGCCGTTACCTGTCCCACATTGAAGGTTCAGTATCCAGCTCCAAGACACAAGTAGCTTTACCTTTACAAAATCGATGGTCCAGTATCCAGCTCCAAGACACAAGTAACCTTTACCTTTACCACATTGAAGGTCCAGTATTCAGCTCCAAGACACAGGTAGCCTTTCCCTTTACCACATTGAAAGTCCAGTATCCAGCTCCAAGACACACGTTGCCTTTACCTTTCCCACATTGAAGGTCCAGTACCCAGCTCCAAGACACAAGTCGCCGTTACCTATCCCACATTGAAGGTTCAGTATGCAGCTCCAAGACACAAGTAGCCTTTTCCTTTACAAAATTGAAGGTCCAGTATCCAGCTCCAAGACACAAGTAACCTTAACCACATTGAAGGTCCAGTATCCAGCTCCAAGACACACGTTGCCTTTACCTTTGCCACATTGAAGGTCCAATATCCTGCTCCAAGATGCAAGTAGCCTTTACCTTTCCCAAATTGAAGGTCCAATATCCAGCTCCAAGACACAAGTAGCCTTTACCTTTCCCACACTGAAGGTCCAGTATCCAGCTCCAAGACACAAGTAGCCTTTACCTTTCCCACACTGAAGGTCCAGTATCCAGCTCCAAGGCTCAAGTAAACTTTCCAACATTGAAAGTCCAGTATCCAGCTCCAAGACACAAGTTGCCGTTACCTGTCCCACATTGAAGGTTCAGTATCCAGCTCCAAGACACAAGTAGCTTTACCTTTACAAAATCGATGGTCCAGTATCCAGCTCCAAGACACAAGTAACCTTTACCTTTACCACATTGAAGGTCCAGTATCCAGCTCCAAGACACAGGTAGCCTTTCCCTTTACCACATTGAAAGTCCAGTATCCAGCTCCAAGACACACGTTGCCTTTACTTTTCCCACATTGAAAGTACAGTATCCAGCTTACCTTTCCCACATTGAGGGTCCAGTATCCAGCTGTAAGACACAAATAACCTTTACCATTCCCACATTGAAGGTCCAGTGTCCTGCCCCAAGTCATAAGTAACCTTTACCTTACCCACATTGAAGGTCCAGTATCTAGCTCCAAGAGTCAAGTAAACTTTACCTTTCCCACACTGAATGTCAGCGACCTAGTGCCAAGACACACATTGACTTTTCCTTCAACAAATTGAAGATCCAGTATCCAGCTCCAAGACACAAGTCGCCGTTACCTGTCCCACATTGAAGGTTCAGTATCCAGCTCCAAGACACAAGTAGCCTTTACCATTACAAAATTGAAGGTCCAGTATCCAGCTCCAAGACACACGTTGCCTTTACCTTTACCACATTGAAAGTCCAGTAGCCAGCTCCAAGACACACGTTGCCTTTACTTTTCCCACATTGAAAGTACTGTATTCAGCTTACCTTTCCCACATTGAGGGTCCAGTATCCAGCTGCAAGACACAAATAACCTTTACCTTTCCCACATTGAAGGTCCAGTGTCCTGCCCCAAGTCATAAGTAACCTTTACCTTACCCACATTGAAGGTCCAGTATCTAGCTCCTAGAGTCAAGTAAACTTTACCTTTCCCACATTGAATGTCAGCGACCTAGTGCCAAGACAGACATTGACTTTACCTTTACCAAAATGAAGATCCAGTATGAAGCTCCAAGACACAAGTCGCCGTTACCTGTCCCACATTGAAGATCCAGTATCCAGCTCCAAGACACAAGTCGCCGTTACCTGTGCCACTGAAGATCCAGTATCCAGCTCCAAGACACAAGTAGCCTTTACCTTTCCCACATTGAGGGTCCAGTATCCAGCTCCAAGACCAAAGTAGACTTTACCTTTCTCACATTGAAGTTCCAGTATCCAGCTCCAAGACACAAGTAGCCTTTACCTTTCCCACATTGAGGGTCCAGTATCCAGCTCCAAGACCTAAGTAGACTTTACCTTTCTCACGTTGAAGTTCCAGTATCCAGCTCCAAGACACAAGTAGCCTTTACCTTTCCCACATTGAAGGTCCAGTACCCAGCTCCAAGACACAAGTCGCCATTACCTATCCCACATTGAAGGTTCAGTATGCAGCTCCAAGACACAAGTAGCCTTTTCCTTTACAAAATTGAAGGTCCAGTATCCAGCTCCAAGACACAAGTAACCTTAACCACATTGAAGGTCCAGTATCCAGCTCCAAGACACACGTTGCCTTTACCTTTGCCACATTGAAGGTCCAATATCCTGCTCCAAGATGCAAGTAGCCTTTACCTTTCCCAAATTGAAGGTCCAATATCCAGCTCCAAGACACAAGTAGCCTTTACCTTTCCCACACTGAAGGTCCAGTATCCAGCTCCAAGGCTCAAGTAAACTTTCCAACATTGAAAGTCCAGTATCCAGCTCCAAGACACAAGTTGCCGTTACCTGTCCCACATTGAAGGTTCAGTATCCAGCTCCAAGATACAAGTAGCTTTACCTTTACAAAATCGATGGTCCAGTATCCAGCTCCAAGACACAAGTAACCTTTACCTTTACCACATTGAAGGTCCAGTATCCAGCTCCAAGACACAGGTAGCCTTTCCCTTTACCACATTGAAAGTCCAGTATCCAGCTCCAAGACACACGTTGCCTTTACTTTTCCCACATTGAAAGTACAGTATCCAGCTTACCTTTCCCACATTGAGGGTCCAGTATCCAGCTGTAAGACACAAATAACCTTTACCATTCCCACATTGAAGGTCCAGTGTCCTGCCCCAAGTCATAAGTAACCTTTACCTTACCCACATTGAAGGTCCAGTATCTAGCTCCAAGAGTCAAGTAAACTTTACCTTTCCCACACTGAATGTCAGCGACCTAGTGCCGAGAAACACATTGACTTTTCCTTTAACAAATTGAAGATCCAGTATCCAGCTCCAAGACACAAGTCGCCGTTACCTGTCCCACATTGAAGGTTCAGTATCCAGCTCCAAGACACAAGTAGCCTTTACCATTACAAAATTGAAGGTCCAGTATCCAGCTCCAAGACACAAGTAACCTTAACCACATTGAAGGTCCAGTATCCAGCTCCAAGACACACGTTGCCTTTACTTTTCCCACATTGAAAGTACAGTATCCAGCTTACCTTTCCCACATTGAGGGTCCAGTATCCAGCTGCAAGACACAAATAACCTTTTCCTTTCCCACATTGAAGGTCCAGTGTCCTGCCCCAAGTCATAAGTAACCTTTACCTTACCCACATTGAAGGTCCAGTTTCTAGCTCCACGAGTCAAGTAAACTTTACCTTTCCCACATTGAATGTCAGCGACCTAGTGCCAAGACACACATTGACTTTACCTTTACCAAATTGAAGATCCAGTATCCAGCACCAAGATTCAAGTAGCCTTTACCTTTCCCAAATTGAAGGTCCAGTATCCAGCTCCAAGAAACACGTAGCCTTAACCTTTACCAAATTGAAGGTCCAGTATCCAGCTCCAAGAAAAACGTGGCCTTTACATTTCCCGCATTGAAGGTCCAGCATCCAGCTCCAAGAAACACGTAGCCTTAACCTTTCACATATTGAAGGTCCAGTATCCAGCTCCAAGACAAATGTTGCCTTTACCTTTACCACATTGAATGTCAGCGACCTAGTGCCAATACACACATTCCCTTTACCGTTACCAAATTGAAGATCCAGTATCCAGCTGCAAGATGCAAGTAGCCTTAACCTTTCCCAAATTGAAGGTCCGGTATCCAGCTCCAAGAACCACGTAGCCTTAACCTTTACCAAATTGAAGATCCAGTATCCAGCTCCAAGACACAAGTAGCCTTTACTTTTCCCACACTGAAGGTCCAGTATCCAGCCCCAAGACACAAGTAACCTTTCCCACATTGAAGGTCCAGTATCCAGCTCCAAGAAACACGTAGCTTTAACCTTTACCAAATTGAAGGTCCAGTATCCAGCTCCAAGAAAAACGTAGCCTTTTCCTTTCCCGCATTGAAGGTCCAGTATCCAGCTCCAAGACACACGTTGCCTTTACCTTTACCACATTGAAAGTCCAGTATCCAGCTCCAAGACACACGTTGCCTTTACTTTTCCCACATTGAAAGTACAGTATCCAGCTTACCTTTCCCACACTGAATGTCAGCGACCTAGTGCCAAGACACACATTGACTTTTCCTTTAACAAATTGAAGATCCAGTATCCAGCTCCAAGACATAAGTAGCATTTACCTTTACCACATTGCAGGTCCAATATCCTGCTCCAAGATGCAAGTAGCCTTTACCTTTCCCAAATTGAAGGTCCAATATCCTGCTCCAAGACTCAAGTCGCCGTTACCTTTACCAAATTGAAGGTCCAGTATCCAGCTCCAAGACACAAGTAACCTTTACCTTTACAACACTGAAGGTCCAGTATACAGCTCCAAGACACACGTTGCCATTACCTTTCCCACATTGAAGGTCCAGGATCCAGCTCCAAGACACAAGTAGCCTTTACCTTTCCCACATTGAGGGTCCAGTATTCAGCACCAAGAGTCAAGTAGAGTTTACCGTTCCCACATTGAAGGTTCAGTATCCAGCTCCAAGACACAAGTAACCTTAACCTCATTGAAGGTCCAGTTTACAGCTCCAAGACCTGTCCCACATTGAAGGTTCAGTATCCAGATCCAAGACACAAGTATCCTTAACCTTTACCACATTGAAGGTCCAGTATCCAGCTCCAAGACACACGTTGCCTTTACCTTTCCCACATTGAAAGTACAGTATCCAGCTCCAAGACAAAAGTAGCCTTTACCTTTCCCACATTGAGGGTCCAGTATCCAGCTCCAAGAGCAAAGTAGCCTTTACTTTTCTCACATTGAAGTTCCAGTATCCAGCTCCAAGACACAAGTAGCCTTTACCTTTCCCACATTGAAGGTCCAGTACCCAGCTCCAAGACACAAGTCGCCGTTACCTATCCCACATTGAAGGTTCAGTATGCAGCTCCAAGACACAAGTAGCCTTTTCCTTTACAAAATTGAAGGTCCAGTATCCAGCTCCAAGACACAAGTAACCTTAACCACATTGAAGGTCCAGTATCCAGCTCCAAGACACACTTTGCCTTTACCTTTGCCACATTGAAGGTCCAATATCCTGCTCCAAGATGCAAGTAGCCTTTCCCTTTCCCAAAGTGAAGGTCCAATATCCAGCTCCAAGACACAAGTAGCCTTTACCTTTCCCACACTGAAGGTCCAGTATCCAGCTCCAAGGCTCAAGTAAACTTTCCAACATTGAAAGTCCAGTATCCAGCTCCAAGACACAAGTTGCCGTTACCTGTCCCACATTGAAGGTTCAGTATCCAGCTCCAAGACACAAGTAGCTTTACCTTTACAAAATCGATGGTCCAGTATCCAGCTCCAAGACACAAGTAACCTTTACCTTTACCACATTGAAGGTCCAGTATTCAGCTCCAAGACACAGGTAGCCTTTCCCTTTACCACATTGAAAGTCCAGTATCCAGCTCCAAGACACACGTTGCCTTTACCTTTCCCACATTGAAGGTCCAGTACCCAGCTCCAAGACACAAGTCGCCGTTACCTATCCCACATTGAAGGTTCAGTATGCAGCTCCAAGACACAAGTAGCCTTTTCCTTTACAAAATTGAAGGTCCAGTATCCAGCTCCAAGACACAAGTAACCTTAACCACATTGAAGGTCCAGTATCCAGCTCCAAGACACACGTTGCCTTTACCTTTGCCACATTGAAGGTCCAATATCCTGCTCCAAGATGCAAGTAGCCTTTACCTTTCCCAAATTGAAGGTCCAATATCCAGCTCCAAGACACAAGTAGCCTTTACCTTTCCCACACTGAAGGTCCAGTATCCAGCTCCAAGACACAAGTAGCCTTTACCTTTCCCACACTGAAGGTCCAGTATCCAGCTCCAAGGCTCAAGTAAACTTTCCAACATTGAAAGTCCAGTATCCAGCTCCAAGACACAAGTTGCCGTTACCTGTCCCACATTGAAGGTTCAGTATCCAGCTCCAAGACACAAGTAGCTTTACCTTTACAAAATCGATGGTCCAGTATCCAGCTCCAAGACACAAGTAACCTTTACCTTTACCACATTGAAGGTCCAGTATCCAGCTCCAAGACACAGGTAGCCTTTCCCTTTACCACATTGAAAGTCCAGTATCCAGCTCCAAGACACACGTTGCCTTTACTTTTCCCACATTGAAAGTACAGTATCCAGCTTACCTTTCCCACATTGAGGGTCCAGTATCCAGCTGTAAGACACAAATAACCTTTACCATTCCCACATTGAAGGTCCAGTGTCCTGCCCCAAGTCATAAGTAACCTTTACCTTACCCACATTGAAGGTCCAGTATCTAGCTCCAAGAGTCAAGTAAACTTTACCTTTCCCACACTGAATGTCAGCGACCTAGTGCCAAGACACACATTGACTTTTCCTTCAACAAATTGAAGATCCAGTATCCAGCTCCAAGACACAAGTCGCCGTTACCTGTCCCACATTGAAGGTTCAGTATCCAGCTCCAAGACACAAGTAGCCTTTACCATTACAAAATTGAAGGTCCAGTATCCAGCTCCAAGACACACGTTGCCTTTACCTTTACCACATTGAAAGTCCAGTAGCCAGCTCCAAGACACACGTTGCCTTTACTTTTCCCACATTGAAAGTACTGTATTCAGCTTACCTTTCCCACATTGAGGGTCCAGTATCCAGCTGCAAGACACAAATAACCTTTACCTTTCCCACATTGAAGGTCCAGTGTCCTGCCCCAAGTCATAAGTAACCTTTACCTTACCCACATTGAAGGTCCAGTATCTAGCTCCTAGAGTCAAGTAAACTTTACCTTTCCCACATTGAATGTCAGCGACCTAGTGCCAAGACAGACATTGACTTTACCTTTACCAAAATGAAGATCCAGTATGAAGCTCCAAGACACAAGTCGCCGTTACCTGTCCCACATTGAAGATCCAGTATCCAGCTCCAAGACACAAGTCGCCGTTACCTGTGCCACTGAAGATCCAGTATCCAGCTCCAAGACACAAGTAGCCTTTACCTTTCCCACATTGAGGGTCCAGTATCCAGCTCCAAGACCAAAGTAGACTTTACCTTTCTCACATTGAAGTTCCAGTATCCAGCTCCAAGACACAAGTAGCCTTTACCTTTCCCACATTGAGGGTCCAGTATCCAGCTCCAAGACCTAAGTAGACTTTACCTTTCTCACGTTGAAGTTCCAGTATCCAGCTCCAAGACACAAGTAGCCTTTACCTTTCCCACATTGAAGGTCCAGTACCCAGCTCCAAGACACAAGTCGCCATTACCTATCCCACATTGAAGGTTCAGTATGCAGCTCCAAGACACAAGTAGCCTTTTCCTTTACAAAATTGAAGGTCCAGTATCCAGCTCCAAGACACAAGTAACCTTAACCACATTGAAGGTCCAGTATCCAGCTCCAAGACACACGTTGCCTTTACCTTTGCCACATTGAAGGTCCAATATCCTGCTCCAAGATGCAAGTAGCCTTTACCTTTCCCAAATTGAAGGTCCAATATCCAGCTCCAAGACACAAGTAGCCTTTACCTTTCCCACACTGAAGGTCCAGTATCCAGCTCCAAGGCTCAAGTAAACTTTCCAACATTGAAAGTCCAGTATCCAGCTCCAAGACACAAGTTGCCGTTACCTGTCCCACATTGAAGGTTCAGTATCCAGCTCCAAGATACAAGTAGCTTTACCTTTACAAAATCGATGGTCCAGTATCCAGCTCCAAGACACAAGTAACCTTTACCTTTACCACATTGAAGGTCCAGTATCCAGCTCCAAGACACAGGTAGCCTTTCCCTTTACCACATTGAAAGTCCAGTATCCAGCTCCAAGACACACGTTGCCTTTACTTTTCCCACATTGAAAGTACAGTATCCAGCTTACCTTTCCCACATTGAGGGTCCAGTATCCAGCTGTAAGACACAAATAACCTTTACCATTCCCACATTGAAGGTCCAGTGTCCTGCCCCAAGTCATAAGTAACCTTTACCTTACCCACATTGAAGGTCCAGTATCTAGCTCCAAGAGTCAAGTAAACTTTACCTTTCCCACACTGAATGTCAGCGACCAAGTGCCAAGACACACATTGACTTTTCCTTTAACAAATTGAAGATCCAGTATCCAGTTCCAAGACACAAGTCGCCGTTACCTGTCCCACATTGAAGGTTCAGTATCCAGCTCCAAGACACAAGTAGCCTTTACCATTACAAAATTGAAGGTCCAGTATCCAGCTCCAAGACACAAGTAACCTTAACCACATTGAAGGTCCAGTATCCAGCTCCAAGACACACGTTGCCTTTACCTTTACCACATTGAAAGTCCAGTATCCAGCTCCAAGACACACGTTGCCTTTACTTTTCCCACATTGAAAGTACTGTATCCAGCTTACCTTTCCTACATTGAGGGTCCAGTATCCAGCTGCAAGACACAAATAACCTTTACCTTTCCCACATTGAAGGTCCAGTGTCCTGCCCCAAGTCATAAGTAACCTTTACCTTACCCACATTGAAGGTCCAGTATCTAGCTCCTAGAGTCAAGTAAACTTTACCTTTCCCACATTGAATGTCAGCGACCTAGTGCCAAGACAGACATTGACTTTACCTTTACCAAAATGAAGATCCAGTATGAAGCTCCAAGACACAAGTCGCCGTTACCTGTCCCACATTGAAGATCCAGTATCCAGCTCCAAGACACAAGTCGCCGTTACCTGTGCCACTGAAGATCCAGTATCCAGCTCCAAGATTAAAGTAGCCTTTAATTATCCCACATTGAAGGTCCAGTATATAGCTCCAAGACATAAGTAGCATTTACCTTTACCACATTGCAGGTCCAATATCCTGCTCCAAGATGCAAGTAGCCTTTACCTTTCCCAAATTGAAGGTCCAATATCCTGCTCCAAGACTCAAGTCGCCGTTACCTTTACCAAATTGAAGGTCCAGTATCCAGCTCCAAGACACAAGTAACCTTAACCTTTACAACACTGAAGGTCCAGTATACAGCTCCAAGACACACGTTGCCATTACCTTTCCCACATTGAAGGTCCAGGATCCAGCTCCAAGACACAAGTAGCCTTTACCTTTCCCACATTGAGGGTCCAGTATTCAGCACCGAGAGTCAAGTAGAGTTTACCGTTCCCACATTGAAGGTTAAGTATCCAGCTCCAAGACACAAGTAACCTTAACAACATTGAAGGTCCAGTTTACAGCTCCAAGACCTGTCCCACATTGAAGGTTCAGTATCCAGTTCCAAGACACAAGTATCCTTAACCTTTACCACATTGAAGGTCCAGTATCCAGCTCCAAGACACACGTTGCCTTTACCTTTCCCACATTGAAAGTACAGTATCCAGCTCCAAGACAAAAGTAGCCTTTACCTTTCCCACATTGAGGGTCCAGTATCCAGCTCCAAGAGCTAAGTAGCCTTTACTTTTCTCACATTGAAGTTCCAGTATCCAGCTCCAAGACACAAGTAGCCTTTACCTTTCCCACATTGAGGGTCCAGTATCCAGCTCCAAGACCAAAGTAGACTTTACCTTTCTCACATTGAAGTTCCAGTATCCAGCTCCAAGACACAAGTAGCCTTTACCTTTCCCACATTGAGGGTCCAGTATCCAGCTCCAAGACCAAAGTAGACTTTACCTTTCTCACATTGAAGTTCCAGTATCCAGCTCCAAGACACAAGTAGCCTTTACCTTTCCCACATTGAAGGTCCAGTACCCAGCTCCAAGACACAAGTCGCCGTTATCTATCCCACATTGAAGGTTCAGTATGCAGCTCCAAGACACAAGTAGCCTTTTCCTTTACAAAATTGAAGGTCCTGTATCCAGCTCCAAGACACACGTTGCCTTTACCTTTGCCACATTGAAGGTCCAATATCCTGCTCCAAGATGCAAGTAGCCTTTACCTTTCCCAAATTGAAGGTCCAGTATCCAGCTCCAAGACACACGTTGCCTTTACTTTTCCCACATTGAAAGTACTGTATCCAGCTTACCTTTCCCACATTGAGGGTCCAGTATCCAGCTGCAAGACACAAATAACCTTTACCTTTCCCATATTGAAGGTCCAGTATTCAGCTCCAAGACACAAGTAGCCTTTACCTTTCCCACATTGAGGGTCCAGTATCCAGCTCCAAGACCTAAGTAGACTTTACCTTCCTCACATTGAAGTTCCAGTATCCAGCTCCAAGACACAAGTAGCCTTTACCTTTCCCACATTGAAGGTCCAGTACCCATCTCCAAGAAACAAGTCGCCGTTACCTATCCAACATTGAAGGTTCAGTATGCAGCTCCAAGACACAAGTAGCCTTTTCCTTTACAAAATTGAAGGTCCAGTATCCAGCTCCAAGACACAAGTAACCTTAACCACATTGAAGGTCCAGTATCCAGCTCCAAGACACACGTTGCCTTTACCTTTGCCACATTGAAGGTCCAATATCCTGCTCCAAGATGCAAGTAGCCTTTACCTTTCCCAAATTGAAGGTCCAGTATCCAGCTCCAAGACACAAGTAGCCTTTACCTTTCCCACACTGCAGGTCCAGTATCCAGCTCCAAGACACACGTTGCCTTTACCTTTACCACATTGAAAGTCCAGTATCCAGCTCCAAGACACACGTTGCCTTTACTTTTCCCACATTGAAAGTACTGTATCCAGCTTACCTTTCCCACATTGAGGGTCCAGTATCCAGCAGCAAGACACAAATAACCTTTACCTTTCCCACATTGAATGTCCAGTGTCCTGCCCCAAGTCATAAGTAACCTTTACCTTTCCCACACTGAAGGTCCAGTGTCCAGCTCCAAGACTCAAGTAACCTTTCCCACATTGAAAGTCCAGTATCCAGCTCCAAGACACAAGTCGCCGTTACCTGTCGCACATTGAAGGTTCAGTATCCAGCTCCAAGACACAAGTAGCTTTACCTTTACAAAATTGAAGGTCCAGTATTCAGCTCCAAGACACAAGTAACCTTAACCTTTACAACACTGAAGGTCCAGTATACAGCTCCAAGACACACGTTGCCATTACCTTTCCCACATTGAAGGTCCAGGATCCAGCTCCAAGACACAAGTAGCCTTTACCTTTCCCACATTGAGGGTCCAGTATTCAGCACCGAGAGTCAAGTAGAGTTTACCGTTCCCACATTGAAGGTTAAGTATCCAGCTCCAAGACACAAGTAACCTTAACAACATTGAAGGTCCAGTTTACAGCTCCAAGACCTGTCCCACATTGAAGGTTCAGTATCCAGTTCCAAGACACAAGTATCCTTAACCTTTACCACATTGAAGGTCCAGTATCCAGCTCCAAGACACACGTTGCCTTTACCTTTCCCACATTGAAAGTACAGTATCCAGCTCCAAGACAAAAGTAGCCTTTACCTTTCCCACATTGAGGGTCCAGTATCCAGCTCCAAGAGCTAAGTAGCCTTTACTTTTCTCACATTGAAGTTCCAGTATCCAGCTCCAAGACACAAGTAGCCTTTACCTTTCCCACATTGAGGGTCCAGTATCCAGCTCCAAGACCAAAGTAGACTTTACCTTTCTCACATTGAAGTTCCAGTATCCAGCTCCAAGACACAAGTAGCCTTTACCTTTCCCACATTGAGGGTCCAGTATCCAGCTCCAAGACCAAAGTAGACTTTACCTTTCTCACATTGAAGTTCCAGTATCCAGCTCCAAGACACAAGTAGCCTTTACCTTTCCCACATTGAAGGTCCAGTACCCAGCTCCAAGACACAAGTCGCCGTTATCTATCCCACATTGAAGGTTCAGTATGCAGCTCCAAGACACAAGTAGCCTTTTCCTTTACAAAATTGAAGGTCCTGTATCCAGCTCCAAGACACACGTTGCCTTTACCTTTGCCACATTGAAGGTCCAATATCCTGCTCCAAGATGCAAGTAGCCTTTACCTTTCCCAAATTGAAGGTCCAGTATCCAGCTCCAAGACACACGTTGCCTTTACTTTTCCCACATTGAAAGTACTGTATCCAGCTTACCTTTCCCACATTGAGGGTCCAGTATCCAGCTGCAAGACACAAATAACCTTTACCTTTCCCATATTGAAGGTCCAGTATTCAGCTCCAAGACACAAGTAGCCTTTACCTTTCCCACATTGAGGGTCCAGTATCCAGCTCCAAGACCTAAGTAGACTTTACCTTCCTCACATTGAAGTTCCAGTATCCAGCTCCAAGACACAAGTAGCCTTTACCTTTCCCACATTGAAGGTCCAGTACCCATCTCCAAGAAACAAGTCGCCGTTACCTATCCAACATTGAAGGTTCAGTATGCAGCTCCAAGACACAAGTAGCCTTTTCCTTTACAAAATTGAAGGTCCAGTATCCAGCTCCAAGACACAAGTAACCTTAACCACATTGAAGGTCCAGTATCCAGCTCCAAGACACACGTTGCCTTTACCTTTGCCACATTGAAGGTCCAATATCCTGCTCCAAGATGCAAGTAGCCTTTACCTTTCCCAAATTGAAGGTCCAGTATCCAGCTCCAAGACACAAGTAGCCTTTACCTTTCCCACACTGCAGGTCCAGTATCCAGCTCCAAGACACACGTTGCCTTTACCTTTACCACATTGAAAGTCCAGTATCCAGCTCCAAGACACACGTTGCCTTTACTTTTCCCACATTGAAAGTACTGTATCCAGCTTACCTTTCCCACATTGAGGGTCCAGTATCCAGCAGCAAGACACAAATAACCTTTACCTTTCCCACATTGAATGTCCAGTGTCCTGCCCCAAGTCATAAGTAACCTTTACCTTTCCCACACTGAAGGTCCAGTGTCCAGCTCCAAGACTCAAGTAACCTTTCCCACATTGAAAGTCCAGTATCCAGCTCCAAGACACAAGTCGCCGTTACCTGTCGCACATTGAAGGTTCAGTATCCAGCTCCAAGACACAAGTAGCTTTACCTTTACAAAATTGAAGGTCCAGTATTCAGCTCCAAGACACAAGTAACCTTTACCTTTACAACATTGAAGGTCCAGTACCCAGCTCCAAGACACAAGTAGCCTTTACCTTTACCACATTGAAAGTCCAGTATCCAGCTCCAAGACACACGTTGCCTTTACTTTTCCCACATTGAAAGTACTGTATCCAGCTTACCTTTCCCACATTGAGGGTCCAGTATCCAGCTGCAAGACACAAATAACCTTTACCTTTCCCACATTGAAGGTCCAGTGTCCTGCCCCAAGTCATAAGTAACCTTTACCTTACCCACATTGAAGGTCCAGTATCTAGCTCCTTGAGTCAAGTAAACTTTACCTTTCCCACATTGAATGTCAGCGACCTCGTGCCAAGACAGACATTGACTTTACCTTTACCAAAATGAAGATCCAGTATGAAGCTCCAAGACACAAGTCGCCGTTACCTGTCCCACATTGAAGATCCAGTATCCAGCTCCAAGACACAAGTCGCCGTTACCTGTGCCACATTGAAGATCCAGTATCGAGCTCCAAGATTAAAGTAGCCTTTAATTATCCCACATTGAAGGTCCAGTATACAGCTCCAAGACATAAGTAGCATTTACCTTTACCACATTGCAGGTCCAATATCCTGCTCCAAGATGCAAGTAGCCTTTACCTTTCCCAAATTGAAGGTCCAATATCCTGCTCCAAGACTCAAGTCGCCGTTACCTTTACCAAATTGAAGGTCCAGTATCCAGCTCCAAGACACAAGTAACCTTTACCTTTACAACACTGAAGGTCCAGTATACAGCTCCAAGACACACGTTGCCATTACCTTTCCCACATTGAAGGTCCAGGATCCAGCTCCAAGACACAAGTAGCCTTTACCTTTCCCACATTGAGGGTCCAGTATTCAGCACCAAGAGTCAAGTAGAGTTTACCGTTCCCACATTGAAGGTTCAGTATCCAGCTCCAAGACACAAGTAACCTTAACCACATTGAAGGTCCAGTTTACAGCTCCAAGACCTCTCCCACATTGAAGGTTCAGTATCCAGTTCCAAGACACAAGTATCCTTAACCTTTACCACATTGAAGGTCCAGTATCCAGCTCCAAGACACACGTTGCCTTTACCTTTCCCACATTGAAAGTACAGTATCCAGCTCCAAGACAAAAGTAGCCTTTACCTTTCCCACATTGAGGGTCCAGTATCCAGCTCCAAGAGCTAAGTAGCCTTTACTTTTCTCACATTGAAGTTCCAGTATCCAGCTCCAAGACACAAGTAGCCTTTACCTTTCCCACATTGAGGGTCCAGTATCCAGCTCCAAGACCAAACTAGACTTTACCTTTCTCACATTGAAGTTCCAGTATCCAGCTCCAAGACACAAGTAGCCTTTACCTTTCCCACATTGAGGGTCCAGTATCCAGCTCCAAGACCGAAGGAGACTTTACTTTTCTCACATTGAAGTTCCAGTATCCAGCTCCAAGACACAAGTAGCCTTTACCTTTCCCACATTGAAGGTCCAGTACCCAGCTCCAAGACACAAGTCGCCGTTACCTATCCCACATTGAAGGTTCAGTATGCAGCTCCAAGACACAAGTAGCCTTTTCCTTTACAAAATTGAAGGTCCAGTATCCAGCTCCAAGACACAAGTAACCTTAACCACATTGAAGGTCCAGTATCCAGCTCCAAGACACACGTTGCCTTTACCTTTGCCACATTGAAGGTCCAATATCCTGCTCCAAGATGCAAGTAGCCTTTACCTTTCCCAAATTGAAGGTCCAATATCCAGCTCCAAGACACAAGTAGCCTTTACCTTTCCCACACTGAAGGTCCAGTATCCAGCTCCAAGGCTCAAGTAAACTTTCCAACATTGAAAGTCCAGTATCCAGCTCCAAGACACAAGTTGCCGTTACCTGTCCCACATTGAAGGTTCAGTATCCAGCTCCAAGACACAAGTAGCTTTACCTTTACAAAATCGATGGTCCAGTATCCAGCTCCAAGACACAAGTAACCTTTACCTTTACCACATTGAAGGTCCAGTATCCAGCTCCAAGACACAGGTAGCCTTTCCCTTTACCACATTGAAAGTCCAGTATCCAGCTCCAAGACACACGTTGCCTTTACTTTTCCCACATTGAAAGTACAGTATCCAGCTTACCTTTCCCACATTGAGGGTCCAGTATCCAGCTGTAAGACACAAATAACCTTTACCATTCCCACATTGAAGGTCCAGTGTCCTGCCCCAAGTCATAAGTAACCTTTACCTTACACACATTGAAGGTCCAGTATCTAGCTCCAAGAGTCAAGTAAACTTTACCTTTCCCACACTGAATGTCAGCGACCTCGTGCCAAGAAACACATTGACTTTTCCTTTAACAAATTGAAGATCCAGTATCCAGCTCCAAGACACAAGTCGCCGTTACCTGTCCCACATTGAAGGTTCAGTATCCAGCTCCAAGACACAAGTAGCCTTTACCATTACAAAATTGAAGGTCCAGTATCCAGCTCCAAGACACAAGTAACCTTAACCACATTGAAGGTCCAGTATCCAGCTCCAAGACACACGTTGCCTTTACTTTTCCCACATTGAAAGTACAGTATCCAGCTTACCTTTCCCACATTGAGGGTCCAGTATCCAGCTGCAAGACACAAATAACCTTTTCCTTTCCCACATTGAAGGTCCAGTGTCCTGCCCCAAGTCATAAGTAACCTTTACCTTACCCACATTGAAGGTCCAGTTTCTAGCTCCAAGACACAAGTAACCTTGACCTTTATCACATAGAAGGTCCAGTATCCAGCTCCAAGACACAAGTCGCCTTTACCTTTCCCACTTTGAAGGTCCAGTATCCATCCGCAAGTCATAAGTAACATTTACATTTCCCACATTGAAGGTCCAGTGTCCTGCCCAAGTCATCAGTAACCTTTCCCTTACCAACATTGAAGGTCCAGCATCTAGCTCCAAGAGTCAAGTAAACTTTACCATTCCCACATTGAATGTCAGCGACCGAGTGCCAAGACACACATTGCCTTTACCTTTACCAAATTGAAGATCCAGTATCGAGCTCCAGGATGCAAGTAGCGTTTACCTTTCCCAAATTGAAGGTCCAGTATCCAGCTCCAAGAAACACGTAGCCTTAACCTTTACCAAATTGAAGGTCCAGTATCCAGCCCCAAGACAGAAGTAACCTTTACCAAATTGAAGGTCCAGTATCCAGCCCCAAGACAGAAGTAACCTTTACCACATTAAAGGTCCAGTATCCAGCTCCAGGACACAAGTCGCGGTTACCTGTCCCACATTGAAGGTTCAGTATCCAGCTCCAAGACACAAGTAGCCTTTACCTTTACCAAATTGAAGGTCCAGTATCCAGCTCCAAGACACAAGTAGCCTTTACCTTTACCACATTGAAGTTCCAGTATCCAGCTCCAAGACACACGTTGCCTTTACCTTTCCAACATTGAAAGTACAGTATCCAGCTCGAAGATTCAAGTAGCCTTTAACTTTCCCACGTTGAAGGTCCAGTATACAGCTCCAAGACATAAGTAGCCTTAACCTTCAGCAAATTGAAGGTCCAGTATCCAGCTCCAAGACACAAGTCGCCGTTACTTTTACCAAACTGAAGGTCCAGTATACAGCTCCAAGACACACGTGGCAACTACCTTTCCCACATTGAAGGTCCAGGATCCAGCTCCAAGACACAAGTAGGCTTTAACTAATTGAACATCCAGTATCCAGCTGCAAGACACAAATAACCTTTACCTTTCCCACATTGAAGGTCCGATATCCAGCTCCAAGACACAAGTAGCCTTTACCTTTCCCACGTTGAAGGTCCAGTATTCAGCTCCAAGAGTCAAGTAGAGTTTACCGTTCCCAAATTGAAGGTTCAGTATCCAGCTCCAAGACACAAGTAACCTTAACCACATTGAAGGTCCAGTATACAGCTCCAAGACCTGTCGCACATTGAAGGTTCAGTATCCAGCTCCAAGACACAAGTATCCTTTACCTTTCCCACATTGAAGGTCCAGTATCCATCCGCAAGTCATAAGCAACCTGTACATTTCCCACATTGAAGGTCCAGTGTCCTGCCCCAAGTCATAAGTAACCTTTACCTTACCCACATTGAAGGTCCAGTATCCAGCTCCAAGACACAAGTAGCCTTTACCTTTACCACATTGAAAGTCCAGTATCCAGCTCCAAGACACACGTTGCCTTTACTTTTCCCACATTGAAAGTACAGTATCCAGCTTACCTTTCCCACATTGAGGGTCCAGTATCCAGCTGCAAGACACAAATGACCTGTTCCTTTCCCACATTGAAGGTCCAGTGTCCTGCCCCAAGTCATAAGTAACCTTTACCTTACCCACATTGAAGGTCCAGTTTCTAGCTCCAAGAGTCAAGTAAACTTTACCTTTCCCACATTGAATGTCAGCGACCTAGAGCCAAGACACACATTGACTTTACCTTTACCAAATTGAAGATCCAGTATCCAGCACCAAGATTCAAGTAGCCTTTACCTTTCCCAAATTGAAGGTCCAGTATCCAACTCCAAGAAACACGTAGCCTTAACCTTTACAAAATTGAAGGTCCAGTATCCAGCTCCAAGAAAAACGTGGCCTTTACATTTCCCGCATTGAAGGTCCAACATCCAGCTCCAAGAAACACGTAGCCTTAACCTTTCACATATTGAAGGTCCAGTATCCAGCTCCAAGACAAATGTTGCCTTTACCTTTACCACATTGAATGTCAGTGACCTAGTGCCAATACACACATTCCCTTTACCGTTACCAAATTGAAGATCTAGTATCCAGCTGCAAGATGCAAGTAGCCTGAACCTTTCCCAAATTGAAGATCCAGTATCCAGCTCCAAGACACAAGTAGCCTTTACCTTTCCCACACTGAAGGTCCAGTATCCAGCCCCAAGACACAAGTAACCTTTCCCACATTGAAGGTCCAGTATCCTGCTCCAAGAAACACGTATCTTTAACCTTTACCAAATTGAAGGTCCAGTATCCAGCTCCAAGAAAAACGTAGCCTTTACCTTTCCCGCATTGAAGGTCCAGTATCCAGCTCCAAGACACACGTTGCCTTTACCTTTCCCACATTGAAAGTACAGTATCCAGCTCGAAGATTCAAGTAGCCTTTAATTTTCCCACATTGATGGTCCAATATCCTGCTCCAAGATGCAAGTAGCCTTTACCTTTCCCAAATTGAACGTCCAATATCCAGCTCCATGACACAAGTAGCCTTTACCACATTGAAAGTCCAGTATCCAGCTCCAAGACACACGTTGCCTTTACTTTTCCCACATTGAAAGTATAGTATCCAGCTTACCTTTCCCACATTGAGGGTCCAGTATCCAGCTGCAAGACGCAAATAACCTTTTCCTTTCCCACATTGAAGGTCCAGTGTCCTGCCCCAAGTCATAAGTAACCTTTACCTTACCCACATTGAAGGTCCAGTTTCTAGCTCCAAGAGTCAAGTAAACTTTACCTTTCCCACATTGAATGTCAGCGACCTAGTGCCAAGACACACATTGACTTTACCTTTACCAAATTGAAGATCCAGTATCCAGCACCAAGATTCAAGTAGCCTTTACCTTTCCCAAATTGAAGGTCCAGTATCCAACTCCAAGAAACACGTAGCCTTAACCTTTACCAAATTGAAGGTCCAGTATCCAGCTCCAAGAAAAACGTGGCCTTTACATTTCCCGCATTGAAGGTCCAACATCCAGCTCCAAGAAACACGTAGCCTTAACCTTTCACATATTGAAGGTCCAGTATCCAGCTCCAAGACAAATGTTGCCTTTACCTTTACCACATTGAATGTCCAATATCCAGCTCCATGACACAAGTAGCCTTTACCTTTCCCACACTGAAGGTCCAGTATCCAGCTCCAAGACTCAAGTAACCTTTCCCACATTGAAAGGCCAGTATCCAGCTCCAAGACACAAGTCGCCGTTACCTGTCGCACATTGAAGGTTCAGTATCCAGCTCCAAGACACAAGTAGCTTTACCTTTACAAAATTGAAGGTCCAGTATTCAGCTCCAAGACACAAGTAACCTTTACCTTTACCACATTGAAGGTCCAGTACCCAGCTCCAAGACACAAGTAGCTTTTACCTTTACCACATTGAAAGTCCAGTATCCAGCTCCAAGACACACGTTGCCTTTACTTTTCCCACATTGAAAGTACTGTATCCAGCTTACCTTTCCCACATTGAGGGTCCAGTATCCAGCTGCAAGACACAAATAACCTTTACCTTTCCCACATTGAAGGTCCAGTATCCTGCCCCAAGTCATAAGTAACCTTTACCTTACCCACATTGAAGGTCCAGTATCTAGCTCCTAGAGTCAAGTAAACTTTACCTTTCCCACATTGAATGTCAGCGACCTAGTGCCAAAACAGACATTGACTTTACCTTTACCAATATGAAGATCCAGTATGAAGCTCCAAGACACAAGTCGCCGTTACCTGTCCCACATTGAAGATCCAGTATCCAGCTCCAAGACACAAGTCGCCGTTACCTGTGCCACATTGAAGATCCAGTATCCAGCTCCAAGGTTAAAGTAGCCTTTAATTATCCCACATTGAAGGTCCAGTATACAGCTCCAAGACATAAGTAGCATTTACCTTTACCACATTGCAGGTCCAATATCCTGCTCCAAGATGCAAGTAGCCTTTACCTTTCCCAAATTGAAGGTCCAATATCCTGCTCCAAGACTCAAGTCGCCGTTACCTTTACCAAATTGAAGGTCCAGTATCCAGCTCCAAGACACAAGTAACCTTTACCTTTACAACACTGAAGGTCCAGTATACAGCTCCAAGACACACGTTGCCATTACCTTTCCCACATTGAAGGTCCAGGATCCAGCTCCAAGACACAAGTAGCCTTTACCTTTCCCACATTGAGGGTCCAGTATTCAGCACCAAGAGTCAAGTAGAGTTTACCGTTCCCACATTGAAGGTTCAGTATCCAGCTCCAAGACACAAGTAACCTTAACCACATTGAAGGTCCAGTTTACAGCTCCAAGACCTGTCCCACATTGAAGGTTCAGTATCCAGATCCAAGACACAAGTATCCTTAACCTTTACCACATTGAAGGTCCAGTATCCAGCTCCAAGACACACGTTGCCTTTACCTTTCCCACATTGAAAGTACAGTATCCAGCTCCAAGACAGAAGTAGCCTTTACCTTTCCCACATTGAGGGTCCAGTATCCAGCTCCAAGAGCTAAGTAGCCTTTACTTTTCTCACATTGAAGTTCCAGTATCCAGCTCCAAGACACAAGTAGCCTTTACCTTTCCCACATTGAGGGTCCAGTATCCAGCTCCAAGACCAAAGTAGACTTTACCTTTCTCACATTGAAGTTCCAGTATCCAGCTCCAAGACACAAGTAGCCTTTACCTTTCCCACATTGAGGGTCCAGTATCCAGCTCCAAGACCTAAGTAGACTTTACCATTCTCACATTGAAGTTCCAGTATCCAGCTCCAAGACACAAGTAGCCTTTACCTTTACCACATTGAAGGTCCAGTACCCAGCTCCAAGACACAAGTCGCCGTTACCTATCCCACATTGAAGGTTCAGTATGCAGCTCCAAGACACAAGTAGCCTTTTCCTTTACAAAATTGAAGGTCCAGTATCCAGCTCCAAGACACAAGTAACCTTAACCACATTGAAGGTCCAGTATCCAGCTCCAAGACACACGTTGCCTTTACCTTTGCCACATTGAAGGTCCAATATCCTGCTCCAAGATGCAAGTAGCCTTTACCTTTCCCAAATTGAAGGTCCAATATCCAGCTCCAAGACACAAGTAGCCTTTACCTTTCCCACACTGAAGGTCCAGTATCCAGCTCCAAGGCTCAAGTAAACTTTCCAACATTGAAAGTCCAGTATCCAGCTCCAAGACACAAGTTGCCGTTACCTGTCCCACATTGAAGGTTCAGTATCCAGCTCCAAGACACAAGTAGCTTTACCTTTACAAAATAGATGGTCCAGTATCCAGCTCCAAGACACAAGTAACCTTTACCTTTACCACATTGAAGGTCCAGTACCCAGCTCCAAGACACAAGTCGCCGTTACCTATCCCACATTGAAGGTTCAGTATGCAGCTCCAAGACACAAGTAGCCTTTTCCTTTACAAAATTGAAGGTCCAGTATCCAGCTCCAAGACACAAGTAACCTTAACCACATTGAAGGTCCAGTATCCAGCTCCAAGACACACGTTGCCTTTACCTTTGCCACACTGAAGGTCCAATATCCTGCTCCAAGATGCAAGTAGCCTTTACCTTTCCCAAATTGAAGGTCCAATATCCAGCTCCAAGACACAAGTAGCCTTTACCTTTCCCACACTGAAGGTCCAGTATCCAGCTCCAAGGCTCAAGTAAACTTTCCAACATTGAAAGTCCAGTATCCAGCTCCAAGACACAAGTTGCCGTTACCTGTCCCACATTGAAGGTTCAGTATCCAGCTCCAAGACACAAGTAGCTTTACCTTTACAAAATCGATGGTCCAGTATCCAGCTCCAAGACACAAGTAACCTTTACCTTTACCACATTGAAGGTCCAGTATCCAGCTCCAAGACACAGGTAGCCTTTCCCTTTACCACATTGAAAGTCCAGTATCCAGCTCCAAGACACACGTTGCCTTTACTTTTCCCACATTGAAAGTACAGTATCCAGCTTACCTTTCCCACATTGAGGGTCCAGTATCCAGCTGTAAGACACAAATAACCTTTACCATTCCCACATTGAAGGTCCAGTGTCCTGCCCCAAGTCATAAGTAACCTTTACCTTACCCACATTGAAGGTCCAGTATCTAGCTCCAAGAGTCAAGTAAACTTTACCTTTCCCACACTGAATGTCAGCGACCTAGTGCCAAGACACACATTGACTTTTCCTTTAACAAATTGAAGATCCAGTATCCAGCTCCAAGACACAAGTCGCCGTTACCTGTCCCACATTGAAGATCCAGTATCCAGCTCCAAGACACAAGTCGCCGTTACCTGTGCCACATTGAAGATCCAGTATCCAGCTCCAAGATTAAAGTAGCCTTTAATTATCCCACATTGAAGGTCCAGTATACAGCTCCAAGACATAAGTAGCATTTACCTTTACCACATTGCAGGTCCAATATCCTGCTCCAAGATGCAAGTAGCCTTTACCTTTCCCAAATTGAAGGTCCAATATCCTGCTCCAAGACTCAAGTCGCCGTTACCTTTACCAAATTGAAGGACCAGTATCCAGCTCCAAGACACAAGTAACCTTTACCTTTACAACACTGAAGGTCCAGTATACAGCTCCAAGACACACGTTGCCATTACCTTTCCGACATTGAAGGTCCAGGATCCAGCTCCAAGACACAAGTAGCCTTTACCTTTCCCACATTGAGGGTCCAGTATTCAGCACCAAGAGTCAAGTAGAGTTTACCGTTCCCACATTGAAGGTTCAGTATCCAGCTCCAAGACACAAGTAACCTTAACCACATTGAAGGTCCAGTTTACAGCTCCAAGACCTGTCCCACATTGAAGGTTCAGTATCCAGATCCAAGACACAAGTATCCTTAACCTTTACCACATTGAAGGTCCAGTATCCAGCTCCAAGACACACGTTGCCTTTACCTTCCCCACATTGAAAGTACAGTATCCAGCTCCAAGACAAAAGTAGCCTTTACCTTTCCCACATTGAGGGTCCAGTATCCAGCTCCAAGAGCTAAGTAGCCTTTACTTTTCTCACATTGAAGTTCCAGTATCCAGCTCCAAGACACAAGTAGCCTTTACCTTTCCCACATTGAGGGTCCAGTATCCAGCTCCAAGACCAAAGTAGACTTTACCTTTCTCACATTGAAGTTCCAGTATCCAGCTCCAAGACACAAGTAGCCTTTACCTTTCCCACATTGAGGGTCCAGTCTCCAGCTCCAAGACCTAAGTAGACTTTACCTTTCTCACATTGAAGTTCCAGTATCCAGCTCCAAGACACAAGTAGCCTTTACCTTTCCCACATTGAAGGTCCAGTACCCAGCTCCAAGACACAAGTCGCCGTTACCTATCCCACATTGAAGGTTCAGTATGCAGCTCCAAGACACAAGTAGCCTTTTCCTTTACAAAATTGAAGGTCCAGTATCCAGCTCCAAGACACAAGTAACCTTAACCACATTGAAGGTCCAGTATCCAGCTCCAAGACACACGTTGCCTTTACCTTTGCCACATTGAAGGTCCAATATCCTGCTCCAAGATGCAAGTAGCCTTTACCTTTCCCAAATTGAAGGTCCAATATCCAGCTCCAAGACACAAGTAGCCTTTACCTTTCCCACACTGAAGGTCCAGTATCCAGCTCCAAGGCTCAAGTAAACTTTCCAACATTGAAAGTCCAGTATCCAGCTCCAAGACACAAGTTGCCGTTACCTGTCCCACATTGAAGGTTCAGTATCCAGCTCCAAGACACAAGTAGCTTTACCTTTACAAAATCGATGGTCCAGTATCCAGCTCCAAGACACAAGTAACCTTTACCTTTACCACATTGAAGGTCCAGTATCCAGCTCCAAGACACAGGTAGCCTTTCCCTTTACCACATTGAAAGTCCAGTATCCAGCTCCAAGACACACGTTGCCTTTACTTTTCCCACATTGAAAGTACAGTATCCAGCTTACCTTTCCCACATTGAGGGTCCAGTATCCAGCTGTAAGACACAAATAACCTTTACCATTCCCACATTGAAGGTCCAGTGTCCTGCCCCAAGTCATAAGTAGCCTTTACCTTACCCACATTGAAGGTCCAGTATCTAGCTCCAAGAGTCAAGTAAACTTTACCTTTCCCACACTGAATGTCAGCGACCTAGTGCCAAGAAACACATTGACTTTTCCTTTAACAAATTGAAGATCCAGTATCCAGCTCCAAGACACAAGTCGCCGTTACCTGTCCCACATTGAAGGTTCAGTATCCAGCTCCAAGACACAAGTAGCCTTTACCATTACAAAATTGAAGGTCCAGTATCCAGCTCCAAGACACAAGTAACCTTAACCACATTGAAGGTCCAGTATCCAGCTCCAAGACACACGTTGCCTTTACTTTTCCCACATTGAAAGTACAGTATCCAGCTTACCTTTCCCACATTGAGGGTCCAGTATCCAGCTGCAAGACACAAATAACCTTTTTCTTTCCCACATTGAAGGTCCAGTGTCCTGCCCCAAGTCATAAGTAACCTTTACCTTACCCACATTGAAGGTCCAGTTTCTAGCTCCAAGAGTCAAGTAAACTTTACCTTTCCCACATTGAATGTCAGCGACCTAGTGCCAAGACACACATTGACTTTACCTTTACCAAATTGAAGATCCAGTATCCAGCACCAAGATTCAAGTAGCCTTTACCTTTCCCAAATTGAAGGTCCAGTATCCAGCTCCAAGAAACACGTAGCCTTAACCTTTACCAAATTGAAGGTCCAGTATCCAGCTCCAAGAAAAACGTGGCCTTTACATTTCCCGCATTGAAGGTCCAGCATCCAGCTCCAAGAAACACGTAGCCTTAACCTTTCACATATTGAAGGTCCAGTATCCAGCTCCAAGACAAATGTTGCCTTTACCTTTACCACATTGAATGTCAGCGACCTAGTGCCAATACACACATTCCCTTTACCGTTACCAAATTGAAGATCCAGTATCCAGCTGCAAGATGCAAGTAGCCTTAACCTTTCCCAAATTGAAGGTCCGGTATCCAGCTCCAAGAACCACGTAGCCTTAACCTTTACCAAATTGAAGATCCAGTATCCAGCTCCAAGACACAAGTAGCCTTTACTTTTCCCACACTGAAGGTCCAGTATCCAGCCCCAAGACACAAGTAACCTTTCCCACATTGAAGGTCCAGTATCCAGCTCCAAGAAACACGTAGCTTTAACCTTTACCAAATTGAAGGTCCAGTATCCAGCTCCAAGAAAAACGTAGCCTTTACCTTACCCGCATTGAAGGTCCAGTATCCAGCTCCAAGACACACGTTGCCTTTACCTTTACCACATTGAAAGTCCAGTATCCAGCTCCAAGACACACGTTGCCTTTACTTTTCCCACATTGAAAGTACAGTATCCAGCTTACCTTTCCCACACTGAATGTCAGCGACCTAGTGCCAAGACACACATTGACTTTTCCTTTAACAAATTGAAGATCCAGTATCCAGCTCCAAGACACAAGTCGCCGTTACCTGTCCCACATTGAAGGTTCAGTATCCAGCTCCAAGACACAAGTAGCCTTTACCATTACAAAATTGAAGGTCCAGCATCCAGCTCCAAGACACAAGTAACCTTAACCACATTGAAGGTCCAGTATCCAGCTCCAAGACACACATTGCCTTTACCTTTCCCACATTGAAGGTTCAATATCCAGCTCCAATACACAAGTAGCCTTTCCCTTTACCAAATTGAAGGTCCAGTATCCAGCTCCAAGACACAAGTAACCTTGACCTTTATCACATAGAAGGTCCAGTGTCCAGCTCCAAGACACAAGTCGCCTTTACCTTTCCCACTTTGAAGGTCCAGTATCCATCCGCAAGTCATAAGTAACGTTTACATTTCCCACATTGAAGGTCCAGTGTCCTGCCCAAGTCATCAGTAACCTTTACCTTACCAACATTGAAGGTCCAGCATCTAGCTCCAAGAGTCAAGTAAACTTTACCATTCCCACATTGAATGTCAGCGACCGAGTGCCAAGACACACATTGCCTTTACCTTTACCAAATTGAAGATCCAGTATCGAGCTCCAGGATGCAAGTAGCGTTTACCTTTCCCAAATTGAAGGTCCAGTATCCAGCTCCAAGAAACACGTAGCCTTAACCTTTACCAAATTGAAGGTCCAGTATCCAGCCCCAAGACAGAAGTAACCTTTACCAAATTGAAGGTCCAGTATCCAGCCCCAAGACAGAAGTAACCTTTACCACATTAAAGGTCCAGTATCCAGCTCCAAGACACAAGTCGCGGTTACCTGTCCCACATTGAAGGTTCAGTATCCAGCTCCAAGACACAAGTAGCCTTTACCTTTACCAAATTGAAGGTCCAGTATCCAGCTCCAAGACAAAAGTAGCCTTTACCTTTACCACATTGAAGTTCCAGTATCCAGCTCCAAGACACACGTTGCCTTTACCTTTCCCACATTGCAAGTACAGTATCCAACTCGAAGATTCAAGGAGCCTTTAACTTTCCCACGTTGAAGGTCCAGTATACAGCTCCAAGACATAAGTAGCCTTAACCTTCAGCAAATTGAAGGTCCAGTATCCAGCTCCAAGACACAAGTCGCCGTTACTTTTACCAAACTGAAGGTCCAGTATACAGCTCCAAGACACACGTGGCAACTACCTTTCCCACATTGAAGGTCCAGGATCCAGCTCCAAGACACAAGTAGGCTTTAACTAATTGAACATCCAGTATCCAGCTGCAAGACACAAATAACCTTTACCTTTACCACATTGAAGGTCCGATATCCAGCTCCAAGACACAAGTAGCCTTTACCTTTCCCACGTTGAAGGTCCAGTATTCAGCTCCAAGAGTCAAGTAGAGTTTACCGTTCCCAAATTGAAGGTTCAGTATCCAGCTCCAAGACACAAGTAACCTTAACCACATTGAAGGTCCAGTATACAGCTACAAGACCTGTCGCACATTGAAGGTTCAGTATCCAGCTCCAAGACACAAGTATCCTTTACCTTTACCACAATGAAGGTCCAGTATCCAGCTCCAAGACACACGTTGCCTTTACCTTTCCCACATTGAAGGTCCAGTATCCATCTGCAAGTCATAAGTAACCTGTACATTTCCCACATTGAAGGTCCAGTGTCCTGCCCCAAGTCATAAGTAACCTTTACCTTACCCACATTGAAGGTCCAGTATCCAGCTCCAAGACACAAGTAGCCTTTACCTTTACCACATTGAAAGTCCAGTATCCAGCTCCAAGACACACGTTGCCTTTACTTTTCCCACATTGAAAGTTCAGTATACAGCTTACCTTTCCCACATTGAGGGTCCAGTATCCAGCTGCAAGACACAAATAACCTTTTCCTTTCCCACATTGAAGGTCCAGTGTCCTGCCCCAAGTCATAAGTAACCTTTACCCTACCCACATTGAAGGTCCAGTTTCTAGCTCCAAGAGTCAAGTAAACTTTACCTTTCCCACATTGAATGTCAGCGACCTAGTGCCAAGACACACATTGACTTTACCTTTACCAAATTGAAGATCCAGTATCCAGCACCAAGATTCAAGAAGCCTTTACCTTTCCCAAATTGAAGGTCCAGTATCCAACTCCAAGAAACACGTAGCCTTAACCTTTACCAAATTGAAGGTCCAGTATCCAGCTCCAAGAAAAACGTGGCCTTTACATTTCCCGCATTGAAGGTCCAACATCCAGCTCCAAGAAACACGTAGCCTTAACCTTTCACATATTGAAGGTCCAGTATCCAGCTCCAAGACAAATGTTGCCTTTACCTTTACCACATTGAATGTCAGTGACCTAGTGCCAATACACACATTCCCTTTACCGTTACCAAATTGAAGATCTAGTATCCAGCTGCAAGATGCAAGTAGCCTTAACCTTTCCCAAATTGAAGATCCAGTATCCAGCTCCAAGACACAAGTAGCCTTTACCTTTCCCACACTGAAGGTCCAGTATCCAGCCCCAAGACACAAGTAACCTTTCCCACATTGAAGGTCCAGTATCCAGCTCCAAGAAACACGTAGCTTTAACCTTTACCAAATTGAAGGTCCAGTATCCAGCTCCAAGAAAAACGTAGCCTTTACCTTTCCCGCATTGAAGGTCCAGTATCCAGCTCCAAGACACACGTTGCCTTTACCTTTCCCACATTGAAGGTCCAGTACCCAGCTCCAAGACACAAGTCGCCGTTACCTATCCCACATTGAAGGTTCAGTATGCAGCTCCAAGACACAAGTAGCCTTTTCCTTTACAAAATTGAAGGTCCAGTATCCAGCTCCAAGACACAAGTAACCATAACCACATTGAAGGTCCAGTATCCAGCTCCAAGACACACGTTGCCTTTACCTTTGCCACATTGAAGGTCCAATATCCTGCTCCAAGATGCAAGTAGCCTTTACCTTTCCCAAATTGAAGGTCCAATATCCAGCTCCAAGACACAAGTCGCCTTTTCCTTTCCCACACTGAAGGTCCAGTATCCAGCTCCAAGGCTCAAGTAAACTTTCCAACATTGAAAGTACAGTATCCAGCTCCAAGACACAAGTTGCCGTTACCTGTCCCACATTGAAGGTACAGTATCCAGCTCCAAGACACAAGTAGCTTTACCTTTACAAAATAGATGGTCCAGTATCCAGCTCCAAGACACAAGTAACCTTTACCTTTACCACATTGAAGGTCCAGTACCCAGCTCCAAGACACAAGTCGCCGTTACCTATCCCACATTGAAGGTTCAGTATGCAGCTCCAAGACACAAGTAGCCTTTTCCTTTATAAAATTGAAGGTCCAGTATCCAGCTCCAAGACACAAGTAACCTTAACCACATTGAAGGTCCAGTATCCAGCTCCAAGACACACGTTGCCTTTACCTTTGCAACATTGAAGGTCCAATATCCTGCTCCAAGATGCAAGTAGCCTTTACCTTTCCCAAATTGAAGGTCCAATATCCAGCTCCAAGACACAAGTAGCCTTTACCTTTCCCACACTGAAGGTCCAGTATCCAGCTCCAAGGCTCAAGTAAACTTTCCAACATTGAAAGTCCAGTATCCAGCTCCAAGACACAAGTTGCCGTTACCTGTCCCACATTGAAGGTTCAGTATCCAGCTCCAAGACACAAGTAGCTTTACCTTTACAAAATCGATGGTCCAGTATCCAGCTCCAAGACACAAGTAACCTTTACCTTTACCACATTGAAGGTCCAGTATCCAGCTCCAAGACACAGGTAGCCTTTCCCTTTACCACATTGAAAGTCCAGTATCCAGCTCCAAGACACACGTTGCCTTTACTTTTCCCACATTGAAAGTACAGTATCCAGCTTACCTTTCCCACATTGAGGGTCCAGTATCCAGCTGTAAGACACAAATAACCTTTACCATTCCCACATTGAAGGTCCAGTGTCCTGCCCCAAGTCATAAGTAACCTTTACCTTACCCACATTGAAGGTCCAGTATCTAGCTCCAAGAGTCAAGTAAACTTTACCTTTCCCACACTGAATGTCAGCGACCTAGTGCCAAGACACACATTGACTTTTCCTTTAACAAATTGAAGATCCAGTATCCAGCTCCAAGACACAAGTCGCCGTTACCTGTCCCACATTGAAGATCCAGTATCCAGCTCCAAGACACAAGTCGCCGTTACCTGTGCCACATTGAAGATCCAGTATCCAGCTCCAAGATTAAAGTAGCCTTTAATTATCCCACATTGAAGGTCCAGTATACAGCTCCAAGACATAAGTAGCATTTACCTTTACCACATTGCAGGTCCAATATCCTGCTCCAAGATGCAAGTAGCCTTTACCTTTCCCAAATTGAAGGTCCAATATCCTGCTCCAAGACTCAAGTCGCCGTTACCTTTACCAAATTGAAGGTCCAGTATCCAGCTCCAAGACACAAGTAACCTTTACCTTTACAACACTGAAGGTCCAGTATACAGCTCCAAGACACACGTTGCCATTACCTTTCCCACATTGAAGGTCCAGGATCCAGCTCCAAGACACAAGTAGCCTTTACCTTTCCCACATTGAGGGTCCAGTATTCAGCACCAAGAGTCAAGTAGAGTTTACCGTTCCCACATTGAAGGTTCAGTATCCAGCTCCAAGACACAAGTAACCTTAACCACATTGAAGGTCCAGTTTACAGCTCCAAGACCTGTCCCACATTGAAGGTTCAGTATCCAGATCCAAGACACAAGTATCCTTAACCTTTACCACATTGAAGGTCCAGTATCCAGCTCCAAGACACACGTTGCCTTTACCTTTCCCACATTGAAAGTACAGTATCCAGCTCCAAGACAAAAGTAGCCTTTACCTTTCCCACATTGAGGGTCCAGTATCCAGCTCCAAGAGCTAAGTCGCCTTTACTTTTCTCACATTGAAGTTCCAGTATCCAGCTCCAAGACACAAGTAGCCTTTACCTTTCCCACACTGAAGGTCCAGTATCCAGCTCCAAGGCTCAAGTAAACTTTCCAACATTGAAAGTCCAGTATCCAGCTCCAAGACACAAGTTGCCGTTACCTGTCCCACATTGAAGGTTCAGTATCCAGCTCCAAGACACAAGTAGCTTTACCTTTACAAAATCGATGGTCCAGTATCCAGCTCCAAGACACAAGTAACCTTTACCTTTACCACATTGAAGGTCCAGTACCCAGCTCCAAGACACAAGTCGCCGTTACCTATCCCACATTGAAGGTTCAGTATGCAGCTCCAAGACACAAGTAGCCTTTTCCTTTACAAAATTGAAGGTCCAGTATCCAGCTCCAAGACACAAGTAACCTTAACCACATTGAAGGTCCAGTATCCAGCTCCAAGACACACGTTGCCTTTACCTTTGCCACATTGAAGGTCCAATATCCTGCTCCAAGATGCAAGTAGCCTTTACCTTTCCCAAATTGAAGGTCCAATATCCAGCTCCAAGACACAAGTAGCCTTTACCTTTCCCACACTGAAGGTCCAGTATCCAGCTCCAAGGCTCAAGTAAACTTTCCAACATTGAAAGTCCAGTATCCAGCTCCAAGACACAAGTTGCCGTTACCTGTCCCACATTGAAGGTTCAGTATCCAGCTCCAAGACACAAGTAGCTTTACCTTTACAAAATAGATGGTCCAGTATCCAGCTCCAAGACACAAGTAACCTTTACCTTTACCACATTGAAGGTCCAGTACCCAGCTCCAAGACACAAGTCGCCGTTACCTATCCCACATTGAAGGTTCAGTATGCAGCTCCAAGACACAAGTAGCCTTTTCCTTTACAAAATTGAAGGTCCAGTATCCAGCTCCAAGACACAAGTAACCTTAACCACATTGAAGGTCCAGTATCCAGCTCCAAGACACACGTTGCCTTTACCTTTGCCACATTGAAGGTCCAATATCCTGCTCCAAGATGCAAGTAGCCTTTACCTTTCCCAAATTGAAGGTCCAATATCCAGCTCCAAGACACAAGTAGCCTTTACCTTTCCCACACTGAAGGTCCAGTATCCAGCTCCAAGGCTCAAGTAAACTTTCCAACATTGGAAGTCCAGTATCCAGCTCCAAGACACAAGTTGCCGTTACCTGTCCCACATTGAAGGTTCAGTATCCAGCTCCAAGACACAAGTAGCTTTACCTTTACAAAATCGATGGTCCAGTATCCAGCTCCAAGACACAAGTAACCTTTACCTTTACCACATTGAAGGTCCAGTATCCAGCTCCAAGACACAGGTAGCCTTTCCCTTTACCACATTGAAAGTCCAGTATCCAGCTCCAAGACACACGTTGCCTTTACTTTTCCCACATTGAAAGTACAGTATCCAGCTTACCTTTCCCACATTGAGGGTCCAGTATCCAGCTGTAAGACACAAATAACCTTTACCATTCCCACATTGAAGGTCCAGTGTCCTGCCCCAAGTCATAAGTAACCTTTACCTTACCCACATTGAAGGTCCAGTATCTAGCTCCAAGAGTCAAGTAAACTTTACCTTTCCCACACTGAATGTCAGCGACCTAGTGCCAAGACACACATTGACTTTTCCTTTAACAAATTGAAGATCCAGTATCCAGCTCCAAGACACAAGTCGCCGTTACCTGTCCCACATTGAAGATCCAGTATCCAGCTCCAAGACACAAGTCGCCGTTACCTGTGCCACATTGAAGATCCAGTATCCAGCTCCAAGATTAAAGTAGCCTTTAATTATCCCACATTGAAGGTCCAGTATACAGCTCCAAGACATAAGTAGCATTTACCTTTACCACATTGCAGGTCCAATATCCTGCTCCAAGATGCAAGTAGCCTTTACCTTTCCCAAATTGAAGGTCCAATATCCTGCTCCAAGACTCAAGTCGCCGTTACCTTTACCAAATTGAAGGTCCAGTATCCAGCTCCAAGACACAAGTAACCTTTACCTTTACAACACTGAAGGTCCAGTATACAGCTCCAAGACACACGTTGCCATTACCTTTCCCACATTGAAGGTCCAGGATCCAGCTCCAAGACACAAGTAGCCTTTACCTTTCCCACATTGAGGGTCCAGTATTCAGCACCAAGAGTCAAGTAGAGTTTACCGTTCCCACATTGAAGGTTCAGTATCCAGCTCCAAGACACAAGTAACCTTAACCACATTGAAGGTCCAGTTTACAGCTCCAAGACCTGTCCCACATTGAAGGTTCAGTATCCAGCTCCAAGACACAAGTAGCCTTTACCATTACAAAATTGAAGGTCCAGTATCCAGCTCCAAGACACAAGTAACCTTAACCACATTGAAGGTCCAGTATCCAGCTCCAAGACACACGTTGCCTTTACTTTTCCCACATTGAAAGTACAGTATCCAGCTTACCTTTCCCACATTGAGGGTCCAGTATCCAGCTGCAAGACACAAATAACCTTTTTCTTTCCCACATTGAAGGTCCAGTATCCAGCTCCAAGAAACACGTAGCCTTAACCTTTACCAAATTGAAGGTCCAGTATCCAGCTCCAAGAAAAACGTGGCCTTTACATTTCCCGCATTGAAGGTCCAGCATCCAGCTCCAAGAAACACGTAGCCTTAACCTTTCACATATTGAAGGTCCAGTATCCAGCTCCAAGACAAATGTTGCCTTTACCTTTACCACATTGAATGTCAGCGACCTTGTGCCAATACACACATTCCCTTTACCGTTACCAAATTGAAGATCCAGTATCCAGCTGCAAGATGCAAGTAGCCTTAACCTTTCCCAAATTGAAGGTCCGGTATCCAGCTCAAAGAACCACGTAGCCTTAACCTTTACCAAATTGAAGATCCAGTATCCAGCTCCAAGACACAAGTAGCCTTTACTTTTCCCACACTGAAGGTCCAGTATCCAGCCCCAAGACACAAGTAACCTTTCCCACATTGAAGGTCCAGTATCCAGCTCCAAGAAACACGTAGCTTTAACCTTTACCAAATTGAAGGTCCAGTATCCAGCTCCAAGAAAAACGTAGCCTTTACCTTTCCCGCATTGAAGGTCCAGTATCCAGCTCCAAGACACACGTTGCCTTTACCTTTCCCACTTTGAAGGTCCAGTATCCATCCGCAAGTCATAAGTAACGTTTACATTTCCCACATTGAAGGTCCAGTGTCCTGCCCAAGTCATCAGTAACCTTTACCTTACCAACATTGAAGGTCCAGCATCTAGCTCCAAGAGTCAAGTAAACTTTACCATTCCCACATTGAATGTCAGCGACCGAGTGCCAAGACACACATTGCCTTTACCTTTACCAAATTGAAGATCCAGTATCGAGCTCCAGGATGCAAGTAGCGTTTACCTTTCCCAAATTGAAGGTCCAGTATCCAGCTCCAAGAAACACGTAGCCTTAACCTTTACCAAATTGAAGGTCCAGTATCCAGCCCCAAGACAGAAGTAACCTTTACCAAATTGAAGGTCCAGTATCCAGCCCCAAGACAGAAGTAACCTTTACCACATTAAAGGTCCAGTATCCAGCTCCAAGACACAAGTCGCGGTTACCTGTCCCACATTGAAGGTTCAGTATCCAGCTCCAAGACACAAGTAGCCTTTACCTTTACCAAATTGAAGGTCCAGTATCCAGCTCCAAGACACAAGTAGCCTTTACCTTTACCACATTGAAGTTCCAGTATCCAGCTCCAAGACACACGTTGCCTTTACCTTTCCCACATTGAAAGTACAGTATCCAGCTCGAAGATTCAAGTTGCCTTTAACTTTCCCACGTTGAAGGTCCAGTATACAGCTCCAAGACATAAGTAGCCTTAACCTTCAGCAAATTGAAGGTCCAGTATCCAGCTCCAAGACACAAGTCGCCGTTACTTTTACCAAACTGAAGGTCCAGTATACAGCTCCAAGACACACGTGGCAACTACCTTTCCCACATTGAAGGTCCAGGATCCAGCTCCAAGACACAAGTAGGCTTTAACTAATTGAACATCCAGTATCCAGCTGCAAGACACAAATAACCTTTACCTTTACCACATTGAAGGTCCGATATCCAGCTCCAAGACACAAGTAGCCTTTACCTTTCCCACGTTGAAGGTCCAGTATTCAGCTCCAAGAGTCAAGTAGAGTTTACCGTTCCCAAATTGAAGGTTCAGTATCCAGCTCCAAGACACACGTTGCCTTTACCTTTGCCACATTGAAGGTCCAATATCCTGCTCCAAGATGCAAGTAGCCTTTACCTTTCCCAAATTGAAGGTCCAATATCCAGCTCCAAGACACAAGTAGCCTTTACCTTTCCCACACTGAAGGTCCAGTATCCAGCTCCAAGGCTCAAGTAAACTTTCCAACATTGAAAGTCCAGTATCCAGCTCCAAGACACAAGTTGCCGTTACCTGTCCCACATTGAAGGTTCAGTATCCAGCTCCAAGACACAAGTAGCTTTACCTTTACAAAATCGATGGTCCAGTATCCAGCTCCAAGACACAAGTAACCTTTACCTTTACCACATTGAAGGTCCAGTATCCAGCTCCAAGACACAGGTAGCCTTTCCCTTTACCACATTGAAAGTCCAGTATCCAGCTCCAAGACACACGTTGCCTTTACTTTTCCCACATTGAAAGTACAGTATCCAGCTTACCTTTCCCACATTGAGGGTCCAGTATCCAGCTGTAAGACACAAATAACCTTTACCATTCCCACATTGAAGGTCCAGTGTCCTGCCCCAAGTCATAAGTAACCTTTACCTTACCCACATTGAAGGTCCAGTATCTAGCTCCAAGAGTCAAGTAAACTTTACCTTTCCCACACTGAATGTCAGCGACCTAGTGCCAAGACACACATTGACTTTTCCTTTAACAAATTGAAGATCCAGTATCCAGCTCCAAGACACAAGTCGCCGTTACCTGTCCCACATTGAAGGTTCAGTATCCAGCTCCAAGACACAAGTAGCCTTTACCATTACAAAATTGAAGGTCCAGTATCCAGATCCAAGACACAAGTAACCTTAACCACATTGAAGGTCCAGTATCCAGCTCCAAGACACACGTTGCCTTTACTTTTCCCACATTGAAAGTACAGTATCCAGCTTACCTTTCCCACATTGAGGGTCCAGTATCCAGCTGCAAGACACAAATAACCTTTTTCTTTCCCACATTGAAGGTCCAGTATCCAGCTCCAAGAAACACGTAGCCTTAACCTTTACCAAATTGAAGGTCCAGTATCCAGCTCCAAGAAAAACGTGGCCTTTACATTTCCCGCATTGAAGGTCCAGAATCCAGCTCCAAGAAACACGTAGCCTTAACCTTTCACATATTGAAGGTCCAGTATCCAGCTCCAAGACAAATGTTGCCTTTACCTTTACCACATTGAATGTCAGCGACCTTGTGCCAATACACACATTCCCTTTACCGTTACCAAATTGAAGATCCAGTATCCAGCTGCAAGATGCAAGTAGCCTTAACCTTTCCCAAATTGAAGGTCCGGTATCCAGCTCAAAGAACCACGTAGCCTTAACCTTTACCAAATTGAAGATCCAGTATCCAGCTCCAAGACACAAGTAGCCTTTACTTTTCCCACACTGAAGGTCCAGTATCCAGCCCCAAGACACAAGTAACCTTTCCCACATTGAAGGTCCAGTATCCAGCTCCAAGAAACACGTAGCTTTAACCTTTGCCAAATTGAAGGTCCAGTATCCAGCTCCAAGAAAAACGTAGCCTTTACCTTTCCCGCATTGAAGGTCCAGTATCCAGCTCCAAGACACACGTTGCCTTTACCTTTCCCACTTTGAAGGTCCAGTATCCATCCGCAAGTCATAAGTAACGTTTACATTTCCCACATTGAAGGTCCAGTGTCCTGCCCAAGTCATCAGTAACCTTTACCTTACCAACATTGAAGGTCCAGCATCTAGCTCCAAGAGTCAAGTAAACTTTACCATTCCCACATTGAATGTCAGCGACCGAGTGCCAAGACACACATTGCCTTTACCTTTACCAAATTGAAGATCCAGTATCGAGCTCCAGGATGCAAGTAGCGTTTACCTTTCCCAAATTGAAGGTCCAGTATCCAGCTCCAAGAAACACGTAGCCTTAACCTTTACCAAATTGAAGGTCCAGTATCCAGCCCCAAGACAGAAGTAACCTTTACCAAATTGAAGGTCCAGTATCCAGCCCCAAGACAGAAGTAACCTTTACCACATTAAAGGTCCAGTATCCAGCTCCAAGACACAAGTCTCGGTTACCTGTCCCACATTGAAGGTTCAGTAGCCAGCTCCAAGACACAAGTAGCCTTTACCTTTACCAAATTGAAGGTCCAGTATCCAGCTCCAAGACACAAGTAGCCTTTACCTTTACCACATTGAAGTTCCAGTATCCAGCTCCAAGACACACGTTGCCTTTACCTTTCCCACATTGAAAGTACAGTATCCAGCTCGAAGATTCAAGTTGCCTTTAACTTTCCCACGTTGAAGGTCCAGTATACAGCTCCAAGACATAAGTAGCCTTAACCTTCAGCAAATTGAAGGTCCAGTATCCAGCTCCAAGACACAAGTCGCCGTTACTTTTACCAAACTGAAGGTCCAGTATACAGCTCCAAGACACACGTGGCAACTACCTTTCCCACATTGAAGGTCCAGGATCCAGCTCCAAGACACAAGTAGGCTTTAACTAATTGAACATCCAGTATCCAGCTGCAAGACACAAATAACCTTTACCTTTACCACATTGAAGGTCCGATATCCAGCTCCAAGACACAAGTAGCCTTTACCTTTCCCACGTTGAAGGTCCAGTATTCAGCTCCAAGAGTCAAGTAGAGTTTACCGTTCCCAAATTGAAGGTTCAGTATCCAGCTCCAAGACACAAGTAACCTTAACCACATTGAAGGTCCAGTATACAGCTACAAGACCTGTCGCACATTGAAGGTTCAGTATCCAGCTCCAAGACACAAGTATCCTTTACCTTTACCACAATGAAGGTCCAGTATCCAGCTCCAAGACACACGTTGCCTTTACCTTTCCCACATTGAAGGTCCAGTATCCATCTGCAAGTCATAAGTAACCTGTACATTTCCCACATTGAAGGTCCAGTGTCCTGCCCCAAGTCATAAGTAACCTTTACCTTACCCACATTGAAGGTCCAGTATCCAGCTCCAAGACACAAGTAGCCTTTACCTTTACCACATTGAAAGTCCAGTATCCAGCTCCAAGACACACGTTGCCTTTACTTTTCCCACATTGAAAGTACAGTATCCAGCTTACCTTTCCCACATTGAGGGTCCAGTATCCAGCTGCAAGACATAAATAACCTTTTCCTTTCCCACATTGAAGGTCCAGTGTCCTGCCCCAAGTCATAAGTAACCTTTACCTTACCCACATTGAAGGTCCAGTTTCTAGCTCCAAGAGTCAAGTAAACTTTACCTTTCCCACATTGAATGTCAGCGACCTAGTGCCAAGACACACATTGACTTTACCTTTACCAAATTGAAGATCCAGTATCCAGCACCAAGATTCAAGTAGCCTTTACCTTTCCCAAATTGAAGGTCCAGTATCCAACTCCAAGAAACACGTAGCCTTAACCTTTACCAAATTGAAGGTCCAGTATCCAGCTCCAAGAAAAACGTGGCCTTTACATTTCCCGCATTGAAGGTCCAACATCCAGCTCCAAGAAACACGTAGCCTTAACCTTTCACATATTGAAGGTCCAGTATCCAGCTCCAAGACAAATGTTGCCTTTACCTTTACCACATTGAATGTCAGTGACCTAGTGCCAATACACACATTCCCTTTACCGTTACCAAATTGAAGATCTAGTATCCAGCTGCAAGATGCAAGTAGCCTTAACCTTTCCCAAATTGAAGATCCAGTATCCAGCTCCAAGACACAAGTAGCCTTTACCTTTCCCACACTGAAGGTCCAGTATCCAGCCCCAAGACACAAGTAACCTTTCCCACATTGAAGGTCCAGTATCCAGCTCCAAGAAACACGTAGCTTTAACCTTTACCAAATTGAAGGTCCAGTATCCAGCTCCAAGAAAAACGTAGCCTTTACCTTTCCCGCATTGAAGGTCCAGTATCCAGCTCCAAGACACACGTTGCCTTTACCTTTCCCACATTGAAAGTACAGTATCCAGCTCGAAGATTCAAGTAGCCTTTAATTTTACAACATTGATGGTCCAATATCCTGCTCCAAAATGCAAGTAGCCTTTACCTTTCCCAAATTGAAGGTCCAGTATCCAGCTCCAAGAAACACGTAGCTTTAACCTTTACCAAATTGAAGGTCCAGTATCCAGCACCAAGAAAAACGTAGCCTTTACCTTTCCCGCATTGAAGGTCCAGTATCCAGCTCCAAGACACAAGTCGCCTTTACCTTTCCCACTTTGAAGGTCCAGTATCCATCCGCAAGTCATAAGTAACGTTTACATTTCCCACATTGAAGGTCCAGTGTCCTGCCCAAGTCATCAGTAACCTTTACCTTACCAACATTGAAGGTCCAGCATCTAGCTCCAAGAGTCAAGTAAACTTTACCATTCCCACATTGAATGTCAGCGACCGAGTGCCAAGACACACATTGCCTTTACCTTTACCAAATTGAAGATCCAGTATCGAGCTCCAGGATGCAAGTAGCGTTTACCTTTCCCAAATTGAAGGTCCAGTATCCAGCTCCAAGTAACACGTAGCCTTAACCTTTACCAAATTGAAGGTCCAGTATCCAGCCCCAAGACAGAAGTAACCTTTACCAAATTGAAGGTCCAGTATCCAGCCCCAAGACAGAAGTAACCTTTACCACATTAAAGGTCCAGTATCCAGCTCCAAGACACAAGTCGCGGTTACCTGTCCCACATTGAAGGTTCAGTATCCAGCTCCAAGACACAAGTAGCCTTTACTTTTACCAAATTGAAGGTCCAGTATCCAGCTCCAAGACAAAAGTAGCCTTTACCTTGACCACATTGAAGTTCCAGTATCCAGCGCCAAGACACACGTTGCCTTTACCTTTCCCACATTGAAAGTACAGTATCCAGCTCGAAGATTCAAGTAGCCTTTAACTTTCCCACGTTGAAGGTCCAGTATACAGCTCCAAGACATAAGTAGCCTTAACCTTCAGCAAATTGAAGGTCCAGTATCCAGCTCCAAGACACAAGTCGCCGTTACTTTTACCAAACTGAAGGTCCAGTATACAGCTCCAAGACACACGTGGCAACAACCTTTCCCACATTGAAGGTCCAGGATCCAGCTCCAAGACACAAGTAGGCTTTAACTAATTGAACATCCAGTATCCAACTGCAAGACACAAATAACCTTTACCTTTACCACATTGAAGGTCCGATATCCAGCTGCAAGACACAAATAACCTTTACCTTTCCCACATTGAAGGTCCAGTATCCTGCCCCAAGTCATAAGTAACCTTTACCTTTCCCACATTGAAAGTACAGTATCCAGCTCGAAGATTCAAGTAGCCTTTAATTTTCCCACATTGATGGTCCAATATCCTGCTCCAAGATGCAAGTAGCCTTTACCTTTCCCAAATTGAAGGTCCAGTATCCAGCTCCAAGAAACACGTAGCTTTAACCTTTACAAGATTGAAGGTCCAGTATCCAGTACCAAGAAAAACGTAGCCTTTACCTTCCCCGCATTGAAGGTCCAGTATCCAGCTCCAAGAAACACTTTGCTTTTACCTTTGCCAAATTGAAGGTCCAATATCCTGCTCCAAGATGCAAGTAGCCTTTCCCTTTCCCAAATTGAAGGTCCAATATCCAGCTCCATGACACAAGTAGCCTTTACCTTTCCCACACTGAAGGTCCAGTATCCAGCTCCAAGACTCAAGTAACCTTTCCCACATTGAAAGTCCAGTATCCAGCTCCAAGACACAAGTCGCCGTTACCTGTCGCACATTGAAGGTTCAGTATCCAGCTCCAAGACACAAGTAGCTTTACCTTTACAAAATTGAAGGTCCAGTATTCAGCTCCAAGACACAAGTAACCTTTACCTTTACCACATTGAAGGTCCAGTACCCAGCTCCAAGACACAAGTAGCTTTTACCTTTACCACATTGAAAGTCCAGTATCCAGCTCCAAGACACACGTTGCCTTTACTTTTCCCACATTGAAAGTACTGTATCCAGCTTACCTTTCCCACATTGAGGGTCCAGTATCCAGCTGCAAGACACAAATAACCTTTACCTTTCCCACATTGAAGGTCCAGTATCCTGCCCCAAGTCATAAGTAACCTTTACCTTACCCACATTGAAGGTCCAGTATCTAGCTCCTAGAGTCAAGTAAACTTTACCTTTCCCACATTGAATGTCAGCGACCTAGTGCCAAGACAGACATTGACTTTACCTTTACCAAAATGAAGATCCAGTATGAAGCTCCAAGACACAAGTCGCCGTTACCTGTCCCGCATTGAAGATCCAGTATCCAGCTCCAAGACACAAGTCGCCGTTACCTGTGCCACATTGAAGATCCAGTATCCAGCTCCAAGATTAAAGTAGCCTTTAATTATCCCACATTGAAGGTCCAGTTTCAGCTCCAAGACATACGTAGCATTTACCTTTACCACATTGCAGGTCCAATATCCTGCTCCAAGATGCAAGTAGCCTTTACCTTTCCCAAATTGAAGGTCCAATATCCTGCTCCAAGACTCAAGTCGCCGTTACCTTTACCAAATTGAAGGTCCAGTATCCAGCTCCAAGACACAAGTAACCTTTACCTTTACAACACTGAAGGTCCAGTATACAGCTCCAAGACACACGTTGCCATTACCTTTCCCACATTGAAGGTCCAGGATCCAGCTCCAAGACACAAGTAGCCTTTACCTTTCCCACATTGAGGGTCCAGTATTCAGCACCAAGAGTCAAGTAGAGTTTACCGTTCCCACATTGAAGGTTCAGTATCCAGCTCCAAGACACAAGTAACCTTAACCACATTGAAGGTCCAGTTTACAGCTCCAAGACCTGTCCCACATTGAAGGTTCAGTATCCAGATCCAAGTCACAAGTATCCTTAACCTTTACCACATTGAAGGTCCAGTATCCAGCTCCAAGACACACGTTGCCTTTACCTTTCCCACATTGAAAATACAGTATCCAGCTCCAAGACAAAAGTAGCCTTTACCTTTCCCACATTGAGGGTCCAGTATCCAGCTCCAAGAGCAAAGTAGCCTTTACTTTTCTCACATTGAAGTTCCAGTATCCAGCTCCAAGACACAAGTAGCCTTTACCTTTCCCACATTGAGGGTCCAGTATCCAGCTCCAAGACCAAAGTAGACTTTACCTTTCTCACATTGAAGTTCCAGTATCCAGCTCCAAGACACAAGTAGCCTTTACCTTTCCCACATTGAGGGTCCAGTATCCAGCTCCAAGACATAAGTAGACTTTACCTTTCTCACATTGAAGTTCCAGTATCCAGCTCCAAGACACAAGTAGCCTTTACCTTTCCCACATTGAAGGTCCAGTACCCAGCTCCAAGACACAAGTCGCCGTTACCTATCCCACATTGAAGGTTCAGTATGCAGCTCCAAGACACAAGTAGCCTTTTCCTTTACAAAATTGAAGGTCCAGTATCCAGCTCCAAGACACAAGTAACCTTAACCACATTGAAGGTCCAGTATCCAGCTCCAAGACACACGTTGCCTTTACCTTTGCCATATTGAAGGTCCAATATCCTGCTCCAAGATGCAAGTAGCCTTTACCTTTCCCAAATTGAAGGTCCAATATTCAGCTCCAAGACACAAGTAGCCTTTACCTTTCCCACACTGAAGGTCCAGTATCCAGCTCCAAGGCTCAAGTAAACTTTCCAACATTGAAAGTCCAGTATCCAGCTCCAAGACACAAGTTGCCGTTACCTGACCCACATTGAAGGTTCAGTATCAAGCTCCAAGACACAAGTAGCTTTACCTTTACAAAATCGATGGTCCAGTATCCAGCTCCAAGACACAAGTAACCTTTACCTTTACCACATTGAAGGTCCAGTATCCAGCTCCAAGACACAGGTAGCCTTTCCCTTTACCACATTGAAAGTCCAGTATCCAGCTCCAAGACACACGTTGCCTTTACCTTTCCCACATTGAAGGTCCAGTACCCAGCTCCAAGACACAAGTCGCCGTTAACCTATCCCACATTGAAGGTTCAGTATGCAGCTCCAAGACACAAGTAGCCTTTTCCTTTACAAAATTGAAGGTCCAGTATCCAGCTCCAAGACACAAGTAACCTTAACCACATTGAAGGTCCAGTATCCAGCTCCAAGACACACGTTGCCTTTACCTTTGCCACATTGAAGGTCCAATATCCTGCTCCAAGATGCAAGTAGCCTTTACCTTTCCCAAATTGAAGGTCCAATATCCAGCTCCAAGACACAAGTAACCTTTACCTTTACAACACTGAAGGTCCAGTATACAGCTCCAAGACACACGTTGCCATTACCTTTCCCACATTGAAGGTCCAGGATCCAGCTCCAAGACACAAGTAGCCTTTACCTTTCCCACATTGAGGGTCCAGTATTCAGCACCAAGAGTCAAGTAGAGTTTACCGTTCCCACATTGAAGGTTCAGTATCCAGCTCCAAGACACAAGTAACCTTAACCACATTGAAGGTCCAGTTTACAGCTCCAAGACCTGTCCCACATTGAAGGTTCAGTATCCAGATCCAAGTCACAAGTATCCTTAACCTTTACCACATTGAAGGTCCAGTATCCAGCTCCAAGACACACGTTGCCTTTACCTTTCCCACATTGAAAATACAGTATCCAGCTCCAAGACAAAAGTAGCCTTTACCTTTCCCACATTGAGGGTCCAGTATCCAGCTCCAAGAGCAAAGTAGCCTTTACTTTTCTCACATTGAAGTTCCAGTATCCAGCTCCAAGACACAAGTAGCCTTTACCTTTCCCACATTGAGGGTCCAGTATCCAGCTCCAAGACCAAAGTAGACTTTACCTTTCTCACATTGAAGTTCCAGTATCCAGCTCCAAGACACAAGTAGCCTTTACCTTTCCCACATTGAGGGTCCAGTATCCAGCTCCAAGACATAAGTAGACTTTACCTTTCTCACATTGAAGTTCCAGTATCCAGCTCCAAGACACAAGTAGCCTTTACCTTTCCCACATTGAAGGTCCAGTACCCAGCTCCAAGACACAAGTCGCCGTTACCTATCCCACATTGAAGGTTCAGTATGCAGCTCCAAGACACAAGTAGCCTTTTCCTTTACAAAATTGAAGGTCCAGTATCCAGCTCCAAGACACAAGTAACCTTAACCACATTGAAGGTCCAGTATCCAGCTCCAAGACACACGTTGCCTTTACCTTTGCCATATTGAAGGTCCAATATCCTGCTCCAAGATGCAAGTAGCCTTTACCTTTCCCAAATTGAAGGTCCAATATTCAGCTCCAAGACACAAGTAGCCTTTACCTTTCCCACACTGAAGGTCCAGTATCCAGCTCCAAGGCTCAAGTAAACTTTCCAACATTGAAAGTCCAGTATCCAGCTCCAAGACACAAGTTGCCGTTACCTGACCCACATTGAAGGTTCAGTATCAAGCTCCAAGACACAAGTAGCTTTACCTTTACAAAATCGATGGTCCAGTATCCAGCTCCAAGACACAAGTAACCTTTACCTTTACCACATTGAAGGTCCAGTATCCAGCTCCAAGACACAGGTAGCCTTTCCCTTTACCACATTGAAAGTCCAGTATCCAGCTCCAAGACACACGTTGCCTTTACCTTTCCCACATTGAAGGTCCAGTACCCAGCTCCAAGACACAAGTCGCCGTTACCTATCCCACATTGAAGGTTCAGTATGCAGCTCCAAGACACAAGTAGCCTTTTCCTTTACAAAATTGAAGGTCCAGTATCCAGCTCCAAGACACAAGTAACCTTAACCACATTGAAGGTCCAGTATCCAGCTCCAAGACACACGTTGCCTTTACCTTTGCCACATTGAAGGTCCAATATCCTGCTCCAAGATGCAAGTAGCCTTTACCTTTCCCAAATTGAAGGTCCAATATCCAGCTCCAAGACACAAGTAGCCTTTACCTTTCCCACACTGAAGGTCCAGTATCCAGCTACAAGACACAAGTAGCCTTTACCTTTCCCACACTGAAGGTCCAGTATCCAGCTCCAAGGCTCAAGTAAACTTTCCAACATTGAAAGTCCAGTATCCAGCTCCAAGACACAAGTTGCCGTTACCTGTCCCACATTGAAGGTTCAGTATCCAGCTCCAAGACACAAGTAGCTTTACCTTTACAAAATCGATGGTCCAGTATCCAGCTCCAAGACACAAGTAACCTTTACCTTTACCACATTGAAGGTCCAGTATCCAGCTCCAAGACACAGGTAGCCTTTCCCTTTACCACATTGAAAGTCCAGTATCCAGCTCCAAGACACACGTTGCCTTTACTTTTCCCACATTGAAAGTACAGTATCCAGCTTACCTTTCCCACATTGAGGGTCCAGTATCCAGCTGTAAGACACAAATAACCTTTACCATTCCCACATTGAAGGTCCAGTGTCCTGCCCCAAGTCATAAGTAACCTTTACCTTACCCACATTGAAGGACCAGTATCTAGCTCCAAGAGTCAAGTAAACTTTACCTTTCCCACACTGAATGTCAGCGACCTAGTGCCAAGACACACATTGACTTTTCCTTTAACAAATTGAAGATCCAGTATCCAGCTCCAAGACACAAGTCGCCGTTACCTGTCCCACATTGAAGGTTCAGTATCCAGCTCCAAGACACAAGTAGCCTTTACCATTACAAAATTGAAGGTCCAGTATCCAGCTCCAAGACACAAGTAACCTTAACCACATTGAAGGTCCAGTATCCAGCTCCAAGACACACGTTGCCTTTACCTTTACCACATTGAAAGTCCAGTATCCAGCTCCAAGACACACGTTGCCTTTCCTTTTCCCACTTTGAAAGTACTGTATCCAGCTTACCTTTCCCACATTGAGGGTCCAGTATCCAGCATCAAGACACAAATAACCTTTACCTTTCCCACATTGAAGGTCCAGTGTCCTGCCCCAAGTCATAAGTAACCTTTACCTTACCCACATTGAAGGTCCAGTATCTAGCTCCTAGAGTCAAGTAAACTTTACCTTTCCCACATTGAATGTCAGCGACCTAGTGCCAAGACAGACATTGACTTTACCTTTACCAAAATGAAGATCCAGTATGAAGCTCCAAGACACAAGTCGCCGTTACCTGTCCCACATTGAAGATCCAGTATCCAGCTCCAAGACACAAGTCGCCGTTACCTGTGCCACTGAAGATCCAGTATCCAGCTCCAAGACACAAGTAGCCTTTACCTTTCCCACATTGAGGGTCCAGTATCCAGCTCCAAGACCAAAGTAGACTTTACCTTTCTCACATTGAAGTTCCAGTATCCAGCTCCAAGACACAAGTAGCCTTTACCTTTCCCACATTGAGGGTCCAGTATCCAGCTCCAAGACCTAAGTAGACTTTACCTTTCTCACGTTGAAGTTCCAGTATCCAGCTCCAAGACACAAGTAGCCTTTACCTTTCCCACATTGAAGGTCCAGTACCCAGCTCCAAGACACAAGTCGCCGTTACCTATCCCACATTGAAGGTTCAGTATGCAGCTCCAAGACACAAGTAGCCTTTTCCTTTACAAAATTGAAGGTCCAGTATCCAGCTCCAAGACACAAGTAACCTTAACCACATTGAAGGTCCAGTATCCAGCTCCAAGACACACGTTGCCTTTACCTTTGCCACATTGAAGGTCCAATATCCTGCTCCAAGATGCAAGTAGCCTTTACCTTTCCCAAATTGAAGGTCCAGTATCCAGCTCCAAGACACAAGTAGCCTTTACCTTTCCCACACTGAAGGTCCAGTATCCAGCTCCAAGGCTCAAGTAAACTTTCCAACATTGAAAGTCCAGTATCCAGCTTACCTTTCCCACATTGAGGGTCCAGTATCCAGCTGTAAGACACAAATAACCTTTACCATTCCCACATTGAAGGTCCAGTGTCCTGCCCCAAGTCATAAGTAACCTTTACCTTACCCACATTGAAGGTCCAGTATCTAGCTCCAAGAGTCAAGTAAACTTTACCTTTCCCACACTGAATGTCAGCGACCTAGTGCCAAGAAACACATTGACTTTTCCTTTAACAAATTGAAGATCCAGTATCCAGCTCCAAGACACAAGTCGCCGTTACCTGTCCCACATTGAAGGTTCAGTATCCAGCTCCAAGACACAAGTAGCCTTTACCATTACAAAATTGAAGGTCCAGTATCCAGCTCCAAGACACAAGTAACCTTAACCACATTGAAGGTCCAGTATCCAGCTCCAAGACACACGTTGCCTTTACTTTTCCCACATTGAAAGTACAGTATCCAGCTTACCTTTCCCACATTGAGGGTCCAGTATCCAGCTGCAAGACACAAATAACCTTTTCCTTTCCCACATTGAAGGTCCAGTGTCCTGCCCCAAGTCATAAGTAACCTTTACCTTACCCACATTGAAGGTCCAGTTTCTAGCTCCAAGAGTCAAGTAAACTTTACCTTTCCCACATTGAATGTCAGCGACCTAGTGCCAAGACACACATTGACTTTACCTTTACCAAATTGAAGATCCAGTATCCAGCACCAAGATTCAAGTAGCCTTTACCTTTCCCAAATTGAAGGTCCAGTATCCAGCTCCAAGAAACACGTAGCCTTAACCTTTACCAAATTGAAGGTCCAGTATCCAGCTCCAAGAAAAACGTGGCCTTTACATTTCCCGCATTGAAGGTCCAGCATCCAGCTCCAAGAAACACGTAGCCTTAACCTTTCACATATTGAAGGTCCAGTATCCAGCTCCAAGACAAATGTTGCCTTTACCTTTACCACATTGAATGTCAGCGACCTAGTGCCAATACACACATTCCCTTTACCGTTACCAAATTGAAGATCCAGTATCCAGCTGCAAGATGCAAGTAGCCTTAACCTTTCCCAAATTGAAGGTCCGGTATCCAGCTCCAAGAACCACGTAGCCTTAACCTTTACCAAATTGAAGATCCAGTATCCAGCTCCAAGACACAAGTAGCCTTTACCATTACAAAATTGAAGGTCCAGTATCCAGCACCAAGACACAAGTAACCTTAACCACATTGAAGGTCCAGTATCCAGCTCCAAGACACACATTGCCTTTACCTTTCCCACATTGAAGGCTCAATATCCAGCTCCAATACACAAGTAGCCTTTCCCTTTACCAAATTGAAGGTCCAGTATCCAGCTCCAAGACACAAGTAACCTTGACCTTTATCACATAGAAGGTCCAGTATCCAGCTCCAAGACACAAGTCGCCTTTACCTTTCCCACTTTGAAGGTCCAGTATCCATCCGCAAGTCATAAGTAACGTTTACATTTCCCACATTGAAGGTCCAGTGTCCTGCCCAAGTCATCAGTAACCTTTACCTTACCAACATTGAAGGTCCAGCATCTAGCTCCAAGAGTCAAGTAAACTTTACCATTCCCACATTGAATGTCAGCGACCGAGTGCCAAGACACACATTGCCTTTACCTTTACCAAATTGAAGATCCAGTATCGAGCTCCAGGATGCAAGTAGCGTTTACCTTTCCCAAATTGAAGGTCCAGTATCCAGCTCCAAGAAACACGTAGCCTTAACCTTTACCAAATTGAAGGTCCAGTATCCAGCCCCAAGACAGAAGTAACCTTTACCAAATTGAAGGTCCAGTATCCAGCCCCAAGACAGAAGTAACCTTTACCACATTAAAGGTCCAGTATCCAGCTCCAAGACACAAGTCGCGGTTACCTGTCCCACATTGAAGGTTCAGTATCCAGCTCCAAGACACAAGTAGCCTTTACCTTTACCAAATTGAAGGTCCAGTATCCAGCTCCAAGACACAAGTAGCCTTTACCACATTGAAGTTCCAGTATCCAGCTCCAAGACACACGTTGCCTTTACCTTTCCCACATTGAAAGTACAGTATCCAGCTCGAAGATTCAAGTAGCCTATAACTTTCCCACGTTGAAGGTCCAGTATACAGCTCCAAGACATAAGTAGCCTTAACCTTCAGCAAATTGAAGGTCCAGTATCCAGCTCCAAGACACAAGTCGCCGTTACTTTTACCAAACTGAAGGTCCAGTATACAGCTCCAAGACACACGTGGCAACTACTTTCCCACATTGAAGGTCCAGGATCCAGCTCCAAGACACAAGTAGGCTTTAACTAATTGAACATCCAGTATCCAGCTGCAAGACACAAATAACCTTTACCTTTACCACATTGAAGGTCCGATATCCAGCTCCAAGACACAAGTAGCCTTTACCTTTCCCACGTTGAAGGTCCAGTATTCAGCTCCAAGAGTCAAGTAGAGTTTACCGTTCCCAAATTGAAGGTTCAGTATCCAGCTCCAAGACACAAGTAACCTGAACCACATTGAAGGTCCAGTATACAGCTACAAGACCTGTCGCACATTGAAGGTTCAGTATCCAGCTCCAAGACACAAGTATCCTTTACCTTTACCACAATGAAGGTCCAGTATCCAGCTCCAAGACACACGTTGCCTTTACCTTACCCACATTGAAGGTCCAGTATCCAGCTCCAAGACACAAGTAGCCTTTACCTTTACCACATTGAAAGTCCAGTATCCAGCTCCAAGACACACGTTGCCTTTACTTTTCCCACATTGAAAGTACAGTATCCAGCTTACCTTTCCCACATTGAGGGTCCAGTATCCAGCTGCAAGACACAAATAACCTTTTCCTTTCCCACATTGAAGGTCCAGTGTCCTGCCCCAAGTCATAAGTAACCTTTACCTTACCCACATTGAAGGTCCAGTTTCTAGCTCCAAGAGTCAAGTAAACTTTACCTTTCCCACATTGAATGTCAGCGACCTAGTGCCAAGACACACATTGACTTTACCTTTACCAAATTGAAGATCCAGTATCCAGCACCAAGATTCAAGTAGCCTTTACCTTTCCCAAATTGAAGGTCCAGTATCCAACTCCAAGAAACACGTAGCCTTAACCTTTACCAAATTGAAGGTCCAGTATCCAGCTCCAAGAAAAACGTGGCCTTTACATTTCCCGCATTGAAGGTCCAACATCCAGCTCCAAGAAACACGTAGCCTTAACCTTTCACATATTGAAGGTCCAGTATCCAGCTCCAAGACAAATGTTGCCTTTACCTTTACCACATTGAATGTCAGTGACCTAGTGCCAATACACACATTCCCTTTACCGTTACCAAATTGAAGATCTAGTATCCAGCTGCAAGATGCAAGTAGCCTTAACCTTTCCCAAATTGAAGATCCAGTATCCAGCTCCAAGAAAAACGTGGCCTTTACATTTCCCGCATTGAAGGTCCAACATCCAGCTCCAAGAAACACGTAGCCTTAACCTTTCACATATTGAAGGTCCAGTATCCAGCTCCAAGACAAATGTTGCCTTTACCTTTACCACATTGAATGTCAGTGACCTAGTGCCAATACACACATTCCCTTTACCGTTACCAAATTGAAGATCTAGTATCCAGCTGCAAGATGCAAGTAGCCTTAACCTTTCCCAAATTGAAGATCCAGTATCCAGCTCCAAGACACAAGTAGCCTTTACCTTTCCCACACTGAAGGTCCAGTATCCAGCCCCAAGACACAAGTAACCTTTCCCACATTGAAGGTCCAGTATCCAGCTCCAAGAAACACGTAGCTTTAACCTTTACCAAATTGAAGGTCCAGTATCCAGCTCCAAGACACACGTTGCCTTTACCTTTCCCACATTGAAAGTACAGTATCCAGCTCGAAGAATCAAGTAGCCTTTAATTTTCCCACATTGATGGTCCAATATCCTGCTCCAAGATGCAAGTAGCCTTTACCTTTCCCAAATTGAAGGTCCAGTATCCAGCTCCAAGAAACACGTAGCTTTAACCTTTACCAAATTGAAGGTCCAGTTTCCAGCACCAAGAAAAACGTAGCCTTTACCTTTCCCGCATTGAAGGTCCAGTATCCAGCTCCAAGACACACTTTGCTTTTACATTTGCCAAATTGAAGGTCCAATATCCTGCTCCAAGATGCAAGTAGCCTTTACCTTTCCCACATTGAGGGTCCAGTATCCAGCTCCAAGAGCTAAGTAGCCTTTACTTTTCTCACATTGAAGTTCCAGTATCCAGCTCCAAGAAAAACGTGGCCTTTACATTTCAGGCATTGAAGGTCCAACATCCAGCTCCAAGAAACACGTAGCCTTAACCTTTCACATATTGAAGGTCCAGTATCCAGCTCCAAGACAAATGTTGCCTTTACCTTTACCACATTGAATGTCAGTGACCTAGTGCCAATACACACATTCCCTTTACCGTTACCAAATTGAAGATCTAGTATCCAGCTGCAAGATGTAAGTAGCCTGAACCTTTCCCAAATTGAAGATCCAGTATCCAGCTCCAAGACACAAGTAGCCTTTACCTTTCCCACACTGAAGGTCCAGTATCCTGCCCCAAGACACAAGTAACCTTTCCCACATTGAAGGTCCAGTATCCAGCTCCAAGAAACACGTAGCTTTAACCTTCACCAAATTGAAGGTCCAGTATCCAGCTCCAAGAAAAACATAGCCTTTACCTTTCCCGCATTGAAGGTCCAGTATCCAGCTCCACGACACACGTTGCCTTTACCTTTCCCACATTGAAAGTACAGTATCCAGCTCGAAGATTCAAGTAGCCTTTAATTTTCCCACATTGATGGTCCAATATCCTGCTCCAAGATGCAAGTAGCCTTTACCTTTCCCAAATTGAAGGTCCAGTATCCAGCTCCAAGAAACACGTAGCTTTAACCTTTACCAAATTGAAGGTCCAGTATCCAGTACCAAGAAAAACGTAGCCTTTACCTTCCCCGCATTGAAGGTCCAGTATCCAGCTCCAAGAAACACTTTGCTTTTACCTTTGCCAAATTGAAGGTCCAATATCCTGCTCCAAGATGCAAGTAGCCTTTCCCTTTCCCAAATTGAAGGTCCAATATCCAGCTCCATGACACAAGTAGCCTTTACCTTTCCCACACTGAAGGTCCAGTATCCAGCTCCAAGACTCAAGTAACCTTTCCCACATTGAAAGTCCAGTATCCAGCTCCAAGACAAAAGTAGCCTTTACTTTTCTCACATTGAAGTTCCAGTATCCAGCTCCAAGACACAAGTAGCCTTTACCTTTCCCACATTGAGGGTCCAGTATCCAGCTCCAAGACCTAAGTAGACTTTACCTTTCTCACATTGAAGTTCCAGTATCCAGCTCCAAGACACAAGTAGCCTTTACCTTTCCCACATTGAAGGTCCAGTACCCAGCTCCAAGACACAAGTCGCCGTTACCTATCCCACATTGAAGGTTCAGTATGCAGCTCCAAGACACAAGTAGCCTTAACCTTTACCACATTGAAGGTCCAGTATCCAGCTCCAAGACACACGTTGCCTTTACCTTTCCCACATTGAAAGTACAGTATCCAGCTCCAAGACAAAAGTAGCCTTTACCTTTCCCACATTGAGGGTCCAGTATCCAGCTCCAAGAGCAAAGTAGCCTTTACTTTTCTCACATTGAAGTTCCAGTATCCAGCTCCAAGACACAAGTAGCCTTTACCTTTCCCACATTGAGGGTCCAGTATCCAGCTCCAAGACCTAAGTAGACTTTACCTTTCTCACATTGAAGTTCCAGTATCCAGCTCCAAGACACAAGTAGCCTTTACCTTTCCCACATTGAAGGTCCAGTACCCAGCTCCAAGACACAAGTCGCCGTTACCTATCCCACATTGAAGGTTCAGTATGCAGCTCCAAGACACAAGTAGCCTTTTCCTTTACAAAATTGAAGGTCCAGTATCCAGCTCCAAGACACAAGTAACCTTAACCACATTGAAGGTCCAGTATCCAGCTCCAAGACACACTTTGCCTTTACCTTTGCCACATTGAAGGTCCAATATCCTGCTCCAAGATGCAAGTAGCCTTTCCCTTTCCCAAAGTGAAGGTCCAGTATCCAGCTCCAAGGCTCAAGTAAACTTTCCAACATTGAAAGTCCAGTATCCAGCTCCAAGACACAAGTTGCCGTTACCTGTCCCACATTGAAGGTTCAGTATCCAGCTCCAAGACACAAGTAGCTTTACCTTTACAAAATCGATGGTCCAGTATCCAGCTCCAAGACACAAGTAACCTTTACCTTTACCACATTGAAGGTCCAGTATTCAGCTCCAAGACACAGGTAGCCTTTCCCTTTACCACATTGAAAGTCCAGTATCCAGCTCCAAGACACACGTTGCCTTTACCTTTCCCACATTGAAGGTCCAGTACCCAGCTCCAAGACACAAGTCGCCGTTACCTATCCCACATTGAAGGTTCAGTATGCAGCTCCAAGACACAAGTAGCCTTTTCCTTTACAAAATTGAAGGTCCAGTATCCAGCTCCAAGACACAAGTAACCTTAACCACATTGAAGGTCCAGTATCCAGCTCCAAGACACACGTTGCCTTTACCTTTGCCACATTGAAGGTCCAATATCCTGCTCCAAGATGCAAGTAGCCTTTACCTTTCCCAAATTGAAGGTCCAATATCCAGCTCCAAGACACAAGTAGCCTTTACCTTTCCCACACTGAAGGTCCAGTATCCAGCTCCAAGACACAAGTAGCCTTTACCTTTCCCACACTGAAGGTCCAGTATCCAGCTCCAAGGCTCAAGTAAACTTTCCAACATTGAAAGTCCAGTATCCAGCTCCAAGACACAAGTTGCCGTTACCTGTCCCACATTGAAGGTTCAGTATCCAGCTCCAAGACACAAGTAGCTTTACCTTTACAAAATCGATGGTCCAGTATCCAGCTCCAAGACACAAGTAACCTTTACCTTTACCACATTGAAGGTCCAGTATCCAGCTCCAAGACACAGGTAGCCTTTCCCTTTACCACATTGAAAGTCCAGTATCCAGCTCCAAGACACACGTTGCCTTTACTTTTCCCACATTGAAAGTACAGTATCCAGCTTACCTTTCCCACATTGAGGGTCCAGTATCCAGCTGTAAGACACAAATAACCTTTACCATTCCCACATTGAAGGTCCAGTGTCCTGCCCCAAGTCATAAGTAACCTTTACCTTACCCACATTGAAGGTCCAGTATCTAGCTCCAAGAGTCAAGTAAACTTTACCTTTCCCACACTGAATGTCAGCGACCTAGTGCCAAGACACACATTGACTTTTCCTTTAACAAATTGAAGATCCAGTATCCAGCTCCAAGACACAAGTCGCCGTTACCTGTCCCACATTGAAGGTTCAGTATCCAGCTCCAAGACACAAGTAGCCTTTACCATTACAAAATTGAAGGTCCAGTATCCAGCTCCAAGACACAAGTAACCTTAACCACATTGAAGGTCCAGTATCCAGCTCCAAGACACACGTTGCCTTTACCTTTACCACATTGAAAGTCCAGTATCCAGCTCCAAGACACACGTTGCCTTTACTTTTCCCACATTGAAAGTACTGTATTCAGGTTACCTTTCCCACATTGAGGGTCCAGTATCCAGCTGCAAGACACAAATAACCTTTACCTTTCCCACATTGAAGGTCCAGTATCCAGCACCAAGAAAAACGTAGCCTTTACCTTTCCCGCATTGAAGGTCCAGTATCCAGCTCCAAGACACACTTTGCTTTTACATTTGCCAAATTGAAGGTCCAATATCCTGCTCCAAGATGCAAGTAGCCTTTACCTTTCCCACATTGAGGGTCCAGTATCCAGCTCCAAGAGCTAAGTAGCCTTTACTTTTCTCACATTGAAGTTCCAGTATCCAGCTCCAAGAAAAACGTGGCCTTTACATTTCCCGCATTGAAGGTCCAACATCCAGCTCCAAGAAACACGTAGCCTTAACCTTTCACATATTGAAGGTCCAGTATCCAGCTCCAAGACAAATGTTGCCTTTACCTTTACCACATTGAATGTCAGTGACCTAGTGCCAATACACACATTCCCTTTACCGTTACCAAATTGAAGATCTAGTATCCAGCTGCAAGATGTAAGTAGCCTGAACCTTTCCCAAATTGAAGATCCAGTATCCAGCTCCAAGACACAAGTAGCCTTTACCTTTCCCACACTGAAGGTCCAGTATCCTGCCCCAAGACACAAGTAACCTTTCCCACATTGAAGGTCCAGTATCCAGCTCCAAGAAACACGTAGCTTTAACCTTTACCAAATTGAAGGTCCAGTATCCAGCTCCAAGAAGAACATAGCCTTTACCTTTCCCGCATTGAAGGTCCAGTATCCAGCTCCACGACACACGTTGCCTTTACCTTTCCCACATTGAAAGTACAGTATCCAGCTCGAAGATTCAAGTAGCCTTTAATTTTCCCACATTGATGGTCCAATATCCTGCTCCAAGATGCAAGTAGCCTTTACCTTTCCCAAATTGAAGGTCCAGTATCCAGCTCCAAGAAACACGTAGCTTTAACCTTTACCAAATTGAAGGTCCAGTATCCAGTACCAAGAAAAACGTAGCCTTTACCTTCCCCGCATTGAAGGTCCAGTATCCAGCTCCAAGAAACACTTTGCTTTTACCTTTGCCAAATTGAAGGTCCAATATCCTGCTCCAAGATGCAAGTAGCCTTTCCCTTTCCCAAATTGAAGGTCCAATATCCAGCTCCATGACACAAGTAGCCTTTACCTTTCCCACACTGAAGGTCCAGTATCCAGCTCCAAGACTCAAGTAACCTTTCCCACATTGAAAGTCCAGTATCCAGCTCCAAGACACAAGTCGCCATTACCTGTCGCACATTGAAGGTTCAGTATCCAGCTCCAAGACACAAGTAGCTTTACCTTTACAAAATTGAAGGTCCAGTATTCAGCTCCAAGACACAAGTAACCTTTACCTTTACCACATTGAAGGTCCAGTACCCAGCTCCAAGACACAAGTAGCTTTTACCTTTACCACATTGAAAGTCCAGTATCCAGCTCCAAGACACACGTTGCCTTTACTTTTCCCACATTGAAAGTACTGTATCCAGCTTACCTTTCCCACATTGAGGGTCCAGTATCCAGCTGCAAGACACAAATAACCTTTACCTTTCCCACATTGAAGGTCCAGTATCCTGCCCCAAGTCATAAGTAACCTTTACCTTACCCACATTGAAGGTCCAGTATCTAGCTCCTAGAGTCAAGTAAACTTTACCTTTCCCACATTGAATGTCAGCGACCTAGTGCCAAGACAGACATTGACTTTACCTTTACCAAAATGAAGATCCAGTATGAAGCTCCAAGACACAAGTCGCCATTACCTGTCCCACATTGAAGATCCAGTATCCAGCTCCAAGACACAAGTCGCCGTTACCTGTGCCACATTGAAGATCCAGTATCCAGCTCCAAGATTAAAGTAGCCTTTAATTATCCCACATTGAAGGTCCAGTATACAGCTCCAAGACATAAGTAGCATTTACCTTTACCACATTGCAGGTCCAATATCCTGCTCCAAGATGCAAGTAGCCTTTACCTTTCCCAAATTGAAGGTCCAATATCCTGCTCCAAGACTCAAGTCGCCGTTACCTTTACCAAATTGAAGGTCCAGTATCCAGCTCCAAGACACAAGTAACCTTTACCTTTACAACACTGAAGGTCCAGTATACAGCTCCAAGACACACGTTGCCATTACCTTTCCCACATTGAAGGTCCAGGATCCAGCTCCAAGACACAAGTAGCCTTTACCTTTCCCACATTGAGGGTCCAGTATTCAGCACCAAGAGTCAAGTAGAGTTTACCGTTCCCACATTGAAGGTTCAGTATCCAGCTCCAAGACACAAGTAACCTTAACCTCATTGAAGGTCCAGTTTACAGCTCCAAGACCTGTCCCACATTGAAGGTTCAGTATCCAGATCCAAGACACAAGTATCCTTAACCTTTACCACATTGAAGGTCCAGTATCCAGCTCCAAGACACACGTTGCCTTTACCTTTCCCACATTGAAAGTACAGTATCCAGCTCCAAGACAAAAGTAGCCTTTACCTTTCCCACATTGAGGGTCCAGTATCCAGCTCCAAGAGCAAAGTAGCCTTTACTTTTCTCACATTGAAGTTCCAGTATCCAGCTCCAAGACACAAGTAGCCTTTACCTTTCCCACATTGAGGGTCCAGTATCCAGCTCCAAGACTTAAGTAGACTTTACCTTTCTCACATTGAAGTTCCAGTATCCAGCTCCAAGACACAAGTAGCCTTTACCTTTCCCACATTGAAGGTCCAGTACCCAGCTCCAAGACACAAGTCGCCGTTACCTATCCCACATTGAAGGTTCAGTATGCAGCTCCAAGACACAAGTAGCCTTTTCCTTTACAAAATTGAAGGTCCAGTATCCAGCTCCAAGACACAAGTAACCTTAACCACATTGAAGGTCCAGTATCCAGCTCCAAGACACACTTTGCCTTTACCTTTGCCACATTGAAGGTCCAATATCCTGCTCCAAGATGCAAGTAGCCTTTCCCTTTCCCAAAGTGAAGGTCCAATATCCAGCTCCAAGACACAAGTAGCCTTTACCTTTCCCACACTGAAGGTCCAGTATCCAGCTCCAAGGCTCAAGTAAACTTTCCAACATTGAAAGTCCAGTATCCAGCTCCAAGACACAAGTTGCCGTTACCTGTCCCACATTGAAGGTTCAGTATCCAGCTCCAAGACACAAGTAGCTTTACCTTTACAAAATCGATGGTCCAGTATCCAGCTCCAAGACACAAGTAACCTTTACCTTTACCACATTGAAGGTCCAGTATTCAGCTCCAAGACACAGGTAGCCTTTCCCTTTACCACATTGAAAGTCCAGTATCCAGCTCCAAGACACACGTTGCCTTTACCTTTCCCACATTGAAGGTCCAGTACCCAGCTCCAAGACACAAGTCGCCGTTACCTATCCCACATTGAAGGTTCAGTATGCAGCTCCAAGACACAAGTAGCCTTTTCCTTTACAAAATTGAAGGTCCAGTATCCAGCTCCAAGACACAAGTAACCTTAACCACATTGAAGGTCCAGTATCCAGCTCCAAGACACACGTTGCCTTTACCTTTGCCACATTGAAGGTCCAATATCCTGCTCCAAGATGCAAGTAGCCTTTACCTTTCCCAAATTGAAGGTCCAATATCCAGCTCCAAGACACAAGTAGCCTTTACCTTTCCCACACTGAAGGTCCAGTATCCAGCTCCAAGACACAAGTAGCCTTTACCTTTCCCACACTGAAGGTCCAGTATCCAGCTCCAAGGCTCAAGTAAACTTTCCAACATTGAAAGTCCAGTATCCAGCTCCAAGACACAAGTTGCCGTTACCTGTCCCACATTGAAGGTTCAGTATCCAGCTCCAAGACACAAGTAGCTTTACCTTTACAAAATCGATGGTCCAGTATCCAGCTCCAAGACACAAGTAACCTTTACCTTTACCACATTGAAGGTCCAGTATCCAGCTCCAAGACACAGGTAGCCTTTCCCTTTACCACATTGAAAGTCCAGTATCCAGCTCCAAGACACACGTTGCCTTTACTTTTCCCACATTGAAAGTACAGTATCCAGCTTACCTTTCCCACATTGAGGGTCCAGTATCCAGCTGTAAGACACAAATAACCTTTACCATTCCCACATTGAAGGTCCAGTGTCCTGCCCCAAGTCATAAGTAACCTTTACCTTACCCACATTGAAGGTCCAGTATCTAGCTCCAAGAGTCAAGTAAACTTTACCTTTCCCACACTGAATGTCAGCGACCTAGTGCCAAGACACACATTGACTTTTCCTTCAACAAATTGAAGATCCAGTATCCAGCTCCAAGACACAAGTCGCCGTTACCTGTCCCACATTGAAGGTTCAGTATCCAGCTCCAAGACACAAGTAGCCTTTACCATTACAAAATTGAAGGTCCAGTATCCAGCTCCAAGACACACGTTGCCTTTACCTTTACCACATTGAAAGTCCAGTAGCCAGCTCCAAGACACACGTTGCCTTTACTTTTCCCACATTGAAAGTACTGTATTCAGCTTACCTTTCCCACATTGAGGGTCCAGTATCCAGCTGCAAGACACAAATAACCTTTACCTTTCCCACATTGAAGGTCCAGTGTCCTGCCCCAAGTCATAAGTAACCTTTACCTTACCCACATTGAAGGTCCAGTATCTAGCTCCTCGAGTCAAGTAAACTTTACCTTTCCCACATTGAATGTCAGCGACCTAGTGCCAAGACAGACATTGACTTTACCTTTACCAAAATGAAGATCCAGTATGAAGCTCCAAGACACAAGTCGCCGTTACCTGTCCCACATTGAAGATCCAGTATCCAGCTCCAAGACACAAGTCGCCGTTACCTGTGCCACTGAAGATCCAGTATCCAGCTCCAAGACACAAGTAGCCTTTACCTTTCCCACATTGAGGGTCCAGTATCCAGCTCCAAGACCAAAGTAGACTTTACCTTTCTCACATTGAAGTTCCAGTATCCAGCTCCAAGACACAAGTAGCCTTTACCTTTCCCACATTGAGGGTCCAGTATCCAGCTCCAAGACCTAAGTAGACTTTACCTTTCTCACGTTGAAGTTCCAGTATCCAGCTCCAAGACACAAGTAGCCTTTACCTTTCCCACATTGAAGGTCCAGTACCCAGCTCCAAGACACAAGTCGCCATTACCTATCCCACATTGAAGGTTCAGTATGCAGCTCCAAGACACAAGTAGCCTTTTCCTTTACAAAATTGAAGGTCCAGTATCCAGCTCCAAGACACAAGTAACCTTAACCACATTGAAGGTCCAGTATCCAGCTCCAAGACACACGTTGCCTTTACCTTTGCCACATTGAAGGTCCAATATCCTGCTCCAAGATGCAAGTAGCCTTTACCTTTCCCAAATTGAAGGTCCAATATCCAGCTCCAAGACACAAGTAGCCTTTACCTTTCCCACACTGAAGGTCCAGTATCCAGCTCCAAGGCTCAAGTAAACTTTCCAACATTGAAAGTCCAGTATCCAGCTCCAAGACACAAGTTGCCGTTACCTGTCCCACATTGAAGGTTCAGTATCCAGCTCCAAGATACAAGTAGCTTTACCTTTACAAAATCGATGGTCCAGTATCCAGCTCCAAGACACAAGTAACCTTTACCTTTACCACATTGAAGGTCCAGTATCCAGCTCCAAGACACAGGTAGCCTTTCCCTTTACCACATTGAAAGTCCAGTATCCAGCTCCAAGACACACGTTGCCTTTACTTTTCCCACATTGAAAGTACAGTATCCAGCTTACCTTTCCCACATTGAGGGTCCAGTATCCAGCTGTAAGACACAAATAACCTTTACCATTCCCACATTGAAGGTCCAGTGTCCTGCCCCAAGTCATAAGTAACCTTTACCTTACCCACATTGAAGGTCCAGTATCTAGCTCCAAGAGTCAAGTAAACTTTACCTTTCCCACACTGAATGTCAGCGACCTAGTGCCGAGAAACACATTGACTTTTCCTTTAACAAATTGAAGATCCAGTATCCAGCTCCAAGACACAAGTCGCCGTTACCTGTCCCACATTGAAGGTTCAGTATCCAGCTCCAAGACACAAGTAGCCTTTACCATTACAAAATTGAAGGTCCAGTATCCAGCTCCAAGACACAAGTAACCTTAACCACATTGAAGGTCCAGTATCCAGCTCCAAGACACACGTTGCCTTTACTTTTCCCACATTGAAAGTACAGTATCCAGCTTACCTTTCCCACATTGAGGGTCCAGTATCCAGCTGCAAGACACAAATAACCTTTTCCTTTCCCACATTGAAGGTCCAGTGTCCTGCCCCAAGTCATAAGTAACCTTTACCTTACCCACATTGAAGGTCCAGTTTCTAGCTCCACGAGTCAAGTAAACTTTACCTTTCCCACATTGAATGTCAGCGACCTAGTGCCAAGACACACATTGACTTTACCTTTACCAAATTGAAGATCCAGTATCCAGCACCAAGATTCAAGTAGCCTTTACCTTTCCCAAATTGAAGGTCCAGTATCCAGCTCCAAGAAACACGTAGCCTTAACCTTTACCAAATTGAAGGTCCAGTATCCAGCTCCAAGAAAAACGTGGCCTTTACATTTCCCGCATTGAAGGTCCAGCATCCAGCTCCAAGAAACACGTAGCCTTAACCTTTCACATATTGAAGGTCCAGTATCCAGCTCCAAGACAAATGTTGCCTTTACCTTTACCACATTGAATGTCAGCGACCTAGTGCCAATACACACATTCCCTTTACCGTTACCAAATTGAAGATCCAGTATCCAGCTGCAAGATGCAAGTAGCCTTAACCTTTCCCAAATTGAAGGTCCGGTATCCAGCTCCAAGAACCACGTAGCCTTAACCTTTACCAAATTGAAGATCCAGTATCCAGCTCCAAGACACAAGTAGCCTTTACTTTTCCCACACTGAAGGTCCAGTATCCAGCCCCAAGACACAAGTAACCTTTCCCACATTGAAGGTCCAGTATCCAGCTCCAAGAAACACGTAGCTTTAACCTTTACCAAATTGAAGGTCCAGTATCCAGCTCCAAGAAAAACGTAGCCTTTTCCTTTCCCGCATTGAAGGTCCAGTATCCAGCTCCAAGACACACGTTGCCTTTACCTTTACCACATTGAAAGTCCAGTATCCAGCTCCAAGACACACGTTGCCTTTACTTTTCCCACATTGAAAGTACAGTATCCAGCTTACCTTTCCCACACTGAATGTCAGCGACCTAGTGCCAAGACACACATTGACTTTTCCTTTAACAAATTGAAGATCCAGTATCCAGCTCCAAGACATAAGTAGCATTTACCTTTACCACATTGCAGGTCCAATATCCTGCTCCAAGATGCAAGTAGCCTTTACCTTTCCCAAATTGAAGGTCCAATATCCTGCTCCAAGACTCAAGTCGCCGTTACCTTTACCAAATTGAAGGTCCAGTATCCAGCTCCAAGACACAAGTAACCTTTACCTTTACAACACTGAAGGTCCAGTATACAGCTCCAAGACACACGTTGCCATTACCTTTCCCACATTGAAGGTCCAGGATCCAGCTCCAAGACACAAGTAGCCTTTACCTTTCCCACATTGAGGGTCCAGTATTCAGCACCAAGAGTCAAGTAGAGTTTACCGTTCCCACATTGAAGGTTCAGTATCCAGCTCCAAGACACAAGTAACCTTAACCTCATTGAAGGTCCAGTTTACAGCTCCAAGACCTGTCCCACATTGAAGGTTCAGTATCCAGATCCAAGACACAAGTATCCTTAACCTTTACCACATTGAAGGTCCAGTATCCAGCTCCAAGACACACGTTGCCTTTACCTTTCCCACATTGAAAGTACAGTATCCAGCTCCAAGACAAAAGTAGCCTTTACCTTTCCCACATTGAGGGTCCAGTATCCAGCTCCAAGAGCAAAGTAGCCTTTACTTTTCTCACATTGAAGTTCCAGTATCCAGCTCCAAGACACAAGTAGCCTTTACCTTTCCCACATTGAGGGTCCAGTATCCAGCTCCAAGACTTAAGTAGACTTTACCTTTCTCACATTGAAGTTCCAGTATCCAGCTCCAAGACACAAGTAGCCTTTACCTTTCCCACATTGAAGGTCCAGTACCCAGCTCCAAGACACAAGTCGCCGTTACCTATCCCACATTGAAGGTTCAGTATGCAGCTCCAAGACACAAGTAGCCTTTTCCTTTACAAAATTGAAGGTCCAGTATCCAGCTCCAAGACACAAGTAACCTTAACCACATTGAAGGTCCAGTATCCAGCTCCAAGACACACTTTGCCTTTACCTTTGCCACATTGAAGGTCCAATATCCTGCTCCAAGATGCAAGTAGCCTTTCCCTTTCCCAAAGTGAAGGTCCAATATCCAGCTCCAAGACACAAGTAGCCTTTACCTTTCCCACACTGAAGGTCCAGTATCCAGCTCCAAGGCTCAAGTAAACTTTCCAACATTGAAAGTCCAGTATCCAGCTCCAAGACACAAGTTGCCGTTACCTGTCCCACATTGAAGGTTCAGTATCCAGCTCCAAGACACAAGTAGCTTTACCTTTACAAAATCGATGGTCCAGTATCCAGCTCCAAGACACAAGTAACCTTTACCTTTACCACATTGAAGGTCCAGTATTCAGCTCCAAGACACAGGTAGCCTTTCCCTTTACCACATTGAAAGTCCAGTATCCAGCTCCAAGACACACGTTGCCTTTACCTTTCCCACATTGAAGGTCCAGTACCCAGCTCCAAGACACAAGTCGCCGTTACCTATCCCACATTGAAGGTTCAGTATGCAGCTCCAAGACACAAGTAGCCTTTTCCTTTACAAAATTGAAGGTCCAGTATCCAGCTCCAAGACACAAGTAACCTTAACCACATTGAAGGTCCAGTATCCAGCTCCAAGACACACGTTGCCTTTACCTTTGCCACATTGAAGGTCCAATATCCTGCTCCAAGATGCAAGTAGCCTTTACCTTTCCCAAATTGAAGGTCCAATATCCAGCTCCAAGACACAAGTAGCCTTTACCTTTCCCACACTGAAGGTCCAGTATCCAGCTCCAAGACACAAGTAGCCTTTACCTTTCCCACACTGAAGGTCCAGTATCCAGCTCCAAGGCTCAAGTAAACTTTCCAACATTGAAAGTCCAGTATCCAGCTCCAAGACACAAGTTGCCGTTACCTGTCCCACATTGAAGGTTCAGTATCCAGCTCCAAGACACAAGTAGCTTTACCTTTACAAAATCGATGGTCCAGTATCCAGCTCCAAGACACAAGTAACCTTTACCTTTACCACATTGAAGGTCCAGTATCCAGCTCCAAGACACAGGTAGCCTTTCCCTTTACCACATTGAAAGTCCAGTATCCAGCTCCAAGACACACGTTGCCTTTACTTTTCCCACATTGAAAGTACAGTATCCAGCTTACCTTTCCCACATTGAGGGTCCAGTATCCAGCTGTAAGACACAAATAACCTTTACCATTCCCACATTGAAGGTCCAGTGTCCTGCCCCAAGTCATAAGTAACCTTTACCTTACCCACATTGAAGGTCCAGTATCTAGCTCCAAGAGTCAAGTAAACTTTACCTTTCCCACACTGAATGTCAGCGACCTAGTGCCAAGACACACATTGACTTTTCCTTCAACAAATTGAAGATCCAGTATCCAGCTCCAAGACACAAGTCGCCGTTACCTGTCCCACATTGAAGGTTCAGTATCCAGCTCCAAGACACAAGTAGCCTTTACCATTACAAAATTGAAGGTCCAGTATCCAGCTCCAAGACACACGTTGCCTTTACCTTTACCACATTGAAAGTCCAGTAGCCAGCTCCAAGACACACGTTGCCTTTACTTTTCCCACATTGAAAGTACTGTATTCAGCTTACCTTTCCCACATTGAGGGTCCAGTATCCAGCTGCAAGACACAAATAACCTTTACCTTTCCCACATTGAAGGTCCAGTGTCCTGCCCCAAGTCATAAGTAACCTTTACCTTACCCACATTGAAGGTCCAGTATCTAGCTCCTCGAGTCAAGTAAACTTTACCTTTCCCACATTGAATGTCAGCGACCTAGTGCCAAGACAGACATTGACTTTACCTTTACCAAAATGAAGATCCAGTATGAAGCTCCAAGACACAAGTCGCCGTTACCTGTCCCACATTGAAGATCCAGTATCCAGCTCCAAGACACAAGTCGCCGTTACCTGTGCCACTGAAGATCCAGTATCCAGCTCCAAGACACAAGTAGCCTTTACCTTTCCCACATTGAGGGTCCAGTATCCAGCTCCAAGACCAAAGTAGACTTTACCTTTCTCACATTGAAGTTCCAGTATCCAGCTCCAAGACACAAGTAGCCTTTACCTTTCCCACATTGAGGGTCCAGTATCCAGCTCCAAGACCTAAGTAGACTTTACCTTTCTCACGTTGAAGTTCCAGTATCCAGCTCCAAGACACAAGTAGCCTTTACCTTTCCCACATTGAAGGTCCAGTACCCAGCTCCAAGACACAAGTCGCCATTACCTATCCCACATTGAAGGTTCAGTATGCAGCTCCAAGACACAAGTAGCCTTTTCCTTTACAAAATTGAAGGTCCAGTATCCAGCTCCAAGACACAAGTAACCTTAACCACATTGAAGGTCCAGTATCCAGCTCCAAGACACACGTTGCCTTTACCTTTGCCACATTGAAGGTCCAATATCCTGCTCCAAGATGCAAGTAGCCTTTACCTTTCCCAAATTGAAGGTCCAATATCCAGCTCCAAGACACAAGTAGCCTTTACCTTTCCCACACTGAAGGTCCAGTATCCAGCTCCAAGGCTCAAGTAAACTTTCCAACATTGAAAGTCCAGTATCCAGCTCCAAGACACAAGTTGCCGTTACCTGTCCCACATTGAAGGTTCAGTATCCAGCTCCAAGATACAAGTAGCTTTACCTTTACAAAATCGATGGTCCAGTATCCAGCTCCAAGACACAAGTAACCTTTACCTTTACCACATTGAAGGTCCAGTATCCAGCTCCAAGACACAGGTAGCCTTTCCCTTTACCACATTGAAAGTCCAGTATCCAGCTCCAAGACACACGTTGCCTTTACTTTTCCCACATTGAAAGTACAGTATCCAGCTTACCTTTCCCACATTGAGGGTCCAGTATCCAGCTGTAAGACACAAATAACCTTTACCATTCCCACATTGAAGGTCCAGTGTCCTGCCCCAAGTCATAAGTAACCTTTACCTTACCCACATTGAAGGTCCAGTATCTAGCTCCAAGAGTCAAGTAAACTTTACCTTTCCCACACTGAATGTCAGCGACCTAGTGCCGAGAAACACATTGACTTTTCCTTTAACAAATTGAAGATCCAGTATCCAGCTCCAAGACACAAGTCGCCGTTACCTGTCCCACATTGAAGGTTCAGTATCCAGCTCCAAGACACAAGTAGCCTTTACCATTACAAAATTGAAGGTCCAGTATCCAGCTCCAAGACACAAGTAACCTTAACCACATTGAAGGTCCAGTATCCAGCTCCAAGACACACGTTGCCTTTACTTTTCCCACATTGAAAGTACAGTATCCAGCTTACCTTTCCCACATTGAGGGTCCAGTATCCAGCTGCAAGACACAAATAACCTTTTCCTTTCCCACATTGAAGGTCCAGTGTCCTGCCCCAAGTCATAAGTAACCTTTACCTTACCCACATTGAAGGTCCAGTTTCTAGCTCCACGAGTCAAGTAAACTTTACCTTTCCCACATTGAATGTCAGCGACCTAGTGCCAAGACACACATTGACTTTACCTTTACCAAATTGAAGATCCAGTATCCAGCACCAAGATTCAAGTAGCCTTTACCTTTCCCAAATTGAAGGTCCAGTATCCAGCTCCAAGAAACACGTAGCCTTAACCTTTACCAAATTGAAGGTCCAGTATCCAGCTCCAAGAAAAACGTGGCCTTTACATTTCCCGCATTGAAGGTCCAGCATCCAGCTCCAAGAAACACGTAGCCTTAACCTTTCACATATTGAAGGTCCAGTATCCAGCTCCAAGACAAATGTTGCCTTTACCTTTACCACATTGAATGTCAGCGACCTAGTGCCAATACACACATTCCCTTTACCGTTACCAAATTGAAGATCCAGTATCCAGCTGCAAGATGCAAGTAGCCTTAACCTTTCCCAAATTGAAGGTCCGGTATCCAGCTCCAAGAACCACGTAGCCTTAACCTTTACCAAATTGAAGATCCAGTATCCAGCTCCAAGACACAAGTAGCCTTTACTTTTCCCACACTGAAGGTCCAGTATCCAGCCCCAAGACACAAGTAACCTTTCCCACATTGAAGGTCCAGTATCCAGCTCCAAGAAACACGTAGCTTTAACCTTTACCAAATTGAAGGTCCAGTATCCAGCTCCAAGAAAAACGTAGCCTTTTCCTTTCCCGCATTGAAGGTCCAGTATCCAGCTCCAAGACACACGTTGCCTTTACCTTTACCACATTGAAAGTCCAGTATCCAGCTCCAAGACACACGTTGCCTTTACTTTTCCCACATTGAAAGTACAGTATCCAGCTTACCTTTCCCACACTGAATGTCAGCGACCTAGTGCCAAGACACACATTGACTTTTCCTTTAACAAATTGAAGATCCAGTATCCAGCTCCAAGACACAAGTCGCCGTTACCTGTCCCACATTGAAGGTTCAGTATCCAGCTCCAAGACACAAGTAGCCTTTACCATTACAAAATTGAAGGTCCAGTATCCAGCTCCAAGACACAAGTAACCTTAACCACATTGAAGGTCCAGTATCCAGCTCCAAGACACACATTGCCTTTACCTTTCCCACATTGAAGGTTCAATATCCAGCTCCAATACACAAGTAGCCTTTCCCTTTACCAAATTGAAGGTCCAGTATCCAGCTCCAAGACACAAGTAACCTTGACCTTTATCACATAGAAGGTCCAGTATCCAGCTCCAAGACACAAGTCGCCTTTACCTTTCCCACTTTGAAGGTCCAGTATCCATCCGCAAGTCATAAGTAACGTTTACATTTCCCACATTGAAGGTCCAGTGTCCTGCCCAAGTCATCAGTAACCTTTACCTTACCAACATTGAAGGTCCAGCATCTAGCTCCAAGAGTCAAGTAAACTTTACCATTCCCACATTGAATGTCAGCGACCGAGTGCCAAGACACACATTGCCTTTACCTTTACCAAATTGAAGATCCAGTATCGAGCTCCAGGATGCAAGTAGCGTTTACCTTTCCCAAATTGAAGGTCCAGTATCCAGCTCCAAGAAACACGTAGCCTTAACCTTTACCAAATTGAAGGTCCAGTATCCAGCCCCAAGACAGAAGTAACCTTTACCAAATTGAAGGTCCAGTATCCAGCCCCAAGACAGAAGTAACCTTTACCACATTAAAGGTCCAGTATCCAGCTCCAAGACACAAGTCGCGGTTACCTGTCCCACATTGAAGGTTCAGTATCCAGCTCCAAGACACAAGTAGCCTTTACCTTTACCAAATTGAAGGTCCAGTATCCAGCTCCAAGACACAAGTAGCCTTTACCTTTACCACATTGAAGTTCCAGTATCCAGCTCCAAGACACACGTTGCCTTTACCTTTCCCACATTGAAAGTACAGTATCCAGCTCGAAGATTCAAGTAGCCTTTAACTTTCCCACGTTGAAGGTCCAGTATACAGCTCCAAGACATAAGTAGCCTTAACCTTCAGCAAATTGAAGGTCCAGTATCCAGCTCCAAGACACAAGTCGCCGTTACTTTTACCAAACTGAAGGTCCAGTATACAGCTCCAAGACACACGTGGCAACTACCTTTCCCACATTGAAGGTCCAGGATCCAGCTCCAAGACACAAGTAGGCTTTAACTAATTGAACATCCAGTATCCAGCTGCAAGACACAAATAACCTTTACCTTTACCACATTGAAGGTCCGATATCCAGCTCCAAGACACAAGTAGCCTTTACCTTTCCCACGTTGAAGGTCCAGTATTCAGCTCCAAGAGTCAAGTAGAGTTTACCGTTCCCAAATTGAAGGTTCAGTATCCAGCTCCAAGACACAAGTAACCTTAACCACATTGAAGGTCCAGTATACAGCTACAAGACCTGTCGCACATTGAAGGTTCAGTATCCAGCTCCAAGACACAAGTATCCTTTACCTTTACCACAATGAAGGTCCAGTATCCAGCTCCAAGACACACGTTGCCTTTACCTTACCCACATTGAAGGTCCAGTATCCAGCTCCAAGACACAAGTAGCCTTTACCTTTACCACATTGAAAGTCCAGTATCCAGCTCCAAGACACACGTTGCCTTTACTTTTCCCACATTGAAAGTACAGTATCCAGCTTACCTTTCCCACATTGAGGGTCCAGTATCCAGCTGCAAGACACAAATAACCTTTTCCTTTCCCACATTGAAGGTCCAGTGTCCTGCCCCAAGTCATAAGTAACCTTTACCTTACCCACATTGAAGGTCCAGTTTCTAGCTCCAAGAGTCAAGTAAACTTTACCTTTCCCACATTGAATGTCAGCGACCTCGTGCCAAGACACACATTGACTTTACCTTTACCAAATTGAAGATCCAGTATCCAGCACCAAGATTCAAGTAGCCTTTACCTTTCCCAAATTGAAGGTCCAGTATCCAACTCCAAGAAACACGTAGCCTTAACCTTTACCAAATTGAAGGTCCAGTATCCAGCTCCAAGAAAAACGTGGCCTTTACATTTCCCGCATTGAAGGTCCAACATCCAGCTCCAAGAAACACGTAGCCTTAACCTTTCACATATTGAAGGTCCAGTATCCAGCTCCAAGACAAATGTTGCCTTTACCTTTACCACATTGAATGTCAGTGACCTAGTGCCAATACACACATTCCCTTTACCGTTACCAAATTGAAGATCGAGTATCCAGCTGCAAGATGCAAGCAGCCTTAACCTTTCCCAAATTGAAGATCCAGTATCCAGCTCCAAGAAACACGTAGCTTTAACCTTTACCAAATTGAAGGTCCAGTATCCAGCTCCAAGAAAAACGTAGCCTTTACCTTTCCCGCATTGAAGGTCCAGTATCCAGCTCCAAGACACACGTTGCCTTTACCTTTCCCACATTGAAAGTACAGTATCCAGCTCGAAGAATCAAGTAGCCTTTAATTTTCCCACATTGATGGTCCAATATCCTGCTCCAAGATGCAAGTAGCCTTGACCTTTCCCAAATTGAAGGTCCAGTATCCAGCTCCAAGAAACACGTAGCTTTAACCTTTACCAAATTGAAGGTCCAGTATCCAGCACCAAAAAAAACGTAGCATTTACCTTTCCCGCATTGAAGGTCCAGTATCCAGCTCCAAGACACACTTTGCTTTTACATTTGCCAAATTGAAGGTCCAATATCCTGCTCCAAGATGCAAGTAGCCTTTACCTTTCCCACATTGAGGGTCCAGTATCCAGCTCCAAGAGCTAAGTAGCCTTTACTTTTCTCACATTGAAGTTCCAGTATCCAGCTCCAAGACACAAGTAGCCTTTACCTTTCCCACATTGAGGGTCCAGTATCCAGCTCCAAGACCAAAGTAGACTTTACCTTTCTCACATTGAAGTTCCAGTATCCAGCTCCAAGACACAAGTAGCCTTTACCTTTCCCACATTGAGGGTCCAGTATCCAGCTCCAAGACCTAAGTAGACTTTACCTTTCTCACATTGAAGTTCCAGTATCCAGCTCCAAGACACAAGTAGCCTTTACCTTTCCCACATTGAAGGTCCAGTACCCAGCTCCAAGACACAAGTAGCCTTTTCCTTTACAAAATTGAAGGTCCAGTATCCAGCTCCAAGACACAAGTAACCTTAACCACATTGAAGGTCCAGTATCCAGCTCCAAGACACACGTTGCCTTTACCTTTGCCACATTGAAGGTCCAATATCCTGCTCCAAGATGCAAGTAGCCTTTACCTTTCCCAAATTGAAGGTCCAATATCCAGCTCCAAGACACAAGTAGCCTTTACCTTTCCCACACTGAAGGTCCAGTATCCAGCTCCAAGGCTCAAGTAAACTTTCCAACATTGAAAGTCCAGTATCCAGCTCCAAGACACAAGTTGCCGTTACCTGTCCCACATTGAAGGTTCAGTATCCAGCTCCAAGACACAAGTAGCTTTACCTTTACAAAATCGATGGTCCAGTATCCAGCTCCAAGACACAAGTAACCTTTACCTTTACCACATTGAAGGTCCAGTATCCAGCTCCAAGACACAGGTAGCCTTTCCCTTTACCACATTGAAAGTCCAGTATCCAGCTCCAAGACACACGTTGCCTTTACTTTTCCCACATTGAAAGTACAGTATCCAGCTTACCTTTCCCACATTGAGGGTCCAGTATCCAGCTGCAAGACACAAATAACCTTTTCCTTTCCCACATTGAAGGTCCAGTGTCCTGCCCCAAGTCATAAGTAACCTTTACCTTACCCACATTGAAGGTCCAGTATCTAGCTCCAAGAGTCAAGTAAACTTTACCTTTCCCACACTGAATGTCAGCGACCTAGTGCCAAGAAACACATTGACTTTTCCTTTAACAAATTGAAGATCCAGTATCCAGCTCCAAGACACAAGTCGCCGTTACCTGTCCCACATTGAAGGTTCAGTATCCAGCTCCAAGACACAAGTAGCCTTTACCATTACAAAATTGAAGGTCCAGTATCCAGCTCCAAGACACAAGTAACCTTAACCACATTGAAGGTCCAGTATCCAGCTCCAAGACACAAGTAGCCTTTACCATTACAAAATTGAAGGTCCAGTATCCAGCTCCAAGACACAAGTAACCTTAACCACATTGAAGGTCCAGTATCCAGCTCCAAGACACACATTGCCTTTACCTTTCCCACATTGAAGGTTCAATATCCAGCTCCAATACACAAGTAGCCTTTCCCTTTACCAAATTGAAGGTCCAGTATCCAGCTCCAAGACACAAGTAACCTTGACCTTTATCACACAGAAGGTCCAGTATCCAGCTCCAAGACACAAGTCGCCTTTACCTTTCCCACTTTGAAGGTCCAGTATCCATCCGCAAGTCATAAGTAACGTTTACATTTCCCACATTGAAGGTCCAGTGTCCTGCCCAAGTCATCAGTAACCTTTACCTTACCAACATTGAAGGTCCAGCATCTAGCTCCAAGAGTCAAGTAAACTTTACCATTCCCACATTGAATGTCAGCGACCGAGTGCCAAGACACACATTGCCTTTACCTTTACCAAATTGAAGATCCAGTATCGAGCTCCAGGATGCAAGTAGCGTTTTCCTTTCCCAAATTGAAGGTCCAGTATCCAGCTCCAAGAAACACGTAGCCTTAACCTTTACCAAATTGAAGGTCCAGTATCCAGCCCCAAGACAGAAGTAACCTTTACCAAATTGAAGGTCCAGTATCCATCCCCAAGACAGAAGTAACCTTTACCACATTAAAGGTCCAGTATCCAGCTCCAAGACACAAGTCGCGGTTACCTGTCCCACATTGAAGGTTCAGTATCCAGCTCCAAGACACAAGTAGCCTTTACCTTTACCAAATTGAAGGTCCAGTATCCAGCTCCAAGACACAAGTAGCCTTTACCTTTACCACATTGAAGTTCCAGTATCCAGCTCCAAGACACACGTTGCCTTTACCTTTCCCACATTGAAAGTACAGTATCCAGCTCGAAGATTCAAGTAGCCTTTAACTTTCCCACGTTGAAGGTCCAGTATACAGCTCCAAGACATAAGTAGCCTTAACCTTCAGCAAATTGAAGGTCCAGTATCCAGTTCCAAGACACAAGTCGCCGTTACTTTTACCAAACTGAAGGTCCAGTATACAGCTCCAAGACACACGTGGCAACTACCTTTCCCACATTGAAGGTCCAGGATCCAGCTCCAAGACACAAGTAGGCTTTAACTAATTGAACATCCAGTATCCAGCTGCAAGACACAAATAACCTTTATCTTTACCACATTGAAGGTCCGATATCCAGCTCCAAGACACAAGTAGCCTTTACCTTTCCCACGTTGAAGGTCCAGTATTCAGCTCCAAGAGTCAAGTAGAGTTTACCGTTCCCAAATTGAAGGTTCAGTATCCAGCTCCAAGAAACAAGTAACCTTAACCACATTGAAGGTCCAGTATACAGCTCCAAGACCTGTCGCACATTGAAGGTTCAGTATCCAGCTCCAAGACACAAGTATCCTTTACCTTTACCACAATGAAGGTCCAGTATCCAGCTCCAAGACACACGTTGCCTTTACCTTTCCCACATTGAAGGTCCAGTATCCATCCGCAAGTCATAAGTAACCTGTACATTTCCCACATTGAAGGTCCAGTGTCCTGCCCCAAGTCATAAGTAACCTTTACCTTACCCACATTGAAGGTCCAGTATCCAGCTCCAAGACACAAGTAGCCTTTACCTTTACCACATTGAAAGTCCAGTATCCAGCTCCAAGACACACGTTGCCTTTACCTTTCCCACATTGAAAGTACAGTATCCAGCTTACCTTTCCCACATTGAGGGTCCAATATCCAGCTGCAAGACACAAATAACCTTTTCCTTTCCCACATTGAAGGTCCAGTGTCCTGCCCCAAGTCATAAGTAACCTTAACCTTACCCACATTGAAGGTCCAGTTTCTAGCTCCAAGAGTCAAGTAAACTTTACCTTTCCCACATTGAATGTCAGCGACCTAGTGCCAAGACACACATTGACTTTACCTTTACCAAATTGAAGATCCAGTATCCAGCACCAAGATTCAAGTAGCCTTTACCTTTCCCAAATTGAAGGTCCAGTATCCAACTCCAAGAAACACGTAGCCTTAACCTTTACCAAATTGAAGGTCCAGTATCCAGCTCCAAGAAAAACGTGGCCTTTCCATTTCCCGCATTGAAGGTCCAACATCCAGCTCCAAGAAACACGTAGCCTTAACCTTTCACATATTGAAGGTCCAGTATCCAGCTCCAAGACAAATGTTGCCTTTACCTTTACCACATTGAATGTCAGTGACCTAGTGCCAATACACACATTCCCTTTACCGTTACCAAATTGAAGATCTAGTATCCAGCTGCAAGATGCAAGTAGCCTGAACCTTTCCCAAATTGAAGATCCAGTATCCAGCTCCAAGACACAAGTAGCCTTTACCTTTCCCACACTGAAGGTCCAGTATCCAGCCCCAAGACACAAGTAACCTTTCCCACATTGAAGGTCCAGTATCCAGCTCCAAGAAACACGTAGCTTTAACCTTTACCAAATTGAAGGTCCACTATCCAGCTCCAAGAAAAACGTAGCCTTTACCTTTCCCGCATTGAAGGTCCAGTATCCAGCTCCAAGACACACGTTGCCTTTACCTTTCCCACATTGAAAGTACAGTATCCAGCTCGAAGATTCAAGTAGCCTTTAATTTTCCCACATTGATGGTCCAATATCCTGCTCCAAGATGCAAGTAGCCTTTACCTTTCCCAAATTGAAGGTCCAATATCCAGCTCCATGACACAAGTAGCCTTTACCTTTACCACATTGAAAGTCCAGTATCCAGCTCCAAGACACACGTTGCCTTTACTTTTCCCACATTGAAAGTACAGTATCCAGCTTACCTTTCCCACATTGAGGGTCCAGTATCCAGCTGCAAGACACAAATAACCTTTTCCTTTCCCACATTGAAGGTCCAGTGTCCTGCCCCAAGTCATAAGTAACCTTTACCTTACCCACATTGAAGGTCCAGTTTCTAGCTCCAAGAGTCAAGTAAACTTTACCTTTCCCACATTGAATGTCAGCGACCTAGTGCCAAGACACACATTGACTTTACCTTTACCAAATTGAAGATCCAGTATCCAGCACCAAGATTCAAGTAGCCTTTACCTTTCCCAAACTGAAGGTCCAGTATCCAAGTCCAAGAAACACGTAGCCTTAACCTTTACCAAATTGAAGGTCCAGTATCCAGCTCCAAGAAAAACGTGGCCTTTACATTTCCCGCATTGAAGGTCCAACATCCAGCTCCAAGAAACACGTAGCCTTAACCTTTCACATATTGAAGGTCCAGTATCCAGCTCCAAGACAAATGTTGCCTTTACCTTTACCACATTGAATGTCAGTGACCTAGTGCCAATACACACATTCCCTTTACCGTTACCAAATTGAAGATCTAGTATCCAGCTGCAAGATGCAAGTAGCCTGAACCTTTCCCAAATTGAAGATCCAGTATCCAGCTCCAAGACACAAGTAGCCTTTACCTTTCCCACACTGAAGGTCCAGTATCCAGCCCCAAGACACAAGTAACCTTTCCCACATTGAAGGTCCAGTATCCAGCTCCAAGAAACACGTAGCTTTAACCTTCACCAAATTGAAGGTCCAGTATCCAGCTCCAAGAAAAACGTAGCCTTTACCTTTCCCACATTGAAAGTACAGTATCCAGCTCGAAGATTCAAGTAGCCTTTACCTTTCCCAAATTGAAGGTCCAGTATCCAGCTCCAAGAAACACGTAGCATTAACCTTTACCAAATTGAAGGTCCAGTATCCAGCACCAAGAAAAACGTAGCCTTTACCTTCCCCGCATTGAAGGTCCAGTATCCAGCTCCAAGAAACACTTTGCTTTTACCTTTGCCAAAATGAAGGTCCAATATCCTGCTCCAAGATGCAAGTAGCCTTTCCCTTTCCCAAATTGAAGGTCCAATATCCAGCTCCATGACACAAGTAGCATTTACCTTTCCCACACTGAAGGTCCAGTATCCAGCTCCAAGACTCAAGTAACCTTTCCCACATTGAAAGTCCAGTATCCAGCTCCAAGACACAAGTCGCCGTTACCTGTCGCACATTGAAGGTTCAGTATCCAGCTCCAAGACACAAGTAGCTTTACCTTTACAAAATTGAAGGTCCAGTATTCAGCTCCAAGACACAAGTAACCTTTACCTTAACCACATTGAAGGTCCAGTACCCAGCTCCAAGACACAAGTCGATTTTACCTTTACCACATTGAAAGTCCAGTATCCAGCTCCAAGACACACGTTGCCTTTACTTTTCCCACATTGAAAGTACTGTATCCAGCTTACCTTTCCCACATTGAGGGTCCAGTATCCAGCTGCAAGACACAAATAACCTTTACCTTTCCCACATTGAAGGTCCAGTATCCTGCCCCAAGTCATAAGTAACCTTTACCTTACCCACATTGAAGGTCCAGTATCTAGCTCCTAGAGTCAAGTAAACTTTACCTTTCCCACATTGAATGTCAGCGACCTCGTGCCAAGACACACATTGACTTTTCCTTTAACAAATTGAAGATCCAGTATCCAGCTCCAAGACACAAGTCGCCGTTACCTGTCCCACATTGAAGATCCAGTATCCAGCTCCAAGACACAAGTCGCCGTTACCTGTGCCACATTGAAGATCCAGTATCCAGCTCCAAGATTAAAGTAGCCTTTAATTATCCCACATTGAAGGTCCAGTATACAGCTCCAAGACATAAGTAGCATTTACCTTTACCACATTGCAGGTCCAATATCCTGCTCCAAGATGCAAGTAGCCTTTACCTTTCCCAAATTGAAGGTCCAATATCCTGCTCCAAGACTCAAGTCGCCGTTACCTTTACCAAATTGAAGGTCCAGTATCCAGCTCCAAGACACAAGTAACCTTTACCTTTACAACACTGAAGGTCCAGTATACAGCTCCAAGACACACGTTGCCATTACCTTTCCCACATTGAAGGTCCAGGATCTAGCTCCAAGACACAAGTAGCCTTTACCTTTCCCACATTGAGGGTCCAGTATTCAGCACCAAGAGTCAAGTAGAGTTTACCGTTCCCACATTGAAGGTTCAGGATCCAGCTCCAAGACACAAGTAACCTTAACCACATTGAAGGTCCAGTTTACAGCTCCAAGACCTGTCCCACATTGAAGGTTCAGTATCCAGATCCAAGACACAAGTATCCTTAACCTTTACCACATTGAAGGTCCAGTATCCAGCTCCAAGACACACGTTGCCTTTACCTTTCCCACATTGAAAGTACAGTATCCAGCTCCAAGACAAAAGTAGCCTTTACCTTTCCCACATTGAGGGTCCAGTATCCAGCTCCAAGAGCTAAGTAGCCTTTACTTTTCTCACATTGAAGTTCCAGTATCCAGCTCCAAGACACAAGTAGCCTTTACCTTTCCCACATTGAGGGTCCAGTATCCAGCTCCAAGACCAAAGTAGACTTTACCTTTCTCACATTGAAGTTCCAGTATCCAGCTCCAAGACACAAGTAGCCTTTACCTTTCCCACATTGAGGGTCCAGTATCCAGCTCCAAGACCTAAGTAGACTTTACCTTTCTCACATTGAAGTTCCAGTATCCAGTTCCAAGACACAAGTAGCCTTTACCTTTCCCACATTGAAGGTCCAGTACCCAGCTCCAAGACACAAGTCGCCGTTACCTATCCCACATTGAAGGTTCAGTTTGCAGCTCCAAGACACAAGTAGCCTTTTCCTTTACAAAATTGAAGGTCCAGTATCCAGCTCCAAGACACAAGTAACCTTAACCACATTGAAGGTCCAGTATCCAGCTCCAAGACACAAGTAGCCTTTACCTTTCCCACATTGAGGGTCCAGTATCCAGCTCCAAGACCTTAGTAGACTTTACCTTTCTCATATTGAAGTTCCAGTATCCAGCTCCAAGACACAAGTAGCCTTTACCTTTCCCACATTGAAGGTCCAGTATCCAGCTCCAAGGCTCAAGTAAACTTTCCAACATTGAAAGTCCAGTATCCAGCTCCAAGACACAAGTTGCCGTTACCTGTCCCACATTGAAGGTTCAGTATCCAGCTCCAAGACACAAGTAGCTTTACCTTTACAAAATAGATGGTCCAGTATCCAGCTCCAAGACACAAGTAACCTTTACCTTTACCACATTGAAGGTCCAGTACCCAGCTCCAAGACACAAGTCGCCGTTACCTATCCCACATTGAAGGTTCAGTATGCAGCTCCAAGACACAAGTAGCCTTTTCCTTTACAAAATTGAAGGTCCAGTATCCAGCTCCAAGACACAAGTAACCTTAACCACATTGAAGGTCCAGTATCCAGCTCCAAAACACACGTTGCCTTTACCTTTGCCACATTGAATGTCCAATATCCTGCTCCAAGATGCAAGTAGCCTTTACCTTTCCCAAATTGAAGGTCCAATATCCAGCTCCAAGACACAAGTAGCCTTTACCTTTCCCACACTGAAGGTCCAGTATCCAGCTCCAAGGCTCAAGTAAACTTTCCAACATTGAAAGTCCAGTATCCAGCTCCAAGACACAAGTAGCTTTACCTTTACAAAATCGATGGTCCAGTATCCAGCTCCAAGACACAAGTAACATTTACCTTTACCACATTGAAGGTCCAGTATCCAGCTCCAAGACACAAGTCGCCTTTACCTTTACCACATTGAAAGTCCAGTATCCAGCTCCAAGACACACGTTGCCTTTACTTTTCCCACATTGAAAGTACAGTATCCAGCTTACCTTTCCCACATTGAGGGTCCAGTATCCAGCTGTAAGACACAAATAACCTTTACCATTCCCACATTGAAGGTCCAGTGTCCTGCCCCAAGTCATAAGTAACCTTTACCTTACCCACATTGAAGGTCCAGTATCTAGCTCCAAGAGTCAAGTAAACTTTACATTTCCCACACTGAATGTCAGCGACCTAGTGCCAAGACACACATTGACTTTTCCTTTAACAAATTGAAGATCCAGTATCCAGCTCCAAGACACAAGTCGCCGTTACCTGTCCCACATTGAAGATCCAGTATCCAGGTCCAAGACACAAGTCGCCGTTACCTGTGCCACATTGAAGATCCAGTATCCAGCTCCAAGATTAAAGTAGCCTTTAATTATCCCACATTGAAGGTCCAGTATACAGCTCCAAGACATAAGTAGCATTTACCTTTACCACATTGCAGGTCCAATATCCTGCTCCAAGATGCAAGTAGCATTTACCTTTCCCACACTGAAGGTCCAGTATCCAGCTCCAAGACTCAAGTAACCTTTCCCACATTGAAAGTCCAGTATCCAGCTCCAAGACACAAGTCGCCGTTACCTGTCGCACATTGAAGGTTCAGTATCCAGCTCCAAGACACAAGTAGCTTTACCTTTACAAAATTGAAGGTCCAGTATTCAGCTCCAAGACACAAGTAACCTTTACCTTAACCACATTGAAGGTCCAGTACCCAGCTCCAAGACACAAGTCGATTTTACCTTTACCACATTGAAAGTCCAGTATCCAGCTCCAAGACACACGTTGCCTTTACTTTTCCCACATTGAAAGTACTGTATCCAGCTTACCTTTCCCACATTGAGGGTCCAGTATCCAGCTGCAAGACACAAATAACCTTTACCTTTCCCACATTGAAGGTCCAGTATCCTGCCCCAAGTCATAAGTAACCTTTACCTTACCCACATTGAAGGTCCAGTATCTAGCTCCTAGAGTCAAGTAAACTTTACCTTTCCCACATTGAATGTCAGCGACCTCGTGCCAAGACACACATTGACTTTTCCTTTAACAAATTGAAGATCCAGTATCCAGCTCCAAGACACAAGTCGCCGTTACCTGTCCCACATTGAAGATCCAGTATCCAGCTCCAAGACACAAGTCGCCGTTACCTGTGCCACATTGAAGATCCAGTATCCAGCTCCAAGATTAAAGTAGCCTTTAATTATCCCACATTGAAGGTCCAGTATACAGCTCCAAGACATAAGTAGCATTTACCTTTACCACATTGCAGGTCCAATATCCTGCTCCAAGATGCAAGTAGCCTTTACCTTTCCCAAATTGAAGGTCCAATATCCTGCTCCAAGACTCAAGTCGCCGTTACCTTTACCAAATTGAAGGTCCAGTATCCAGCTCCAAGACACAAGTAACCTTTACCTTTACAACACTGAAGGTCCAGTATACAGCTCCAAGACACACGTTGCCATTACCTTTCCCACATTGAAGGTCCAGGATCTAGCTCCAAGACACAAGTAGCCTTTACCTTTCCCACATTGAGGGTCCAGTATTCAGCACCAAGAGTCAAGTAGAGTTTACCGTTCCCACATTGAAGGTTCAGGATCCAGCTCCAAGACACAAGTAACCTTAACCACATTGAAGGTCCAGTTTACAGCTCCAAGACCTGTCCCACATTGAAGGTTCAGTATCCAGATCCAAGACACAAGTATCCTTAACCTTTACCACATTGAAGGTCCAGTATCCAGCTCCAAGACACACGTTGCCTTTACCTTTCCCACATTGAAAGTACAGTATCCAGCTCCAAGACAAAAGTAGCCTTTACCTTTCCCACATTGAGGGTCCAGTATCCAGCTCCAAGAGCTAAGTAGCCTTTACTTTTCTCACATTGAAGTTCCAGTATCCAGCTCCAAGACACAAGTAGCCTTTACCTTTCCCACATTGAGGGTCCAGTATCCAGCTCCAAGACCAAAGTAGACTTTACCTTTCTCACATTGAAGTTCCAGTATCCAGCTCCAAGACACAAGTAGCCTTTACCTTTCCCACATTGAGGGTCCAGTATCCAGCTCCAAGACCTAAGTAGACTTTACCTTTCTCACATTGAAGTTCCAGTATCCAGTTCCAAGACACAAGTAGCCTTTACCTTTCCCACATTGAAGGTCCAGTACCCAGCTCCAAGACACAAGTCGCCGTTACCTATCCCACATTGAAGGTTCAGTTTGCAGCTCCAAGACACAAGTAGCCTTTTCCTTTACAAAATTGAAGGTCCAGTATCCAGCTCCAAGACACAAGTAACCTTAACCACATTGAAGGTCCAGTATCCAGCTCCAAGACACAAGTAGCCTTTACCTTTCCCACATTGAGGGTCCAGTATCCAGCTCCAAGACCTTAGTAGACTTTACCTTTCTCATATTGAAGTTCCAGTATCCAGCTCCAAGACACAAGTAGCCTTTACCTTTCCCACATTGAAGGTCCAGTATCCAGCTCCAAGGCTCAAGTAAACTTTCCAACATTGAAAGTCCAGTATCCAGCTCCAAGACACAAGTTGCCGTTACCTGTCCCACATTGAAGGTTCAGTATCCAGCTCCAAGACACAAGTAGCTTTACCTTTACAAAATAGATGGTCCAGTATCCAGCTCCAAGACACAAGTAACCTTTACCTTTACCACATTGAAGGTCCAGTACCCAGCTCCAAGACACAAGTCGCCGTTACCTATCCCACATTGAAGGTTCAGTATGCAGCTCCAAGACACAAGTAGCCTTTTCCTTTACAAAATTGAAGGTCCAGTATCCAGCTCCAAGACACAAGTAACCTTAACCACATTGAAGGTCCAGTATCCAGCTCCAAAACACACGTTGCCTTTACCTTTGCCACATTGAATGTCCAATATCCTGCTCCAAGATGCAAGTAGCCTTTACCTTTCCCAAATTGAAGGTCCAATATCCAGCTCCAAGACACAAGTAGCCTTTACCTTTCCCACACTGAAGGTCCAGTATCCAGCTCCAAGGCTCAAGTAAACTTTCCAACATTGAAAGTCCAGTATCCAGCTCCAAGACACAAGTAGCTTTACCTTTACAAAATCGATGGTCCAGTATCCAGCTCCAAGACACAAGTAACATTTACCTTTACCACATTGAAGGTCCAGTATCCAGCTCCAAGACACAAGTCGCCTTTACCTTTACCACATTGAAAGTCCAGTATCCAGCTCCAAGACACACGTTGCCTTTACTTTTCCCACATTGAAAGTACAGTATCCAGCTTACCTTTCCCACATTGAGGGTCCAGTATCCAGCTGTAAGACACAAATAACCTTTACCATTCCCACATTGAAGGTCCAGTGTCCTGCCCCAAGTCATAAGTAACCTTTACCTTACCCACATTGAAGGTCCAGTATCTAGCTCCAAGAGTCAAGTAAACTTTACATTTCCCACACTGAATGTCAGCGACCTAGTGCCAAGACACACATTGACTTTTCCTTTAACAAATTGAAGATCCAGTATCCAGCTCCAAGACACAAGTCGCCGTTACCTGTCCCACATTGAAGATCCAGTATCCAGGTCCAAGACACAAGTCGCCGTTACCTGTGCCACATTGAAGATCCAGTATCCAGCTCCAAGATTAAAGTAGCCTTTAATTATCCCACATTGAAGGTCCAGTATACAGCTCCAAGACATAAGTAGCATTTACCTTTACCACATTGCAGGTCCAATATCCTGCTCCAAGATGCAAGTAGCCTTTACCTTTCCCAAATTGAAGGTCCAATATCCTGCTCCAAGACTCAAGTCGCCGTTACCTTTACCAAATTGAAGGTCCAGTATCCAGCTCCAAGACACACGTTGCCATTACCTTTCCCACATTGAAGGTCCAGGATCCAGCTCCAAGACACAAGTAGCCTTTACCTTTCCCACATTGAGGGTCCAGTATTCAGCACCAAGAGTCAAGTAGAGTTTACCGTTCCCACATTGAAGGTTCAGTATCCAGATCCAAGACACAAGTATCCTTAACCTTTACCACATTGAAGGTCCAGTATCCAGCTCCAAGACACACGTTGCCTTTACCTTTCCCACATTGAAAGTACAGTATAGAGCTCCAAGACAAAAGTAGCCTTTACCTTTCCCACATTGGGGGTCCAGTATCCAGCTCCAAGAGCTAAGTAGCCTTTACTTTTCTCACATTGAAGTTCCAGTATCCAGCTCCAAGACACAAGTAGCCTTTACCTTTCCCACATTGAGGGTCCAGTATCCAGCTCCAAGACCAAAGTAGACTTTACCTTTCTCACATTGAAGTTCCAGTATCCAGCTCCAAGACACAAGTAGCCTTTACCTTTCCCACATTGAGGGTCCAGTATCCAGCTCCAAGACCTAAGTAGACTTTACCTTTCTCACATTGAAGTTCCAGTATCCAGCTCCAAGACACAAGTAGCCTTTACCTTTCCCACATTGAAGGTCCAGTATCCAGCTCCAAGACACAAGTCGCCGTTACCTATCCCACATTGAAGGTTCAGTATGCAGCTCCAAGACACAAGTAGCCTTTTCCTTTACAAAATTGAAGGTCCAGTATCCAGCTCCAAGACACAAGTAACCTTAACCACATTGAAGGTCCAGTATCCAGCTCCAAGACACACGTTGCCTTTACCTTTGCCACATTGAAGGTCCAATATCCTGCTCCAAGATGCAAGTAGCCTTTACCTTTCCCAAATTGAAGGTCCAATATCCAGCTCCAAGACACAAGTAGCCTTTACCTTTCCCACACTGAAGGTCCAGTATCCAGCTCCAAGGCTCAAGTAAACTTTCCAACATTGAAAGTCCAGTATCCAGCTCCAAGACACAAGTTGCCGTTACCTGTCCCACATTGAAGGTTCAGTATCCAGCTCCAAGACACAAGTAGCTTTACCTTTACAAAATAGATGGTCCAGTATCCAGCTCCAAGACACAAGTAACCTTTACCTTTACCACATTGAAGGTCCAGTACCCAGCTCCAAGACACAAGTCGCCGTTACCTATCCCACATTGAAGGTTCAGTATGCAGCTCCAAGACACAAGTAGCCTTTTCCTTTACAAAATTGAAGGTCCAGTATCCAGCTCCAAGACACAAGTAACCTTAACCACATTGAAGGTCCAGTATCCAGCTCCAAGACACACGTTGCCTTTACCTTTGCCACATTGAAGGTCCAATATCCTGCTCCAAGATGCAAGTAGCCTTTACCTTTCCCAAATTGAAGGTCCAATATCCAGCTCCAAGACACAAGTAGCCTTTACCTTTCCCACACTGAAGGTCCAGTATCCAGCTCCAAGGCTCAAGTAAACTTTCCAACATTGAAAGTCCAGTATCCAGCTCCAAGACACAAGTTGCCGTTACCTGTCCCACATTGAAGGTTCAGTATCCAGCTCCAAGACACAAGTAGCTTTACCTTTACAAAATCGATGGTCCAGTTTCCAGCTCCAAGACACAAGTAACCTTTACCTTTACCACATTGAAGGTCCAGTATCCAGCTCCAAGACACAGGTAGCCTTTCCCTTTACCACATTGAAAGTCCAGTATCCAGCTCCAAGACACACGTTGCCTTTACTTTTCCCACATTGAAAGTACAGTATCCAGCTTACCTTTCCCACATTGAGGGTCCAGTATCCAGCTGTAAGACACAAATAACCTTTACCATTCCCACATTGAAGGTCCAGTGTCCTGCACCAAGTCATAAGTAACCTTTACATTACCCACATTGAAGGTCCAGTATCTAGCTCCAAGAGTCAAGTAAACTTTACCTTTCCCACACTGAATGTCAGCGACCTAGTGCCAAGACACACATTGACTTTTCCTTTAACAAATTGAAGATCCAGTATCCAGCTCCAAGACACAAGTCGCCGTTACCTGTCCCACATTGAAGGTTCAGTATCCAGCTCCAAGACACAAGTAGCCTTTACCATTACAAAATTGAAGGTCCAGTATCCAGCTCCAAGACACAAGTAACCTTAACCACATTGAAGGTCCAGTATCCAGCTCCATGACACACGTTGCCTTTACCTTTACCACATTGAAAGTCCAGTATCCAGCTCCAAGACACACGTTGCCTTTACTTTTCCCACATTGAAAGTACTGTATCCAGCTTACCTTTCCCACATTGAGGGTCCAGTATCCAGCTGCAAGACACAAATAACCTTTACCTTTCCCACATTGAAGGTCCAGTGTCCTGCCCCAAGTCATAAGTAACCTTTACCTTACCCACATTGAAGGTCCAGTATCTAGCTCCTAGAGTCAAGTAAACTTTACCTTTCCCACATTGAATGTCAGCGACCTAGTGCCAAGACAGACATTGACTTTACCTTTACCAAAATGAAGATCCAGTATGAAGCTCCCTGACACAAGTCGCCGTTACCTGTCCCACATTGAAGATCCAGTATCCAGCTCCAAGACACAAGTCGCCGTTACCTGTGCCACTGAAGATCCAGTATCCAGCTCCAAGACACAAGTAGCCTTTACCTTTCCCACATTGAGGGTCCAGTATCCAGCTCCAAGACCAAAGTAGACTTTACCTTTCTCACATTGAAGTTCCAGGATCCAGCTCCAAGACACAAGTAGCCTTTACCTTTCCCACATTGAGGGTCCAGTATCCAGCTCCAAGACCTAAGTAGACTTTACCTTTCTCACATTGAAGTTCCAGTATCCAGCTCCAAGACACAAGTAGCCTTTACCTTTCCCACATTGAAGGTCCAGTACCCAGCTCCAAGACACAAGTCGCCGTTATCTATCCCACATTGAAGGTTCAGTATGCAGCTCCAAGACACAAGTAGCCTTTACCTTTCCCAAATTGAAGGTCCAATATCCAGCTCCAAGACACAAGTAGCCTTTACCTTTCCCACACTGAAGGTCCAGTATCCAGCTCCAAGGCTCAAGTAAACTTTCCAACATTGAAAGTCCAGTATCCAGCTCCAAGACACAAGTTGCCGTTACCTGTCCCACATTGAAGGTTCAGTATCCAGCTCCAAGACACAAGTAGCTTTACCTTTACAAAATCGATGGTCCAGTATCCAGCTCCAAGACACAAGTAACCTTTTCCTTTACCACATTGAAGGTCCAGTATCCAGCTCCAAGACACAGGTAGCCTTTCCCTTTACCACATTGAAAGTCCAGTATCCAGCTCCAAGACACACGTTGCCTTTACTTTTCCCACATTGAAAGTACAGTATCCAGCTTACCTTTCCCACATTGAGGGTCCAGTATCCAGCTGTAAGACACAAATAACCTTTACCATTCCCACATTGAAGGTCCAGTGTCCTGCCCCAAGTCATAAGTAACCTTTACCTTACCCACATTGAAGGTCCAGTATCTAGCTCCAAGAGTCAAGTAAACTTTACCTTTCCCACACTGAATGTCAGCGACCTAGTGCCAAGAAACACATTGACTTTTCCTTTAACAAATTGAAGATCCAGTATCCAGCTCCAAGACACAAGTCGCCGTTACCTGTCCCACATTGAAGGTTCAGTATCCAGCTCCAAGACACAAGTAGCCTTTACCATTACAAAATTGAAGGTCCAGTATCCAGCTCCAAGACACAAGTAACCTTAACCACATTGAAGGTCCAGTATCCAGCTCCAAGACACACGTTGCCTTTACTTTTCCCACATTGAAAGTACAGTATCCAGCTTACCTTTCCCACATTGAGGGTCCAGTATCCAGCTGCAAGACACAAATAACCTTTTTCTTTCCCACATTGAAGGTCCAGTGTCCTGCCCCAAGTCATAAGTAACCTTTACCTTACCCACATTGAAGGTCCAGTTTCTAGCTCCAAGAGTCAAGTAAACTTTACCTTTCCCACATTGAATGTCAGCGACCTAGTGCCAAGACACACATTGACTTTACCTTTACCAAATTGAAGATCCAGTATCCAGCACCAAGATTCAAGTAGCCTTTACCTTTCCCAAATTGAAGGTCCAGTATCCAGCTCCAAGAAACACGTAGCCTTAACCTTTACCAAATTGAAGATCCAGTATCCAGCTCCAAGAAAAACGTGGCCTTTACATTTCCCGCATTGAAGGTCCAGTATCCAGCTCCAAGACACACGTTGCCTTTACCTTTACCACATTGAAAGTCCAGTATCCAGCTCCAAGACACACGTTGCCTTTACTTTTCCCACATTGAAAGTACAGTATCCAGCTTACCTTTCCCACACTGAATGTCAGCGACCTAGTGCCAAGACACACATTGACTTTTCCTTTAACAAATTGAAGATCCAGTATCCAGCTCCAAGACACAAGTCGCCGTTACCTGTCCCACATTGAAGGTTCAGTATCCAGCTCCAAGACACAAGTAGCCTTTACCATTACAAAATTGAAGGTCCAGTATCCAGCTCCAAGACACAAGTAACCTTAACCACATTGAAGGTCCAGTATCCAGCTCCAAGACACACATTGCCTTTACCTTTCCCACATTGAAGGTTCAATATCCAGCTCCAATACACAAGTAGCCTTTCCCTTTACCAAATTGAAGGTCCAGTATCCAGCTCCAAGACACAAGTAACCTTGACCTTTATCACATAGAAGGTCCAGTATCCAGCTCCAAGAAAAACGTAGCCTTTACCTTTCCCGCATTGAAGGTCCAGTATCCAGCTCCAAGACACACGTTGCCTTTACCTTTCCCACTTTGAAGGTCCAGTATCCATCCGCAAGTCATAAGTAACGTTTACATTTCCCACATTGAAGGTCCAGTGTCCTGCCCAAGTCATCAGTAACCTTTACCTTACCAACATTGAAGGTCCAGCATCTAGCTCCAAGAGTCAAGTAAACTTTACCATTCCCACATTGAATGTCAGCGACCGAGTGCCAAGACACACATTGCCTTTACCTTTACCAAATTGAAGATCCAGTATCGAGCTCCAGGATGCAAGTAGCGTTTACCTTTCCCAAATTGAAGGTCCAGTATCCAGCTCCAAGAAACACGTAGCCTTAACCTTTACCAAATTGAAGGTCCAGTATCCAGCCCCAAGACAGAAGTAACCTTTACCAAATTGAAGGTCCAGTATCCAGCCCCAAGACAGAAGTAACCTTTACCACATTAAAGGTCCAGTATCCAGCTCCAAGACACAAGTCGCGGTTACCTGTCCCACATTGAAGGTTCAGTAGCCAGCTCCAAGACACAAGTAGCCTTTACCTTTACCAAATTGAAGGTCCAGTATCCAGCTCCAAGACACAAGTAGCCTTTACCTTTACCACATTGAAGTTCCAGTATCCAGCTCCAAGACACACGTTGCCTTTACCTTTCCCACATTGAAAGTACAGTATCCAGCTCGAAGATTCAAGTTGCCTTTAACTTTCCCACGTTGAAGGTCCAGTATACAGCTCCAAGACATAAGTAGCCTTAACCTTCAGCAAATTGAAGGTCCAGTATCCAGCTCCAAGACACAAGTCGCCGTTACTTTTACCAAACTGAAGGTCCAGTATACAGCTCCAAGACACACGTGGCAACTACCTTTCCCACATTGAAGGTCCAGGATCCAGCTCCAAGACACAAGTAGGCTTTAACTAATTGAACATCCAGTATCCAGCTGCAAGACACAAATAACCTTTACCTTTACCACATTGAAGGTCCGATATCCAGCTCCAAGACACAAGTAGCCTTTACCTTTCCCACGTTGAAGGTCCAGTATTCAGCTCCAAGAGTCAAGTAGAGTTTACCGTTCCCAAATTGAAGGTTCAGTATCCAGCTCCAAGACACAAGTAACCTTAACCACATTGAAGGTCCAGTATACAGCTACAAGACCTGTCGCACATTGAAGGTTCAGTATCCAGCTCCAAGACACAAGTATCCTTTACCTTTACCACAATGAAGGTCCAGTATCCAGCTCCAAGACACACGTTGCCTTTACCTTTCCCACATTGAAGGTCCAGTATCCATCTGCAAGTCATAAGTAACCTGTACATTTCCCACATTGAAGGTCCAGTGTCCTGCCCCAAGTCATAAGTAACCTTTACCTTACCCACATTGAAGGTCCAGTATCCAGCTCCAAGACACAAGTAGCCTTTACCTTTACCACATTGAAAGTCCAGTATCCAGCTCCAAGACACACGTTGCCTTTACTTTTCCCACATTGAAAGTACAGTATCCAGCTTACCTTTCCCACATTGAGGGTCCAGTATCCAGCTGCAAGACATAAATAACCTTTTCCTTTCCCACATTGAAGGTCCAGTGTCCTGCCCCAAGTCATAAGTAACCTTTACCTTACCCACATTGAAGGTCCAGTTTCTAGCTCCAAGAGTCAAGTAAACTTTACCTTTCCCACATTGAATGTCAGCGACCTAGTGCCAAGACACACATTGACTTTACCTTTACCAAATTGAAGATCCAGTATCCAGCACCAAGATTCAAGTAGCCTTTACCTTTCCCAAATTGAAGGTCCAGTATCCAACTCCAAGAAACACGTAGCCTTAACCTTTACCAAATTGAAGGTCCAGTATCCAGCTCCAAGAAAAACGTGGCCTTTACATTTCCCGCATTGAAGGTCCAACATCCAGCTCCAAGAAACACGTAGCCTTAACCTTTCACATATTGAAGGTCCAGTATCCAGCTCCAAGACAAATGTTGCCTTTACCTTTACCACATTGAATGTCAGTGACCTAGTGCCAATACACACATTCCCTTTACCGTTACCAAATTGAAGATCTAGTATCCAGCTGCAAGATGCAAGTAGCCTTAACCTTTCCCAAATTGAAGATCCAGTATCCAGCTCCAAGAAACAAGTAGCCTTTACCTTTCCCACACTGAAGGTCCAGTATCCAGCCCCAAGACACAAGTAACCTTTCCCACATTGAAGGTCCAGTATCCAGCTCCAAGAAACACGTAGCTTTAACCTTTACCAAATTGAAGGTCCAGTATCCAGCTCCAAGAAAAACATAGCCTTTACCTTTCCCGCATTGAAGGTCCAGTATCCAGCTCCAAGACACACGTTGCCTTTACCTTTCCCACATTGAAAGTACAGTATCCAGCTCGAAGATTCAAGTAGCCTTTAATTTTCCCACATTGATGGTCCAATATCCTGCTCCAAAATGCAAGTAGCCTTTACCTTTCCCAAATTGAAGGTCCAGTATCCAGCTCCAAGAAACACGTAGCTTTAACCTTTACCAAATTGAAGGTCCAGTATCCAGCACCAAGAAAAACGTAGCCTTTACCTTTCCCGCATTGAAGGTCCAGTATCCAGCTCCAAGACAAAAGTCGCCTTTACCTTTCCCACTTTGAAGGTCCAGTATCCATCCGCAAGTCATAAGTAACGTTTACATTTCCCACATTGAAGGTCCAGTGTCCTGCCCAAGTCATCAGTAACCTTTACCTTACCAACACTGAAGGTCCAGCATCTAGCTCCAAGAGTCAAGTAAACTTTACCATTCCCACATTGAATGTCAGCGACCGAGTGCCAAGACACACATTGCCTTTACCTTTACCAAATTGAAGATCCAGTATCGAGCTCCAGGATGCAAGTAGCGTTTACCTTTCCCAAATTGAAGGTCCAGTATCCAGCTCCAAGTAACACGTAGCCTTAACCTTTACCAAATTGAAGGTCCAGTATCCAGCCCCAAGACAGAAGTAACCTTTACCAAATTGAAGGTCCAGTATCCAGCCCCAAGACAGAAGTAACCTTTACCACATTAAAGGTCCAGTATCCAGCTCCAAGACACAAGTCGCGGTTACCTGTCCCACATTGAAGGTTCAGTATCCAGCTCCAAGACACAAGTAGCCTTTACTTTTACCAAATTGAAGGTCCAGTATCCAGCTCCAAGACAAAAGTAGCCTTTACCTTGACCACATTGAAGTTCCAGTATCCAGCGCCAAGACACACGTTGCCTTTACCTTTCCCACATTGAAAGTACAGTATCCAGCTCGAAGATTCAAGTAGCCTTTAACTTTCCCACGTTGAAGGTCCAGTATACAGCTCCAAGACATAAGTAGCCTTAACCTTCAGCAAATTGAAGGTCCAGTATCCAGCTCCAAGACACAAGTCGCCGTTACTTTTACCAAACTGAAGGTCCAGTATACAGCTCCAAGACACACGTGGCAACAACCTTTCCCACATTGAAGGTCCAGGATCCAGCTCCAAGACACAAGTAGGCTTTAACTAATTGAACATCCAGTATCCAACTGCAAGACACAAATAACCTTTACCTTTACCACATTGAAGGTCCGATATCCAGCTGCAAGACACAAATAACCTTTACCTTTCCCACATTGAGGGTCCAGTATCCAGCTCCAAGACCAAAGTAGACTTTACCTTTCTCACATTGAAGTTCCAGGATCCAGCTCCAAGACACAAGTAGCCTTTACCTTTCCCACATTGAGGGTCCAGTATCCAGCTCCAAGACCTAAGTAGACTTTACCTTTCTCACATTGAAGTTCCAGTATCCAGCTCCAAGACACAAGTAGCCTTTACCTTTCCCACATTGAAGGTCCAGTACCCAGCTCCAAGACACAAGTCGCCGTTATCTATCCCACATTGAAGGTTCAGTATGCAGCTCCAAGACACAAGTAGCCTTTACCTTTCCCAAATTGAAGGTCCAATATCCAGCTCCAAGACACAAGTAGCCTTTACCTTTCCCACACTGAAGGTCCAGTATCCAGCTCCAAGGCTCAAGTAAACTTTCCAACATTGAAAGTCCAGTATCCAGCTCCAAGACACAAGTTGCCGTTACCTGTCCCACATTGAAGGTTCAGTATCCAGCTCCAAGACACAAGTAGCTTTACCTTTACAAAATCGATGGTCCAGTATCCAGCTCCAAGACACAAGTAACCTTTACCTTTACCACATTGAAGGTCCAGTATCCAGCTCCAAGACACAGGTAGCCTTTCCCTTTACCACATTGAAAGTCCAGTATCCAGCTCCAAGACACACGTTGCCTTTACTTTTCCCACATTGAAAGTACAGTATCCAGCTTACCTTTCCCACATTGAGGGTCCAGTATCCAGCTGTAAGACACAAATAACCTTTACCATTCCCACATTGAAGGTCCAGTGTCCTGCCCCAAGTCATAAGTAACCTTTACCTTACCCACATTGAAGGTCCAGTATCTAGCTCCAAGAGTCAAGTAAACTTTACCTTTCCCACACTGAATGTCAGCGACCTAGTGCCAAGAAACACATTGACTTTTCCTTTAACAAATTGAAGATCCAGTATCCAGCTCCAAGACACAAGTCGCCGTTACCTGTCCCACATTGAAGGTTCAGTATCCAGCTCCAAGACACAAGTAGCCTTTACCATTACAAAATTGAAGGTCCAGTATCCAGCTCCAAGACACAAGTAACCTTAACCACATTGAAGGTCCAGTATCCAGCTCCAAGACACACGTTGCCTTTACTTTTCCCACATTGAAAGTACAGTATCCAGCTTACCTTTCCCACATTGAGGGTCCAGTATCCAGCTGCAAGACACAAATAACCTTTTTCTTTCCCACATTGAAGGTCCAGTGTCCTGCCCCAAGTCATAAGTAACCTTTACCTTACCCACATTGAAGGTCCAGTTTCTAGCTCCAAGAGTCAAGTAAACTTTACCTTTCCCACATTGAATGTCAGCGACCTAGTGCCAAGACACACATTGACTTTACCTTTACCAAATTGAAGATCCAGTATCCAGCACCAAGATTCAAGTAGCCTTTACCTTTCCCAAATTGAAGGTCCAGTATCCAGCTCCAAGAAACACGTAGCCTTAACCTTTACCAAATTGAAGGTCCAGTATCCAGCTCCAAGAAAAACGTGGCCTATACATTTCCCGCATTGAAGGTCCAGTATCCAGCTCCAAGACACACGTTGCCTTTACCTTTACCACATTGAAAGTCCAGTATCCAGCTCCAAGACACACGTTGCCTTTACTTTTCCCACATTGAAAGTACAGTATCCAGCTTACCTTTCCCACACTGAATGTCAGCGACCTAGTGCCAAGACACACATTGACTTTTCCTTTAACAAATTGAAGATCCAGTATCCAGCTCCAAGACACAAGTCGCCGTTACCTGTCCCACATTGAAGGTTCAGTATCCAGCTCCAAGACACAAGTAGCCTTTACCATTACAAAATTGAAGGTCCAGTATCCAGCTCCAAGACACAAGTAACCTTAACCACATTGAAGGTCCAGTATCCAGCTCCAAGACACACATTGCCTTTACCTTTCCCACATTGAAGGTTCAATATCCAGCTCCAATACACAAGTAGCCTTTCCCTTTACCAAATTGAAGGTCCAGTATCCAGCTCCAAGACACAAGTAACCTTGACCTTTATCACATAGAAGGTCCAGTATCCAGCTCCAAGAAAAACGTAGCCTTTACCTTTCCCGCATTGAAGGTCCAGTATCCAGCTCCAAGACACACGTTGCCTTTACCTTTCCCACTTTGAAGGTCCAGTATCCATCCGCAAGTCATAAGTAACGTTTACATTTCCCACATTGAAGGTCCAGTGTCCTGCCCAAGTCATCAGTAACCTTTACCTTACCAACATTGAAGGTCCAGCATCTAGCTCCAAGAGTCAAGTAAACTTTACCATTCCCACATTGAATGTCAGCGACCGAGTGCCAAGACACACATTGCCTTTACCTTTACCAAATTGAAGATCCAGTATCGAGCTCCAGGATGCAAGTAGCGTTTACCTTTCCCAAATTGAAGGTCCAGTATCCAGCTCCAAGAAACACGTAGCCTTAACCTTTACCAAATTGAAGGTCCAGTATCCAGCCCCAAGACAGAAGTAACCTTTACCAAATTGAAGGTCCAGTATCCAGCCCCAAGACAGAAGTAACCTTTACCACATTAAAGGTCCAGTATCCAGCTCCAAGACACAAGTCGCGGTTACCTGTCCCACATTGAAGGTTCAGTAGCCAGCTCCAAGACACAAGTAGCCTTTACCTTTACCAAATTGAAGGTCCAGTATCCAGCTCCAAGACACAAGTAGCCTTTACCTTTACCACATTGAAGTTCCAGTATCCAGCTCCAAGACACACGTTGCCTTTACCTTTCCCACATTGAAAGTACAGTATCCAGCTCGAAGATTCAAGTTGCCTTTAACTTTCCCAACGTTGAAGGTCCAGTATACAGCTCCAAGACATAAGTAGCCTTAACCTTCAGCAAATTGAAGGTCCAGTATCCAGCTCCAAGACACAAGTCGCCGTTACTTTTACCAAACTGAAGGTCCAGTATACAGCTCCAAGACACACGTGGCAACTACCTTTCCCACATTGAAGGTCCAGGATCCAGCTCCAAGACACAAGTAGGCTTTAACTAATTGAACATCCAGTATCCAGCTGCAAGACACAAATAACCTTTACCTTTACCACATTGAAGGTCCGATATCCAGCTCCAAGACACAAGTAGCCTTTACCTTTCCCACGTTGAAGGTCCAGTATTCAGCTCCAAGAGTCAAGTAGAGTTTACCGTTCCCAAATTGAAGGTTCAGTATCCAGCTCCAAGACACAAGTAACCTTAACCACATTGAAGGTCCAGTATACAGCTACAAGACCTGTCGCACATTGAAGGTTCAGTATCCAGCTCCAAGACACAAGTATCCTTTACCTTTACCACAATGAAGGTCCAGTATCCAGCTCCAAGACACACGTTGCCTTTACCTTTCCCACATTGAAGGTCCAGTATCCATCTGCAAGTCATAAGTAACCTGTACATTTCCCACATTGAAGGTCCAGTGTCCTGCCCCAAGTCATAAGTAACCTTTACCTTACCCACATTGAAGGTCCAGTATCCAGCTCCAAGACACAAGTAGCCTTTACCTTTACCACATTGAAAGTCCAGTATCCAGCTCCAAGACACACGTTGCCTTTACTTTTCCCACATTGAAAGTACAGTATCCAGCTTACCTTTCCCACATTGAGGGTCCAGTATCCAGCTGCAAGACATAAATAACCTTTTCCTTTCCCACATTGAAGGTCCAGTGTCCTGCCCCAAGTCATAAGTAACCTTTACCTTACCCACATTGAAGGTCCAGTTTCTAGCTCCAAGAGTCAAGTAAACTTTACCTTTCCCACATTGAATGTCAGCGACCTAGTGCCAAGACACACATTGACTTTACCTTTACCAAATTGAAGATCCAGTATCCAGCACCAAGATTCAAGTAGCCTTTACCTTTCCCAAATTGAAGGTCCAGTATCCAACTCCAAGAAACACGTAGCCTTAACCTTTACCAAATTGAAGGTCCAGTATCCAGCTCCAAGAAAAACGTGGCCTTTACATTTCCCGCATTGAAGGTCCAACATCCAGCTCCAAGAAACACGTAGCCTTAACCTTTCACATATTGAAGGTCCAGTATCCAGCTCCAAGACAAATGTTGCCTTTACCTTTACCACATTGAATGTCAGTGACCTAGTGCCAATACACACATTCCCTTTACCGTTACCAAATTGAAGATCTAGTATCCAGCTGCAAGATGCAAGTAGCCTTAACCTTTCCCAAATTGAAGATCCAGTATCCAGCTCCAAGACACAAGTAGCCTTTACCTTTCCCACACTGAAGGTCCAGTATCCAGCCCCAAGACACAAGTAACCTTTCCCACATTGAAGGTCCAGTATCCAGCTCCAAGAAACACGTAGCTTTAACCTTTACCAAATTGAAGGTCCAGTATCCAGCTCCAAGAAAAACGTAGCCTTTACCTTTCCCGCATTGAAGGTCCAGTATCCAGCTCCAAGACACACGTTGACTTTACCTTTCCCACATTGAAAGTACAGTATCCAGCTCGAAGATTCAAGTAGCCTTTAATTTTCCCACATTGATGGTCCAATATCCTGCTCCAAAATGCAAGTAGCCTTTACCTTTCCCAAATTGAAGGTCCAGTATCCAGCTCCAAGAAACACGTAGCTTTAACCTTTACCAAATTGAAGGTCCAGTATCCAGCACCAAGAAAAACGTAGCCTTTACCTTTCCCGCATTGAAGGTCCAGTATCCAGCTCCAAGACAAAAGTCGCCTTTACCTTTCCCACTTTGAAGGTCCAGTATCCATCCGCAAGTCATAAGTAACGTTTACATTTCCCACATTGAAGGTCCAGTGTCCTGCCCAAGTCATCAGTAACCTTTACCTTACCAACACTGAAGGTCCAGCATCTAGCTCCAAGAGTCAAGTAAACTTTACCATTCCCACATTGAATGTCAGCGACCGAGTGCCAAGACACACATTGCCTTTACCTTTACCAAATTGAAGATCCAGTATCGAGCTCCAGGATGCAAGTAGCGTTTACCTTTCCCAAATTGAAGGTCCAGTATCCAGCTCCAAGTAACACGTAGCCTTAACCTTTACCAAATTGAAGGTCCAGTATCCAGCCCCAAGACAGAAGTAACCTTTACCAAATTGAAGGTCCAGTATCCAGCCCCAAGACAGAAGTAACCTTTACCACATTAAAGGTCCAGTATCCAGCTCCAAGACACAAGTCGCGGTTACCTGTCCCACATTGAAGGTTCAGTATCCAGCTCCAAGACACAAGTAGCCTTTACTTTTACCAAATTGAAGGTCCAGTATCCAGCTCCAAGACAAAAGTAGCCTTTACCTTGACCACATTGAAGTTCCAGTATCCAGCGCCAAGACACACGTTGCCTTTACCTTTCCCACATTGAAAGTACAGTATCCAGCTCGAAGATTCAAGTAGCCTTTAACTTTCCCACGTTGAAGGTCCAGTATACAGCTCCAAGACATAAGTAGCCTTAACCTTCAGCAAATTGAAGGTCCAGTATCCAGCTCCAAGACACAAGTCGCCGTTACTTTTACCAAACTGAAGGTCCAGTATACAGCTCCAAGACACACGTGGCAACAACCTTTCCCACATTGAAGGTCCAGGATCCAGCTCGAAGACACAAGTAGGCTTTAACTAATTGAACATCCAGTATCCAACTGCAAGACACAAATAACCTTTACCTTTACCACATTGAAGGTCCGATATCCAGCTGCAAGACACAAATAACCTTTACCTTTCCCACATTGAAGGTCCAGTATCCTGCCCCAAGTCATAAGTAACCTTTACCTTTCCCACATTGAAAGTACAGTATCCAGCTCGAAGATTCAAGTAGCCTTTAATTTTCCCACATTGATGGTCCAATATCCTGCTCCAAGATGCAAGTAGCCTTTACCTTTCCCAAATTGAAGGTCCAGTATCCAGCTCCAAGAAACACGTAGCTTTAACCTTTACAAAATTGAAGGTCCAGTATCCAGTACCAAGAAAAACGTAGACTTTACCTTCCTCGCATTGAAGGTCCAGTATCCAGCTCCAAGAAACACTTTGCTTTTACCTTTGCCAAATTGAAGGTCCAATATCCTGCTCCAAGATGCAAGTAGCCTTTCCCTTTCCCAAATTGAAGGTCCAATATCCAGCTCCATGACACAAGTAGCCTTTACCTTTCCCACACTGAAGGTCCAGTATCCAGCTCCAAGACTCAAGAAACCTTTCCCACATTTAAAGTCCAGTATCCAGCTCCAAGACACAAGTCGCCGTTACCTGTCGCACATTGAAGGTTCAGTATCCAGCTCCAAGACACAAGTAGCTTTACCTTTACAAAATTGAAGGTCCAGTATTCAGCTCCAAGACACAAGTAACCTTTACCTTTACCACATTGAAGGTCCAGTACCCAGCTCCAAGACACAAGTAGCTTTTACCTTTACCACATTGAAAGTCCAGTATCCAGCTCCAAGACACACGTTGCCTTTACTTTTCCCACATTGAAAGTACTGTATCCAGCTTACCTTTCCCACATTGAGGGTCCAGTATCCAGCTGCAAGACACAAATAACCTTTACCTTTCCCACATTGAAGGTCCAGTATCCTGCCCCAAGTCATAAGTAACCTTTACCTTACCCACATTGAAGGTCCAGTATCTAGCTCCTAGAGTCAAGTAAACTTTACCTTTCCCACATTGAATGTCAGCGACCTAGTGCCAAGACAGACATTGACTTTACCTTTACCAAAATGAAGATCCAGTATGAAGCTCCAAGACACAAGTCGCCGTTACCTGTCCCACATTGAAGATCCAGTATCCAGCTCCAAGACACAAGTCGCCGTTACCTGTGCCACATTGAAGATCCAGTATCCAGCTCCAAGATTAAAGTAGCCTTTAATTATCCCACATTGAAGGTCCAGTTTCAGCTCCAAGACATAAGTAGCATTTACCTTTACCACATTGCAGGTCCAATATCCTGCTCCAAGATGCAAGTAGCCTTTACCTTTCCCAAATTGAAGGTCCAATATCCTGCTCCAAGACTCAAGTCGCCGTTACCTTTACCAAATTGAAGGTCCAGTATCCAGCTCCAAGACACAAGTAACCTTTACCTTTACAACACTGAAGGTCCAGTATACAGCTCCAAGACACACGTTGCCATTACCTTTCCCACATTGAAGGTCCAGGATCCAGCTCCAAGACACAAGTAGCCTTTACCTTTCCCACATTGAGGGTCCAGTATTCAGCACCAAGAGTCAAGTAGAGTTTACCGTTCCCACATTGAAGGTTCAGTATCCAGCTCCAAGACACAAGTAACCTTAACCACATTGAAGGTCCAGTTTACAGCTCCAAGACCTGTCCCACATTGAAGGTTCAGTATCCAGATCCAAGACACAAGTATCCTTAACCTTTACCACATTGAAGGTCCAGTATCCAGCTCCAAGACACACGTTGCCTTTACCTTTCCCACATTGAAAATACAGTATCCAGCTCCAAGACAAAAGTAGCCTTTACCTTTCCCACATTGAGGGTCCAGTATCCAGCTCCAAGAGCAAAGTAGCCTTTACTTTTCTCACATTGAAGTTCCAGTATCCAGCTCCAAGACACAAGTAGCCTTTACCTTTCCCACATTGAGGGTCCAGTATCCAGCTCCAAGACCAAAGTAGACTTTACCTTTCTCACATTGAAGTTCCAGTATCCAGCTCCAAGACACAAGTAGCCTTTACCTTTCCCACATTGAGGGTCCAGTATCCAGCTCCAAGACATAAGTAGACTTTACCTTTCTCACATTGAAGTTCCAGTATCCAGCTCCAAGACACAAGTTGCCTTTACCTTTCCCACATTGAAGGTCCAGTACCCAGCTCCAAGACACAAGTCGCCGTTACCTATCCCACATCGAAGGTTCAGTATGCAGCTCCAAGACACAAGTAGCCTTTTCCTTTACAAAATTGAAGGTCCAGTATCCAGCTCCAAGACACAAGTAACCTTAACCACATTGAAGGTCCAGTATCCAGCTCCAAGACACACGTTGCCTTTACCTTTGCCATATTGAAGGTCCAATATCCTGCTCCAAGATGCAAGTAGCCTTTACCTTTCCCAAATTGAAGGTCCAATATTCAGCTCCAAGACACAAGTAGCCTTTACCTTTCCCACACTGAAGGTCCAGTATCCAGCTCCAAGGCTCAAGTAAACTTTCCAACATTGAAAGTCCAGTATCCAGCTCCAAGACACAAGTTGCCGTTACCTGACCCACATTGAAGGTTCAGTATCCAGCTCCAAGACACAAGTAGCTTTACCTTTACAAAATCGATGGTCCAGTATCCAGCTCCAAGACACAAGTAACCTTTACCTTTACCACATTGAAGGTCCAGTATCCAGCTCCAAGACACAGGTAGCCTTTCCCTTTACCACATTGAAAGTCCAGTATCCAGCTCCAAGACACACGTTGCCTTTACCTTTCCCACATTGAAGGTCCAGTACCCAGCTCCAAGACACAAGTCGCCGTTACCTATCCCACATTGAAGGTTCAGTATGCAGCTCCAAGACACAAGTAGCCTTTTCCTTTACAAAATTGAAGGTCCAGTATCCAGCTCCAAGACACAAGTAACCTTAACCACATTGAAGGTCCAGTATCCAGCTCCAAGACACACGTTGCCTTTACCTTTGCCACATTGAAGGTCCAATATCCTGCTCCAAGATGCAAGTAGCCTTTACCTTTCCCAAATTGAAGGTCCAATATCCAGCTCCAAGACACAAGTAGCCTTTACCTTTCCCACACTGAAGGTCCAGTATCCAGCTACAAGACACAAGTAGCCTTTACCTTTCCCACACTGAAGGTCCAGTATCCAGCTCCAAGGCTCAAGTAAACTTTCCAACATTGAAAGTCCAGTATCCAGCTCCAAGACACAAGTTGCCGTTACCTGTCCCACATTGAAGGTTCAGTATCCAGCTCCAAGACACAAGTAGCTTTACCTTTACAAAATCGATGGTCCAGTATCCAGCTCCAAGACACAAGTAACCTTTACCTTTACCACATTGAAGGTCCAGTATCCAGCTCCAAGACACAGGTAGCCTTTCCCTTTACCACATTGAAAGTCCAGTATCCAGCTCCAAGACACACGTTGCCTTTACTTTTCCCACATTGAAAGTACAGTATCCAGCTTACCTTTCCCACATTGAGGGTCCAGTATCCAGCTGTAAGACACAAATAACCTTTACCATTCCCACATTGAAGGTCCAGTGTCCTGCCCCAAGTCATAAGTAACCTTTACCTTACCCACATTGAAGGACCAGTATCTAGCTCCAAGAGTCAAGTAAACTTTACCTTTCCCACACTGAATGTCAGCGACCTAGTGCCAAGACACACATTGACTTTTCCTTTAACAAATTGAAGATCCAGTATCCAGCTCCAAGACACAAGTCGCCGTTACCTGTCCCACATTGAAGGTTCAGTATCCAGCTCCAAGACACAAGTAGCCTTTACCATTACAAAATTGAAGGTCCAGTATCCAGCTCCAAGACACAAGTAACCTTAACCACATTGAAGGTCCAGTATCCAGCTCCAAGACACACGTTGCCTTTACCTTTACCACATTGAAAGTCCAGTATCCAGCTCCAAGACACACGTTGCCTTTACTTTTCCCACTTTGAAAGTACTGTATCCAGCTTACCTTTCCCACATTGAGGGTCCAGTATCCAGCTGCAAGACACAAATAACCTTTACCTTTCCCACATTGAAGGTCCAGTGTCCTGCCCCAAGTCATAAGTAACCTTTACCTTACCCACATTGAAGGTCCAGTATCTAGCTCCTAGAGTCAAGTAAACTTTACCTTTCCCACATTGAATGTCAGCGACCTAGTGCCAAGACAGACATTGACTTTACCTTTACCAAAATGAAGATCCAGTATGAAGCTCCAAGACACAAGTCGCCGTTACCTGTCCCACATTGAAGATCCAGTATCCAGCTCCAAGACACAAGTCGCCGTTACCTGTGCCACTGAAGATCCAGTATCCAGCTCCAAGACACAAGTAGCCTTTACCTTTCCCACATTGAGGGTCCAGTATCCAGCTCCAAGACCAAAGTAGACTTTACCTTTCTCACATTGAAGTTCCAGTATCCAGCTCCAAGACACAAGTAGCCTTTACCTTTCCCACATTGAGGGTCCAGTATCCAGCTCCAAGACCTAAGTAGACTTTACCTTTCTCACGTTGAAGATCCAGTATCCAGCTCCAAGACACAAGTCGCCGTTACCTGTCCCACATTGAAGGTTCAGTATCCAGCTCCAAGACACAAGTAGCCTTTACCATTACAAAATTGAAGGTCCAGTATCCAGCTCCAAGACACAAGTAACCTTAACCACATTGAAGGTCCAGTATCCAGCTCCAAGACACACGTTGCCTTTACTTTTCCCACATTGAAAGTACAGTATCCAGCTTACCTTTCCCACATTGAGGGTCCAGTATCCAGCTGCAAGACACAAATAACCTTTTCCTTTCCCACATTGAAGGTCCAGTGTCCTGCCCCAAGTCATAAGTAACCTTTACCTTACCCACATTGAAGGTCCAGTTTCTAGCTCCAAGAGTCAAGTAAACTTTACCTTTCCCACATTGAATGTCAGCGACCTAGTGCCAAGACACACATTGACTTTACCTTTACCAAATTGAAGATCCAGTATCCAGCACCAAGATTCAAGTAGCCTTTACCTTTCCCGCATTGAAGGTCCAGCATCCAGCTCCAAGAAACACGTAGCCTTAACCTTTCACATATTGAAGGTCCAGTATCCAGCTCCAAGACAAATGTTGCCTTTACCTTTACCACATTGAATGTCAGCGACCTAGTGCCAATACACACATTCCCTTTACCGTTACCAAATTGAAGATCCAGTATCCAGCTGCAAGATGCAAGTAGCCTTAACCTTTCCCAAATTGAAGGTCCGGTATCCAGCTCCAAGAACCACGTAGCCTTAACCTTTACCAAATTGAAGATCCAGTATCCAGCTCCAAGACACAAGTAGCCTTTACTTTTCCCACACTGAAGGTCCAGTATCCAGCCCCAAGACACAAGTAACCTTTCCCACATTGAAGGTCCAGTATCCAGCTCCAAGAAACACGTAGCTTTAACCTTTACCAAATTGAAGGTCCAGTATCCAGCTCCAAGAAAAACGTAGCCTTTACCTTTCGCGCATTGAAGGTCCAGTATCCAGCTCCAAGACACACGTTGCCTTTACCTTTACCACATTGAAAGTCCAGTATCCAGCTCCAAGACACACTTTGCTTTTACATTTGCCAAATTGAAGGTCCAATATCCTGCTCCAAGATGCAAGTAGCCTTTACCTTTCCCACATTGAGGGTCCAGTATCCAGCTCCAAGAGCTAAGTAGCCTTTACTTTTCTCACATTGAAGTTCCAGTATCCAGCTCCAAGACACAAGTAGCCTTTACCTTTCCCACATTGAGGGTCCAGTATCCAGCTCCAAGACCAAAGTAGACTTTACCTTTCTCACATTGAAGTTCCAGTATCCAGCTCCAAGACACAAGTAGCCTTTACCTTTCCCACATTGAGGGTCCAGTATCCAGCTCCAAGACCTAAGTAGACTTTACCTTTCTCACATTGAAGTTCCAGTATCCAGCTCCAAGACACAAGTAGCCTTTACCTTTCCCACATTGAAGGTCCAGTACCCAGCTCCAAGACACAAGTAGCCTTTTCCTTTACAAAATTGAAGGTCCAGTATCCAGCTCCAAGACACAAGTAACCTTAACCACATTGAAGGTCCAGTATCCAGCTCCAAGACACACGTTGCCTTTACCTTTGCCACATTGAAGGTCCAATATCCTGCTCCAAGATGCAAGTAGCCTTTACCTTTCCCAAATTGAAGGTCCAATATCCAGCTCCAAGACACAAGTAGCCTTTACCTTTCCCACACTGAAGGTCCAGTATCCAGCTCCAAGGCTCAAGTAAACTTTCCAACATTGAAAGTCCAGTATCCAGCTCCAAGACACAAGTTGCCGTTACCTGTCCCACATTGAAGGTTCAGTATCCAGCTCCAAGACACAAGTAGCTTTACCTTTACAAAATCGATGGTCCAGTATCCAGCTCCAAGACACAAGTAACCTTTACCTTTACCACATTGAAGGTCCAGTATCCAGCTCAAAGACACAGGTAGCCTTTCCCTTTACCACATTGAAAGTCCAGTATCCAGCTCCAAGACACACGTTGCCTTTACTTTTCCCACATTGAAAGTACAGTATCCAGCTTACCTTTCCCACATTGAGGGTCCAGTATCCAGCTGTAAGACACAAATAACCTTTACCATTCCCACATTGAAGGTCCAGTGTCCTGCCCCAAGTCATAAGTAACCTTTACCTTACCCACATTGAAGGTCCAGTATCTAGCTCCAAGAGTCAAGTAAACTTTACCTTTCCCACACTGAATGTCAGCGACCTAGTGCCAAGAAACACATTGACTTTTCCTTTAACAAATTGAAGATCCAGTATCCAACTCCAAGACACAAGTCGCCGTTACCTGTCCCACATTGAAGGTTCAGTATCCAGCTCCAAGACACAAGTAGCCTTTACCATTACAAAATTGAAGGTCCAGTATCCAGCTCCAAGACACAAGTAACCTTAACCACATTGAAGGTCCAGTATCCAGCTCCAAGAAACACGTAGCTTTAACCTTTACCAAATTGAAGGTCCAGTATCCAGCTCCAAGAAAAACGTAGCCTTTACCTTTCGCGCATTGAAGGTCCAGTATCCAGCTCCAAGACACACGTTGCCTTTACCTTTACCACATTGAAAGTCCAGTATCCAGCTCCAAGACACACTTTGCTTTTACATTTGCCAAATTGAAGGTCCAATATCCTGCTCCAAGATGCAAGTAGCCTTTACCTTTCCCACATTGAGGGTCCAGTATCCAGCTCCAAGAGCTAAGTAGCCTTTACTTTTCTCACATTGAAGTTCCAGTATCCAGCTCCAAGACACAAGTAGCCTTTACCTTTCCCACATTGAGGGTCCAGTATCCAGCTCCAAGACCAAAGTAGACTTTACCTTTCTCACATTGAAGTTCCAGTATCCAGCTCCAAGACACAAGTAGCCTTTACCTTTCCCACATTGAGGGTCCAGTATCCAGCTCCAAGACCTAAGTAGACTTTACCTTTCTCACATTGAAGTTCCAGTATCCAGCTCCAAGACACAAGTAGCCTTTACCTTTCCCACATTGAAGGTCCAGTACCCAGCTCCAAGACACAAGTAGCCTTTTCCTTTACAAAATTGAAGGTCCAGTATCCAGCTCCAAGACACAAGTAACCTTAACCACATTGAAGGTCCAGTATCCAGCTCCAAGACACACGTTGCCTTTACCTTTGCCACATTGAAGGTCCAATATCCTGCTCCAAGATGCAAGTAGCCTTTACCTTTCCCAAATTGAAGGTCCAATATCCAGCTCCAAGACACAAGTAGCCTTTACCTTTCCCACACTGAAGGTCCAGTATCCAGCTCCAAGGCTCAAGTAAACTTTCCAACATTGAAAGTCCAGTATCCAGCTCCAAGACACAAGTTGCCGTTACCTGTCCCACATTGAAGGTTCAGTATCCAGCTCCAAGACACAAGTAGCTTTACCTTTACAAAATCGATGGTCCAGTATCCAGCTCCAAGACACAAGTAACCTTTACCTTTACCACATTGAAGGTCCAGTATCCAGCTCAAAGACACAGGTAGCCTTTCCCTTTACCACATTGAAAGTCCAGTATCCAGCTCCAAGACACACGTTGCCTTTACTTTTCCCACATTGAAAGTACAGTATCCAGCTTACCTTTCCCACATTGAGGGTCCAGTATCCAGCTGTAAGACACAAATAACCTTTACCATTCCCACATTGAAGGTCCAGTGTCCTGCCCCAAGTCATAAGTAACCTTTACCTTACCCACATTGAAGGTCCAGTATCTAGCTCCAAGAGTCAAGTAAACTTTACCTTTCCCACACTGAATGTCAGCGACCTAGTGCCAAGAAACACATTGACTTTTCCTTTAACAAATTGAAGATCCAGTATCCAACTCCAAGACACAAGTCGCCGTTACCTGTCCCACATTGAAGGTTCAGTATCCAGCTCCAAGACACAAGTAGCCTTTACCATTACAAAATTGAAGGTCCAGTATCCAGCTCCAAGACACAAGTAACCTTAACCACATTGAAGGTCCAGTATCCAGCTCCAAGACACACGTTGCCTTTACTTTTCCCACATTGAAAGTACAGTATCCAGCTTACCTTTCCCACATTGAGGGTCCAGTATCCAGCTGCAAGACACAAATAACCTTTTCCTTTCCCACATTGAAGGTCCAGTGTCCTGCCCCAAGTCATAAGTAACCTTTACCTTACCCACATTGAAGGTCCAGTTTCTAGCTCCAAGAGTCAAGTAAACTTTACCTTTCCCACATTGAATGTCAGCGACCTAGTGCCAAGACACACATTGACTTTACCTTTACCAAATTGAAGATCCAGTATCCAGCACCAAGATTCAAGTAGCCTTTACCTTTCCCGCATTGAAGGTCCAGCATCCAGCTCCAAGAAACACGTAGCCTTAACCTTTCACATATTGAAGGTCCAGTATCCAGCTCCAAGACAAATGTTGCCTTTACCTTTACCACATTGAATGTCAGCGACCTAGTGCCAATACACACATTCCCTTTACCGTTACCAAATTGAAGATCCAGTATCCAGCTGCAAGATGCAAGTAGCCTTAACCTTTCCCAAATTGAAGGTCCGGTATCCAGCTCCAAGAACCACGTAGCCTTAACCTTTACCAAATTGAAGATCCAGTATCCAGCTCCAAGACACAAGTAGCCTTTACTTTTCCCACACTGAAGGTCCAGTATCCAGCCCCAAGACACAAGTAACCTTTCCCACATTGAAGGTCCAGTATACAGCTCCAAGAAACACGTAGCTTTAACCTTTACCAAATTGAAGGTCCAGTATCCAGCTCCAAGAAAAACGTAGCCTTTACCTTTCGCGCATTGAAGGTCCAGTATCCAGCTCCAAGACACACGTTGCCTTTACCTTTACCACATTGAAAGTCCAGTATCCAGCTCCAAGACACACTTTGCTTTTACATTTGCCAAATTGAAGGTCCAATATCCTGCTCCAAGATGCAAGTAGCCTTTACCTTTCCCACATTGAGGGTCCAGTATCCAGCTCCAAGAGCTAAGTAGCCTTTACTTTTCTCACATTGAAGTTCCAGTATCCAGCTCCAAGACACAAGTAGCCTTTACCTTTCCCACATTGAGGGTCCAGTATCCAGCTCCAAGACCAAAGTAGACTTTACCTTTCTCACATTGAAGTTCCAGTATCCAGCTCCAAGACACAAGTAGCCTTTACCTTTCCCACATTGAGGGTCCAGTATCCAGCTCCAAGACCTAAGTAGACTTTACCTTTCTCACATTGAAGTTCCAGTATCCAGCTCCAAGACACAAGTAGCCTTTACCTTTCCCACATTGAAGGTCCAGTACCCAGCTCCAAGACACAAGTAGCCTTTTCCTTTACAAAATTGAAGGTCCAGTATCCAGCTCCAAGACACAAGTAACCTTAACCACATTGAAGGTCCAGTATCCAGCTCCAAGACACACGTTGCCTTTACCTTTGCCACATTGAAGGTCCAATATCCTGCTCCAAGATGCAAGTAGCCTTTACCTTTCCCAAATTGAAGGTCCAATATCCAGCTCCAAGACACAAGTAGCCTTTACCTTTCCCACACTGAAGGTCCAGTATCCAGCTCCAAGGCTCAAGTAAACTTTCCAACATTGAAAGTCCAGTATCCAGCTCCAAGACACAAGTTGCCGTTACCTGTCCCACATTGAAGGTTCAGTATCCAGCTCCAAGACACAAGTAGCTTTACCTTTACAAAATCGATGGTCCAGTATCCAGCTCCAAGACACAAGTAACCTTTACCTTTACCACATTGAAGGTCCAGTATCCAGCTCAAAGACACAGGTAGCCTTTCCCTTTACCACATTGAAAGTCCAGTATCCAGCTCCAAGACACACGTTGCCTTTACTTTTCCCACATTGAAAGTACAGTATCCAGCTTACCTTTCCCACATTGAGGGTCCAGTATCCAGCTGTAAGACACAAATAACCTTTACCATTCCCACATTGAAGGTCCAGTGTCCTGCCCCAAGTCATAAGTAACCTTTACCTTACCCACATTGAAGGTCCAGTATCTAGCTCCAAGAGTCAAGTAAACTTTACCTTTCCCACACTGAATGTCAGCGACCTAGTGCCAAGAAACACATTGACTTTTCCTTTAACAAATTGAAGATCCAGTATCCAGCTCCAAGACACAAGTCGCCGTTACCTGTCCCACATTGAAGGTTCAGTATCCAGCTCCAAGACACAAGTAGCCTTTACCATTACAAAATTGAAGGTCCAGTATCCAGCTCCAAGACACAAGTAACCTTAACCACATTGAAGGTCCAGTATCCAGCTCCAAGACACACGTTGCCTTTACTTTTCCCACATTGAAAGTACAGTATCCAGCTTACCTTTCCCACATTGAGGGTCCAGTATCCAGCTGCAAGACACAAATAACCTTTTCCTTTCCCACATTGAAGGTCCAGTGTCCTGCCCCAAGTCATAAGTAACCTTTACCTTACCCACATTGAAGGTCCAGTTTCTAGCTCCAAGAGTCAAGTAAACTTTACCTTTCCCACATTGAATGTCAGCGACCTAGTGCCAAGACACACATTGACTTTACCTTTACCAAATTGAAGATCCAGTATCCAGCACCAAGATTCAAGTAGCCTTTACCTTTCCCAAATTGAAGGTCCAGTATCCAGCTCCAAGAAACACGTAGCCTTAACCTTTACCAAATTGAAGGTCCAGTATCCAGCTCCAAGAAAAACGTGGCCTTTACATTTCCCGCATTGAAGGTCCAGCATCCAGCTCCAAGAAACACGTAGCCTTAACCTTTCACATATTGAAGGTCCAGTATCCAGCTCCAAGACAAATGTTGCCTTTACCACATTGAATGTCAGCGACCTAGTGCCAATACACACATTCCCTTTACCGTTACCAAATTGAAGATCCAGTATCCAGCTGCAAGATGCAAGTAGCCTTAACCTTTCCCAAATTGAAGGTCCGGTATCCAGCTCCAAGAACCACGTAGCCTTAACCTTTACCAAATTGAAGATCCAGTATCCAGCTCCAAGACACAAGTAGCCTTTACTTTTCCCACACTGAAGGTCCAGTATCCAGCCCCAAGACACAAGTAACCTTTCCCACATTGAAGGTCCAGTATCCAGCTCCAAGAAACACGTAGCTTTAACCTTTACCAAATTGAAGGTCCAGTATCCAGCTCCAAGAAAAACGTAGCCTTTACCTTTCCCGCATTGAAGGTCCAGTATCCAGCTCCAAGACACACGTTGCCTTTACCTTTACCACATTGAAAGTCCAGTATCCAGCTCCAAGACACACGTTGCCTTTACTTTTCCCACATTGAAAGTACAGTATCCAGCTTACCTTTCCCACACTGAATGTCAGCGACCTAGTGCCAAGAAACACGTTGACTTTTCCTTTAACAAATTGAAGATCCAGTATCCAGCTCCAAGACACAAGTCGCCGTTACCTGTCCCACATTGAAGGTTCAGTATCCAGCTCCAAGACACAAGTAGCCTTTACCATTACAAAATTGAAGGTCCAGTATCCAGCTCCAAGACACAAGTAACCTTAACCACATTGAAGGTCCAGTATCCAGCTCCAAGACACACATTGCCTTTACCTTTCCCACATTGAAGGTTCAATATCCAGCTCCAATACACAAGTAGCCTTTCCCTTTACCAAATTGAAGGTCCAGTATCCAGCTCCAAGACACAAGTAACCTTGACCTTTATCACATAGAAGGTCCAGTATCCAGCTCCAAGACACAAGTCGCCTTTACCTTTCCCACTTTGAAGGTCCAGTATCCATCCGCAAGTCATAAGTAACGTTTACATTTCCCACATTGAAGGTCCAGTGTCCTGCCCAAGTCATCAGTAACCTTTACCTTACCAACATTGAAGGTCCAGCATCTAGCTCCAAGAGTCAAGTAAACTTTACCATTCCCACATTGAATGTCAGCGACCGAGTGCCAAGACACACATTGCCTTTACCTTTACCAAATTGAAGATCCAGTATCGAGCTCCAGGATGCAAGTAGCGTTTTCCTTTCACAAATTGAAGGTCCAGTATCCAGCTCCAAGAAACACGTAGCCTTAACCTTTACCAAATTGAAGGTCCAGTATCCAGCCCCAAGACAGAAGTAACCTTTACCAAATTGAAGGTCCAGTATCCATCCCCAAGACAGAAGTAACCTTTACCACATTAAAGGTCCAGTATCCAGCTCCAAGACACAAGTCGCGGTTACCTGTCCCACATTGAAGGTTCAGTATCCAGCTCCAAGACACAAGTAGCCTTTACCTTTACCAAATTGAAGGTCCAGTATCCAGCTCCAAGACACAAGTAGCCTTTACCTTTACCACATTGAAGTTCCAGTATCCAGCTCCAAGACACACGTTGCCTTTACCTTTCCCACATTGAAAGTACAGTATCCAGCTCGAAGATTCAAGTAGCCTTTAACTTTCCCACGTTGAAGGTCCAGTATACAGCTCCAAGACATAAGTAGCCTTAACCTTCAGCAAATTGAAGGTCCAGTATCCAGTTCCAAGACACAAGTCGCCGTTACTTTTACCAAACTGAAGGTCCAGTATACAGCTCCAAGACACACGTGGCAACTACCTTTCCCACATTGAAGGTCCAGGATCCAGCTCCAAGACACAAGTAGGCTTTAACTAATTGAACATCCAGTATCCAGCTGCAAGACACAAATAACCTTTACCTTTACCACATTGAAGGTCCGATATCCAGCTCCAAGACACAAGTAGCCTTTACCTTTCCCACGTTGAAGGTCCAGTATTCAGCTCCAAGAGTCAAGTAGAGTTTACCGTTCCCAAATTGAAGGTTCAGTATCCAGCTCCAAGAAACAAGTAACCTTAACCACATTGAAGGTCCAGTATACAGCTCCAAGACCTGTCGCACATTGAAGGTTCAGTATCCAGCTCCAAGACACAAGTATCCTTTACCTTTACCACAATGAAGGTCCAGTATCCAGCTCCAAGACACACGTTGCCTTTACCTTTCCCACATTGAAGGTCCAGTATCCATCCGCAAGTCATAAGTAACCTGTACATTTCCCACATTGAAGGTCCAGTGTCCTGCCCCAAGTCATAAGTAACCTTTACCTTACCCACATTGAAGGTCCAGTATTCAGCTCCAAGACACAAGTAGCCTTTACCTTTACCACATTGAAAGTCCAGTATCCAGCTCCAAGACACACGTTGCCTTTACCTTTCCCACATTGAAAGTACAGTATCCAGCTTACCTTTCCCACATTGAGGGTCCAGTATCCAGCTGCAAGACACAAATAACCTTTTCCTTTCCCACATTGAAGGTCCAGTGTCCTGCCCCAAGTCATAAGTAACCTTAACCTTACCCACATTGAAGGTCCAGTTTCTAGCTCCAAGAGTCAAGTAAACTTTACCTTTCCCACATTGAATGTCAGCGACCTAGTGCCAAGACACACATTGACTTTACCTTTACCAAATTGAAGATCCAGTATCCAGCACCAAGATTCAAGTAGCCTTTACCTTTCCCAAATTGAAGGTCCAGTATCCAACTCCAAGAAACACGTAGCCTTAACCTTTACCAAATTGAAGGTCCAGTATCCAGCTCCAAGAAAAACGTGGCCTTTCCATTTCCCGCATTGAAGGTCCAACATCCAGCTCCAAGAAACACGTAGCCTTAACCTTTCACATATTGAAGGTCCAGTATCCAGCTCCAAGACAAATGTTGCCTTTACCTTTACCACATTGAATGTCAGTGACCTAGTGCCAATACACACATTCCCTTTACCGTTACCAAATTGAAGATCTAGTATCCAGCTGCAAGATGCAAGTAGCCTGAACCTTTCCCAAATTGAAGATCCAGTATCCAGCTCCAAGACACAAGTAGCCTTTACCTTTCCCACACTGAAGGTCCAGTATCCAGCCCCAAGACACAAGTAACCTTTCCCACATTGAAGGTCCAGTATCCAGCTCCAAGAAACACGTAGCTTTAACCTTTACCAAATTGAAGGTCCACTATCCAGCTCCAAGAAAAACGTTGCCTTTACCTTTCCCGCATTGAAGGTCCAGTATCCAGCTCCAAGACACACGTTGCCTTTACCTTTCCCACATTGAAAGTACAGTATCCAGCTCGAAGATTCAAGTAGCCTTTAATTTTCCCACATTGATGGTCCAATATCCTGCTCCAAGATGCAAGTAGCCTTTACCTTTCCCAAATTGAAGGTCCAATATCCAGCTCCATGACACAAGTAGCGTTTACCTTTACCACATTGAAAGTCCAGTATCCAGCTCCAAGACACACGTTGCCTTTACTTTTCCCACATTGAAAGTACAGTATCCAGCTTACCTTTCCCACATTGAGGGTCCAGTATCCAGCTGCAAGACACAAATAACCTTTTCCTTTCCCACATTGAAGGTCCAGTGTCCTGCCCCAAGTCATAAGTAACCTTTACCTTACCCACATTGAAGGTCCAGTTTCTAGCTCCAAGAGTCAAGTAAACTTTACCTTTCCCACATTGAATGTCAGCGACCTAGTGCCAAGACACACATTGACTTTACCTTTACCAAATTGAAGATCCAGTATCCAGCACCAAGATTCAAGTAGCCTTTACCTTTCCCAAACTGAAGGTCCAGTATCCAAGTCCAAGAAACACGTAGCCTTAACCTTTACCAAATTGAAGGTCCAGTATCCAGCTCCAAGAAAAACGTGGCCTTTACATTTCCCGCATTGAAGGTCCAACATCCAGCTCCAAGAAACACGTAGCCTTAACCTTTCACATATTGAAGGTCCAGTATCCAGCTCCAAGACAAATGTTGCCTTTACCTTTACCACATTGAATGTCAGTGACCTAGTGCCAATACACACATTCCCTTTACCGTTACCAAATTGAAGATCTAGTATCCAGCTGCAAGATGCAAGTAGCCTGAACCTTTCCCAAATTGAAGATCCAGTATCCAGCTCCAAGACACAAGTAGCCTTTACCTTTCCCACACTGAAGGTCCAGTATCCAGCCCCAAGACACAAGTAACCTTTCCCACATTGAAGGTCCAGTATCCAGCTCCAAGAAACACGTAGCTTTAACCTTCACCAAATTGAAGGTCCAGTATCCAGCTCCAAGAAAAACGTAGCCTTTACCTTTCCCGCATTGAAGGTCCAGTATCCAGCTCCACGACACACGTTGCCTTTACCTTTCCCACATTGAAAGTACAGTATCCAGCTCGAAGATTCAAGTAGCCTTTACCTTTCCCAAATTGAAGGTCCAGTATCCAGCTCCAAGAAACACGTAGCATTAACCTTTACCAAATTGAAGGTCCAGTATCCAGCACCAAGAAAAACGTAGCCTTTACCTTCCCCGCATTGAAGGTCCAGTATCCAGCTCCAAGAAACACTTTGCTTTTACCTTTGCCAAATTGAAGGTCCAATATCCTGCTCCAAGATGCAAGTAGCCTTTCCCTTTCCCAAATTGAAGGTCCAATATCCAGCTCCATGACACAAGTAGCATTTACCTTTCCCACACTGAAGGTCCAGTATCCAGCTCCAAGACTCAAGTAACCTTTCCCACATTGAAAGTCCAGTATCCAGCTCCAAGACACAAGTCGCCGTTACCTGTCGCACATTGAAGGTTCAGTATCCAGCTCCAAGACACAAGTAGCTTTACCTTTACAAAATTGAAGGTCCAGTATTCAGCTCCAAGACACAAGTAACCTTTACCTTAACCACATTGAAGGTCCAGTACCCAGCTCCAAGACACAAGTCGATTTTACCTTTACCACATTGAAAGTCCAGTATCCAGCTCCAAGACACACGTTGCCTTTACTTTTCCCACATTGAAAGTACTGTATCCAGCTTACCTTTCCCACATTGAGGTCCAGTATCCAGCTGCAAGACACAAATAACCTTTACCTTTCCCACATTGAAGGTCCAGTATCCTGCCCCAAGTCATAAGTAACCTTTACCTTACCCACATTGAAGGTCCAGTATCTAGCTCCTAGAGTCAAGTAAACTTTACCTTTCCCACATTGAATGTCAGCGACCTAGTGCCAAGACACACATTGACTTTTCCTTTCACAAATTGAAGATCCAGTATCCAGCTCCAAGACACAAGTCGCCGTTACCTGTCCCACATTGAAGATCCAGTATCCAGCTCCAAGACACAAGTCGCCGTTACCTGTGCCACATTGAAGATCCAGTATCCAGCTCCAAGATTAAAGTAGCCTTTAATTATCCCACATTGAAGGTCCAGTATACAGCTCCAAGACATAAGTAGCATTTACCTTTACCACATTGCAGGTCCAATATCCTGCTCCAAGATGCAAGTAGCCTTTACCTTTCCCAAATTGAAGGTCCAATATCCTGCTCCAAGACTCAAGTCGCCGTTACCTTTACCAAATTGAAGGTCCAGTATCCAGCTCCAAGACACAAGTAACCTTTACCTTTACAACACTGAAGGTCCAGTATACAGCTCCAAGACACACGTTGCCATTACCTTTCCCACATTGAAGGTCCAGGATCCAGCTCCAAGACACAAGTAGCCTTTACCTTTCCCACATTGAGGGTCCAGTATTCAGCACCAAGAGTCAAGTAGAGTTTACCGTTCCCACATTGAAGGTTCAGTATCCAGCTCCAAGACACAAGTAACCTTAACCACATTGAAGGTCCAGTTTACAGCTCCAAGACCTGTCCCACATTGAAGGTTCAGTATCCAGATCCAAGACACAAGTATCCTTAACCTTTACCACATTGAAGGTCCAGTATCCAGCTCCAAGACACACGTTGCCTTTACCTTTCCCACATTGAAAGTACAGTATCCAGCTCCAAGACAAAAGTAGCCTTTACCTTTCCCACATTGAGGGTCCAGTATCCAGCTCCAAGAGCTAAGTCGCCTTTACTTTTCTCACATTGAAGTTCCAGTATCCAGCTCCAAGACACAAGTAGCCTTTACCTTTCCCACATTGAGGGTCCAGTATCCAGCTCCAAGACCAAAGTAGACTTTACCTTTCTCACATTGAAGTTCCAGTATCCAGCTCCAAGACACAAGTAGCCTTTACCTTTCCCACATTGAGGGTCCAGTATCCAGCTCCAAGACCTAAGTAGACTTTACCTTTCTCACATTGAAGTTCCAGTATCCAGCTCCAAGACACAAGTAGCCTTTACCTTTCCCACATTGAAGGTCCAGTACCCAGCTCCAAGACACAAGTCGCCGTTACCTATCCCACATTGAAGGTTCAGTTTGCAGCTCCAAGACACAAGTAGCCTTTTCCTTTACAAAATTGAAGGTCCAGTATCCAGCTCCAAGACACAAGTAACCTTAACCACATTGAAGGTCCAGTATCCAGCTCCAAGACACAAGTAGCCTTTACCTTTCCCACATTGAGGGTCCAGTATCCAGCTCCAAGACCTTAGTAGACTTTACCTTTCTCATATTGAAGTTCCAGTATCCAGCTCCAAGACACAAGTAGCCTTTACCTTTCCCACATTGAAGGTCCAGTATCCAGCTCCAAGGCTCAAGTAAACTTTCCAACATTGAAAGTCCAGTATCCAGCTCCAAGACACAAGTTGCCGTTACCTGTCCCACATTGAAGGTTCAGTATCCAGCTCCAAGACACAAGTAGCTTTACCTTTACAAAATAGATGGTCCAGTATCCAGCTCCAAGACACAAGTAACCTTTACCTTTACCACATTGAAGGTCCAGTACCCAGCTCCAAGACACAAGTCGCCGTTACCTATCCCACATTGAAGGTTCAGTATGCAGCTCCAAGACACAAGTAGCCTTTTCCTTTACAAAATTGAAGGTCCAGTATCCAGCTCCAAGACACAAGTAACCTTAACCACATTGAAGGTCCAGTATCCAGCTCCAAAACACACGTTGCCTTTACCTTTGCCACATTGAAGGTCCAATATCCTGCTCCAAGATGCAAGTAGCCTTTACCTTTCCCAAATTGAAGGTCCAATATCCAGCTCCAAGACACAAGTAGCCTTTACCTTTCCCACACTGAAGGTCCAGTATCCAGCTCCAAGGCTCAAGTAAACTTTCCAACATTGAAAGTCCAGTATCCAGCTCCAAGACACAAGTAGCTTTACCTTTACAAAATCGATGGTCCAGTATCCAGCTCCAAGACACAAGTAACATTTACCTTTACCACATTGAAGGTCCAGTATCCAGCTCCAAGACACAAGTCGCCTTTACCTTTACCACATTGAAAGTCCAGTATCCAGCTCCAAGACACACGTTGCCTTTACTTTTCCCACATTGAAAGTACAGTATCCAGCTTACCTTTCCCACATTGAGGGTCCAGTATCCAGCTGTAAGACACAAATAACCTTTACCATTCCCACATTGAAGGTCCAGTGTCCTGCCCCAAGTCATAAGTAACCTTTACCTTACCCACATTGAAGGTCCAGTATCTAGCTCCAAGAGTCAAGTAAACTTTACATTTCCCACACTGAATGTCAGCGACCTAGTGCCAAGACACACATTGACTTTTCCTTTAACAAATTGAAGATCCAGTATCCAGCTCCAAGACACAAGTCGCCGTTACCTGTCCCACATTGAAGATCCAGTATCCAGGTCCAAGACACAAGTCGCCGTTACCTGTGCCACATTGAAGATCCAGTATCCAGCTCCAAGATTAAAGTAGCCTTTAATTATCCCACATTGAAGGTCCAGTATACAGCTCCAAGACATAAGTAGCATTTACCTTTACCACATTGCAGGTCCAATATCCTGCTCCAAGATGCAAGTAGCCTTTACCTTTCCCAAATTGAAGGTCCAATATCCTGCTCCAAGACTCAAGTCGCCGTTACCTTTACCAAATTGAAGGTCCAGTATCCAGCTCCAAGACACACGTTGCCATTACCTTTCCCACATTGAAGGTTCAGGATCCAGCTCCAAGACACAAGTAGCCTTTACCTTTCCCACATTGAGGGTCCAGTATTCAGCACCAAGAGTCAAGTAGAGTTTACCGTTCCCACATTGAAGGTTCAGTATCCAGATCCAAGACACAAGTATCCTTAACCTTTACCACATTGAAGGTCCAGTATCCAGCTCCAAGACACACGTTGCCTTTACCTTTCCCACATTGAAAGTACAGTATCGAGCTCCAAGACAAAAGTAGCCTTTACCTTTCCCACATTGAGGGTCCAGTATCCAGCTCCAAGAGCTAAGTAGCCTTTACTTTTCTCACATTGAAGTTCCAGTATCCAGCTCCAAGACACAAGTAGCCTTTACCTTTCCCACATTGAGGGTCCAGTATCCAGCTCCAAGACCAAAGTAGACTTTACCTTTCTCACATTGAAGTTCCAGTATCCAGCTCCAAGACACAAGTAGCCTTTACCTTTCCCACATTGAGGGTCCAGTATCCAGCTCCAAGACCTAAGTAGACTTTACCTTTCTCACATTGAAGTTCCAGTATCCAGCTCCAAGACACAAGTAGCCTTTACCTTTCCCACATTGAAGGTCCAGTACCCAGCTCCAAGACACAAGTCGCCGTTACCTATCCCACATTGAAGGTTCAGTATGCAGCTCCAAGACACAAGTAGCCTTTTCCTTTACAAAATTGAAGGTCCAGTATCCAGCTCCAAGACACAAGTAACCTTAACCACATTGAAGGTCCAGTATCCAGCTCCAAGACACACGTTGCCTTTACCTTTGCCACATTGAAGGTCCAATATCCTGCTCCAAGATGCAAGTAGCCTTTACCTTTCCCAAATTGAAGGTCCAATATCCAGCTCCAAGACACAAGTAGCCTTTACCTTTCCAACATTGAAAGTCCAGTATCCAGCTCCAAGACACAAGTTGCCGTTACCTGTCCCACATTGAAGGTTCAGTATCCAGCTCCAAGACACAAGTAGCTTTACCTTTACAAAATAGATGGTCCAGTATCCAGCTCCAAGACACAAGTAACCTTTACCTTTACCACATTGAAGGTCCAGTACCCAGCTCCAAGACACAAGTCGCCGTTACCTATCCCACATTGAAGGTTCAGTATGCAGCTCCAAGACACAAGTAGCCTTTTCCTTTACAAAATTGAAGGTCCAGTATCCAGCTCCAAGACACAAGTAACCTTAACCACATTGAAGGTCCAGTATCCAGCTCCAAGACACACATTGCCTTTACCTTTGCCACATTGAAGGTCCAATATCCTGCTCCAAGATGCAAGTAGCCTTTACCTTTCCCAAATTGAAGGTCCAATATCCAGCTCCAAGACACAAGTAGCCTTTACCTTTCCCACACTGAAGGTCCAGTATCCAGCTCCAAGGCTCAAGTAAACTTTCCAACATTGAAAGTCCAGTATCCAGCTCCAAGACACAAGTTGCCGTTACCTGTCCCACATTGAAGGTTCAGTATCCAGCTCCAAGACACAAGTAGCTTTACCTTTACAAAATCGATGGTCCAGTATCCAGCTCCAAGACACAAGTAACCTTTACCTTTACCACATTGAAGGTCCAGTATCCAGCTCCAAGACACAGGTAGCCTTTCCCTTTACCACATTGAAAGTCCAGTATCCAGCTCCAAGACACACGTTGCCTTTACATTTCCCACATTGAAAGTACAGTATCCAGCTTACCTTTCCCACATTGAGGGTCCAGTATCCAGCTGTAAGACACAAATAACCTTTACCATTCCCACATTGAAGGTCCAGTGTCCTGCACCAAGTCATAAGTAACCTTTACATTACCCACATTTAAGGTCCAGTATCTAGCTCCAAGAGTCAAGTAAACTTTACCTTTCCCACACTGAATGTCAGCGACCTAGTGCCAAGACACACATTGACTTTTCCTTTAACAAATTGAAGATCCAGTATCCAGCTCCAAGACACAAGTCGCCGTTACCTGTCCCACATTGAAGGTTCAGTATCCAGCTCCAAGACACAAGTAGCCTTTACCATTACAAAATTGAAGGTCCAGTATCCAGCTCCAAGACACAAGTAACCTTAACCACATTGAAGGTCCAGTATCCAGCTCCATGACACACGTTGCCTTTACCTTTACCACATTGAAAGTCCAGTATCGAGCTCCAAGACACACGTTGCCTTTACTTTTCCCACATTGAAAGTACTGTATCCAGCTTACCTTTCCCACATTGAGGGTCCAGTATCCAGCTCCAAGACACAAGTCGCCGTTACCTGTGCCACTGAAGATCCAGTATCCAGCTCCAAGACACAAGTAGCCTTTACCTTTCCCACATTGAGGGTCCAGTATCCAGCTCCAAGACCAAAGTGGACTTTACCTTTCTCACATTGAAGTTCCAGGATCCAGCTCCAAGACACAAGTAGCCTTTACCTTTCCCACATTGAGGGTCCAGTATCCAGCTCCAAGACCTAAGTAGACTTTACCTTTCTCACATTGAAGTTCCAGTATCCAGCTCCAAGACACAAGTAGCCTTTACCTTTCCCACATTGAAGGTCCAGTACCCAGCTCCAAGACACAAGTCGCCGTTATCTATCCCACATTGAAGGTTCAGTATGCAGCTCCAAGACACAAGTAGCCTTTTCCTTTACAAAATTGAAGGTCCAGTATCCAGCTCCAAGACACAAGTAACCTTAACCACATTGAAGGTCCAGTATCCAGCTCCAAGACACACGTTGCCTTTACCTTTGCCACATTGAAGGTCCAATATCCTGCTCCAAGATGCAAGTAGCCTTTACCTTTCCCAAATTGAAGGTCCAATATCCAGCTCCAAGACACAAGTAGCCTTTACCTTTCCCACACTGAAGGTCCAGTATCCAGCTCCAAGGCTCAAGTAAACTTTCCAACATTGAAAGTCCAGTATCCAGCTCCAAGACACAAGTTGCCGTTACCTGTCCCACATTGAAGGTTCAGTATCCAGCTCCAAGACACAAGTAGCTTTACCTTTACAAAATCGATGGTCAAGTATCCAGCTCCAAGACACAAGTAACCTTTACCTTTACCACATTGAAGGTCCAGTATCCAGCTCCAAGACACACGTTGCCTTTACTTTTCCCACATTGAAAGTACAGTATCCAGCTTACCTTTCCCACATTGAGGGTCCAGTATCCAGCTGTAAGACACAAATAACCTTTACCATTCCCACATTGAAGGTCCAGTGTCCTGCCCCAAGTCATAAGTAACCTTTACCTTACCCACATTGAAGGTCCAGTATCTAGCTCCAAGAGTCAAGTAAACTTTACCTTTCCCACACTGAATGTCAGCGACCTAGTGCCAAGAAACACATTGACTTTTCCTTTAACAAATTGAAGATCCAGTATCCAGCTCCAAGACACAAGTCGCCGTTACCTGTCCCACATTGAAGGTTCAGTATCCAGCTCCAAGACACACGTTGCCTTTACTTTTCCCACATTGAAAGTACAGTATCCAGCTTACCTTTCCCACATTGAGGGTCCAGTATCCAGCTGCAAGACACAAATAACCTTTTTCTTTCCCACATTGAAGGTCCAGTGTCCTGCCCCAAGTCATAAGTAACCTTTACCTAACCCACATTGAAGGTCCAGTTTCTAGCTCCAAGAGTCAAGTAAACTTTACCTTTCCCACATTGAATGTCAGCGACCTAGTGCCAAGACACACATTGACTTTACCTTTACCAAATTGAAGATCCAGTATCCAGCACCAAGATTCAAGTAGCCTTTACCTTTCCCAAATTGAAGGTCCAGTATCCAGCTCCAAGAAACACGTAGCCTTCACCTTTACCAAATTGAAGGTCCAGTATCCAGCTCCAAGAAAAACGTGGCCTTTACATTTCCCGCATTGAAGGTCCAGCATCCAGCTCCAAGAAACACGTAGCCTTAACCTTTCACATATTGAAGGTCCAGTATCCAGCTCCAAGACAAATGTTGCCTTTACCTTTACCACATTGAATGTCAGCGACCTAGTGCCAATACACACATTCCCTTTACCGTTACCAAATTGAAGATCCAGTATCCAGCTGCAAGATGCAAGTAGCCTTAACCTTTCCCAAATTGAAGGTCCGGTATCCAGCTCCAAGAACCACGTAGCCTTAACCTTTACCAAATTGAAGATCCAGTATCCAGCTCCAAGACAAAAGTAGCCTTTACTTTTCCCACACTGAAGGTCCAGTATCCAGCCCCAAGACACAAGTAACCTTTCCCACATTGAAGGTCCAGTATCCAGCTCCAAGAAACACGTAGCTTTAACCTTTACCAAATTGAAGGTCCAGTATCCAGCTCCAAGAAAAACGTAGCCTTTACCTTTCCCGCATTGAAGGTCCAGTATCCAGCTCCAAGACACACGTTGCCTTTACCTTTACCACATTGAAAGTCCAGTATCCAGCTCCAAGACACACGTTGCCTTTACTTTTCCCACATTGAAAGTACAGTATCCAGCTTACCTTTCCCACACTGAATGTCAGCGACCTAGTGCCAAGACACACATTGACTTTTCCTTTAACAAATTGAAGATCCAGTATCCAGCTCCAAGACACAAGTCGCCGTTACCTGTCCCACATTGAAGGTTCAGTATCCAGCTCCAAGACACAAGTAGCCTTTACCATTACAAAATTGAAGGTCCAGTATCCAGCTCCAAGACACAAGTAACCTTAACCACATTGAAGGTCCAGTATCCAGCTCCAAGACACACATTGCCTTTACCTTTCCCACATTGAAGGTTCAATATCCAGCTCCAATACACAAGTAGCCTTTCCCTTTACCAAATTGAAGGTCCAGTATCCAGCTCCAAGACACAAGTAACCTTGACCTTTATCACATAGAAGGTCCAGTATCCAGCTCCAAGACACAAGTCGCCTTTACCTTTCCCACTTTGAAGGTCCAGTATCCATCCGCAAGTCATAAGTAACGTTTACATTTCCCACATTGAAGGTCCAGTGTCCTGCCCAAGTCATCAGTAACCTTTACCTTACCAACACTGAAGGTCCAGCATCTAGCTCCAAGAGTCAAGTAAACTTTACCATTCCCACATTGAATGTCAGCGACCGAGTGCCAAGACACACATTGCCTTTACCTTTACCAAATTGAAGATCCAGTATCGAGCTCCAGGATGCAAGTAGCGTTTACCTTTCCCAAATTGAAGGTCCAGTATCCAGCTCCAAGAAACACGTAGCCTTAACCTTTACCAAATTGAAGGTCCAGTATCCAGCCCCAAGACAGAAGTAACCTTTACCAAATTGAAGGTCCAGTATCCAGCCCCAAGACAGAAGTAACCTTTACCACCTTAAAGGTCCAGTATCCAGCTCCAAGACACAAGTCGCGGTTACCTGTCCCACATTGAAGGTTCAGTATCCAGCTCCAAGACACAAGTAGCCTTTACCTTTACCAAATTGAAGGTCCAGTATCCAGCTCCAAGACACAAGTAGCCTTTACCTTTACCACATTGAAGTTCCAGTATCCAGCTCCAAGACACACGTTGCCTTTACCTTTCCCACATTGAAAGTACAGTATCCAGCTCGAAGATTCAAGTAGCCTTTAACTTTCCCACGTTGAAGGTCCAGTATACAGCTCCAAGACATAAGTAGCCTTAACCTTCAGCAAATTGAAGGTCCAGTATCCAGCTCCAAGACACAAGTCGCCGTTACTTTTACCAAACTGAAGGTCCAGTATACAGCTCCAAGACACACGTGGCAACTACCTTTCCCACATTGAAGGTCCAGGATCCAGCTCCAAGACACAAGTAGGCTTTAACTAATTGAACATCCAGTATCCAGCTGCAAGACACAAATAACCTTTACCTTTACCACATTGAAGGTCCGATATCCAGCTCCAAGACACAAGTAGCCTTTACCTTTCCCACGTTGAAGGTCCAGTATTCAGCTCCAAGAGTCAAGTAGAGTTTACCGTTCCCAAATTGAAGGTTCAGTATCCAGCTCCAAGACACAAGTAACCTTAACCACATTGAAGGTCCAGTATACAGCTACAAGACCTGTCGCACATTGAAGTTTCAGTATCCAGCTCCAAGACACAAGTATCCTTTACCTTTACCACAATGAAGGTCCAGTATCCAGCTCCAAGACTCACGTTGCCTTTACCTTTCCCACATTGAAGGTCCAGTATCCATCTGCAAGTCATAAGTAACCTGTACATTTCCCACATTGAAGGTCCAGTGTCCTGCCCCAAGTCATAAGTAACCTTTACCTTACCCACATTGAAGGTCCAGTATCCAGCTCCAAGACACAAGTAGCCTTTACCTTTACCACATTGAAGGTCCAGTATCCAACTCCAAGAAACACGTAGCCTTAACCTTTACCAAATTGAAGGTCCAGTATCCAGCTCCAAGAAAAACGTGGCCTTTACATTTCCCGCATTGAAGGTCCAACATCCAGCTCCAAGAAACACGTAGCCTTAACCTTTCACATATTGAAGGTCCAGTATCCAGCTCCAAGACAAATGTTGCCTTTACCTTTACCACATTGAATGTCAGTGACCTAGTGCCAATACACACATTCCCTTTACCGTTACCAAATTGAAGATCTAGTATCCAGCTGCAAGATGCAAGTAGCCTTAACCTTTCCCAAATTGAAGATCCAGTATCCAGCTCCAAGACACAAGTAGCCTTTACCTTTCCCACATTGAAGGTCCAGTATCCAGCTCCAAGAAACACGTAGCTTTAACCTTTACCAAATTGAAGGTCCAGTATCCAGCTCCAAGAAAAACGTAGCCTTTACCTTTCCCGCATTGAAGGTCCAGTATCCAGCTCCAAGACACACGTTGCCTTTACCTTTCCCACATTGAAAGTACAGTATCCAGCTCGAAGATTCAAGTAGCCTTTAATTTTCCCACATTGATGGTCCAATATCCTGCTCCAAGATGCAAGTAGCCTTTACCTTTCCCAAATTGAAGGTCCAGTATCCAGCTCCAAGAAACACGTAGCTTTAACCTTTACCAAATTGAAGGTCCAGTATCCAGCACCAAGAAAAACGTAGCCTTTACCTTTCCCGCATTGAAGGTCCAGTATCCAGCTCCAAGACACACTTTGCTTTTACATTTGCCAAATTGAAGGTCCAATATCCTGCTCCAAGATGCAAGTAGCCTTTACCTTTCCCAAATTGAAGGTCCAATATCCAGCTCCATGACACAAGTAGCCTTTACCTTTCCCACACTGAAGGTCCAGTGTCCAGCTCCAAGACTCAAGTAACCTTTCCCACATTGAAAGTCCAGTATCCAGCTCCAAGACACAAGTCGCCGTTACCTGTCGCACATTGAAGGTTCAGTATCCAGCTCCAAGACACAAGTAGCTTTACCTTTACAAAATTGAAGGTCCAGTATTCAGCTCCAAGACACAAGTAACCTTTACCTTTACAACATTGAAGGTCCAGTACCCAGCTCCAAGACACAAGTAGCCTTTACCTTTACCACATTGAAAGTCCAGTATCCAGCTCCAAGACACACGTTTCCTTTACTTTTCCCACATTGAAAGTACTGTATCCAGCTTACCTTTCCCACATTGAGGGTCCAGTATCCAGCTGCAAGACACAAATAACCTTTACCTTTCCCACATTGAAGGTCCAGTGTCCTGCCCCAAGTCATAAGTAACCTTTACCTTACCCACATTGAAGGTCCAGTATCTAGCTCCTAGAGTCAAGTGAACTTTACCTTTCCCACATTGAATGTCAGCGACCTAGTGCCAAGACAGACATTGACTTTACCTTTACCAAAATGAAGATCCAGTATGAAGCTCCAAGACACAAGTCGCCGTTACCTGTCCCACATTGAAGATGCAGTATCCAGCTCCAAGACACAAGTCGCCGTTACCTGTGCCACATTGAAGATCCAGTATCCAGCTCCAAGATTAAAGTAGCCTTTAATTATCCCACATTGAAGGTCCAGTATACAGCTCCAAGACATAAGTAGCATTTACCTTTACCACATTGCAGGTCCAATATCCTGCTCCAAGATGCAAGTCGCCGTTACCTATCCCACATTGAAGGTTCAGTATGCAGCTCCAAGACACAAGTAGCCTTTTCCTTTACAAAATTGAAGGTCCAGTATCCAGCTCCAAGACACAAGTAACCTTAACCACATTGAAGGTCCAGTATCCAGCTCCAAGACACACGTTGCCTTTACCTTTGCCACATTGAAGGTCCAATATCCTGCTCCAAGATGCAAGTAGCCTTTACCTTTCCCAAATTGAAGGTCCAATATCCAGCTCCAAGACACAAGTAGCCTTTACCTTTCCCACACTGAAGGTCCAGTATCCAGCTCCAAGGCTCAAGTAAACTTTCCAACATTGAAAGTCCAGTATCCAGCTCCAAGACACAAGTTGCCGTTACCTGTCCCACATTGAAGGTTCAGTATCCAGCTCCAAGACACAAGTAGCTTTACCTTTACAAAATCGATGGTCCAGTATCCAGCTCCAAGACACAAGTAACCTTTACCTTTACCACATTGAAGGTCCAGTATCCAGCTCCAAGACACAGGTAGCCTTTCCCTTTACCACATTGAAAGTCCAGTATCCAGCTCCAAGACACACGTTGCCTTTACTTTTCCCACATTGAAAGTACAGTATCCAGCTTACCTTTCCCACATTGAGGGTCCAGTATCCAGCTGTAAGACACAAATAACCTTTACCATTCCCACATTGAAGGTCCAGTGTCCTGCCCCAAGTCATAAGTAACCTTTACATTACCAACATTGAAGGTCCAGTATCTAGCTCCAAGAGTCAAGTAAACTTTACCTTTCCCACACTGAATGTCAGCGACCTAGTGCCAAGACACACATTGACTTTTCCTTTAACAAATTGAAGATCCAGTATCCAGCTCCAAGACACAAGTCGCCGTTACCTGTCCCACATTGAAAGTTCAGTATACAGCTCCAAGACACAAGTAGCCTTTACCATTACAAAATTGAAGGTCCAGTATCCAGCTCCAAGACACAAGTAACCTTAACCACATTGAAGGTCCAGTATCCAGCTCCATGACACACGTTGCCTTTACTTTTCCCACATTGAAAGTACTGTATCCAGCCTACCTTTCCCACATTGAGGGTCCAGTATCCAGCTGCAAGACACAAATAACCTTTACCTTTCCCACATTGAAGGTCCAGTGTCCTGCCCCAAGTCATAAGTAACCTTTACCTTACCCACATTGAAGGTCCAGTATCTAGCTCCTAGAGTCAAGTAAACTTTACCTTTCCCACATTGAATGTCAGCGACCTAGTGCCAAGACAGACATTGACTTTACCTTTACCCAAATGAAGATCCAGTATGAAGCTCCCTGACACAAATCGCCGTTACCTGTCCCACATTGAAGATCCAGTATACAGCTCCAAGACACAAGTCGCCGTTACCTGTGCCACTGAAGATCCAGTATCCAGCTCCAAGACACAAGTAGCCTTTACCTTTCCCACATTGAGGGTCCAGTATCCAGCTCCAAGACCAAAGTGGACTTTACCTTTCTCACATTGAAGTTCCAGGATCCAGCTCCAAGACACAAGTAGCCTTTACCTTTCCCACATTGAGGGTCCAGTATCCAGCTCCAAGACCTAAGTAGACTTTACCTTTCTCACATTGAAGTTCCAGTATCCAGCTCCAAGACACAAGTAGCCTTTACCTTTCCCACATTGAAGGTCCAGTACCCAGCTCCAAGACCTAAGTAGACTTTACCTTTCTCACATTGAAGTTCCAGTATCCAGCTCCAAGACACAAGTAGCCTTTTCCTTTACAAAATTGAAGGTCCAGTATCCAGCTCCAAGACACAAGTAACCTTAACCACATTGAAGGTCCAGTATCCAGCTCCAAGACACACGTTGCCTTTACCTTTGCCACATTGAAGGTCCAATATCCTGCTCCAAGATGCAAGTAGCCTTTACCTTTCCCAAATTGAAGGTCCAATATCCAGCTCCAAGACACAAGTAGCCTTTACCTTTCCCACACTGAAGGTCCAGTATCCAGCTCCAAGGCTCAAGTAAACTTTCCCACATTGAAAGTCCAGTATCCAGCTCCAAGACACAAGTTGCCGTTACCTGTCCCACATTGAAGGTTCAGTATCCAGCTCCAAGACACAAGTAGCTTTACCTTTACAAAATCGATGGTCCAGTATCCAGCTCCAAGACACAAGTAACCTTTACCTTTACCACATTGAAGGTCCAGTATCCAGCTCCAAGACACAGGTAGCCTTTCCCTTTACCACATTGAAAGTCCAGTATCCAGCTCCAAGACACACGTTGCCTTTACTTTTCCCACATTGAAAGTACAGTATCCAGCTTACCTTTCCCACATTGAGGGTCCAGTATCCAGCTGTAAGACACAAATAACCTTTACCATTCCCACATTGAAGGTCCAGTGTCCTGCCCCAAGTCATAAGTAACCTTTACCTTACCCACATTGAAGGTCCAGTATCTAGCTCCAAGAGTCAAGTAAACTTTACCTTTCCCACACTGAATGTCAGCGACCTAGTGCCAAGAAACACATTGACTTTTCCTTTAACAAATTGAAGATCCAGTATCCAGCTCCAAGACACAAGTCGCCGTTACCTGTCCCACATTGAAGGTTCAGTATCAAGCTCCAAGACACAAGTAGCCTTTACCATTACAAAATTGAAGGTCCAGTATCCAGCTCCAAGACACAAGTAACCTTAACCACATTGAAGGTCCAGTATCCAGCTCCAAGACACACGTTGCCTTTACTTTTCCCACATTGAAAGTACAGTATCCAGCTTACCTTTCCCACATTGAGGGTCCAGTATCCAGCTGCAAGACACAAATAACCTTTTTCTTTCCCACATTGAAGGTCCAGTGTCCTGCCCCAAGTCATAAGTAACCTTTACCTTACCCACATTGAAGGTCCAGTTTCTAGCTCCAAGAGTCAAGTAAACTTTACCTTTCCCACATTGAATGTCAGCGACCTAGTGCCAAGACACACATTGACTTTACCTTTACCAAATTGAAGATCCAGTATCCAGCACCAAGATTCAAGTAGCCTTTACCTTTCCCAAATTGAAGGTCCAGTATCCAGCTCCAAGAAACACGTAGCCTTAACCTTTACCAAATTGAAGGTCCAGTATCCAGCTCCAAGAAAAACGTGGCCTTTACATTTCCCGCATTGAAGGTCCAGCATCCAGCTCCAAGAAACACGTAGCCTTAACCTTTCACATATTGAAGGTCCAGTATCCAGCTCCAAGACAAATGTTGCCTTTACCTTTACCACATTGAATGTCAGCGACCTAGTGCCAATACACACATTCCCTTTACCGTTACCAAATTGAAGATCCAGTATCCAGCTGCAAGATGCAAGTAGCCTTAACCTTTCCCAAATTGAAGGTCCGGTATCCAGCTCCAAGAACCACGTAGCCTTAACCTTTACCAAATTGAAGATCCAGTATCCAGCTCCAAGACACAAGTAGCCTTTACTTTTCCCACACTGAAGGTCCAGTATCCAGCCCCAAGACACAAGTAACCTTTCCCACATTGAAGGTCCAGTATCCAGCTCCAAGAAACACGTAGCTTTAACCTTTACCAAATTGAAGGTCCAGTATCCAGCTCCAAGAAAAACGTAGCCTTTACCTTTCCCGCATTGAAGGTCCAGTATCCAGCTCCAAGACACACGTTGCCTTTACCTTTACCACATTGAAAGTCCAGTATCCAGCTCCAAGACACACGTTGCCTTTACTTTTCCCACATTGAAAGTACAGTATCCAGCTTACCTTTCCCACACTGAATGTCAGCGACCTAGTGCCAAGACACACATTGACTTTTCCTTTAACAAATTGAAGATCCAGTATCCAGCTCCAAGACACAAGTCGCCGTTACCTGTCCCACATTGAAGGTTCAGTATCCAGCTCCAAGACACAAGTAGCCTTTACCATTACAAAATTGAAGGTCCAGTATCCAGCTCCAAGACACAAGTAAACTTAACCACATTGAAGGTCCAGTATCCAGCTCCAAGACACACATTGCCTTTACCTTTCCCACATTGAAGGTTCAATATCCAGCTCCAATACACAAGTAGCCTTTCCCTTTACCAAATTGAAGGTCCAGTATCCAGCTCCAAGACACAAGTAACCTTGACCTTTATCACATAGAAGGTCCAGTATCCAGCTCCAAGACACAAGTCGCCTTTACCTTTCCCACTTTGAAGGTCCAGTATCCATCCGCAAGTCATAAGTAACGTTTACATTTCCCACATTGAAGGTCCAGTGTCCTGCCCAAGTCATCAGTAACCTTTACCTTACCAACATTGAAGGTCCAGCATCTAGCTCCAAGAGTCAAGTAAACTTTACCATTCCCACATTGAATGTCAGCGACCGAGTGCCAAGACACACATTGCCTTTACCTTTACCAAATTGAAGATCCAGTATCGAGCTCCAGGATGCAAGTAGCGTTTACCTTTCCCAAATTGAAGGTCCAGTATCCAGCTCCAAGAAACACGTAGCCTTAACCTTTACCAAATTGAAGGTCCAGTATCCAGCCCCAAGACAGAAGTAACCTTTACCAAATTGAAGGTCCAGTATCCAGCCCCAAGACAGAAGTAACCTTTACCACCTTAAAGGTCCAGTATCCAGCTCCAAGACACAAGTCGCGGTTACCTGTCCCACATTGAAGGTTCAGTATCCAGCTCCAAGACACAAGTAGCCTTTACCTTTACCAAATTGAAGGTCCAGTATCCAGCTCCAAGACACAAGTAGCCTTTACCTTTACCACATTGAAGTTCCAGTATCCAGCTCCAAGACACACGTTGCCTTTACCTTTCCCACATTGAAAGTACAGTATCCAGCTCGAAGATTCAAGTAGCCTTTAACTTTCCCACGTTGAAGGTCCAGTATACAGCTCCAAGACATAAGTAGCCTTAACCTTCAGCAAATTGAAGGTCCAGTATCCAGCTCCAAGACACAAGTCGCCGTTACTTTTACCAAACTGAAGGTCCAGTATACAGCTCCAAGACACACGTGGCAACTACCTTTCCCACATTGAAGGTCCAGGATCCAGCTCCAAGACACAAGTAGGCTTTAACTAATTGAACATCCAGTATCCAGCTGCAAGACACAAATAACCTTTACCTTTACCACATTGAAGGTCCGATATGCAGCTCCAAGACACAAGTAGCCTTTACCTTTCCCACGTTGAAGGTCCAGTATTCAGCTCCAAGAGTCAAGTAGAGTTTACCGTTCCCAAATTGAAGGTTCAGTATCCAGCTCCAAGACACAAGTAACCTTAACCACATTGAAGGTCCAGTATACAGCTACAAGACCTGTCGCACATTGAAGGTTCAGTATCAAGCTCCAAGACACAAGTATCCTTTACCTTTACCACAATGAAGGTCCAGTATCCAGCTCCAAGACACACGTTGCCTTTACCTTTCCCACATTGAAGGTCCAGTATCCATCTGCAAGTCATAAGTAACCTGTACATTTCCCACATTGAAGGTCCAGTGTCATGCCCCAAGTCATAAGTAACCTTTACCTTACCCACATTGAAGGTCCAGTATCCAGCTCCAAGACACAAGTAGCCTTTACCTTTACCACATTGAAGGTCCAGTATCCAACTCCAAGAAACACGTAGCCTTAACCTTAACCAAATTGAAGGTCCAGTATCCAGCTCCAAGAAAAACGTGGCCTTTAAATTTCCCGCATTGAAGGTCCAACATCCAGCTCCAAGAAACACGTAGCCTTAACCTTTCACATATTGAAGGTCCAGTATCCAGCTCCAAGACAAATGTTGCCTTTACCTTTACCACATTGAATGTCAGTGACCTAGTGCCAATACACACATTCCCTTTACCGTTACCAAATTGAAGATCTAGTATCCAGCTGCAAGATGCAAGTAGCCTTAACCTTTCCCAAATTGAAGATCCAGTATCCAGCTCCAAGACACAAGTAGCCTTTACCTTTCCCACACTGAAGGTCCAGTATCCAGCCCCAAGACACAAGTAACCTTTCCCACATTGAAGGTCCAGTATCCAGCTCCAAGAAACACGTAGCTTTAACCTTTACCAAATTGAAGGTCCAGTACCCAGCTCCAAGAAAAACGTAGCCTTTACCTTTCCCGCATTGAAGGTCCAGTATCCAGCTCCAAGACACACGTTGCCTTTACCTTTCCCACATTGAAAGTACAGTATCCAGCTCGAAGATTCAAGTAGCCTTTAATTTTCCCACATTGATGGTCCAATATCCTGCTCCAAGATGCAAGTAGCCTTTACCTTTCCCAAATTGAAGGTCCAGTATCCAGCTCCAAGAAACACGTAGCTTTAACCTTTACCAAATTGAAGGTCCAGTATCCAGCACCAAGAAAAACGTAGCCTTTACCTTTCCCGCATTGAAGGTCCAGTATCCAGCTCCAAGACACACTTTGCTTTTACATTTGCCAAATTGAAGGTCCAATATCCTGCTCCAAGATGCAAGTAGCCTTTACCTTTCCCAAATTGAAGGTCCAATATCCAGCTCCATGACACAAGTAGCCTTTACCTTTCCCACACTGAAGGTCCAGTGTCCAGCTCCAAGACTCAAGTAACCTTTCCCACATTGAAAGTCCTGTATCCAGCTCAAAGACACAAGTCGCCGTTACCTGTCGCACATTGAAGGTTCAGTATCCAGCTCCAAGACACAAGTAGCTTTACCTTTACAAAATTGAAGGTCCAGTATTCAGCTACAAGACACAAGTAACCTTTACCTTTACAACATTGAAGGTCCAGTACCCAGCTCCAAGACACAAGTAGCCTTTACCTTTACCACATTGAAAGTCCAGTATCCAGCTCCAAGACACACGTTGCCTTTACTTTTCCCACATTGAAAGTACTGTATCCAGCTTACCTTTCCCACATTGAGGGTCCAGTATCCAGCTGCAAGACACAAATAACCTTTACCTTTCCCACATTGAAGGTCCAGTGTCCTGCCCCAAGTCATAAGTAACCTTTACCTTACCCACATTGAAGGTCCAGTATCTAGCTCCTAGAGTCAAGTGAACTTTACCTTTCCCACATTGAATGTCAGCGACCTAGTGCCAAGACAGACATTGACTTTACCTTTACCAAAATGAAGATCCAGTATGAAGCTCCAAGACACAAGTCGCCGTTACCTGTCCCACATTGAAGATGCAGTATCCAGCTCCAAGACACAAGTCGCCGTTACCTGTGCCACATTGAAGATCCAGTATCCAGCTCCAAGATTAAAGTCGCCTTTAATTATCCCACATTGAAGGTCCAGTATACAGCTCCAAGACATAAGTAGCATTTACCTTTACCACATTGCAGGTCCAATATCCTGCTCCAAGATGCAAGTCGCCGTTACCTATCCCACATTGAAGGTTCAGTATGCAGCTCCAAGACACAAGTAGCCTTTTCCTTTACAAAATTGAAGGTCCAGTATCCAGCTCCAAGACACAAGTAACCTTAACCACATTGAAGGTCCAGTATCCAGCTCCAAGACACACGTTGCCTTTACCTTTGCCACATTGAAGGTCCAATATCCTGCTCCAAGATGCAAGTAGCCTTTACCTTTCCCAAATTGAAGGTCCAATATCCAGCTCCAAGACACAAGTAGCCTTTACCTTTCCCACACTGAAGGTCCAGTATCCAGCTCCAAGGCTCAAGTAAACTTTCCAACATTGAAAGTCCAGTATCCAGCTCCAAGACACAAGTTGCCGTTACCTGTCCCACATTGAAGGTTCAGTATCCAGCTCCAAGACACAAGTAGCTTTACCTTTACAAAATCGATGGTCCAGTATCCAGCTCCAAGACACAAGTAACCTTTACCTTTACCACATTGAAGGTCCAGTATCCAGCTCCAAGACACAGGTAGCCTTTCCCTTTACCACATTGAAAGTCCAGTATCCAGCTCCAAGACACACGTTGCCTTTACTTTTCCCACATTGAAAGTACAGTATCCAGCTTACCTTTCCCACATTGAGGGTCCAGTATCCAGCTGTAAGACACAAATAACCTTTACCATTCCCACATTGAAGGTCCAGTGTCCTGCCCCAAGTCATAAGTAACCTTTACATTACCCACATTGAAGGTCCAGTATCTAGCTCCAAGAGTCAAGTAAACTTTACCTTTCCCACACTGAATGTCAGCGACCTAGTGCCAAGACACACATTGACTTTTCCTTTAACAAATTGAAGATCCAGTATCCAGCTCCAAGACACAAGTCGCCGTTACCTGTCCCACATTGAAGGTTCAGTATACAGCTCCAAGACACAAGTAGCCTTTACCATTACAAAATTGAAGGTCCAGTATCCAGCTCCAAGACACAAGTAACCTTAACCACATTGAAGGTCCAGTATCCAGCTCCATGACACACGTTGCCTTTACCTTTACCACATTGAAAGTCCAGTATCGAGCTCCAAGACACACGTTGCCTTTACTTTTCCCACATTGAAAGTACTGTATCCAGCTTACCTTTCCCACATTGAGGGTCCAGTATCCAGCTGCAAGACACAAATAACCTTTACCTTTCCCACATTGAAGGTCCAGTGTCCTGCCCCAAGTCATAAGTAACCTTTACCTTACCCACATTGAAGGTCCAGTATCTAGCTCCTAGAGTCAAGTAAACTTTACCTTTCCCACATTGAATGTCAGCGACCTAGTGCCAAGACAGACATTGACTTTACCTTTACCAAAATGAAGATCCAGTATGAAGCTCCCTGACACAAGTCGCCGTTACCTGTCCCACATTGAAGATCCAGTATCCAGCTCCAAGACACAAGTCGCCGTTACCTGTGCCACTGAAGATCCAGTATCCAGCTCCAAGACACAAGTAGCCTTTACCTTTCCCACATTGAGGGTCCAGTATCCAGCTCCAAGACCAAAGTGGACTTTACCTTTCTCACATTGAAGTTCCAGGATCCAGCTCCAAGACACAAGTAGCCTTTACCTTTCCCACATTGAGGGTCCAGTATCCAGCTCCAAGACCTAAGTAGACTTTACCTTTCTCACATTGAAGTTCCAGTATCCAGCTCCAAGACACAAGTAGCCTTTACCTTTCCCACATTGAAGGTCCAGTACCCAGCTCCAAGACACAAGTCGCCGTTATCTATCCCACATTGAAGGTTCAGTATGCAGCTCCAAGACACAAGTAGCCTTTTCCTTTACAAAATTGAAGGTCCAGTATCCAGCTCCAAGACACAAGTAACCTTAACCACATTGAAGGTCCAGTATCCAGCTCCAAGACACACGTTGCCTTTACCTTTGCCACATTGAAGGTCCAATATCCTGCTCCAAGATGCAAGTAGCCTTTACCTTTCCCAAATTGAAGGTCCAATATCCAGCTCCAAGACACAAGTAGCCTTTACCTTTCCCACACTGAAGGTCCAGTATCCAGCTCCAAGGCTCAAGTAAACTTTCCAACATTGAAAGTCCAGTATCCAGCTCCAAGACACAAGTTGCCGTTACCTGTCCCACATTGAAGGTTCAGTATCCAGCTCCAAGACACAAGTAGCTTTACCTTTACAAAATCGATGGTCCAGTATCCAGCTCCAAGACACAAGTAACCTTTACCTTTACCACATTGAAGGTCCAGTATCCAGCTCCAAGACACAGGTAGCCTTTCCCTTTACCACACTGAAAGTCCAGTATCCAGCTCCAAGACACACGTTGCCTTTACTTTTCCCACATTGAAAGTACAGTATCCAGCTTACCTTTCCCACATTGAGGGTCCAGTATCCAGCTGTAAGACACAAATAACCTTTACCATTCCCACATTGAAGGTCCAGTGTCCTGCCCCAAGTCATAAGTAACCTTTACCTTACCCACATTGAAGGTCCAGTATCTAGCTCCAAGAGTCAAGTAAACTTTACCTTTCCCACACTGAATGTCAGCGACCTAGTGCCAAGAAACACATTGACTTTTCCTTTAACAAATTGAAGATCCAGTATCCAGCTCCAAGACACAAGTCGCCGTTACCTGTCCCACATTGAAGGTTCAGTATCCAGCTCCAAGACACAAGTAACCTTAACCACATTGAAGGTCCAGTATCCAGCTCCAAGACACACGTTGCCTTTACTTTTCCCACATTGAAAGTACAGTATCCAGCTTACCTTTCCCACATTGAGGGTCCAGTATCCAGCTGCAAGACACAAATAACCTTTTTCTTTCCCACATTGAAGGTCCAGTGTCCTGCCCCAAGTCATAAGTAACCTTTACCTAACCCACATTGAAGGTCCAGTTTCTAGCTCCAAGAGTCAAGTAAACTTTACCTTTCCCACATTGAATGTCAGCGACCTAGTGCCAAGACACACATTGACTTTACCTTTACCAAATTGAAGATCCAGTATCCAGCACCAAGATTCAAGTAGCCTTTACCTTTCCCAAATTGAAGGTCCAGTATCCAGCTCCAAGAAACACGTAGCCTTCACCTTTACCAAATTGAAGGTCCAGTATCCAGCTCCAAGAAAAACGTGGCCTTTACATTTCCCGCATTGAAGGTCCAGCATCCAGCTCCAAGAAACACGTAGCCTTAACCTTTCACATATTGAAGGTCCAGTATCCAGCTCCAAGACAAATGTTGCCTTTACCTTTACCACATTGAATGTCAGCGACCTAGTGCCAATACACACATTCCCTTTACCGTTACCAAATTGAAGATCCAGTATCCAGCTGCAAGATCCAAGTAGCCTTAACCTTTCCCAAATTGAAGGTCCGGTATCCAGCTCCAAGAACCACGTAGCCTTAACCTTTACCAAATTGAAGATCCAGTATCCAGCTCCAAGACACAAGTAGCCTTTACTTTTCCCACACTGAAGGTCCAGTATCCAGCCCCAAGACACAAGTAACCTTTCCCACATTGAAGGTCCAGTATCCAGCTCCAAGAAACACGTAGCTTTAACCTTTACCAAATTGAAGGTCCAGTATCCAGCTCCAAGAAAAACGTAGCCTTTACCTTTCCCGCATTGAAGGTCCAGTATCCAGCTCCAAGACACACGTTGCCTTTACCTTTACCACATTGAAAGTCCAGTATCCAGCTCCAAGACACACGTTGCCTTTACTTTTCCCACATTGAAAGTACAGTATCCAGCTTACCTTTCCCACACTGAATGTCAGCGACCTAGTGCCAAGACACACATTGACTTTTCCTTTAACAAATTGAAGATCCAGTATCCAGCTCCAAGACACAAGTCGCCGTTACCTGTCCCACATTGAAGGTTCAGTATCCAGCTCCAAGACACAAGTAGCCTTTACCATTACAAAATTGAAGGTCCAGTATCCAGCTCCAAGACACAAGTAACCTTAACCACATTGAAGGTCCAGTATCCAGCTCCAAGACACACATTGCCTTTACCTTTCCCACATTGAAGGTTCAATATCCAGCTCCAATACACAAGTAGCCTTTCCCTTTACCAAATTGAAGGTCCAGTATCCAGCTCCAAGACACAAGTAACCTTGACCTTTATCACATAGAAGGTCCAGTATCCAGCTCCAAGACACAAGTCGCCTTTACCTTTCCCACTTTGAAGGTCCAGTATCCATCCGCAAGTCATAAGTAACGTTTACATTTCCCACATTGAAGGTCCAGTGTCCTGCCCAAGTCATCAGTAACCTTTACCTTACCAACATTGAAGGTCCAGCATCTAGCTCCAAGAGTCAAGTAAACTTTACCATTCCCACATTGAATGTCAGCGACCGAGTGCCAAGACACACATTGCCTTTACCTTTACCAAATTGAAGATCCAGTATCGAGCTCCAGGATGAGAGTAGCGTTTACCTTTCCCAAATTGAAGGTCCAGTATCCAGCTCCAAGAAACACGTAGCCTTAACCTTTACCAAATTGAAGGTCCAGTATCCAGCCCCAAGACAGAAGTAACCTTTACCAAATTGAAGGTCCAGTATCCAGCCCCAAGACAGAAGTAACCTTTACCACCTTAAAGGTCCAGTATCCAGCTCCAAGACACAAGTCGCGGTTACCTGTCCCACATTGAAGGTTCAGTATCCAGCTCCAAGACACAAGTAGCCTTTACCTTTACCAAATTGAAGGTCCAGTATCCAGCTCCAAGACACAAGTAGCCTTTACCTTTACCACATTGAAGTTCCAGTATCCAGCTCCAAGACACACGTTGCCTTTACCTTTCCCACATTGAAAGTACAGTATCCAGCTCGAAGATTCAAGTAGCCTTTAACTTTCCCACGTTGAAGGTCCAGTATACAGCTCCAAGACATAAGTAGCCTTAACCTTCAGCAAATTGAAGGTCCAGTATCCAGCTCCAAGACACAAGTCGCCGTTACTTTTACCAAACTGAAGGTCCAGTATACAGCTCCAAGACACACGTGGCAACTACCTTTCCCACATTGAAGGTCCAGGATCCAGCTCCAAGACACAAGTAGGCTTTAACTAATTGAACATCCAGTATCCAGCTGCAAGACACAAATAACCTTTACCTTTACCACATTGAAGGTCCGATATCCAGCTCCAAGACACAAGTAGCCTTTACCTTTCCCACGTTGAAGGTCCAGTATTCAGCTCCAAGAGTCAAGTAGAGTTTACCGTTCCCAAATTGAAGGTTCAGTATCCAGCTCCAAGACACAAGTAACCTTAACCACATTGAAGGTCCAGTATCCAGCTCCAAGACACACATTGCCTTTACCTTTCCCACATTGAAGGTTCAATATCCAGCTCCAATACACAAGTAGCCTTTCCCTTTACCAAATTGAAGGTCCAGTATCCAGCTCCAAGACACAAGTAACCTTGACCTTTATCACATAGAAGGTCCAGTATCCAGCTCCAAGACACAAGTCGCCTTTACCTTTCCCACTTTGAAGGTCCAGTATCCATCCGCAAGTCATAAGTAACGTTTACATTTCCCACATTGAAGGTCCAGTGTCCTGCCCAAGTCATCAGTAACCTTTACCTTACCAACATTGAAGGTCCAGCATCTAGCTCCAAGAGTCAAGTAAACTTTACCATTCCCACATTGAATGTCAGCGACCGAGTGCCAAGACACACATTGCCTTTACCTTTACCAAATTGAAGATCCAGTATCGAGCTCCAGGATGCAAGTAGCGTTTACCTTTCCCAAATTGAAGGTCCAGTATCCAGCTCCAAGAAACACGTAGCCTTAACCTTTACCAAATTGAAGGTCCAGTATCCAGCCCCAAGACAGAAGTAACCTTTACCAAATTGAAGGTCCAGTATCCAGCCCCAAGACAGAAGTAACCTTTACCACCTTAAAGGTCCAGTATCCAGCTCCAAGACACAAGTCGCGGTTACCTGTCCCACATTGAAGGTTCAGTATCCAGCTCCAAGACACAAGTAGCCTTTACCTTTACCAAATTGAAGGTCCAGTATCCAGCTCCAAGACACAAGTAGCCTTTACCTTTACCACATTGAAGTTCCAGTATCCAGCTCCAAGACACACGTTGCCTTTACCTTTCCCACATTGAAAGTACAGTATCCAGCTCGAAGATTCAAGTAGCCTTTAACTTTCCCACGTTGAAGGTCCAGTATACAGCTCCAAGACATAAGTAGCCTTAACCTTCAGCAAATTGAAGGTCCAGTATCCAGCTCCAAGACACAAGTCGCCGTTACTTTTACCAAACTGAAGGTCCAGTATACAGCTCCAAGACACACGTGGCAACTACCTTTCCCACATTGAAGGTCCAGGATCCAGCTCCAAGACACAAGTAGGCTTTAACTAATTGAACATCCAGTATCCAGCTGCAAGACACAAATAAACTTTACCTTTACCACATTGAAGGTCCGATATCCAGCTCCAAGACACAAGTAGCCTTTACCTTTCCCACGTTGAAGGTCCAGTATTCAGCTCCAAGAGTCAAGTAGAGTTTACCGTTCCCAAATTGAAGGTTCAGTATCCAGCTCCAAGACACAAGTAACCTTAACCACATTGAAGGTCCAGTATCCAGCTCCAAGACACACATTGCCTTTACCTTTCCCACATTGAAGGTTCAATATCCAGCTCCAATACACAAGTAGCCTTTCCCTTTACCAAATTGAAGGTCCAGTATCCAGCTCCAAGACACAAGTAACCTTGACCTTTATCACATAGAAGGTCCAGTATCCAGCTCCAAGACACAAGTCGCCTTTACCTTTCCCACTTTGAAGGTCCAGTATCCATCCGCAAGTCATAAGTAACGTTTACATTTCCCACATTGAAGGTCCAGTGTCCTGCCCAAGTCATCAGTAACCTTTACCTTACCAACATTGAAGGTCCAGCATCTAGCTCCAAGAGTCAAGTAAACTTTACCTTTCCCACATTGAATGTCAGCGACCTAGTGCCAAGACAGACATTGACTTTACCTTTACCAAAATGAAGATCCAGTATGAAGCTCCCTGACACAAGTCGCCGTTACCTGTCCCACATTGAAGATCCAGTATCCAGCTCCAAGACACAAGTCGCCGTTACCTGTGCCACTGAAGATCCAGTATCCAGCTCCAAGACACAAGTAGCCTTTACCTTTCCCACATTGAGGGTCCAGTATCCAGCTCCAAGACCAAAGTGGACTTTACCTTTCTCACATTGAAGTTCCAGGATCCAGCTCCAAGACACAAGTAGCCTTTACCTTTCCCACATTGAGGGTCCAGTATCCAGCTCCAAGACCTAAGTAGACTTTACCTTTCTCACATTGAAGTTCCAGTATCCAGCTCCAAGACACAAGTAGCCTTTACCTTTCCCACATTGAAGGTCCAGTACCCAGCTCCAAGACACAAGTCGCCGTTATCTATCCCACATTGAAGGTTCAGTATGCAGCTCCAAGACACAAGTAGCCTTTTCCTTTACAAAATTGAAGGTCCAGTATCCAGCTCCAAGACACAAGTAACCTTAACCACATTGAAGGTCCAGTATCCAGCTCCAAGACACACGTTGCCTTTACCTTTGCCACATTGAAGGTCCAATATCCTGCTCCAAGATGCAAGTAGCCTTTACCTTTCCCAAATTGAAGGTCCAATATCCAGCTCCAAGACACAAGTAGCCTTTACCTTTCCCACACTGAAGGTCCAGTATCCAGCTCCAAGGCTCAAGTAAACTTTCCCACATTGAAAGTCCAGTATCCAGCTCCAAGACACAAGTTGCCGTTACCTGTCCCACATTGAAGGTTCAGTATCCAGCTCCAAGACACAAGTAGCTTTACCTTTACAAAATCGATGGTCCAGTATCCAGCTCCAAGACACAAGTAACCTTTACCTTTACCACATTGAAAGTCCAGTATCCAGCTCCAAGACACACGTTGCCTTTACTTTTCCCACATTGAAAGTACAGTATCCAGCTTACCTTTCCCACATTGAGGGTCCAGTATCCAGCTGTAAGACACAAATAACCTTTACCATTCCCACATTGAAGGTCCAGTGTCCTGCCCCAAGTCATAAGTAACCTTTACCTTACCCACATTGAAGGTCCAGTATCTAGCTCCAAGAGTCAAGTAAACTTTACCTTTCCCACACTGAATGTCAGCGACCTAGTGCCAAGAAACACATTGACTTTTCCTTTAACAAATTGAAGATCCAGTATCCAGCTCCAAGACACAAGTCGCCGTTACCTGTCCCACATTGAAGGTTCAGTATCAAGCTCCAAGACACAAGTAGCCTTTACCATTACAAAATTGAAGGTCCAGTATCCAGCTCCAAGACACAAGTAACCTTAACCACATTGAAGGTCCAGTATCCAGCTCCAAGACACACGTTGCCTTTACTTTTCCCACATTGAAAGTACAGTATCCAGCTTACCTTTCCCACATTGAGGGTCCAGTATCCAGCTGCAAGACACAAATAACCTTTTTCTTTCCCACATTGAAGGTCCAGTGTCCTGCCCCAAGTCATAAGTAACCTTTACCTTACCCACATTGAAGGTCCAGTTTCTAGCTCCAAGAGTCAAGTAAACTTTACCTTTCCCACATTGAATGTCAGCGACCTAGTGCCAAGACACACATTGACTTTACCTTTACCAAATTGAAGATCCAGTATCCAGCACCAAGATTCAAGTAGCCTTTACCTTTCCCAAATTGAAGGTCCAGTATCCAGCTCCAAGAAACACGTAGCCTTAACCTTTACCAAATTGAAGGTCCAGTATCCAGCTCCAAGAAAAACGTGGCCTTTACATTTCCCGCATTGAAGGTCCAGCATCCAGCTCCAAGAAACACGTAGCCTTAACCTTTCACATATTGAAGGTCCAGTATCCAGCTCCAAGACAAATGTTGCCTTTACCTTTACCACATTGAATGTCAGCGACCTAGTGCCAATACACACATTCCCTTTACCGTTACCAAATTGAAGATCCAGTATCCAGCTGCAAGATGCAAGTAGCCTTAACCTTTCCCAAATTGAAGGTCCGGTATCCAGCTCCAAGAACCACGTAGCCTTAACCTTTACCAAATTGAAGATCCAGTATCCAGCTCCAAGACACAAGTAGCCTTTACTTTTCCCACACTGAAGGTCCAGTATCCAGCCCCAAGACACAAGTAACCTTTCCCACATTGAAGGTCCAGTATCCAGCTCCAAGAAACACGTAGCTTTAACCTTTACCAAATTGAAGGTCCAGTATCCAGCTCCAAGAAAAACGTAGCCTTTACCTTTCCCGCATTGAAGGTCCAGTATCCAGCTCCAAGACACACGTTGCCTTTACCTTTACCACATTGAAAGTCCAGTATCCAGCTCCAAGACACACGTTGCCTTTACTTTTCCCACATTGAAAGTACAGTATCCAGCTTACCTTTCCCACACTGAATGTCAGCGACCTAGTGCCAAGACACACATTGACTTTTCCTTTAACAAATTGAAGATCCAGTATCCAGCTCCAAGACACAAGTCGCCGTTACCTGTCCCACATTGAAGGTTCAGTATCCAGCTCCAAGACACAAGTAGCCTTTACCATTACAAAATTGAAGGTCCAGTATCCAGCTCCAAGACACAAGTAACCTTAACCACATTGAAGGTCCAGTATCCAGCTCCAAGACACACATTGCCTTTACCTTTCCCACATTGAAGGTTCAATATCCAGCTCCAATACACAAGTAGCCTTTCCCTTTACCAAATTGAAGGTCCAGTATCCAGCTCCAAGACACAAGTAACCTTGACCTTTATCACATAGAAGGTCCAGTATCCAGCTCCAAGACACAAGTCGCCTTTACCTTTCCCACTTTGAAGGTCCAGTATCCATCCGCAAGTCATAAGTAACGTTTACATTTCCCACATTGAAGGTCCAGTGTCCTGCCCAAGTCATCAGTAACCTTTACCTTACCAACATTGAAGGTCCAGCATCTAGCTCCAAGAGTCAAGTAAACTTTACCATTCCCACATTGAATGTCAGCGACCGAGTGCCAAGACACACATTGCCTTTACCTTTACCAAATTGAAGATCCAGTATCGAGCTCCAGGATGCAAGTAGCGTTTACCTTTCCCAAATTGAAGGTCCAGTATCCAGCTCCAAGAAACACGTAGCCTTAACCTTTACCAAATTGAAGGTCCAGTATCCAGCCCCAAGACAGAAGTAACCTTTACCAAATTGAAGGTCCAGTATCCAGCCCCAAGACAGAAGTAACCTTTACCACCTTAAAGGTCCAGTATCCAGCTCCAAGACACAAGTCGCGGTTACCTGTCCCACATTGAAGGTTCAGTATCCAGCTCCAAGACACAAGTAGCCTTTACCTTTACCAAATTGAAGGTCCAGTATCCAGCTCCAAGACACAAGTAGCCTTTACCTTTACCACATTGAAGTTCCAGTATCCAGCTCCAAGACACACGTTGCCTTTACCTTTCCCACATTGAAAGTACAGTATCCAGCTCGAAGATTCAAGTAGCCTTTAACTTTCCCACGTTGAAGGTCCAGTATACAGCTCCAAGACATAAGTAGCCTTAACCTTCAGCAAATTGAAGATCCAGTATCCAGCTCCAAGACACAAGTCGCCGTTACTTTTACCAAACTGAAGGTCCAGTATACAGCTCCAAGACACACGTGGCAACTACCTTTCCCACATTGAAGGTCCAGGATCCAGCTCCAAGACACAAGTAGGCTTTAACTAATTGAACATCCAGTATCCAGCTGCAAGACACAAATAACCTTTACCTTTACCACATTGAAGGTCCGATATCCAGCTCCAAGACACAAGTAGCCTTTACCTTTCCCACGTTGAAGGTCCAGTATTCAGCTCCAAGAGTCAAGTAGAGTTTACCGTTCCCAAATTGAAGGTTCAGTATCCAGCTCCAAGACACAAGTAACCTTAACCACATTGAAGGTCCAGTATACAGCTACAAGACCTGTCGCACATTGAAGGTTCAGTATCAAGCTCCAAGACACAAGTATCCTTTACCTTTACCACAATGAAGGTCCAGTATCCAGCTCCAAGACACACGTTGCCTTTACCTTTCCCACATTGAAGGTCCAGTATCCATCTGCAAGTCATAAGTAACCTGTACATTTCCCACATTGAAGGTCCAGTGTCCTGCCCCAAGTCATAAGTAACCTTTACCTTACCCACATTGAAGGTCCAGTATCCAGCTCCAAGACACAAGTAGCCTTTACCTTTACCACATTGAAGGTCCAGTATCCAACTCCAAGAAACACGTAGCCTTAACCTTTACCAAATTGAAGGTCCAGTATCCAGCTCCAAGAAAAACGTGGCCTTTAAATTTCCCGCATTGAAGGTCCAACATCCAGCTCCAAGAAACACGTAGCCTTAACCTTTCACATATTGAAGGTCCAGTATCCAGCTCCAAGACAAATGTTGCCTTTACCTTTACCACATTGAATGTCAGTGACCTAGTGCCAATACACACATTCCCTTTACCGTTACCAAATTGAAGATCTAGTATCCAGCTGCAAGATGCAAGTAGCCTTAACCTTTCCCAAATTGAAGATCCAGTATCCAGCTCCAAGACACAAGTAGCCTTCACCTTTCCCACACTGAAGGTCCAGTATCCAGCCCCAAGACACAAGTAACCTTTCCCACATTGAAGGTCCAGTATCCAGCTCCAAGAAACACGTAGCTTTAACCTTTACCAAATTGAAGGTCCAGTACCCAGCTCCAAGAAAAACGTAGCCTTTACCTTTCCCGCATTGAAGGTCCAGTATCCAGCTCCAAGACACACGTTGCCTTTACCTTTCCCACATTGAAAGTACAGTATCCAGCTCGAAGATTCAAGTAGCCTTTAATTTTCCCACATTGATGGTCCAATATCCTGCTCCAAGATGCAAGTAGCCTTTACCTTTCCCAAATTGAAGGTCCAGTATCCAGCTCCAAGAAACACGTAGCTTTAACCTTTACCAAATTGAAGGTCCAGTATCCAGCACCAAGAAAAACGTAGCCTTTACCTTTCCCGCATTGAAGGTCCAGTATCCAGCTCCAAGACACACTTTGCTTTTACATTTGCCAAATTGAAGGTCCAATATCCTGCTCCAAGATGCAAGTAGCCTTTACCTTTCCCAAATTGAAGGTCCAATATCCAGCTCCATGACACAAGTAGCCTTTACCTTTCCCACACTGAAGGTCCAGTGTCCAGCTCCAAGACTCAAGTAACCTTTCCCACATTGAAAGTCCAGTATCCAGCTCCAAGACACAAGTCGCCGTTACCTGTCGCACATTGAAGGTTCAGTATCCAGCTCCAAGACACAAGTAGCTTTACCTTTACAAAATCGATGGTCCAGTATCCAGCTACAAGACACAAGTAGCCTTTACCTTTACCACATTGAAAGTCCAGTATCCAGCTCCAAGACACACGTTGCCTTTACTTTTCCCACATTGAAAGTACAGTATCCAGCTTACCTTTCCCACATTGAGGGTCCAGTATCCAGCTGTAAGACACAAATAACCTTTACCATTCCCACATTGAAGGTCCAGTGTCCTGCCCCAAGTCATAAGTAACCTTTACCTTACCCACATTGAAGGTCCAGTATCTAGCTCCTAGAGTCAAGTGAACTTTACCTTTCCCACATTGAATGTCAGCGACCTAGTGCCAAGACAGACATTGACTTTACCTTTACCAAAATGAAGATCCAGTATGAAGCTCCAAGACACAAGTCGCCGTTACCTGTCCCACATTGAAGGTTCAGTATACAGCTCCAAGACACAAGTAGCCTTTACCATTACAAAATTGAAGGTCCAGTATCCAGCTCCAAGACACAAGTAACCTTAACCACATTGAAGGTCCAGTATCCAGCTCCATGACACACGTTGCCTTTACCTTTACCACATTGAAAGTCCAGTATCGAGCTCCAAGACACACGTTGCCTTTACTTTTCCCACATTGAAAGTACTGTATCCAGCTTACCTTTCCCACATTGAGGGTCCAGTATCCAGCTGCAAGACACAAATAACCTTTACCTTTCCCACATTGAAGGTCCAGTGTCCTGCCCCAAGTCATAAGTAACCTTTACCTTACCCACATTGAAGGTCCAGTATCTAGCTCCTAGAGTCAAGTAAACTTTACCTTTCCCACATTGAATGTCAGCGACCTAGTGCCAAGACAGACATTGACTTTACCTTTACCAAAATGAAGATCCAGTATGAAGCTCCCTGACACAAGTCGCCGTTACCTGTCCCACATTGAAGATCCAGTATCCAGCTCCAAGACACAAGTCGCCGTTACCTGTGCCACTGAAGATCCAGTATCCAGCTCCAAGACACAAGTAGCCTTTACCTTTCCCACATTGAGGGTCCAGTATCCAGCTCCAAGACCAAAGTGGACTTTACCTTTCTCACATTGAAGTTCCAGGATCCAGCTCCAAGACACAAGTAGCCTTTACCTTTCCCACATTGAGGGTCCAGTATCCAGCTCCAAGACCTAAGTAGACTTTACCTTTCTCACATTGAAGTTCCAGTATCCAGCTCCAAGACAAAAGTAACCTTTACCTTTCCCACATTGAAGGTCCAGTACCCAGCTCCAAGACACAAGTCGCCGTTATCTATCCCACATTGAAGGTTCAGTATGCAGCTCCAAGACACAAGTAGCCTTTTCCTTTACAAAATTGAAGGTCCAGTATCCAGCTCCAAGACACAAGTAACCTTAACCACATTGAAGGTCCAGTATCCAGCTCCAAGACACACGTTGCCTTTACCTTTGCCACATTGAAGGTCCAATATCCTGCTCCAAGATGCAAGTAGCCTTTACCTTTCCCAAATTGAAGGTCCAATATCCAGCTCCAAGACACAAGTAGCCTTTACCTTTCCCACACTGAATGTCCAGTATCCAGCTCCAAGGCTCAAGTAAACTTTCCAACATTGAAAGTCCAGTATCCAGCTCCAAGACACAAGTTGCCGTTACCTGTCCCACATTGAAGGTTCAGTATCCAGCTCCAAGACACAAGTAGCTTTACCTTTACAAAATCGATGGTCCAGTATCCAGCTCCAAGACACAAGTAACCTTTACCTTTACCACATTGAAGGTCCAGTATCCAGCTCCAAGACACAGGTAGCCTTTCCCTTTACCACATTGAAAGTCCAGTATCCAGCTCCAAGACACACGTTGCCTTTACTTTTCCCACATTGAAAGTACAGTATCCAGCTTACCTTTCCCACATTGAGGGTCCAGTATCCAGCTGTAAGACACAAATAACCTTTACCATTCCCACATTGAAGGTCCAGTGTCCTGCCCCAAGTCATAAGTAACCTTTACCTTACCCACATTGAAGGTCCAGTATCTAGCTCCAAGAGTCAAGTAAACTTTACCTTTCCCACACTGAATGTCAGCGACCTAGTGCCAAGAAACACATTGACTTTTCCTTTAACAAATTGAAGATCCAGTATCCAGCTCCAAGACACAAGTCGCCGTTACCTGTCCCACATTGAAGGTTCAGTATCCAGCTCCAAGACACAAGTAGCCTTTACCATTACAAAATTGAAGGTCCAGTATCCAGCTCCAAGACACAAGTAACCTTAACCACATTGAAGGTCCAGTATCCAGCTCCAAGACACACGTTGCCTTTACTTTTCCCACATTGAAAGTACAGTATCCAGCTTACCTTTCCCACATTGAGGGTCCAGTATCCAGCTGCAAGACACAAATAACCTTTTTCTTTCCCACATTGAAGGTCCAGTGTCCTGCCCCAAGTCATAAGTAACCTTTACCTAACCCACATTGAAGGTCCAGTTTCTAGCTCCAAGAGTCAAGTAAACTTTACCTTTCCCACATTGAATGTCAGCGACCTAGTGCCAAGACACACATTGACTTTACCTTTACCAAATTGAAGATCCAGTATCCAGCACCAAGATTCAAGTAGCCTTTACCTTTCCCAAATTGAAGGTCCAGTATCCAGCTCCAAGAAACACGTAGCCTTCACCTTTACCAAATTGAAGGTCCAGTATCCAGCTCCAAGAAAAACGTGGCCTTTACATTTCCCGCATTGAAGGTCCAGCATCCAGCTCCAAGAAACACGTAGCCTTAACCTTTCACATATTGAAGGTCCAGTATCCAGCTCCAAGACAAATGTTGCCTTTTCCTTTACCACATTGAATGTCAGCGACCTAGTGCCAATACACACATTCCCTTTACCGTTACCAAATTGAAGATCCAGTATCCAGCTGCAAGATGCAAGTAGCCTTAACCTTTCCCAAATTGAAGGTCCGGTATCCAGCTCCAAGAACCACGTAGCCTTAACCTTTACCAAATTGAAGATCCAGTATCCAGCTCCAAGACACAAGTAGCCTTTACTTTTCCCACACTGAAGGTCCAGTATCCAGCCCCAAGACACAAGTAACCTTTCCCACATTGAAGGTCCAGTATCCAGCACCAAGAAACACGTAGCTTTAACCTTTACCAAATTGAAGGTCCAGTATCCAGCTCCAAGAAAAACGTAGCCTTTACCTTTCCCGCATTGAAGGTCCAGTATCCAGCTCCAAGACACACGTTGCCTTTACCTTTACCACATTGAAAGTCCAGTATCCAGCTCCAAGACACACGTTGCCTTTACTTTTCCCACATTGAAAGTACAGTATCCAGCTTACCTTTCCCACACTGAATGTCAGCGACCTAGTGCCAAGACACACATTGACTTTTCCTTTAACAAATTGAAGATCCAGTATCCAGCTCCAAGACACAAGTCGCCGTTACCTGTCCCACATTGAAGGTTCAGTATCCAGCTCCAAGACACAAGTAGCCTTTACCATTACAAAATTGAAGGTCCAGTATCCAGCTCCAAGACACAAGTAACCTTAACCACATTGAAGGTCCAGTATCCAGCTCCAAGACACACATTGCCTTTACCTTTCCCACATTGAAGGTTCAATATCCAGCTCCAATACACAAGTAGCCTTTCCCTTTACCAAATTGAAGGTCCAGTATCCAGCTCCAAGACACAAGTAACCTTGACCTTTATCACATAGAAGGTCCAGTATCCAGCTCCAAGACACAAGTCGCCTTTACCTTTCCCACTTTGAAGGTCCAGTATCCATCCGCAAGTCATAAGTAACGTTTACATTTCCCACATTGAAGGTCCAGTGTCCTGCCCAAGTCATCAGTAACCTTTACCTTACCAACATTGAAGGTCCAGCATCTAGCTCCAAGAGTCAAGTAAACTTTACCATTCCCACATTGAATGTCAGCGACCGAGTGCCAAGACACACATTGCCTTTACCTTTACCAAATTGAAGATCCAGTATCGAGCTCCAGGATGCAAGTAGCGTTTACCTTTCCCAAATTGAAGGTCCAGTATCCAGCTCCAAGAAACACGTAGCCTTAACCTTTACCAAATTGAAGGTCCAGTATCCAGCCCCAAGACAGAAGTAACCTTTACCAAATTGAAGGTCCAGTATCCAGCCCCAAGACAGAAGTAACCTTTACCACCTTAAAGGTCCAGTATCCAGCTCGAAGACACAAGTCGCGGTTACCTGTCCCACATTGAAGGTTCAGTATCCAGCTCCAAGACACAAGTAGCCTTTACCTTTACCAAATTGAAGGTCCAGTATCCAGCTCCAAGACACAAGTAGCCTTTACCTTTACCACATTGAAGTTCCAGTATCCAGCTCCAAGACACACGTTGCCTTTACCTTTCCCACATTGAAAGTACAGTATCCAGCTCGAAGATTCAAGTAGCCTTTAACTTTCCCACGTTGAAGGTCCAGTATACAGCTCCAAGACATAAGTAGCCTTAACCTTCAGCAAATTGAAGGTCCAGTATCCAGCTCCAAGACACAAGTCGCCGTTACTTTTACCAAACTGAAGGTCCAGTATACAGCTCCAAGACACACGTGGCAACTACCTTTCCCACATTGAAGGTCCAGGATCCAGCTCCAAGACACAAGTAGGCTTTAACTAATTGAACATCCAGTATCCAGCTGCAAGACACAAATAACCTTTACCTTTACCACACTGAAGGTCCGATATCCAGCTCCAAGACACAAGTAGCCTTTACCTTTCCCACGTTGAAGGTCCAGTATTCAGCTCCAAGAGTCAAGTAGAGTTTACCGTTCCCAAATTGAAGGTTCAGTATCCAGCTCCAAGACACAAGTAACCTTAACCACATTGAAGGTCCAGTATCCAGCTCCAAGACACACATTGCCTTTACCTTTCCCACATTGAAGGTTCAATATCCAGCTCCAATACACAAGTAGCCTTTCCCTTTACCAAATTGAAGGTCCAGTATCCAGCTCCAAGACACAAGTAACCTTGACCTTTATCACATAGAAGGTCCAGTATCCAGCTCCAAGACACAAGTCGCCTTTACCTTTCCCACTTTGAAGGTCCAGTATCCATCCGCAAGTCATAAGTAACGTTTACATTTCCCACATTGAAGGTCCAGTGTCCTGCCCAAGTCATCAGTAACCTTTACCTTACCAACATTGAAGGTCCAGCATCTAGCTCCAAGAGTCAAGTAAACTTTACCATTCCCACATTGAATGTCAGCGACCGAGTGCCAAGACACACATTGCCTTTACCTTTACCAAATTGAAGATCCAGTATCGAGCTCCAGGATGCAAGTAGCGTTTACCTTTCCCAAATTGAAGGTCCAGTATCCAGCTCCAAGAAACACGTAGCCTTAACCTTTACCAAATTGAAGGTCCAGTATCCAGCCCCAAGACAGAAGTAACCTTTACCAAATTGAAGGTCCAGTATCCAGCCCCAAGACAGAAGTAACCTTTACCACCTTAAAGGTCCAGTATCCAGCTCGAAGACACAAGTCGCGGTTACCTGTCCCACATTGAAGGTTCAGTATCCAGCTCCAAGACACAAGTAGCCTTTACCTTTACCAAATTGAAGGTCCAGTATCCAGCTCCAAGACACAAGTAGCCTTTACCTTTACCACATTGAAGTTCCAGTATCCAGCTCCAAGACACACGTTGCCTTTACCTTTCCCACATTGAAAGTACAGTATCCAGCTCGAAGATTCAAGTAGCCTTTAACTTTCCCACGTTGAAGGTCCAGTATACAGCTCCAAGACATAAGTAGCCTTAACCTTCAGCAAATTGAAGGTCCAGTATCCAGCTCCAAGACACAAGTCGCCGTTACTTTTACCAAACTGAAGGTCCAGTATACAGCTCCAAGACACACGTGGCAACTACCTTTCCCACATTGAAGGTCCAGGATCCAGCTCCAAGACACAAGTAGGCTTTAACTAATTGAACATCCAGTATCCAGCTGCAAGACACAAATAACCTTTACCTTTACCACATTGAAGGTCCGATATCCAGCTCCAAGACACAAGTAGCCTTTACCTTTCCCACGTTGAAGGTCCAGTATTCAGCTCCAAGAGTCAAGTAGAGTTTACCGTTCCCAAATTGAAGGTTCAGTATCCAGCTCCAAGACACAAGTAACCTTAACCACATTGAAGGTCCAGTATACAGCTACAAGACCTGTCGCACATTGAAGGTTCAGTATCAAGCTCCAAGACACAAGTATCCTTTACCTTTACCACAATGAAGGTCCAGTATCCAGCTCCAAGACACACGTTGCCTTTACCTTTCCCACATTGAAGGTCCAGTATCCATCTGCAAGTCATAAGTAACCTGTACATTTCCCACATTGAAGGTCCAGTGTCCTGCCCCAAGTCATAAGTAACCTTTACCTTACCCACATTGAAGGTCCAGTATCCAGCTCCAAGACACAAGTAGCCTTTACCTTTACCACATTGAAGGTCCAGTATCCAACTCCAAGAAGCACGTAGCCTTAACCTTTACCAAATTGAAGGTCCAGTATCCAGCTCCAAGAAAAACGTGGCCTTTAAATTTCCCGCATTGAAGGTCCAACATCCAGCTCCAAGAAACACGTAGCCTTAACCTTTCACATATTGAAGGTCCAGTATCCAGCTCCAAGACAAATGTTGCCTTTACCTTTACCACATTGAATGTCAGTGACCTAGTGCCAATACACACATTCCCTTTACCGTTACCAAATTGAAGATCTAGTATCCAGCTGCAAGATGCAAGTAGCCTTAACCTTTCCCAAATTGAAGATCCAGTATCCAGCTCCAGACACAAGTAGCCTTTACCTTTCCCACACTGAAGGTCCAGTATCCAGCCCCAAGACACAAGTAACCTTTCCCACATTGAAGGTCCAGTATCCAGCTCCAAGAAACACGTAGCTTTAACCTTTACCAAATTGAAGGTCCAGTATCCAGCTCCAAGAAAAACGTAGCCTTTACCTTTCCCGCATTGAAGGTCCAGTATCCAGCTCCAAGACACACGTTGCCTTTACCTTTCCCACATTGAAAGTACAGTATCCAGCTCGAAGATTCAAGTAGCCTTTAATTTTCCCACATTGATGGTCCAATATCCTGCTCCAAGATGCAAGTAGCCTTTACCTTTCCCAAATTGAAGGTCCAGTATCCAGCTCCAAGAAACACGTAGCTTTAACCTTTACCAAATTGAAGGTCCAGTATCCAGCACCAAGAAAAACGTAGCCTTTACCTTTCCCGCATTGAAGGTCCAGTATCCAGCTCAAAGACACACTTTGCTTTTACATTTGCCAAATTGAAGGTCCAATATCCTGCTCCAAGATGCAAGTAGCCTTTACCTTTCCCAAATTGAAGGTCCAATATCCAGCTCCATGACACAAGTAGCCTTTACCTTTCCCACACTGAAGGTCCAGTGTCCAGCTCCAAGACTCAAGTAACCTTTCCCACATTGAAAGTCCAGTATCCAGCTCCAAGACACAAGTCGCCGTTACCTGTCGCACATTGAAGGTTCAGTATCCAGCTCCAAGACACAAGTAGCTTTACCTTTACAAAATTGAAGGTCCAGTATTCAGCTCCAAGACACAAGTAACCTTTACCTTTACAACATTGAAGGTCCAGTACCCAGCTCCAAGACACAAGTAGCCTTTACCTTTACCACATTGAAAGTCCAGTATCCAGCTCCAAGACACACGTTGCCTTTACTTTTCCCACATTGAAAGTACTGTATCCAGCTTACCTTTCCCACATTGAGGGTCCAGTATCCAGCTGCAAGACACAAATAACCTTTACCTTTCCCACATTGAAGGTCCAGTGTCCTGCCCCAAGTCATAAGTAACCTTTACCTTACCCACATTGAAGGTCCAGTATCTAGCTCCTAGAGTCAAGTGAACTTTACCTTTCCCACATTGAATGTCAGCGACCTAGTGCCAAGACAGACATTGACTTTACCTTTACCAAAATGAAGATCCAGTATGAAGCTCCAAGACACAAGTCGCCGTTACCTGTCCCACATTGAAGATCCAGTATCCAGCTCCAAGACACAAGTCGCCGTTACCTGTGCCACATTGAAGATCCAGTATCCAGCTCCAAGATTAAAGTAGCCTTTAATTATCCCACATTGAAGGTCCAGTATACAGCTCCAAGACATATGTAGCATTTACCTTTACCACATTGCTGGTCCAATATCCTGCTCCAAGATGCAAGTAGCCTTTACCTTTCCCAAATTGAAGGTCCAATATCCTGCTCCAAGACTCAAGTCGCCGTTACCTTTACCACATTGAAGGTCCAGTATCCAGCTCCAAGACACAAGTAACCTTTACCTTTACAACACTGAAGGTCCAGTATACAGCTCCAAGACACACGTTGCCATTACCTTTCCCACATTGAAGGTCCAGGATCCAGCTCCAAGACACAAGTAGCCTTTACCTTTCCCACATTGAGGGTCCAGTATTCAGCACCAAGAGTCAAGTAGAGTTTACCGTTCCCACATTGAAGGTTCAGTATCCAGCTCCAAGACACAAGTAACCTTAACCACATTGAAGGTCCAGTTTACAGCTCCAAGACCTCTCCCACATTGAAGGTTCAGTATCCAGTTCCAAGACACAAGTATCCTTAACCTTTACCACATTGAAGGTCCAGTATCCAGCTTACCTTTCCCACATTGAGGGTCCAGTATCCAGCTGTAAGACACAAATAACCTTTACCATTCCCACATTGAAGGTCCAGTGTCCTGCCCCAAGTCATAAGTAACCTTTACCTTACCCACATTGAAGGTCCAGTATCTAGCTCCAAGAGTCAAGTAAACTTTACCTTTCCCACACTGAATGTCAGCGACCTAGTGCCAAGAAACACATTGACTTTTCCTTTAACAAATTGAAGATCCAGTATCCAGCTCCAAGACACAAGTCGCCGTTACCTGTCCCACATTGAAGGTTCAGTATCCAGCTCCAAGACACAAGTAGCCTTTACCATTACAAAATTGAAGGTCCAGTATCCAGCTCCAAGACACAAGTAACCTTAACCACATTGAAGGTCCAGTATCCAGCTCCAAGACACACGTTGCCTTTACTTTTCCCACATTGAAAGTACAGTATCCAGCTTACCTTTCCCACATTGAGGGTCCAGTATCCAGCTGCAAGACACAAATAACCTTTTTCTTTCCCACATTGAAGGTCCAGTGTCCTGCCCCAAGTCATAAGTAACCTTTACCTAACCCACATTGAAGGTCCAGTTTCTAGCTCCAAGAGTCAAGTAAACTTTACCTTTCCCACATTGAATGTCAGCGACCTAGTGCCAAGACACACATTGACTTTACCTTTACCAAATTGAAGATCCAGTATCCAGCACCAAGATTCAAGTAGCCTTTACCTTTCCCAAATTGAAGGTCCAGTATCCAGCTCCAAGAAACACGTAGCCTTCACCTTTACCAAATTGAAGGTCCAGTATCCAGCTCCAAGAAAAACGTGGCCTTTACATTTCCCGCATTGAAGGTCCAGCATCCAGCTCCAAGAAACACGTAGCCTTAACCTTTCACATATTGAAGGTCCAGTATCCAGCTCCAAGACAAATGTTGCCTTTACCTTTACCACATTGAATGTCAGCGACCTAGTGCCAATACACACATTCCCTTTACCGTTACCAAATTGAAGATCCAGTATCCAGCTGCAAGATGCAAGTAGCCTTAACCTTTCCCAAATTGAAGGTCCGGTATCCAGCTCCAAGAACCACGTAGCCTTAACCTTTACCAAATTGAAGATCCAGTATCCAGCTCCAAGACACAAGTAGCCTTTACTTTTCCCACACTGAAGGTCCAGTATCCAGCCCCAAGACACAAGTAACCTTTCCCACATTGAAGGTCCAGTATCCAGCTCCAAGAAACACGTAGCTTTAACCTTTACCAAATTGAAGGTCCAGTATCCAGCTCCAAGAAAAACGTAGCCTTTACCTTTCCCGCATTGAAGGTCCAGTATCCAGCTCCAAGACACACGTTGCCTTTACCTTTACCACATTGAAAGTCCAGTATCCAGCTCCAAGACACACGTTGCCTTTACTTTTCCCACATTGAAAGTACAGTATCCAGCTTACCTTTCCCACACTGAATGTCAGCGACCTAATGCCAAGACACACATTGACTTTTCCTTTAACAAATTGAAGATCCAGTATCCAGCTCCAAGACACAAGTCGCCGTTACCTGTCCCACATTGAAGGTTCAGTATCCAGCTCCAAGACACAAGTAGCCTTTACCATTACAAAATTGAAGGTCCAGTATCCAGCTCCAAGACACAAGTAACCTTAACCACATTGAAGGTCCAGTATCCAGCTCCAAGACACACATTGCCTTTACCTTTCCCACATTGAAGGTTCAATATCCAGCTCCAATACACAAGTAGCCTTTCCCTTTACCAAATTGAAGGTCCAGTATCCAGCTCCAAGACACAAGTAACCTTGACCTTTATCACATAGAAGGTCCAGTATCCAGCTCCAAGACACAAGTCGCCTTTACCTTTCCCACTTTGAAGGTCCAGTATCCATCCGCAAGTCATAAGTAACGTTTACATTTCCCACATTGAAGGTCCAGTGTCCTGCCCAAGTCATCAGTAACCTTTACCTTACCAACATTGAAGGTCCAGCATCTAGCTCCAAGAGTCAAGTAAACTTTACCATTCCCACATTGAATGTCAGCGACCGAGTGCCAAGACACACATTGCCTTTACCTTTACCAAATTGAAGATCCAGTATCGAGCTCCAGGATGCAAGTAGCGTTTACCTTTCCCAAATTGAAGGTCCAGTATCCAGCTCCAAGAAACACGTAGCCTTAACCTTTACCAAATTGAAGGTCCAGTATCCAGCCCCAAGACAGAAGTAACCTTTACCAAATTGAAGGTCCAGTATCCAGCCCCAAGACAGAAGTAACCTTTACCACCTTAAAGGTCCAGTATCCAGCTCGAAGACACAAGTCGCGGTTACCTGTCCCACATTGAAGGTTCAGTATCCAGCTCCAAGACACAAGTAGCCTTTACCTTTACCAAATTGAAGGTCCAGTATCCAGCTCCAAGACACAAGTAGCCTTTACCTTTACCACATTGAAGTTCCAGTATCCAGCTCCAAGACACACGTTGCCTTTACCTTTCCCACATTGAAAGTACAGTATCCAGCTCGAAGATTCAAGTAGCCTTTAACTTTCCCACGTTGAAGGTCCAGTATACAGCTCCAAGACATAAGTCGCCTTAACCTTCAGCAAATTGAAGGTCCAGTATCCAGCTCCAAGACACAAGTCGCCGTTACTTTTACCAAACTGAAGGTCCAGTATACAGCTCCAAGACACACGTGGCAACTACCTTTCCCACATTGAAGGTCCAGGATCCAGCTCCAAGACACAAGTAGGCTTTAACTAATTGAACATCCAGTATCCAGCTGCAAGACACAAATAACCTTTACCTTTACCACATTGAAGGTCCGATATCCAGCTCCAAGACACAAGTAGCCTTTACCTTTCCCACGTTGAAGGTCCAGTATTCAGCTCCAAGAGTCAAGTAGAGTTTACCGTTCCCAAATTGAAGGTTCAGTATCCAGCTCCAAGACACAAGTAACCTTAACCACATTGAAGGTCCAGTATACAGCTACAAGACCTGTCGCACATTGAAGGTTCAGTATCAAGCTCCAAGACACAAGTATCCTTAACCTTTACCACATTGAAGGTCCAGTATCCAGCTTACCTTTCCCACATTGAGGGTCCAGTATCCAGCTGTAAGACACAAATAACCTTTACCATTCCCACATTGAAGGTCCAGTGTCCTGCCCCAAGTCATAAGTAACCTTTACCTTACCCACATTGAAGGTCCAGTATCTAGCTCCAAGAGTCAAGTAAACTTTACCTTTCCCACACTGAATGTCAGCGACCTAGTGCCAAGAAACACATTGACTTTTCCTTTAACAAATTGAAGATCCAGTATCCAGCTCCAAGACACAAGTCGCCGTTACCTGTCCCACATTGAAGGTTCAGTATCCAGCTCCAAGACACAAGTAGCCTTTACCATTACAAAATTGAAGGTCCAGTATCCAGCTCCAAGACACAAGTAACCTTAACCACATTGAAGGTCCAGTATCCAGCTCCAAGACACACGTTGCCTTTACTTTTCCCACATTGAAAGTACAGTATCCAGCTTACCTTTCCCACATTGAGGGTCCAGTATCCAGCTGCAAGACACAAATAACCTTTTTCTTTCCCACATTGAAGGTCCAGTGTCCTGCCCCAAGTCATAAGTAACCTTTACCTAACCCACATTGAAGGTCCAGTTTCTAGCTCCAAGAGTCAAGTAAACTTTACCTTTCCCACATTGAATGTCAGCGACCTAGTGCCAAGACACACATTGACTTTACCTTTACCAAATTGAAGATCCAGTATCCAGCACCAAGATTCAAGTAGCCTTTACCTTTCCCAAATTGAAGGTCCAGTATCCAGCTCCAAGAAACACGTAGCCTTCACCTTTACCAAATTGAAGGTCCAGTATCCAGCTCCAAGAAAAACGTGGCCTTTACATTTCCCGCATTGAAGGTCCAGCATCCAGCTCCAAGAAACACGTAGCCTTAACCTTTCACATATTGAAGGTCCAGTATCCAGCTCCAAGACAAATGTTGCCTTTACCTTTACCACATTGAATGTCAGCGACCTAGTGCCAATACACACATTCCCTTTACCGTTACCAAATTGAAGATCCAGTATCCAGCTGCAAGATGCAAGTAGCCTTAACCTTTCCCAAATTGAAGGTCCGGTATCCAGCTCCAAGAACCACGTAGCCTTAACCTTTACCAAATTGAAGATCCAGTATCCAGCTCCAAGACACAAGTAGCCTTTACTTTTCCCACACTGAAGGTCCAGTATCCAGCCCCAAGACACAAGTAACCTTTCCCACATTGAAGGTCCAGTATCCAGCTCCAAGAAACACGTAGCTTTAACCTTTACCAAATTGAAGGTCCAGTATCCAGCTCCAAGAAAAACGTAGCCTTTACCTTTCCCGCATTGAAGGTCCAGTATCCAGCTCCAAGACACACGTTGCCTTTACCTTTACCACATTGAAAGTCCAGTATCCAGCTCCAAGACACACGTTGCCTTTACTTTTCCCACATTGAAAGTACAGTATCCAGCTTACCTTTCCCACACTGAATGTCAGCGACCTAATGCCAAGACACACATTGACTTTTCCTTTAACAAATTGAAGATCCAGTATCCAGCTCCAAGACACAAGTCGCCGTTACCTGTCCCACATTGAAGGTTCAGTATCCAGCTCCAAGACACAAGTAGCCTTTACCATTACAAAATTGAAGGTCCAGTATCCAGCTCCAAGACACAAGTAACCTTAACCACATTGAAGGTCCAGTATCCAGCTCCAAGACACACATTGCCTTTACCTTTCCCACATTGAAGGTTCAATATCCAGCTCCAATACACAAGTAGCCTTTCCCTTTACCAAATTGAAGGTCCAGTATCCAGCTCCAAGACACAAGTAACCTTGACCTTTATCACATAGAAGGTCCAGTATCCAGCTCCAAGACACAAGTCGCCTTTACCTTTCCCACTTTGAAGGTCCAGTATCCATCCGCAAGTCATAAGTAACGTTTACATTTCCCACATTGAAGGTCCAGTGTCCTGCCCAAGTCATCAGTAACCTTTACCTTACCAACATTGAAGGTCCAGCATCTAGCTCCAAGAGTCAAGTAAACTTTACCATTCCCACATTGAATGTCAGCGACCGAGTGCCAAGACACACATTGCCTTTACCTTTACCAAATTGAAGATCCAGTATCGAGCTCCAGGATGCAAGTAGCGTTTACCTTTCCCAAATTGAAGGTCCAGTATCCAGCTCCAAGAAACACGTAGCCTTAACCTTTACCAAATTGAAGGTCCAGTATCCAGCCCCAAGACAGAAGTAACCTTTACCAAATTGAAGGTCCAGTATCCAGCCCCAAGACAGAAGTAACCTTTACCACCTTAAAGGTCCAGTATCCAGCTCGAAGACACAAGTCGCGGTTACCTGTCCCACATTGAAGGTTCAGTATCCAGCTCCAAGACACAAGTAGCCTTTACCTTTACCAAATTGAAGGTCCAGTATCCAGCTCCAAGACACAAGTAGCCTTTACCTTTACCACATTGAAGTTCCAGTATCCAGCTCCAAGACACACGTTGCCTTTACCTTTCCCACATTGAAAGTACAGTATCCAGCTCGAAGATTCAAGTAGCCTTTAACTTTCCCACGTTGAAGGTCCAGTATACAGCTCCAAGACATAAGTAGCCTTAACCTTCAGCAAATTGAAGGTCCAGTATCCAGCTCCAAGACACAAGTCGCCGTTACTTTTACCAAACTGAAGGTCCAGTATACAGCTCCAAGACACACGTGGCAACTACCTTTCCCACATTGAAGGTCCAGGATCCAGCTCCAAGACACAAGTAGGCTTTAACTAATTGAACATCCAGTATCCAGCTGCAAGACACAAATAACCTTTACCTTTACCACATTGAAGGTCCGATATCCAGCTCCAAGACACAAGTAGCCTTTACCTTTCCCACGTTGAAGGTCCAGTATTCAGCTCCAAGAGTCAAGTAGAGTTTACCGTTCCCAAATTGAAGGTTCAGTATCCAGCTCCAAGACACAAGTAACCTTAACCACATTGAAGGTCCAGTATACAGCTACAAGACCTGTCGCACATTGAAGGTTCAGTATCAAGCTCCAAGACACAAGTATCCTTTACCTTTACCACAATGAAGGTCCAGTATCCAGCTCCAAGACACACGTTGCCTTTACCTTTCCCACATTGAAGGTCCAGTATCCATCTGCAAGTCATAAGTAACCTGTACATTTCCCACATTGAAGGTCCAGTGTCCTGCCCCAAGTCATAAGTAACCTTTACCTTACCCACATTGAAGGTCCAGTATCCAGCTCCAAGACACAAGTAGCCTTTACCTTTACCACATTGAAGGTCCAGTATCCAACTCCAAGAAACACGTAGCCTTAACCTTTACCAAATTGAAGGTCCAGTATCCAGCTCCAAGAAAAACGTGGCCTTTAAATTTCCCGCATTGAAGGTCCAACATCCAGCTCCAAGAAACACGTAGCCTTAACCTTTCACATATTGAAGGTCCAGTATCCAGCTCCAAGACAAATGTTGCCTTTACCTTTACCACATTGAATGTCAGTGACCTAGTGCCAATACACACATTCCCTTTACCGTTACCAAATTGAAGATCTAGTATCCAGCTGCAAGATGCAAGTAGCCTTAACCTTTCCCAAATTGAAGATCCAGTATCCAGCTCCAGACACAAGTAGCCTTTACCTTTCCCACACTGAAGGTCCAGTATCCAGCCCCAAGACACAAGTAACCTTTCCCACATTGAAGGTCCAGTATCCAGCTCCAAGAAACACGTAGCTTTAACCTTTACCAAATTGAAGGTCCAGTATCCAGCTCCAAGAAAAACGTAGCCTTTACCTTTCCCGCATTGAAGGTCCAGTATCCAGCTCCAAGACACACGTTGCCTTTACCTTTCCCACATTGAAAGTACAGTATCCAGCTCGAAGATTCAAGTAGCCTTTAATTTTCCCACATTGATGGTCCAATATCCTGCTCCAAGATGCAAGTAGCCTTTACCTTTCCCAAATTGAAGGTCCAGTATCCAGCTCCAAGAAAAACGTAGCCTTTACCTTTCCCGCATTGAAGGTCCAGTATCCAGCTCCAAGACACACTTTGCTTTTACATTTGCCAAATTGAAGGTCCAATATCCTGCTCCAAGATGCAAGTAGCCTTTACCTTTCCCAAATTGAAGGTCCAATATCCAGCTCCATGACACAAGTAGCCTTTACCTTTCCCACACTGAAGGTCCAGTGTCCAGCTCCAAGACTCAAGTAACCTTTCCCACATTGAAAGTCCAGTATCCAGCTCCAAGACACAAGTCGCCGTTACCTGTCGCACATTGAAGGTTCAGTATCCAGCTCCAAGACACAAGTAGCTTTACCTTTACAAAATTGAAGGTCCAGTATTCAGCTCCAAGACACAAGTAACCTTTACCTTTACAACATTGAAGGTCCAGTACCCAGCTCCAAGACACAAGTAGCCTTTACCTTTACCACATTGAAAGTCCAGTATCCAGCTCCAAGACACACGTTGCCTTTACTTTTCCCACATTGAAAGTACTGTATCCAGCTTACCTTTCCCACATTGAGGGTCCAGTATCCAGCTGCAAGACACAAATAACCTTTACCTTTCCCACATTGAAGGTCCAGTGTCCTGCCCCAAGTCATAAGTAACCTTTACCTTACCCACATTGAAGGTCCAGTATCTAGCTCCTAGAGTCAAGTGAACTTTACCTTTCCCACATTGAATGTCAGCGACCTAGTGCCAAGACAGACATTGACTTTACCTTTACCAAAATGAAGATCCAGTATGAAGCTCCAAGACACAAGTCGCCGTTACCTGTCCCACATTGAAGATCCAGTATCCAGCTCCAAGACACAAGTCGCCGTTACCTGTGCCACATTGAAGATCCAGTATCCAGCTCCAAGATTAAAGTAGCCTTTAATTATCCCACATTGAAGGTCCAGTATACAGCTCCAAGACATAAGTAGCATTTACCTTTACCACATTGCTGGTCCAATATCCTGCTCCAAGATGCAAGTAGCCTTTACCTTTCCCAAATTGAAGGTCCAATATCCTGCTCCAAGACTCAAGTCGCCGTTACCTTTACCACATTGAAGGTCCAGTATCCAGCTCCAAGACACAAGTAACCTTTACCTTTACAACACTGAAGGTCCAGTATACAGCTCCAAGACACACGTTGCCATTACCTTTCCCACATTGAAGGTCCAGGATCAAGCTCCAAGACACAAGTAGCCTTTACCTTTCCCACATTGAGGGTCCAGTATTCAGCACCAAGAGTCAAGTAGAGTTTACCGTTCCCACATTGAAGGTTCAGTATCCAGCTCCAAGACACAAGTAACCTTAACCACATTGAAGGTCCAGTTTACAGCTCCAAGACCTCTCCCACATTGAAGGTTCAGTATCCAGTTCCAAGACACAAGTATCCTTAACCTTTACCACATTGAAGGTCCAGTATCCAGCTCCAAGACACACGTTGCCTTTACCTTTCCCACATTGAAAGTACAGTATCCAGCTCCAAGACAAAAGTAGCCTTTACCTTTCCCACATTGAGGGTCCAGTATCCAGCTCCAAGAGCTAAGTAGCCTTTACTTTTCTCACATTGAAGTTCCAGTATCCAGCTCCAAGACACAAGTAGCCTTTACCTTTCCCACATTGAGGGTCCAGTATCCAGCTCCAAGACCAAAGTAGACTTTACCTTTCTCACATTGAAGTTCCAGTATCCAGCTCCAAGACACAAGTAGCCTTTACCTTTCCCACATTGAGGGTCCAGTATCCAGCTCCAAGACCTAAGTAGACTTTACCTTTCTCACATTGAAGTTCCAGTATCCAGCTCCAAGACACAAGTAGCCTTTACCTTTCCCACATTGAAGGTCCAGTACCCAGCTCCAAGACACAAGTCGCCGTTATCTATCCCACATTGAAGGTTCAGTATGCAGCTCCAAGACACAAGTAGCCTTTTCCTTTACAAAATTGAATGTCCTGTATCCAGCTCCAAGTCACAAGTAACCTTAACCACATTGAAGGTCCAATATCCAGCTCCAAGACACACGTTGCCTTTACCTTTGCCACATTGAAGGTCCAATATCCTGCTCCAAGATGCAAGTAGCCTTTACCTTTCCCAAATTGAAGGTCCAGTATCCAGCTCCAAGACACACGTTGCCTTTACTTTTCCCACATTGAAAGTACTGTATCCAGCTTACCTTTCCCACATTGAGGGTCCAGTATCCAGCTGCAAGACACAAATAACCTTTACCTTTCCAATATTGAAGGTCCAGTGTCCTGCCCCAAGTCATAAGTAACCTTTACCTTACCCACATTGAAGGTCCAGTATCTAGCTCCTAGAGTCAAGTAAACTTTACCTTTCCCACATTGAATGTCAGCGACCTAGTGCCAAGACAGACATTGTCTTTACCTTTACCAAAATGAAGATCCAGTATGAAGCTCCAAGACACAAGTCGCCGTTACCTGTCCCACATTTAAGATCCAGTATCCAGCTCCAAGACACAAGTCGCCGTTACCTGTGCCACATTGAAGATCCAGTATCCAGCTCCAAGATTAAAGTAGCCTTTAATTATCCCACATTGAAGGTCCAGTATACAGCTCCAAGACATAAGTAGCATTTACCTTTACCACATTGCAGGTCCAATATCCTGCTCCAAGACACAAATAACCTTTACCTTTACCACATTGAAGGTCCGATATCCAGCTCCAAGACACAAGTAGCCTTTACCTTTCCCACGTTGAAGGTCCAGTATTCAGCTCCAAGAGTCAAGTAGAGTTTACCGTTCCCAAATTGAAGGTTCAGTATCCAGCTCCAAGACACAAGTAACCTTAACCACATTGAAGGTCCAGTATACAGCTACAAGACCTGTCGCACATTGAAGGTTCAGTATCAAGCTCCAAGACACAAGTATCCTTTACCTTTACCACAATGAAGGTCCAGTATCCAGCTCCAAGACACACGTTGCCTTTACCTTTCCCACATTGAAGGTCCAGTATCCATCTGCAAGTCATAAGTAACCTGTACATTTCCCACATTGAAGGTCCAGTGTCCTGCCCCAAGTCATAAGTAACCTTTACCTTACCCACATTGAAGGTCCAGTATCCAGCTCCAAGACACAAGTAGCCTTTACCTTTACCACATTGAAGGTCCAGTATCCAACTCCAAGAAACACGTAGCCTTAACCTTTACCAAATTGAAGGTCCAGTATCCAGCTCCAAGAAAAACGTGGCCTTTAAATTTCCCGCATTGAAGGTCCAACATCCAGCTCCAAGAAACACGTAGCCTTAACCTTTCACATATTGAAGGTCCAGTATCCAGCTCCAAGACAAATGTTGCCTTTACCTTTACCACATTGAATGTCAGTGACCTAGTGCCAATACACACATTCCCTTTACCGTTACCAAATTGAAGATCTAGTATCCAGCTGCAAGATGCAAGTAGCCTTAACCTTTCCCAAATTGAAGATCCAGTATCCAGCTCCAGACACAAGTAGCCTTTACCTTTCCCACACTGAAGGTCCAGTATCCAGCCCCAAGACTCAAGTAACCTTTCCCACATTGAAGGTCCAGTATCCAGCTCCAAGAAACACGTAGCTTTAACCTTTACCAAATTGAAGGTCCAGTATCCAGCTCCAAGAAAAACGTAGCCTTTACCTTTCCCGCATTGAAGGTCCAGTATCCAGCTCCAAGACACACGTTGCCTTTACCTTTCCCACATTGAAAGTACAGTATCCAGCTCGAAGATTCAAGTAGCCTTTAATTTTCCCACATTGATGGTCCAATATCCTGCTCCAAGATGCAAGTAGCCTTTACCTTTCCCAAATTGAAGGTCCAGTATCCAGCTCCAAGAAACACGTAGCTTTAACCTTTACCAAATTGAAGGTCCAGTATCCAGCACCAAGAAAAACGTAGCCTTTACCTTTCCCGCATTGAAGGTCCAGTATCCAGCTCCAAGACACACTTTGCTTTTACATTTGCCAAATTGAAGGTCCAATATCCTGCTCCAAGATGCAAGTAGCCTTTACCTTTCCCAAATTGAAGGTCCAATATCCAGCTCCATGACACAAGTAGCCTTTACCTTTCCCACACTGAAGGTCCAGTGTCCAGCTCCAAGACTCAAGTAACCTTTCCCACATTGAAAGTCCAGTATCCAGCTCCAAGACACAAGTCGCAGTTACCTGTCGCACATTGAAGGTTCAGTATCCAGCTCCAAGACACAAGTAGCTTTACCTTTACAAAATTGAAGGTCCAGTATTCAGCTCCAAGACACAAGTAACCTTTACCTTTACAACATTGAAGGTCCAGTACCCAGCTCCAAGACACAAGTAGCCTTTACCTTTACCACATTGAAAGTCCAGTATCCAGCTCCAAGACACACGTTGCCTTTACTTTTCCCACATTGAAAGTACTGTATCCAGCTTACCTTTCCCACATTGAGGGTCCAGTATCCAGCTGCAAGACACAAATAATCTTTACCTTTCCCACATTGAAGGTCCAGTGTCCTGCCCCAAGTCATAAGTAACCTTTACCTTACCCACATTGAAGGTCCAGTATCTAGCTCCTAGAGTCAAGTGAACTTTACCTTTCCCACATTGAATGTCAGCGACCTAGTGCCAAGACAGACATTGACTTTACCTTTACCAAAATGAAGATCCAGTATGAAGCTCCAAGACACAAGTCGCCGTTACCTGTCCCACATTGAAGATCCAGTATCCAGCTCCAAGACACAAGTCGCCGTTACCTGTGCCACATTGAAGATCCAGTATCCAGCTCCAAGATTAAAGTAGCCTTTAATTATCCCACATTGAAGGTCCAGTATACAGCTCCAAGACATAAGTAGCATTTACCTTTACCACATTGCTGGTCCAATATCCTGCTCCAAGATGCAAGTAGCCTTTACCTTTCCCAAATTGAAGGTCCAATATCCTGCTCCAAGACTCAAGTCGCCGTTACCTTTACCACATTGAAGGTCCAGTATCCAGCTCCAAGACACAAGTAACCTTTACCTTTACAACACTGAAGGTCCAGTATACAGCTCCAAGACACACGTTGCCATTACCTTTCCCACATTGAAGGTCCAGGATCCAGCTCCAAGACACAAGTAGCCTTTACCTTTCCCACATTGAGGGTCCAGTATTCAGCACCAAGAGTCAAGTAGAGTTTACCGTTCCCACATTGAAGGTTCAGTATCCAGCTCCAAGACACAAGTAACCTTAAGCACATTGAAGGTCCAGTTTACAGCTCCAAGACCTCTCCCACATTGAAGGTTCAGTATCCAGTTCCAAGACACAAGTATCCTTAACCTTTACCACATTGAAGGTCCAGTATCCAGCTCCAAGACACACGTTGCCTTTACTTTTCCCACATTGAAAGTACAGTATCCAGCTTACCTTTCCCACATTGAGGGTCCAGTATCCAGCTCCAAGAGCTAAGTAGCCTTTACTTTTCTCACATTGAAGTTCCAGTATCCAGCTCCAAGACACAAGTAGCCTTTACCTTTCCCACATTGAGGGTCCAGTATCCAGCTCCAAGACCAAAGTAGACTTTACCTTTCTCACATTGAAGTTCCAGTATCCAGCTCCAAGACACAAGTAGCCTTTACCTTTCCCACATTGAGGGTCCAGTATCCAGCTCCAAGACCTAAGTAGACTTTACCTTTCTCACATTGAAGTTCCAGTATCCAGCTCCAAGACACAAGTAGCCTTTACCTTTCCCACATTGAAGGTCCAGTACCCAGCTCCAAGACACAAGTCGCCGTTATCTATCCCACATTGAAGGTTCAGTATGCAGCTCCAAGACACAAGTAGCCTTTTCCTTTACAAAATTGAATGTCCTGTATCCAGCTCCAAGTCACAAGTAACCTTAACCACATTGAAGGTCCAATATCCAGCTCCAAGACACACGTTGCCTTTACCTTTGCCACATTGAAGGTCCAATATCCTGCTCCAAGATGCAAGTAGCCTTTACCTTTCCCAAATTGAAGGTCCAGTATCCAGCTCCAAGACACACGTTGCCTTTACTTTTCCCACATTGAAAGTACTGTAACCAGCTTACCTTTCCCACATTGAGGGTCCAGTATCCAGCTGCAAGACACAAATAACCTTTACCTTTCCAATATTGAAGGTCCAGTGTCCTGCCCCAAGTCATAAGTAACCTTTACCTTACCCACATTGAAGGTCCAGTATCTAGCTCCTAGAGTCAAGTAAACTTTACCTTTCCCACATTGAATGTCAGCGACCTAGTGCCAAGACAGACATTGACTTTACCTTTACCAAAATGAAGATCCAGTATGAAGCTCCAAGACACAAGTCGCCGTTACCTGTCCCACATTTAAGATCCAGTATCCAGCTCCAAGACACAAGTCGCCGTTACCTGTGCCACATTGAAGATCCAGTATCCAGCTCCAAGATTAAAGTAGCCTTTAATTATCCCACATTGAAGGTCCAGTATACAGCTCCAAGACATAAGTAGCATTTACCTTTACCACATTGCAGGTCCAATATCCTGCTCCAAGATGCAAGTAGCCTTTACCTTTCCCAAATTGAAGGTCCAATATCCTGCTCCAAGACTCAAGTCGCCGTTACCTTTACCAAATTGAAGGTCCAGTATCCAGCTCCAAGACACAAGTAACCTTTACCTTTACAACACTGAAGGTCCAGTATACAGCTCCAAGACACACGTTGCCATTACCTTTCCCACATTGAAGGTCCAGGATCCAGCTCCAAGACACAAGTAGCCTTTACCTTTCCCACATTGAGGGTCCAGTATTCAGCACCAAGAGTCAAGTAGAGTTTACCGTTCCCACATTGAAGGTTCAGTATCCAGCTCCAAGACACAAGTAACCTTAACCACATTGAAGGTCCAGTTTACAGCTCCAAGACCTGTCCCACATTGAAGGTTCAGTATCCAGCTCCAAGACAAAAGTAGCCTTTACCTTTCCCACATTGAGGGTCCAGTGTCCAGCTCCAAGAGCTAAGTAGCCTTTACTTTTCTCACATTGAAGTTCCAGTATCCAGCTCCAAGACACAAGTAGCCTTTACCTTTCCCACATTGAGTGTCCAGTATCCAGCTCAAAGACCAAAGTAGACTTTACCTTTCTCACATTGAAGTTCCAGTATCCAGCTCCAAGACACAAGTAGACTTTACCTTTCCCACATTGAGGGTCCAGTATCCAGCTCCAAGACCTAAGTAGACTTTACCTTTCTCACATTGAAGTTCCAGTATCCAGCTCCAAGACACAAGTAGCCTTTACCTTTCCCACATTGAAGGTCCAGTACCCAGCTCCAAGAAACAAGTCGCCGTTACCTATCCCACATTGAAGGTTCAGTATGCAGCTCCAAGACACAAGTAGCCTTTTCCTTTACAAAATTGAAGGTCCAGTATCCAGCTCCAAGACACAAGTAACCTTAACCACATTGAAGGTCCAGTATCCAGCTCCAAGACACACGTTGCCTTTACCTTTGCCACATTGAAGGTCCAATATCCTGCTCCAAGATGCAAGTAGCCTTTACCTTTCCCAAATTGAAAGTCCAGTATCCAGCTCCAAGACACAAGTAGCCTTTACCTTTCCCACACTGAAGGTCCAGTATCCAGCTCCAAGACACACGTTGCCTTTACCTTTACCACATTGAAAGTCCAGTATCCAGCTCCAAGACACACGTTGTCTTTACTTTTCCCACATTGAAAGTACTGTATCCAGCTTACCTTTCCCACATTGAGGGTCCAGTATCCAGCTGCAAGACACAAATGACCTTTACCTTTCCCACATTGAATGTCCAGTGTCCTGCCCCAAGTCATAAGTAACCTTTACCTTACCCACATTGAAGGTCCAGTATCTAGCTCCTAGAGTCAAGTAAACTTTACCTTTCCCACATTGAATGTCAGCGACCTAGTGCCAAGACAGACATTGACTTTACCTTTACCAAAATGAAGATCCAGTATGAAGCTCCAAGACACAAGTCGCCGTTACCTGTGCCACATTGAAGATCCAGTATCCAGCTCCAAGATTAAAGTAGCCTTTAATTATCCCACATTGAAGGTCCAGTATACAGCTCCAAGACATAAGTAGCATTTACCTTTACCACATTGCAGGTCCAATATCCTGCTCCAAGATGCAAGTAGCCTTTACCTTTCCCAAATTGAAGGTCCAATATCCTGCTCCAAGACTCAAGTCGCCGTTACCTTTACCAAATTGAAGGTCCAGTATCCAGCTCCAAGACACAAGTAACCTTTACCTTTACAACACTGAAGGTCCAGTATACAGCTCCAAGACACACGTTGCCATTACCTTTCCCACATTGAAGGTCCAGGATCCAGCTCCAAGACACAAGTAGCCTTTACCTTTCCCACATTGAGGGTCCAGTATTCAGCACCAAGAGTCAAGTCGAGTTTACCGTTCCCACATTGAAGGTTCAGTATCCAGCTCCAAGACACAAGTAACCTTAACCACATTGAAGGTCCAGTTTACAGCTCCAAGACCTGTCCCACATTGAAGGTTCAGTATCCAGTTCCAAGACACAAGTATCCTTAACCTTTACCACATTGAAAGTCCAGTATCCAGCTCCAAGACACAAGTTGCCTTTACCTTTCCCACATTGAAAGTACAGTATCCAGCTCCAAGACAAAAGTAGCCTTTACCTTTCCCACATTGAGGGTCCAGTATCCAGCTCCAAGAGCTAAGTAGCCTTTACTTTTCTCATATTGAAGTTCCAGTATCCAGCTCCAAGACACAAGTAGCCTTTACCTTTCCCACATTGAGGGTCCAGTATCCAGCTCCAAGACCAAAGTAGACTTTACCTTTCTCACATTGAAGTTCCAGTATCCAGCTCCAAGACACAAGTAGCCTTTACCTTTCCCACATTGAGGGTCCAGTATCCAGCTCCAAGACCTAAGTAGACTTTACCTTTCTCACATTGAAGTTCCAGTATCCAGCTCCAAGACACAAGTAGCCTTTACCTTTCCCACATTGAAGGTCCAGTACCCAGCTCCAAGACACAAGTCGCCGTTATCTATCCCACATTGAAGGTTCAGTATGCAGCTCCAAGACACAAGTAGCCTTTTCCTTTACAAAATTGAAGGTCCAGTATCCAGCTCCAAGACACAAGTAACCTTAACCACATTGAAGGTCCAGTATCCAGCTCCAAGACACACGTTGCCTTTACCTTTGCCACATTGAAGGTCCAATATCCTGCTCCAAGATGCAAGTAGCCTTTACCTTTCCCAAATTGAAGGTCCAGTATCCAGCTCCAAGACACACGTTGCCTTTACTTTTCCCATATTGAAAGTACTGTATCCAGCTTACCTTTCCCACATTGAGGGTCCAGTATCCAGCTGCAAGACACAAATAACCTTTACCTTTCCCACATTGAAGGTCCAGTGTCCTGCCCCAAGTCATAAGTAACCTTTACCTTACCCACATTGAAGGTCCAGTATCTAGCTCCTAGAGTCAAGTAAACTTTACCTTTCCCACATTGAATGTCAGCGACCTAGTGCCAAGACAGACATTGACTTTACCTTTACCAAAATGAAGATCCAGTATGAAGCTCCAAGACACAAGTCGCCGTTACCTGTCCCACATTTAAGATCCAGTATCCAGCTCCAAGACACAAGTCGCCGTTACCTGTGCCACATCGAAGATCCAGTATCCAGCTCCAAGATTAAAGTAGCCTTTAATTATCCCACATTGAAGGTCCAGTATACAGCTCCAAGACATAAATAGCATTTACCTTTACCACATTGCAGGTCCAATATCCTGCTCCAAGATGCAAGTAGCCTTTACCTTTCCCAAATTGAAGGTCCAATATCCTGCTCCAAGATTCAAGTCGCCGTTACCTTTACCAAATTGAAGGTCCAGTATCCAGCTCCAAGACACAAGTAACCTTTACCTTTACAACACTGAAGGTCCAGTATACAGCTCCAAGACACACGTTGCCATTACCTTTCCCACATTGAAGGTCCAGGATCCAGCTCCAAGACACAAGTAGCCTTTACCTTTCCCACATTGAGGGTCCAGTATTCAGCACCAAGTGTCAAGTAGAGTTTACCGTTCCCACATTGAAGGTTCAGTATCCAGCTCCAAGACACAAGTAACCTTAACCACATTGAAGGTCCAGTTTACAGCTCCAAGACCTGTCCCACATTGAAGGTTCAGTATCCAGTTCCAAGACACAAGTATCCTTAACCTTTACCACATTGAAGGTCCAGTATCCAGCTCCAAGACACACGTTGCCTTTACCTTTCCCACATTGAAAGTACAGTATCCAGCTCCAAGACAAAAGTAGCCTTTACCTTTCCCACATTGAGGGTCCAGTATCCAGCTCCAAGAGCTAAGTAGCCTTTACTTTTCTCACATTGAAGTTCCAGTATCCAGCTCCAAGACACAAGTAGCCTTTACCTTTCCCACATTGAGGGTCCAGTATCCAGCTCCAAGACCAAAGTAGACTTTACCTTTCTCACATTGAAGTTCCAGTATCCAGCTCCAAGACACAAGTAGCCTTTACCTTTCCCACATTGAGGGTCCAGTATCCAGCTCCAAGACCTAAGTAGACTTTACCTTTCTCACATTGAAGTTCCAGTATCCAGCTCCAAGACACAAGTAGCCTTTACCTTTCCCACATTGAAGGTCCAGTACCCAGCTCCAAGACACAAGTCGCCGTTACCTATCCCACATTGAAGGTTCAGTATGCAGCTCCAAGACACAAGTAGCCTTTTCCTTTACAAAATTGAAGGTCCAGTATCCAGCTCCGAGACACAAGTAACCTTAACCACATTGAAGGTCCAGTATCCAGCTCCAAGACACACGTTGCCTTTACCTTTGCCACATTGAAGGTCCAATATCCTGCTCCAAGATGCAAGTAGCCTTTACCTTTCCCAAATTGAAGGTCCAGTATCCAGCTCCAAGACACAAGTAGCCTTTACCTTTCCCACACTGAAGGTCCAGTATCCAGCTGCAAGGCTCAAGTAAACTTTCCAACATTGAAAGTCCAGTATCCAGCTCCAAGACACAAGTAGCCTTTACCATTACAAAATTGAAGGTCCAGTATCCAGCTCCAAGACACAAGTAACCTTAACCACATTGAAGGTCCAGTATCCAGCTCCAAGACACACGTTGCCTTTACTTTTCCCACATTGAAAGTACAGTATCCAGCTTACCTTTCCCACATTGAGGGTCCAGTATCCAGCTGCAAGACACAAATAACCTTTTCCTTTCCCACATTGAAGGTCCAGTGTCCTGCCCCAAGTCATAAGTAAACTTTACCTTACCCACATTGAAGGTCCAGTTTCTAGCTCCAAGAGTCAAGTAAACTTTACCTTTCCCACATTGAATGTCAGCGACCTAGTGCCAAGACACACATTGACTTTACCTTTACCAAATTGAAGATCCAGTATCCAGCACCAAGATTCAAGTAGCCTTTACCTTTCCCAAAATGAAGGTCCAGTATCCAGCACCAAGAAACACGTAGCCTTAACCTTTACCAAATTGAAGGTCCAGTATCCAGCTCCAAGAAAAACGTGGCCTTTACATTTCCCGCATTGAAGGTCCAGCATCCAGCTCCAAGAAACACGTAGCCTTAACCTTTCACATACTGAAGGTCCAGTATCCAGCACCAAGACAAATGTTGCCTTTACCTTTACCACATTGAATGTCAGCGACCTAGTGCCAATACACACATTCCCTTTACCGTTACCAAATTGAAGATCCAGTATCCAGCTGCAAGATGCAAGTAGCCATAACCTTTCCCAAATTGAAGGTCCGGTATCCAGCTCCAAGAACCACGTAGCCTTAACCTTTACCAAATTGAAGATCCAGTATCCAGCTCCAAGACACAAGTAGCCTTTACTTTTCCCACACTGAAGGTCCAGTATCCAGCCCCAAGACACAAGTAACCTTTCCCACATTGAAGGTCCAGTATCCAGCTCCAAGAAACACGTAGCTTTAACCTTTACCAAATTGAAGGTCCAGTATCCAGCTCCAAGAAAAACGTAGCCTTTACCTTTCCCGCATTGAAGGTCCAGTATCCAGCTCCAAGACACACGTTGCCTTTACCTTTCCCACATTGAAAGTACAGTATCCAGCTCGAAGATTCAAGTAGCCTTTAATTTTCCCACATTGAAGGTCCAATATCCTGCTCCAAGATGCAAGTAGCCTCTACCTTTCCCACATTGAAGGTCCAGTATCCAGCTCCAAGAAACACGTAGCTTTAACCTTTACCAAATTGAAGGTCCAGTATCCAGCACCAAGAAAATCGTAGCCTTTACCTTTCCCGCATTGAAGGTCCAGTATCCAGCTCCAAGACACACTTTGCTTTTACCTTTGCCACATTGAAGGTCCAATATCCTGCTCCAAGATGCAAGTAGCCTTTACCTTTCACAAATTGAAGTTCCAATATCCAGCTCCATGACACAAGTAGCCTTTACCTTTCCCACACTGAAGGTCCAGTATCCAGCTCCAAGACTCAAGTAACCTTTCCCACATTGAAAGTCCAGTATCCAGCTCGAAGACACAAGTCGCCGTTACCTGTCGCACATTGAAGGTTCAGTATCCAGCTCCAAGACACAAGTAGCTTTACCTTTACAAAATTGAAGGTCCAGTATTCAGCTCCAAGACACAAGTAACCTTTACCTTTACCACATTGAAGGTCCAGTACCCAGCTCCAAGACACAAGTAGCCTTTACCTTTACCACATTGTAAGTCCAGTATCCAGCTCCAAGACACACGTTGCCTTTACTTTTCCCACATTGAAAGTACTGTATCCAGCTTACCTTTCCCACATTGAGGGTCCAGTATCCAGCTGCAAGACACAAATAACCTTTACCTTTCCCATATTGAAGGTCCAGTGTCCTGCACCAAGTCATAAGTAACCTTTACCTTACCCACATTGAAGGTCCAGTATCTAGCTCCTAGAGTCAAGTAAACTTTACATTTCCCACATTGAATGGCAGCGACCTAGTGCCAAGACACACATTGACTTTACCTTTACCAAATTGAAGATCCAGTATGAAGCTCCAAGACACAAGTCGCCGTTACCTGTCCCACATTGAAGATCCAGTATCCAGCTCCAAGACACAAGTCGCCGTTACCTGTGCCACATTGAAGTTCCAGTATCCAGCTCCAAGACACAAGTAGCCTCTACCTTTCCCACATTGAGGGTCCAATATCCAGCTCCAAGACCTAAGTAGACTTTACCTTTCTCACTATGAATTTCCAGTATCCAGCTCCAAGACACAAGTAGCCTTTACCTTTCCCACATTGAGGGTCCAGTATCCAGCTCCAAGACCTAAGTAGACTTTACCTTTCTCACATTGAAGGTCCAGTATCCAGCTCCAAGACACAAGTAGCCTTTACCTTTCCCACATTGAAGGTCCAGTACCCAGCTCCAAGACACAAGTCGCCGTTACCTATCCCACATTGAAGGATCAGTATGCAGCTGCAAGACACAAATAACCTTTTCCTTTACCACATTGAAGGTCCAATATCCAGCTCCAAGACACAAGTATCCCTTACCTTTCCCACATTGAATATCAGGTATCTAGTGCAAGGACACACGTTGCGTTTACCTTTCCCACATTGAAGATTCAGTATCCAGCTCCCAAACACAAGTAACCTTCACTTCTCCCACATTGAATGTCCAGCATTCAGCTCCAGACACAAGGAACATTTACCTTTCCCACATCGAAGGACCAGTATCCATCCCCAAGTCATAAGTAAACTTTACCACATTGAAGGTCCAGTATCCAGCTCCAAGACACAAGTAGCCTTTAACAAATTGAAGATCCAGTATCCAGCTGCAAGACACAAATAACCTTTACCTTTACCACATTGAAGGTCCAATATCCAGCTCCAAGACACAAGTAGCCTTTACCTTTCCCACATTGAATATCAAGTATCTAGTGCAAAGACACACGTTGCGTTTACCTTTCCCACATTGAAGATTCAGTATCCAGCTCCAAGATACAAGTAGCCATTACCATTCCCACATTGAAGGTCCAGTATCCAGCTCGAAGTTGCAGGTAGCCTTTACCTTTCCCAAAGTGAAGGTCCAGTATCCAGCTCCAAGAAACAAGTAGCCTTAACACTTTATCAAATTGAAGATCCAGTATCCAGCTCCAATACACAAGTAAACTTTATCACATTGAAGGTCCAGTATCCAGCTCCAAGATACACGTAGCCTTTACATTTCCCACATTGAAGGTCCAGTATCCAGCTCCAAGACACAATAGCCTTTACCTTTCCCACATTGAATATCAGGTATCTAGTGCAAGGACACACGTTGCGTTTACCTTTCCCACATTGAAGATTCAGTATCCAGCTCCAAAACACAAGTAATCTTCACTTCTCCCACATTGATGGTCCAGTATCCAGCTCCAAGACACAAGTTTCCTTAACGTTTAGAAAATTGAAGGTCCAGTATCCAACTCCAAGAATCACGTAGCCTTTACCTTTCACATATTGAAGTTCCAGTGTCCAGCTCCAAGACACATGTTGCCTTTACCTTCACCACATTGAAGGTCCAGTATCCAGCTCCAAGAAACACGTAGTCTTTACCTTTCCCACATTGAAAGTCCAGTATCCAGTTCCAAGACACAAGTAGCCTTTAACAAATTGAAGGTCCAGTATCCAGCTCCAAGACACACGTTGCCTTAACCTTTCACATATTGAAGTTCCAGTATCCAGCTCCAAGACACATGTTGCCTTTACCTTTACCACATTGAAGGAGCAGTATCCAGCTCCAAGAAACACGTAGCCTTTACCTTTCCCACATTTAAAGTCCAGTAACCAGTTCCAAGACACAAGTGCCTTTAACAAACGGAAGGTCCAGTATCCAGCTCCAAAACACACGTTGCCTTTACCTTTACCACATTGAAGGTCCAGTATCCAGCTCCAAGAAACACGTAGCCTTTACCTTTCCCACATTGAAGGTTTAGTATCCAGGTCCAAGACACAAGTAGCCTTTCGCTTTACCAAATTTAAGGTCCAGTATTCAGCTCCAAGACACAAGTAACCTTTACCTTTATCACATAGAAGATCCAGTATCCAGCTCAAAGACACAAGTAGCCTTTACCTTTCCCACATTGAATTTCCAGTATCCAGCTCCAAGATACAAGTAGCCTTTACCTTTCCCACATTGAAGAACCAGTATCCATCCCCAAGTAATAAGTAACCTTTATCTTTCCCACATTGAAGGTCCAGTATCCATCCCCAAGTCATTAGTAACCTTTACCTTTCCCATATTGAAGGACCAGAATCCATCCCCAAGTCATAAGTAACCTTTATCTTTCCCACATTGAACGTCCAGTATCCATCCCCAAGTCATAAGTAACCTTTAGCTTTCCCACATTGAAGGTCGAGGATCCAGCTCCAAGATACACGTAGCCTTTACATTTCCCACATTGAAGGACCAGTATCCATCCCCAAGTCATAAGTAACCTTTATCTTTCCCACGTTGAAGGTCCAGTATCCATCCCCAAGTCATAAGTAACCTTTACCTTTACCACATTGAAGGTCCAGGATTCAGCTCCAAGATACACGTAGCCTTTACATTTCCCACATTGATGGTCCAGTATCCAGCTCCAAGACACAAGTAGCCTTTAACAAATTGAAGATCCAGTATCCAGCTGCAAGACACAAATAACCTTTACCTTTACCACATTGAAGGTCCAATATCCAGCTCCAACACACAAGTAGCCTTTACCTTTCCCACATTGAATATCAGGTATCTAGTGCAAAGACACACGTTGCGTTTACCTTTCCCACATTGAAGATTCAGTATCCAGCTTAAAGATACAAGTAGCCTTTACCATTCCCACATTGAAGGTCCAGTATCCAGCTCGAAGTTGCAAGTAGCCTTTACCTTTCCCAAAGTGAAGGTCCAGTATCGAGCTCCAAGAAACACGTAGCCTTAACCCTTTATCAAATTGAAGATCCAGTATCCAGCTCCAAGATACACGTAGCCTTTACATTTCCCACATTGAAGGTCCAGTATCCAGCTCCAAGAAACACGTAGCCTTTACCTTACCCACATTGAAGGTTTAGTATCCAGGCCCAGGACACAAGTAGCCTTTCCCTTTCCCACATTGAAGGACCAGTATCCATCCCCAAGTAATAAGTAACCTTTATCTTTCCCACATTGAAGGTCCAGTATCCATCCCCAAGTCATTAGTAACCTTTACCTTTACCACACTGAAGGTCCAGGATCCAGCTCCAAGATACACGTAGCCTTTACATTTCCCACATTGAAGGTCCAGTATCCAGCTCCAAGACACAAGTGGCCTTTAACAAATTGAAGATCCAGTATCCAGCTGCAAGACACAAATAACCTTTTCCTTTACCACATTGAAGGTCCAATATCCAGCTCCAAGACACAAGTATCCCTTACCTTTCCCACATTGAATATCAGGTATCTAGTGAAAGGACACACGTTGCGTTTACCTTTCCCACATTGAAGGTCCAGGATTCAGCTCCAAAACACAAGTAACCTTCACTTCTCCCACATTGAATGTCCAGCATTCAGCTCCAGACACAAGGAACATTTACCTTTCCCACATCGAAGGACCAGTATCCATCCCCAAGTCATAAGTAACCTTTATCTTTCCCACATCAAAGTCCAGTATCCATCCCCAAGTCATAAGTAACCTTTACCTTTACCACATTGAAGGTCCAGTATCCAGCTCCAAGACACAAGTAGCCTTTAACAAATTGAAGATCCAGTATCCAGCTGCAAGACACAAATAACCTTTACCTTTCCCACATTGAATATCAGGTATCTAGTGCAAGGACACACGTTGCGTTTACCTTTCCCACATTGAAGATTCAGTATCCAGCTCCAAAACACAAGTAACCTTCACTTCTCCTACATTGAATGTCCAGCATTCAGCTCCAGACACAAGGAGACTTTACCTTTACCACATTGAAGGTCCAGTATCCAGCTCCAAGACACAAGTTGCCTTAACGTTTACAAAATTGAAGGTCCAGTATCCAGCTCCAAGACACAAGTTGCCTTAACGTTTACAAAATTGAAGGTCCAGTATCCAACTCCAAGAATCACGTAGCCTTTACCTTTCACATATTGAAGTTCCAGTGTCCAGCTCCAAGACACATGTTGCCTTTACCTTTACCACATTGAAGGTCCAGTATCCAGCTCCAAGAAACACGAAGTCTTTACCTTTCCCACATTGAAAGTCCAGTATCCAGATCCAAGACACAAGTAGCCTTTAACAAATTGAAGGTCCAGTATCCAGCTCCAAGACACACGTTGCCTTTACCTTTACCACATTGAAAGTCCAGTATCCAGCTCCAAGAAACACGTAGCCTTTACTTTTCCCACATTGAAGGTTTAGTATCCAGGCCCAAGACACAAGTAGCCTTTCCCTTTACCATATTGAAGGTCCAGTATCCAGCTCCAAGACACAAGTAATCTTTACCTTTATCACATAGAAGATCCAGTATCCAGCTCCAAGACACAAGTAGCCTTTACCTTTCCCACATTGAATTTGCAGTATCCAGCTCCAAGCTACAAGTATCCTTTACCTTTCCCACATTGAAGGACCAGTATCCATCCCCAAGTAATAAGTAACCTTTATCTATCCCACATTGAAGGTCCAGTATCCATCCCCAAGTCATTAGTAACCTTTACCTTTACCACATTGAAGGTCCAGGATCCAGCTCCAAGATACACGTAGCGTTGACATTTCCCACACTGAAGGTGCAGAATCCAGCTCCAAGACAGAAGTAGCCTTTAACAAATTGAAGATCCAGTATCCAGATCAAACACACAAGTAACCTTTACCTTTACCACATTGAAGATCCAGTATGAAGCTCCAAGACACAAGTCGCCGTTACCTGTCCCACATTGAAGATCCAGTATCCAGCTCCAAGACACAAGTCGCCGTTACCTGTGCCACATTGAAGTTCCAGAATCCAGCTCCAAGACACAAGTAGCCTTTACCTTTCCCACATTGAGGGTCCAGTATCCAGCTCCAAGACCTAAGTAGACTTTACCTTTCTCACTATGAAGTTCCAGTATCCAGCTCCAAGACACAAGTAGCCTTTACCTTTCCCACATTGAGGGTCCAGTATCCAGCTCCAAGACCTAAGTAGACTTTACCTTTCTCACATTGAAGGTCCAGTATCCAGCTCCAAGACACAAGTCGCCGTTACCTATCCCACATTGAAGGTTCAGTATGCAGCTCCAAGACACAAGTAGCCTTTTCCTTTACAAAATTGAAGGTCCAGTATCCAGCTCCGAGACACAAGTAACCTTAACCACATTGAAGGTCCAGTATCCAGCTCCAAGACACACGTTGCCTTTACCTTTGCCACATTGAAGGTCCAATATCCTGCTCCAAGATGCAAGTAGCCTTTACCTTTCCCAAATTGAAGGTCCAGTATCCAGCTCCAAGACACAAGTAGCCTTTACCTTTCCCACACTGAAGGTCCAGTATCCAGCTCCAAGGCTCAAGTAAACTTTCCAACATTGAAAGTCCAGTATCCAGCTCCAAGACACAAGTTGCCGTTACCTGTCCCACATTGAAGGTTCAGTATCCAGCTCCAAGACACAAGTAGCTTTACCTTTACAAAATCGATGGTCCAGTATCCAGCTCCAAGACACAAGTAACCTTTACCTTTACCACATTGAAGGTCCAGTATCCAGCTCCAAGACACAGGTAGCCTTTCCCTTTACCACATTGAAAGTCCAGTATCCAGCTCCAAGACACACGTTGCCTTTACTTTTCCCACATTGAAAGTACAGTATCCAGCTTACCTTTCCCACATTGAGGGTACAGTATCCAGCTGTAAGACACAAATAACCTTTACCATTGCCACATTGAAGGTCCAGTGTCCTGCCCCAAGTCATAAGTAACCTTTACCTTACCCACATTGAAGGTCCAGTATCTAGCTCCAAGAGTCAAGTAAACTTTACCTTTCCCACACTGAATGTCAGCGACCTAGTGCCAAGACACACATTGACTTTTCCTTTAACAAATTGAAGATCCAGTATCCAGCTCCAAGACACAAGTCGCCGTTACCTGTCCCACATTGAAGGTACAGTATCCAGCTCCAAGACACAAGTAGCCTTTACCATTACAAAATTGAAGGTCCAGTATCCAGCTCCAAGACACAAGTAACCTTAACCACATTGAAGGTCCAGTATCCAGCTCCAAGACACACGTTGCCTTTACTTTTCCCACATTGAAAGTACAGTATCCAGCTTACCTTTCCCACATTGAGGGTCCAGTATCCAGCTGCAAGACACAAATAACCTTTTCCTTTCCCACATTGAAGGTCCAGTGTCCTGCCCCAAGTCATAAGTAAACTTTACCTAACCCACATTGAAGGTCCAGTTTCTAGCTCCAAGAGTCAAGTAAACTTTACCTTTCCCACATTGAATGTCAGCGACCTAGTGCCAAGACACACATTGACTTTACCTTTACCAAATTGAAGATCCAGTATCCAGCACCAAGATTCAAGTAGCCTTTACCTTTCCCAAATTGAAGGTCCAGTATCCAGCTCCAAGAAACACGTAGCCTTAACCTTTACCAAATTGAAGGTCCAGTATCCAGCTCCAAGAAAAACGTGGCCTTTACATTTCCCGCATTGAAGGTCCAGCATCCAGCTCCAAGAAACACGTAGCCTTAACCTTTCACATACTGAAGGTCCAGTATCCAGCACCAAGACAAATGTTGCCTTTACCTTTACCACATTGAATGTCAGCGACCTAGTGCCAATACACACATTCCCTTTACCGTTACCAAATTGAAGATCCAGTATCCAGCTGCAAGATGCAAGTAGCCTTAACCTTTCCCAAATTGAAGGTCCGGTATCCAGCTCCAAGAACCACGTAGCCTTAACCTTTACCAAATTGAAGATCCAGTATCCAGCTCCAAGACACAAGTAGCCTTTTCCTTTACAAAATTGAAGGTCCAGTATCCAGCTCCAAGACACAAGTAACCTTAACCACATTGAAGGTCCAGTATCCAGCTCCAAGACACACGTTGCCTTTACCTTTGCCACATTGAAGGTCCAATATCCTGCTCCAAGATGCAAGTAGCCTTTACCTTTCCCAAATTGAAGGTCCAGTATCCAGCTCCAAGACACACGTTGCCTTTACTTTTCCCATATTGAAAGTACTGTATCCAGCTTACCTTTCCCACATTGAGGGTCCAGTATCCAGCTGCAAGACACAAATAACCTTTACCTTTCCCACATTGAAGGTCCAGTGTCCTGCCCCAAGTCATAAGTAACCTTTACCTTACCCACATTGAAGGTCCAGTATCTAGCTCCTAGAGTCAAGTAAACTTTACCTTTCCCACATTGAATGTCAGCGACCTAGTGCCAAGACAGACATTGACTTTACCTTTACCAAAATGAAGATCCAGTATGAAGCTCCAAGACACAAGTCGCCGTTACCTGTCCCACATTTAAGATCCAGTATCCAGCTCCAAGACACAAGTCGCCGTTACCTGTGCCACATCGAAGATCCAGTATCCAGCTCCAAGATTAAAGTAGCCTTTAATTATCCCACATTGAAGGTCCAGTATACAGCTCCAAGACATAAATAGCATTTACCTTTACCACATTGCAGGTCCAATATCCTGCTCCAAGATGCAAGTAGCCTTTACCTTTCCCAAATTGAAGGTCCAATATCCTGCTCCAAGATTCAAGTCGCCGTTACCTTTACCAAATTGAAGGTCCAGTATCCAGCTCCAAGACACAAGTAACCTTTACCTTTACAACACTGAAGGTCCAGTATACAGCTCCAAGACACACGTTGCCATTACCTTTCCCACATTGAAGGTCCAGGATCCAGCTCCAAGACACAAGTAGCCTTTACCTTTCCCACATTGAGGGTCCAGTATTCAGCACCAAGTGTCAAGTAGAGTTTACCGTTCCCACATTGAAGGTTCAGTATCCAGCTCCAAGACACAAGTAACCTTAACCACATTGAAGGTCCAGTTTACAGCTCCAAGACCTGTCCCACATTGAAGGTTCAGTATCCAGTTCCAAGACACAAGTATCCTTAACCTTTACCACATTGAAGGTCCAGTATCCAGCTCCAAGACACACGTTGCCTTTACCTTTCCCACATTGAAAGTACAGTATCCAGCTCCAAGACAAAAGTAGCCTTTACCTTTCCCACATTGAGGGTCCAGTATCCAGCTCCAAGAGCTAAGTAGCCTTTACTTTTCTCACATTGAAGTTCCAGTATCCAGCTCCAAGACACAAGTAGCCTTTACCTTTCCCACATTGAGGGTCCAGTATCCAGCTCCAAGACCAAAGTAGACTTTACCTTTCTCACATTGAAGTTCCAGTATCCAGCTCCAAGACACAAGTAGCCTTTACCTTTCCCACATTGAGGGTCCAGTATCCAGCTCCAAGACCTAAGTAGACTTTACCTTTCTCACATTGAAGTTCCAGTATCCAGCTCCAAGACACAAGTAGCCTTTACCTTTCCCACATTGAAGGTCCAGTACCCAGCTCCAAGACACAAGTCGCCGTTACCTATCCCACATTGAAGGTTCAGTATGCAGCTCCAAGACACAAGTAGCCTTTTCCTTTACAAAATTGAAGGTCCAGTATCCAGCTCCGAGACACAAGTAACCTTAACCACATTGAAGGTCCAGTATCCAGCTCCAAGACACACGTTGCCTTTACCTTTGCCACATTGAAGGTCCAATATCCTGCTCCAAGATGCAAGTAGCCTTTACCTTTCCCAAATTGAAGGTCCAGTATCCAGCTCCAAGACACAAGTAGCCTTTACCTTTCCCACACTGAAGGTCCAGTATCCAGCTGCAAGGCTCAAGTAAACTTTCCAACATTGAAAGTCCAGTATCCAGCTCCAAGACACAAGTAGCCTTTACCATTACAAAATTGAAGGTCCAGTATCCAGCTCCAAGACACAAGTAACCTTAACCACATTGAAGGTCCAGTATCCAGCTCCAAGACACACGTTGCCTTTACTTTTCCCACATTGAAAGTACAGTATCCAGCTTACCTTTCCCACATTGAGGGTCCAGTATCCAGCTGCAAGACACAAATAACCTTTTCCTTTCCCACATTGAAGGTCCAGTGTCCTGCCCCAAGTCATAAGTAAACTTTACCTTACCCACATTGAAGGTCCAGTTTCTAGCTCCAAGAGTCAAGTAAACTTTACCTTTCCCACATTGAATGTCAGCGACCTAGTGCCAAGACACACATTGACTTTACCTTTACCAAATTGAAGATCCAGTATCCAGCACCAAGATTCAAGTAGCCTTTACCTTTCCCAAAATGAAGGTCCAGTATCCAGCACCAAGAAACACGTAGCCTTAACCTTTACCAAATTGAAGGTCCAGTATCCAGCTCCAAGAAAAACGTGGCCTTTACATTTCCCGCATTGAAGGTCCAGCATCCAGCTCCAAGAAACACGTAGCCTTAACCTTTCACATACTGAAGGTCCAGTATCCAGCACCAAGACAAATGTTGCCTTTACCTTTACCACATTGAATGTCAGCGACCTAGTGCCAATACACACATTCCCTTTACCGTTACCAAATTGAAGATCCAGTATCCAGCTGCAAGATGCAAGTAGCCATAACCTTTCCCAAATTGAAGGTCCGGTATCCAGCTCCAAGAACCACGTAGCCTTAACCTTTACCAAATTGAAGATCCAGTATCCAGCTCCAAGACACAAGTAGCCTTTACTTTTCCCACACTGAAGGTCCAGTATCCAGCCCCAAGACACAAGTAACCTTTCCCACATTGAAGGTCCAGTATCCAGCTCCAAGAAACACGTAGCTTTAACCTTTACCAAATTGAAGGTCCAGTATCCAGCTCCAAGAAAAACGTAGCCTTTACCTTTCCCGCATTGAAGGTCCAGTATCCAGCTCCAAGACACACGTTGCCTTTACCTTTCCCACATTGAAAGTACAGTATCCAGCTCGAAGATTCAAGTAGCCTTTAATTTTCCCACATTGAAGGTCCAATATCCTGCTCCAAGATGCAAGTAGCCTCTACCTTTCCCACATTGAAGGTCCAGTATCCAGCTCCAAGAAACACGTAGCTTTAACCTTTACCAAATTGAAGGTCCAGTATCCAGCACCAAGAAAATCGTAGCCTTTACCTTTCCCGCATTGAAGGTCCAGTATCCAGCTCCAAGACACACTTTGCTTTTACCTTTGCCACATTGAAGGTCCAATATCCTGCTCCAAGATGCAAGTAGCCTTTACCTTTCACAAATTGAAGTTCCAATATCCAGCTCCATGACACAAGTAGCCTTTACCTTTCCCACACTGAAGGTCCAGTATCCAGCTCCAAGACTCAAGTAACCTTTCCCACATTGAAAGTCCAGTATCCAGCTCGAAGACACAAGTCGCCGTTACCTGTCGCACATTGAAGGTTCAGTATCCAGCTCCAAGACACAAGTAGCTTTACCTTTACAAAATTGAAGGTCCAGTATTCAGCTCCAAGACACAAGTAACCTTTACCTTTACCACATTGAAGGTCCAGTACCCAGCTCCAAGACACAAGTAGCCTTTACCTTTACCACATTGTAAGTCCAGTATCCAGCTCCAAGACACACGTTGCCTTTACTTTTCCCACATTGAAAGTACTGTATCCAGCTTACCTTTCCCACATTGAGGGTCCAGTATCCAGCTGCAAGACACAAATAACCTTTACCTTTCCCATATTGAAGGTCCAGTGTCCTGCACCAAGTCATAAGTAACCTTTACCTTACCCACATTGAAGGTCCAGTATCTAGCTCCTAGAGTCAAGTAAACTTTACATTTCCCACATTGAATGGCAGCGACCTAGTGCCAAGACACACATTGACTTTACCTTTACCAAATTGAAGATCCAGTATGAAGCTCCAAGACACAAGTCGCCGTTACCTGTCCCACATTGAAGATCCAGTATCCAGCTCCAAGACACAAGTCGCCGTTACCTGTGCCACATTGAAGTTCCAGTATCCAGCTCCAAGACACAAGTAGCCTCTACCTTTCCCACATTGAGGGTCCAATATCCAGCTCCAAGACCTAAGTAGACTTTACCTTTCTCACTATGAATTTCCAGTATCCAGCTCCAAGACACAAGTAGCCTTTACCTTTCCCACATTGAGGGTCCAGTATCCAGCTCCAAGACCTAAGTAGACTTTACCTTTCTCACATTGAAGGTCCAGTATCCAGCTCCAAGACACAAGTAGCCTTTACCTTTCCCACATTGAAGGTCCAGTACCCAGCTCCAAGACACAAGTCGCCGTTACCTATCCCACATTGAAGGATCAGTATGCAGCTGCAAGACACAAATAACCTTTTCCTTTACCACATTGAAGGTCCAATATCCAGCTCCAAGACACAAGTATCCCTTACCTTTCCCACATTGAATATCAGGTATCTAGTGCAAGGACACACGTTGCGTTTACCTTTCCCACATTGAAGATTCAGTATCCAGCTCCCAAACACAAGTAACCTTCACTTCTCCCACATTGAATGTCCAGCATTCAGCTCCAGACACAAGGAACATTTACCTTTCCCACATCGAAGGACCAGTATCCATCCCCAAGTCATAAGTAAACTTTACCACATTGAAGGTCCAGTATCCAGCTCCAAGACACAAGTAGCCTTTAACAAATTGAAGATCCAGTATCCAGCTGCAAGACACAAATAACCTTTACCTTTACCACATTGAAGGTCCAATATCCAGCTCCAAGACACAAGTAGCCTTTACCTTTCCCACATTGAATATCAAGTATCTAGTGCAAAGACACACGTTGCGTTTACCTTTCCCACATTGAAGATTCAGTATCCAGCTCCAAGATACAAGTAGCCATTACCATTCCCACATTGAAGGTCCAGTATCCAGCTCGAAGTTGCAGGTAGCCTTTACCTTTCCCAAAGTGAAGGTCCAGTATCCAGCTCCAAGAAACAAGTAGCCTTAACACTTTATCAAATTGAAGATCCAGTATCCAGCTCCAATACACAAGTAAACTTTATCACATTGAAGGTCCAGTATCCAGCTCCAAGATACACGTAGCCTTTACATTTCCCACATTGAAGGTCCAGTATCCAGCTCCAAGACACAATAGCCTTTACCTTTCCCACATTGAATATCAGGTATCTAGTGCAAGGACACACGTTGCGTTTACCTTTCCCACATTGAAGATTCAGTATCCAGCTCCAAAACACAAGTAATCTTCACTTCTCCCACATTGATGGTCCAGTATCCAGCTCCAAGACACAAGTTTCCTTAACGTTTAGAAAATTGAAGGTCCAGTATCCAACTCCAAGAATCACGTAGCCTTTACCTTTCACATATTGAAGTTCCAGTGTCCAGCTCCAAGACACATGTTGCCTTTACCTTCACCACATTGAAGGTCCAGTATCCAGCTCCAAGAAACACGTAGTCTTTACCTTTCCCACATTGAAAGTCCAGTATCCAGTTCCAAGACACAAGTAGCCTTTAACAAATTGAAGGTCCAGTATCCAGCTCCAAGACACACGTTGCCTTAACCTTTCACATATTGAAGTTCCAGTATCCAGCTCCAAGACACATGTTGCCTTTACCTTTACCACATTGAAGGAGCAGTATCCAGCTCCAAGAAACACGTAGCCTTTACCTTTCCCACATTTAAAGTCCAGTAACCAGTTCCAAGACACAAGTGCCTTTAACAAACGGAAGGTCCAGTATCCAGCTCCAAAACACACGTTGCCTTTACCTTTACCACATTGAAGGTCCAGTATCCAGCTCCAAGAAACACGTAGCCTTTACCTTTCCCACATTGAAGGTTTAGTATCCAGGTCCAAGACACAAGTAGCCTTTCGCTTTACCAAATTTAAGGTCCAGTATTCAGCTCCAAGACACAAGTAACCTTTACCTTTATCACATAGAAGATCCAGTATCCAGCTCAAAGACACAAGTAGCCTTTACCTTTCCCACATTGAATTTCCAGTATCCAGCTCCAAGATACAAGTAGCCTTTACCTTTCCCACATTGAAGAACCAGTATCCATCCCCAAGTAATAAGTAACCTTTATCTTTCCCACATTGAAGGTCCAGTATCCATCCCCAAGTCATTAGTAACCTTTACCTTTCCCATATTGAAGGACCAGAATCCATCCCCAAGTCATAAGTAACCTTTATCTTTCCCACATTGAACGTCCAGTATCCATCCCCAAGTCATAAGTAACCTTTAGCTTTCCCACATTGAAGGTCGAGGATCCAGCTCCAAGATACACGTAGCCTTTACATTTCCCACATTGAAGGACCAGTATCCATCCCCAAGTCATAAGTAACCTTTATCTTTCCCACGTTGAAGGTCCAGTATCCATCCCCAAGTCATAAGTAACCTTTACCTTTACCACATTGAAGGTCCAGGATTCAGCTCCAAGATACACGTAGCCTTTACATTTCCCACATTGATGGTCCAGTATCCAGCTCCAAGACACAAGTAGCCTTTAACAAATTGAAGATCCAGTATCCAGCTGCAAGACACAAATAACCTTTACCTTTACCACATTGAAGGTCCAATATCCAGCTCCAACACACAAGTAGCCTTTACCTTTCCCACATTGAATATCAGGTATCTAGTGCAAAGACACACGTTGCGTTTACCTTTCCCACATTGAAGATTCAGTATCCAGCTTAAAGATACAAGTAGCCTTTACCATTCCCACATTGAAGGTCCAGTATCCAGCTCGAAGTTGCAAGTAGCCTTTACCTTTCCCAAAGTGAAGGTCCAGTATCGAGCTCCAAGAAACACGTAGCCTTAACCCTTTATCAAATTGAAGATCCAGTATCCAGCTCCAAGATACACGTAGCCTTTACATTTCCCACATTGAAGGTCCAGTATCCAGCTCCAAGAAACACGTAGCCTTTACCTTACCCACATTGAAGGTTTAGTATCCAGGCCCAGGACACAAGTAGCCTTTCCCTTTCCCACATTGAAGGACCAGTATCCATCCCCAAGTAATAAGTAACCTTTATCTTTCCCACATTGAAGGTCCAGTATCCATCCCCAAGTCATTAGTAACCTTTACCTTTACCACACTGAAGGTCCAGGATCCAGCTCCAAGATACACGTAGCCTTTACATTTCCCACATTGAAGGTCCAGTATCCAGCTCCAAGACACAAGTGGCCTTTAACAAATTGAAGATCCAGTATCCAGCTGCAAGACACAAATAACCTTTTCCTTTACCACATTGAAGGTCCAATATCCAGCTCCAAGACACAAGTATCCCTTACCTTTCCCACATTGAATATCAGGTATCTAGTGAAAGGACACACGTTGCGTTTACCTTTCCCACATTGAAGGTCCAGGATTCAGCTCCAAAACACAAGTAACCTTCACTTCTCCCACATTGAATGTCCAGCATTCAGCTCCAGACACAAGGAACATTTACCTTTCCCACATCGAAGGACCAGTATCCATCCCCAAGTCATAAGTAACCTTTATCTTTCCCACATCAAAGTCCAGTATCCATCCCCAAGTCATAAGTAACCTTTACCTTTACCACATTGAAGGTCCAGTATCCAGCTCCAAGACACAAGTAGCCTTTAACAAATTGAAGATCCAGTATCCAGCTGCAAGACACAAATAACCTTTACCTTTCCCACATTGAATATCAGGTATCTAGTGCAAGGACACACGTTGCGTTTACCTTTCCCACATTGAAGATTCAGTATCCAGCTCCAAAACACAAGTAACCTTCACTTCTCCTACATTGAATGTCCAGCATTCAGCTCCAGACACAAGGAGACTTTACCTTTACCACATTGAAGGTCCAGTATCCAGCTCCAAGACACAAGTTGCCTTAACGTTTACAAAATTGAAGGTCCAGTATCCAGCTCCAAGACACAAGTTGCCTTAACGTTTACAAAATTGAAGGTCCAGTATCCAACTCCAAGAATCACGTAGCCTTTACCTTTCACATATTGAAGTTCCAGTGTCCAGCTCCAAGACACATGTTGCCTTTACCTTTACCACATTGAAGGTCCAGTATCCAGCTCCAAGAAACACGAAGTCTTTACCTTTCCCACATTGAAAGTCCAGTATCCAGATCCAAGACACAAGTAGCCTTTAACAAATTGAAGGTCCAGTATCCAGCTCCAAGACACACGTTGCCTTTACCTTTACCACATTGAAAGTCCAGTATCCAGCTCCAAGAAACACGTAGCCTTTACTTTTCCCACATTGAAGGTTTAGTATCCAGGCCCAAGACACAAGTAGCCTTTCCCTTTACCATATTGAAGGTCCAGTATCCAGCTCCAAGACACAAGTAATCTTTACCTTTATCACATAGAAGATCCAGTATCCAGCTCCAAGACACAAGTAGCCTTTACCTTTCCCACATTGAATTTGCAGTATCCAGCTCCAAGCTACAAGTATCCTTTACCTTTCCCACATTGAAGGACCAGTATCCATCCCCAAGTAATAAGTAACCTTTATCTATCCCACATTGAAGGTCCAGTATCCATCCCCAAGTCATTAGTAACCTTTACCTTTACCACATTGAAGGTCCAGGATCCAGCTCCAAGATACACGTAGCGTTGACATTTCCCACACTGAAGGTGCAGAATCCAGCTCCAAGACAGAAGTAGCCTTTAACAAATTGAAGATCCAGTATCCAGATCAAACACACAAGTAACCTTTACCTTTACCACATTGAAGATCCAGTATGAAGCTCCAAAACACAAGTCGCCGTTACCTGTCCCACATTGAAGATCCAGTATCCAGCTCCAAGACACAAGTCGCCGTTACCTGTGCCACATTGAAGTTCCAGAATCCAGCTCCAAGACACAAGTAGCCTTTACCTTTCCCACATTGAGGGTCCAGTATCCAGCTCCAAGACCTAAGTAGACTTTACCTTTCTCACTATGAAGTTCCAGTATCCAGCTCCAAGACACAAGTAGCCTTTACCTTTCCCACATTGAGGGTCCAGTATCCAGCTCCAAGACCTAAGTAGACTTTACCTTTCTCACATTGAAGGTCCAGTATCCAGCTCCAAGACACAAGTCGCCGTTACCTATCCCACATTGAAGGTTCAGTATGCAGCTCCAAGACACAAGTAGCCTTTTCCTTTACAAAATTGAAGGTCCAGTATCCAGCTCCGAGACACAAGTAACCTTAACCACATTGAAGGTCCAGTATCCAGCTCCAAGACACACGTTGCCTTTACCTTTGCCACATTGAAGGTCCAATATCCTGCTCCAAGATGCAAGTAGCCTTTACCTTTCCCAAATTGAAGGTCCAGTATCCAGCTCCAAGACACAAGTAGCCTTTACCTTTCCCACACTGAAGGTCCAGTATCCAGCTCCAAGGCTCAAGTAAACTTTCCAACATTGAAAGTCCAGTATCCAGCTCCAAGACACAAGTTGCCGTTACCTGTCCCACATTGAAGGTTCAGTATCCAGCTCCAAGACACAAGTAGCTTTACCTTTACAAAATCGATGGTCCAGTATCCAGCTCCAAGACACAAGTAACCTTTACCTTTACCACATTGAAGGTCCAGTATCCAGCTCCAAGACACAGGTAGCCTTTCCCTTTACCACATTGAAAGTCCAGTATCCAGCTCCAAGACACACGTTGCCTTTACTTTTCCCACATTGAAAGTACAGTATCCAGCTTACCTTTCCCACATTGAGGGTACAGTATCCAGCTGTAAGACACAAATAACCTTTACCATTGCCACATTGAAGGTCCAGTGTCCTGCCCCAAGTCATAAGTAACCTTTACCTTACCCACATTGAAGGTCCAGTATCTAGCTCCAAGAGTCAAGTAAACTTTACCTTTCCCACACTGAATGTCAGCGACCTAGTGCCAAGACACACATTGACTTTTCCTTTAACAAATTGAAGATCCAGTATCCAGCTCCAAGACACAAGTCGCCGTTACCTGTCCCACATTGAAGGTACAGTATCCAGCTCCAAGACACAAGTAGCCTTTACCATTACAAAATTGAAGGTCCAGTATCCAGCTCCAAGACACAAGTAACCTTAACCACATTGAAGGTCCAGTATCCAGCTCCAAGACACACGTTGCCTTTACTTTTCCCACATTGAAAGTACAGTATCCAGCTTACCTTTCCCACATTGAGGGTCCAGTATCCAGCTGCAAGACACAAATAACCTTTTCCTTTCCCACATTGAAGGTCCAGTGTCCTGCCCCAAGTCATAAGTAAACTTTACCTAACCCACATTGAAGGTCCAGTTTCTAGCTCCAAGAGTCAAGTAAACTTTACCTTTCCCACATTGAATGTCAGCGACCTAGTGCCAAGACACACATTGACTTTACCTTTACCAAATTGAAGATCCAGTATCCAGCACCAAGATTCAAGTAGCCTTTACCTTTCCCAAATTGAAGGTCCAGTATCCAGCTCCAAGAAACACGTAGCCTTAACCTTTACCAAATTGAAGGTCCAGTATCCAGCTCCAAGAAAAACGTGGCCTTTACATTTCCCGCATTGAAGGTCCAGCATCCAGCTCCAAGAAACACGTAGCCTTAACCTTTCACATACTGAAGGTCCAGTATCCAGCACCAAGACAAATGTTGCCTTTACCTTTACCACATTGAATGTCAGCGACCTAGTGCCAATACACACATTCCCTTTACCGTTACCAAATTGAAGATCCAGTATCCAGCTGCAAGATGCAAGTAGCCTTAACCTTTCCCAAATTGAAGGTCCGGTATCCAGCTCCAAGAACCACGTAGCCTTAACCTTTACCAAATTGAAGATCCAGTATCCAGCTCCAAGACACAAGTAGCCTTTACTTTTCCCACACTGAAGGTCCAGTATCCAGCCCCAAGACACAAGTAACCTTTCCCACATTGAAGGTCCAGTATCCTGCTCCAAGAAACACGTAGCTTTAACCTTTACCAAATTGAAGGTCCAGTATCCAGCTCCAAGAAAAACGTAGCCTTTACCTTTCCCGCATTGAAGGTCCAGTATCCAGCTCCAAGACACACGTTGCCTTTACCTTTCCCACATTGAAAGTACAGTATCCAGCTCGAAGATTCAAGTAGCCTTTAATTTTCCCACATTGAAGGTCCAATATCCTGCTCCAAGATGCAAGTAGCCTCTACCTTTCCCACATTGAAGGTCCAGTATCCAGCTCCAAGAAACACGTAGCTTTAACCTTTACCAAATTGAAGGTCCAGTATCCAGCACCAAGAAAATCGTAGCCTTCACCTTTCCCGCATTGAAGGTCCAATATCCTGCTCCAAGATGCAAGTAGCCTTTACCTTTCACAAATTGAAGTTCCAATATCCAGCTCCATGACACAAGTAGCCTTTACCTTTCCCACAATGAAGGTCCAGTATCCAGCTCCAAGACTCAAGTAACCTTTCCCACATTGAAAGTCCAGTATCCAGCTCGAAGACACAAGTCGCCGTTACCTGTCGCACATTGAAGGTTCAGTATCCAGCTCCAAGACACAAGTAGCTTTACCTTTACAAAATTGAAGGTCCAGTATTCAGCTCCAAGACACAAGTAACGTTTACCTTTACCACATTGAAGGTCCAGTACCCAGCTCCAAGACACAAGTAGCCTTTACCTTTACCACATTGAAAGTCCAGTATCCAGCTCCAAGACACACGTTGCCTTTACTTTTCCCACATTGAAAGTACTGTATCCAGCTTACCTTTCCCACATTGAGGGTCCAGTATCCAGCTGCAAGACACAAATAACCTTTACCTTTCCCATATTGAAGGTCCAGTGTCCTGCACCAAGTCATAAGTAACCTTTACCTTACCCACATTGAAGATCCAGTATCTAGCTCCTAGAGTCAAGTAAACTTTACATTTCCCACATTGAATGTCAGCGACCTAGTGCCAAGACACACATTGACTTTACCTTTACCAAATTGAAGATCCAGTATGAAGCTCCAAGACACAAGTCGCCGTTACCTGTCCCACATTGAAGATCCAGTATCCAGCTCCAAGACACAAGTCGCCGTTACCTGTGCCACATTGAAGTTCCAGTATCCAGCTCCAAGACACAAGTAGCCTTTACCTTTCCCACATTGAGGGTCCAGTATCCAGCTCCAAGACCTAAGTAGACTTTACCTTTCTCACTATGAAGTTCCAGTATCCAGCTCCAAGACACAAGTAGCCTTTACCTTTCCCACATTGAGGATCCAGTATCCAGCTCCAAGACCTAAGTAGACTTTACCTTTCTCACATTGAAGGTCCAGTATCCAGCTCCAAGACACAAGTAGCCTTTACTTTCCCACATTGAAGGTCCAGTACCCAGCTCCAAGACACAAGTCGCCATTACCTATCCCACATTGAAGGATCAGTATGCAGCTGCAAGACACAAATAACCTTTTCCTTTACCACATTGAAGGTCCAATATCCAGCTCAAAGACACAAGTATCCCTTACCTTTCCCACATTGAATATCAGGTATCTAGTGCAAGGACACACGTTGCGTTTACCTTTCCCACATTGAAGATTCAGTATCCAGCTCCAAAACACAAGTAACCTTCACTTCTCCCACATTGAATATCCAGCATTCAGCTCCAGACACAAGGAACATTTACCTTTCCCACATCGAAGGACCAGTATCCATCCCCAAGTCAAAAGTAACCTTTATCTTTCCCACATCGAAAGTCCAGTATCCATCCCCAAGTCATAAGTAACCTTTACCACATTGAAGGTCCAGTATCCAGCTCCAAGACACAAGTAGCCTTTAACAAATTGAAGATCCAGTATCCAGCTGCAAGACACAAATAACCTTTACCTTTACCACATTGAAGGTCCAATATCCAGCTCCAAGACACAAGTAGCCTTTACCTTTCCCACATTGAATATCAGGTATCTAGTGCAAAGACACACGTTGCGTTTACCTTTCCCACATTGAAGATTCAGTATCCAGCTCCAAGATACAAGTAGCCATTACCATTCCCACATTGAAGGTCCAGTATCCAGCTCGAAGTTGCAGGTAGCCTTTACCTTTCCCAAAGTGAAGGTCCAGTATCCAGCTCCAAGAAACACGTAGCCTTAACACTTTATCAAATTGAAGATCCAGTATCCAGCTCCAATACACAAGTAAACTTTATCACATTGAAGGTCCAGTATCCAGCTCCAAGATACACGTAGCCTTTACATTTCCCACATTGAAGGTCCAGTATCCAGCTCCAAGACACAATAGCCTTTACCTTTCCCACATTGAATATCAGGTATCTAGTGCAAGGACACACGTTGCGTTTACCTTTCCCACATTGAAGATTCAGTATCCAGCTCCAAAACACAAGTAACCTTCACTTCTCCCACATTGATGGTCCAGTATCCAGCTCCAAGACACAAGTTTCCTTAACGTTTAGAAAATTGAAGGTCCAGTATCCAACTCCAAGAATCACGTAGCCTTTACCTTTCACATATTGAAGTTCCAGTGTCCAGCTCCAAGACACATGTTGCCTTTACCTTCACCACATTGAAGGTCCAGTATCCAGCTCCAAGAAACACGTAGTCTTTACCTTTCCCACATTGAAAGTCCAGTATCCAGTTCCAAGACACAAGTAGCCTTTAACAAATTGAAGGTCCAGTATCCAGCTCCAAGACACACGTTGCCTTAACCTTTCACATATTGAAGTTCCAGTATCCAGCTCCAAGACACATGTTGCCTTTACCTTTACCACATTGAAGGAGCAGTATCCAGCTCCAAGAAACACGTAGCCTTTACCTTTCCCACATTGAAAGTCCAGTAACCAGTTCCAAGACACAAGTAGCCTTTAACAAACGGAAGGTGCAGTATCCAGCTCCAAAACACACGTTGCCTTTACCTTTACCACATTGAAGGTCCAGTATCCAGCTCCAAGAAACACGTAGCCTTTACCTTTCCCACATTGAAGGTTTAGTATCCAGGTCCAAGACACAAGTAGCCTTTCGCTTTACCAAATTTAAGGTCCAGTATTCAGCTCCAAGACACAAGTAACCTTTACCTTTCCCACATTGAATTTCCAGTATCCAGCTCCAAGATACAAGTAGCCTTCACCTTTCCCACATTGAAGGACCAGTATCCATCCCCAAGTAATAAGTAACCTTTATCTTTCCCACATTGAAGGTCCAGTATCCATCCCCAAGTCATTAGTAACCTTTACCTTTCCCACATTGAAGGACAAGAATCCATCCCCAAGTCATAAGTAACCTTTATCTTTCCCACATTGAACGTCCAGTATCCATCCCCAAGTCATAAGTAACCTTTAGCTTTCCCACATTGAAGGTCGAGGATCCAGCTCCAAGATACACGTAGCCTTTACATTTCCCACATTGAAGGACCAGTATCCATCCCCAAGTCATAAGTAACCTTTATCTTTCCCACGTTGAAGGTCCAGTATCCATCCCCAAGTCATAAGTAACCTTTACCTTTACCACATTGAAGGTCCAGGATTCAGCTCCAAGATACACGTAGCCTTTACCTTTCCCACATTGAAGATTCAGTATCCAGCTCCAAGATACAAGTAGCCTTTACCATTCCCACATTGAAGGTCCAGTATCCAGCTCGAAGTTGCAAGTAGCCTTTACCTTTCCCAAAGTGAAGGTCCAGTATCGAGCTCCAGAAACACGTAGCCTTAACCCTTTATCAAATTGAAAATCCAGTATCCAGCTCCAAGATACACGTAGCCTTTACATTTCCCACATTGAAGGTCCAGTATCCAGCTCCAAGAAACACGTAGCCTTTACCTTACCCACATTGAAGGTTTAGTATCCAGGCCCAGGACACAAGTAGCCTTTCCCTTTCCCACATTGAAGGACCAGTATCCATCCCCAAGTAATAAGTAACCTTTATCTTTCCCACATTGAAGGTCCAGTATCCATCCCCAAGTCATTAGTAACCTTTACCACACTGAAGGTCCAGGATCCAGCTCCAAGATACACGTAGCCTTTACATTTCCCACATTGAAGGTCCAGTATCCAGCTCCAAGACACAAGTGGCCTTTAACAAATTGAAGATCCAGTATCCAGCTGCAAGACAGAAATAACCTTTTCCTTTACCACATTGAAGGTCCAATATCCAGCTCCAAGACACAAGTATCCCTTACCTTTCCCACATTGAATATCAGGTATCTAGTGCAAGGACACACGTTGCGTTTACCTTTCCCACATTGAAGATTCAGTATCCAGCTCCAAAACACAAGTAACCTTCACTTCTCCCACATTGAATGTCCAGCATTCAGCTCCAGACACAAGGAACATTTACCTTTACCACATCGAAGGACCAGTATCCATCCCCAAGACACAAGTTGCCTTAACGTTGACAAAATTGAAGGTCCAGTATCCAGCTCCAAGACACAAGTTGCCTTAACGTTTACAAAATTGAAGGTCCAGTATCCAACTCCAAGAATCACGTAGCCTTTACCTTTCACATATTGAAGTTCCAGTGTCCAGCTCCAAGACACATGTTGCCTTTACCTTTACCACATTGAAGGTCCAGTATCCAGCTCCAAGAAACACGTAGTCTTTACCTTTCCCACATTGAAAGTCCAGTATCCAGTTCCAAGACACAAGTAGCCTTTAACAAATTGAAGGTCCAGTATCCAGCTCCAAGACACACGTTGCCTTTACCTTTACCACAATGAAAGTCCAGTATCCAGCTCCAAGAAACACGTAGCCTTTACTTTTCCCACATTGAAGGTTTAGTATCCAGGCCCAAGACACAAGTAGCCTTTCCCTTTACCATATTGAAGGTCCAGTATCCAGCTCCAAGACACAAGTAATCTTTACCTTTATCACATAGAAGATCCAGTATCCAGCTCCAAGACACAAGTAGCCTTTACCTTTCCCACATTGAATTTGCAGTATCCAGCTCCAAGATACAAGTATCCTTTACCTTTCCCACATTGAAGGACCAGTATCCATCCCCAAGTAATAAGTAACCTTTATCTTTCCCACATTGAAGATCCAGTATCCATCCCCAAGTCATTAGTAACCTTTACCTTTACCACATTGAAGGTCCAGGATCCAGCTCCAAGATACACGTAGCGTTGACATTTCCCACACTGAAGGTGCAGTATCCAGCTCCAAGACAGAAGTAGCCTTTAACAAATTGAAGATCCAGTATCCAGATCAAACACACAAGTAACCTTTACCTTTACCACATTGAAGATCCAGTATGAAGCTCCAAGACACAAGTCGCCGTTACCTGTCCCACATTGAAGATCCAGTATCCAGCTCCAAGACACAAGTCGCCGTTACCTGTGCCACATTGAAGTTCCAGTATCCAGCTCCAAGACACAAGTAGCCTTTACCTTTCCCACATTGAGGGTCCAGTATCCAGCTCCAAGACCTAAGTAGACTTTACCTTTCTCACTATGAAGTTCCAGTATCCAGCTCCAAGACACAAGTAGCCTTTACCTTTCCCACATTGAGGGTCCAGTATCCAGCTCCAAGACCTAAGTAGACTTTACCTTTCTCACATTGAAGGTCCAGTATCCAGCTCCAAGACACAAGTCGCCGTTACCTATCCCACATTGAAGGTTCAGTATGCAGCTCCAAGACACAAGTAGCCTTTTCCTTTACAAAATTGAAGGTCCAGTATCCAGCTCCGAGACACAAGTAACCTTAACCACATTGAAGGTCCAGTATCCAGCTCCAAGACACACGTTGCCTTTACCTTTGCCACATTGAAGGTCCAATATCCTGCTCCAAGATGCAAGTAGCCTTTACCTTTCCCAAATTGAAGGTCCAGTATCCAGCTCCAAGACACAAGTAGCCTTTACCTTTCCCACACTGAAGGTCCAGTATCCAGCTCCAAGGCTCAAGTAAACTTTCCAACATTGAAAGTCCAGTATCCAGCTCCAAGACACAAGTTGCCGTTACCTGTCCCACATTGAAGGTTCAGTATCCAGCTCCAAGACACAAGTAGGTTTACCTTTACAAAATCGATGGTCCAGTATCCAGCTCCAAGACACAAGTAACCTTTACCTTTACCACATTGAAGGTCCAGTATCCAGCTCCAAGACACAGGTAGCCTTTCCCTTTACCACATTGAAAGTCCAGTATCCAGCTCCAAGACACACGTTGCCTTTACTTTTCCCACATTGAAAGTACAGTATCCAGCTTACCTTTCCCACATTGAGGGTACAGTATCCAGCTGTAAGACACAAATAACCTTTACCATTCCCACATTGAAGGTCCAGTGTCCTGCCCCAAGTCATAAGTAACCTTTACCTTACCCACATTGAAGGTCCAGTATCTAGCTCCAAGAGTCAAGTAAACTTTACCTTTCCCACACTGAATGTCAGCGACCTAGTGCCAAGACACACATTGACTTTTCCTTTAACAAATTGAAGATCCAGTATCCAGCTCCAAGACACAAGTCGCCGTTACCTGTCCCACATTGAAGGTTCAGTATCCAGCTCCAAGACACAAGTAGCCTTTACCATTACAAAATTGAAGGTCCAGTATCCAGCTCCAAGACACAAGTAACCTTAACCACATTGAAGGTCCAGTATCCAGCTCCAAGACACACGTTGCCTTTACTTTTCCCACATTGAAAGTACAGTATCCAGCTTACCTTTCCCACATTGAGGGTCCAGTATCCAGCTGCAAGACACAAATAACCTTTTCCTTTCCCACATTGAAGGTCCAGTGTCCTGCCCCAAGTCATAAGTAAACTTTACCTTACCCACATTGAAGGTCCAGTTTCTAGCTCCAAGAGTCAAGTAAACTTTACCTTTCCCACATTGAATGTCAGCGACCTAGTGCCAAGACACACATTGACTTTACCTTTACCAAATTGAAGATCCAGTATCCAGCACCAAGATTCAAGTAGCCTTTACCTTTCCCAAATTGAAGGTCCAGTATCCAGCTCCAAGAAACACGTAGCCTTAACCTTTACCAAATTGAAGGTCCAGTATCCAGCTCCAAGAAAAACGTGGCCTTTACATTTCCCGCATTGAAGGTCCAGCATCCAGCTCCAAGAAACACGTAGCCTTAACCTTTCACATACTGAAGGTCCAGTATCCAGCACCAAGACAAATGTTGCCTTTACCTTTACCACATTGAATGTCAGCGACCTAGTGCCAATACACACATTCCCTTTACCGTTACCAAATTGAAGATCCAGTATCCAGCTACAAGATGCAAGTAGCCTTAACCTTTCCCAAATTGAAGGTCCGGTATCCAGCTCCAAGAACCACGTAGCCTTAACCTTTACCAAATTGAAGATCCAGTATCCAGCTCCAAGACACAAGTAGCCTTTACTTTTCCCACACTGAAGGTCCAGTATCCAGCCCCAAGACACAAGTAACCTTTCCCACATTGAAGGTCCAGTATCCTGCTCCAAGAAACACGTAGCTTTAACCTTTACCAAATTGAAGGTCCAGTATCCAGCTCCAAGAAAAACGTAGCCTTTACCTTTCCCGCATTGAAGGTCCAGTATCCAGCTCCAAGACACACGTTGCCTTTACCTTTCCCACATTGAAAGTACAGTATCCAGCTCGAAGATTCAAGTAGCCTTTAATTTTCCCACATTGAAGGTCCAATATCCTGCTCCAAGATGCAAGTAGCCTCTACCTTTCCCACATTGAAGGTCCAGTATCCAGCTCCAAGAAACACGTAGCTTTAACCTTTACCAAATTGAAGGTCCAGTATCCAGCACCAAGAAAATCGTAGCCTTTACCTTTCCCGCATTGAATGTCCAGTATCCAGCTCCAAGACACACTTTGCTTTTACCTTTGCCACATTGAAGGTCCAATATCCTGCTCCAAGATGCAAGTAGCCTTTACCTTTCACAAATTGAAGTTCCAATATCCAGCTCCATGACACAAGTAGCCTTTACCTTTCCCATACTGAAGGTCCAGTATCCAGCTCCAAGACTCAAGTAACCTTTCCCACATTGAAAGTCCAGTATCCAGCTCGAAGACACAAGTCGCCGTTACCTGTCGCACATTGAAGGTTCAGTATCCAGCTCCAAGACACAAGTAGCTTTACCTTTACAAAATTGAAGGTCCAGTATTCAGCTCCAAGACACAAGTAACCTTTACCTTTACCACATTGAAGGTCCAGTACCCAGCTCCAAGACACAAGTAGCCTTTACCTTTACCACATTGAAAGTCCAGTATCCAGCTCCAAGACACACGTTGCCTTTACTTTTCCCACATTGAAAGTACTGTATCCAGCTTACCTTTCCCACATTGAGGGTCCAGTATCCAGCTGCAAGACACAAATAACCTTTACCTTTCCCATATTGAAGGTCCAGTGTCCTGCACCAAGTCATAAGTAACCTTTATCTTACCCACATTGAAGGTCCAGTATCTAGCTCCTAGAGTCAAGTAAACTTTACATTTCCCACACTGAATGTCAGCGACCTAGTGCCAAGACACACATTGACTTTACCTTTACCAAATTGAAGATCCAGTATGAAGCTCCAAGACACAAGTCGCCGTTACCTGTCCCACATTGAAGATCCAGTATCCAGCTCCAAGACACAAGTCGCCGTTACCTGTGCCACATTGAAGTTCCAGTATCCAGCTCCAAGACACAAGTAGCCTTTACCTTTCCCACATTGAGGGTCCAGTATCCAGCTCCAAGACCTAAGTAGACTTTACCTTTCTCACTATGAAGTTCCAGTATCCAGCTCCAAGACACAAGTAGCCTTTACCTTTCCCACATTGAGGGTCCAGTATCCAGCTCCAAGACCTAAGTAGACTTTACCTTTCTCACATTGAAGGTCCAGTATCCAGCTCCAAGACACAAGTAGCCTTTACCTTTCCCACATTGAAGGTCCAGTACCAGCTCCAAGACACAAGTCGCCGTTACCTATCCCACATTGAAGGATCAGTATGCAGCTGCAAGACACAAATAACCTTTTCCTTTACCACATTGAAGGTCCAATATCCAGCTCCAAGACACAAGTATCCCTTACCTTTCCCACATTGAATATCAGGTATCTAGTGCAAGGACACACGTTGCGTTTACCTTTCCCACATTGAAGATTCAGTATCCAGCTCCAAAACACAAGTAACCTTCACTTCTCCCACATTGAATGTCCAGCATTCAGCTCCAGACACAAGGAACATTTACCTTTCCCACATCGAAGGACCAGTATCCATCCCCAAGTCATAAGTAACCTTTATCTTTCCCACATCGAAAGTCCAGTATCCATCCCCAAGTCATAAGTAACCTTTACCTTTACCACTTTGAAGGTCCAGTATCCAGCTCGAAGTTGCAGGTAGCCTTTACCTTTCCCAAAGTGAAGGTCCAGTATCCAGCTCCAAGAAACACGTAGCCTTAACACTTTATCAAATTGAAGATCCAGTATCCAGCTCCAATACACAAGTAAACTTTATCACATTGAAGGTCCAGTATCCAGCTCCAAGATACACGTAGCCTTTACATTTCCCACATTGAAGGTCCAGTATCCAGCTCCAAGACACAATAGCCTTTACCTTTCCCACATTGAATATCAGGGATCTAGTGCAAGGACACACGTTGCGTTTACCTTTCCCACATTGAAGATTCAGTATCCAGCTCCAAAACACAAGTAACCTTCACTTCTCCCACATTGAATGTCCAGCATTCAGCTCCAGACACAAGGAGACTTTAACTTTACCACATTGATGGTCCAGTATCCAGCTCCAAGACACAAGTTTCCTTAACGTTTAGAAAATTGAAGGTCCAGTATCCAACTCCAAGAATCACGTAGCCTTTACCTTTCACATATTGAAGTTCCAGTGTCCAGCTCCAAGACACATGTTGCCTTTACCTTCACCACATTGAAGGTCCAGTATCCAGCTCCAAGAAACACGTAGTCTTTACCTTTCCCACATTGAAAGTCCTGTATCCAGTTCCAAGACACAAGTAGCCTTTAACAAATTGAAGGTCCAGTATCCAGCTCCAAGACACACGTTGCCTTAACCTTTCACATATTGAAGTTCCAGTATCCAGCTCCAAGCACATGTTGCCTTTACCTTTACCACATTGAAGGAGCAGTATCCAGCTCCAAGAAACACGTAGCCTTTACCTTTCCCACATTGAAAGTCCAGCAACCAGTTCCAAGACACAAGTAGCCTTTAACAAACGGAAGGTCCAGTATCCAGCTCCAAAACACACGTTGCCTTTACCTTTACCACATTGAAGGTCCAGTATCCAGCTCCAAGAAACACGTAGCCTTTACCTTTCCCACATTGAAGGTTTAGTATCCAGGTCCAAGACACAAGTAGCCTTTCGCTTTACCAAATTTAAGGTCCAGTATTCAGCTCCAAGACACAAGTAACCTTTACCTTTATCACATAGAAGATCCAGTATCCAGCTCAAAGACACAAGTAGCCATTACCTTTCCCACATTGAATTTCCAGTATCCAGCTCCAAGATACAAGTAGCCTTTACCTTTCCCACATTGAAGGACCAGTATCCATCCCCAAGTAATAAGTAACCTTTATCTTTCCCACATTGAAGGTCCAGTATCCATCCCCAAGTCATTAGTAACCTTTACCTTTCCCACATTGAAGGACCAGAATCCATCCCCAAGTAATAAGTAACCTTTATCTTTCCCACATTGAACGTCCAGTATCCATCCCCAAGTCATAAGTAACCTTTAGCTTTCCCACATTGAAGGTCGAGGATCCAGCTCCAAGATACACGTAGCCTTTACATTTCCCACATTGAAGGACCAGTATCCATCCCCAAGTCATAAGTAACCTTTATCTTTCCCACGTTGAAGGTCCAGTATCCATCCCCAAGTCATAAGTAACCTTTACCTTTACCACATTGAAGGTCCAGGATTCAGCTCCAAGATACACGTAGCCTTTACATTTCCCACATTGATGGTCCAGTATCCAGCTCCAAGACACAAGTAGCCTTTAACAAATTGAAGATCCAGTATCCAGCTGCAAGACACAAATAACCTTTACCTTTACCACATTGAAGGTCCAATATCCAGCTCCAAGACACAAGTAGCCTTTACCTTTCCCACATTGAATATCAGGTATCTAGTGCAAAGACACACGTTGCGTTTACCTTTCCCGCATTGAAGATTCAGTATCCAGATCCAAGATACAAGTAGCCTTTACCATTCCCACATTGAAGGTCCAGTATCCAGCTCGAAGTTGCAAGTAGCCTTTACCTTTCCCAAAGTGAAGGTCCAGTATCCAGCTCCAAGAAACACGTAGCCTTAACCCTTTATCAAATTGAAGATCCAGTATCCAGCTCCAAGATACACGTAGCCTTTACATTTCCCACATTGAAGGTCCAGTATCCAGCTCCAAGAAACACGTAGCCTTTACCTTTCCCACATTGAAGGTTTAGTATCCAGGCCCAGGACACAAGTAGCCTTTCCCTTTCCCACATTGAAGGACCAGTATCCATCCCCAAGTAATAAGTAACCTTTATCTTTCCCACATTGAAGGTCCAGTATCCATCCCCAAGTCATTAGTAACCTTTACCTTTACCACACTGAAGGTCCAGGATCCAGCTCCAAGATACACGTAGCCTTTACATTTCCCACATTGAAGGTCCAGTATCCAGCTCCAAGACACAAGTGGCCTTTAACAAATTGAAGATCCAGTATCCAGCTGCAAGACACAAATAACCTTTTCCTTTACCACATTGAAGGTCCAATATCCAGCTCCAAGACACAAGTATCCCTTACCTTTCCCACATTGAATATCAGGTATCTAGTGCAAGGACACCCGTTGCGTTTACCTTTCCCACATTGAAGATTCAGTATCTAGCTCCAAAACACAAGTAACCTTCACTTCTCCCACATTGAATGTCCAGCATTCAGCTCCAGACACAAGGAACATTTACCTTTCCCACATCGAAGGACCAGTATCCATCCCCAAGTCATAAGTAACCTTTATCTTTCCCACATCAAAGTCCAGTATCCATCCCCAAGTCATAAGTAACCTTTACCTTTACCACATTGAAGGTCCAGTATCCAGCTCCAAGACACAAGTAGCCTTTAACAAATTGAAGATCCAGTATCCAGCTGCAAGACACAAATAACCTTTACCTTTACCACATTGAAGGTCCAATATCCAGCTCCAAGACACAAGTAGCCTTTACCTTTCCCACATTGAATATCAGGTATCTAGTGCAAAGACACACGTTGCGTTTACCTTTCCCACATTGAAGATTCAGTATCCAGCTCCAAGATACAAGTAGCCATTACCATTCCCACATTGAAGGTCCAGTATCCAGCTCGAAGTTGCAAGTAGCCTTTACCTTTCCCAAAGTGAAGGTCCAGTATCCAGCTCCAAGAAACACGTAGCCTTAACACTTTATCAAATTGAAGATCCAGTATCCAGCTCCAATACACAAGTAAACTTTATCACATTGAAGGTCCAGTATCCAGCTCCAAGATACACGTAGCCTTTACATTTCCCACATTGAAGGTCCAGTATCCAGCTCCAAGACACAATAGCCTTTACCTTTCCCACATTGAATATCAGGTATCTAGTGCAAGGACACACGTTGCGTTTACTTTTCCCACATTGAAGATTCAGTATCCAGCTCCAAAACACAAGTAACCTTCACTTCTACTACATTGATTGTCCAGCATTCAGCTCCAGACACAAGGAGACTTTACCTTTACCACATTGAAGGTCCAGTATCCAGTTCCAAGACACAAGTAGCCTTTAACAAATTGAAGGTCCAGTATCCAACTCCAAGAATCACGTAGCCTTTACCTTTCACATATTGAAGTTCAAGTGTCCAGCTCCAAGACACATGTTGCCTTTACCTTTACCACATTGAAGGTCCAGTATCCAGCTCCAAGAAACACGTAGTCTTTACCTTTCCCACATTTAAAGTCCAGTATCCAGTTCCAAGACACAAGTAGCCTTTAACAAATTGAAGGTCCAGTATCCAGCTCCAAGACACACGTTGCCTTTACCTTTACCACATTGAAAGTCCAGTATCCAGCTCCAAGAAACACGTAGCCTTTACTTTTCCCACATTGAAGGTTTAGTATCCAGGCCCAAGACACAAGTAGCCTTTCCCTTTACCATATTGAAGGTCCAGTATCCAGCTCCAAGACACAAGTAATCTTTACCTTTATCACATAGAAGATCCAGTATCCAGCTCCAAGACACAAGTAGCCTTTACCTTTCCCACATTGAATTTGCAGTATCCAGCTCCAAGATACAAGTATCCTTTACCTTTCCCACATTGAAGGACCAGTATCCATCCCCAAGTAATAAGTAACCTTTATCTTTCCCACATTGAAGGTCCAGTATCCATCCCCAAGTCATTAGTAACCTTTACCTTTACCACATTGAAGGTCCAGGATCCAGCTCCAAGATACACGTAGCGTTGACATTTCCCACACTGAAGGTGCAGTATCCAGCTCCAAGACAGAAGTAGCCTTTAACAAATTGAAGATCCAGTATCCAGATCAAACACACAAGTAACCTTTACCTTTACCACATTGAAGGTCCAGTATCCAGCTCCAAGACACATGTTGCCTTTACCTTTCCCACATTGAATATCAGGTATCTAGTGCAAAGACACACGTTGCGTTTACCTTTCCCACATTGAAGATTCAGTATCCAGCTCCAAGATACAAGTAGCCTTTACCATTCCCACATTGAAGGTCCAGTATCCAGCTCCAAGACACAAGTAGCCTTTACCTTTCACAAAGTGAAGGTCCAGTATCCAGCTCCAAGAAACACGTAGCCTTAACCCTTCATCAAATTGAAGATCCAGTATCCAGCTCCAAGATACACGTAGCCTTTACATTTCCCACATTGAAGGTCCAGTATCCAGCTCCAAGAAACACGTAGCCTTTACCTTTCCCACATTGAAGGTTTAGTATCCAGGCCCAGGACACAAGTAGCCTTTCCCTTTCCCACATTGAAGGACCAGTATCCATCCCCAAGTAATAAGTAACCTTTATCTTTCCCACATTGAAGGTCCAGTATCCATCCCCAAGTCATTAGTAAACTTTACCTTTACCACACTGAAGGTCCAGGATCCAGCTCCAAGATACACGTAGCCTTAACATTTCCCACATTGAAGGTCCAGTATCCAGCTCCAAGACACAAGTAGCCTTTAACAAATTGAAGATCCAGTATCCAGCTGCAAGACACAAATAACCTTTTCCTTTACCACATTGAAGGTCCAATATCCAGCTCCAAGACACAAGTATCCCTTACCTTTCCCACATTGAATATCAGGTATCTAGTGCAAGGACACACGTTGCGTTTACCATTCCCACATTGTAGATTCAGTATCCAGCTCCAAAACACAAGTAACCTTCACTTCTCCCACATTGAATGTCCAGCATTCAGCTCCAGACACAAGGAGCATTTACCTTTCCCACATCGAAGGACCAGTATCCATCCCCAAGTCATAAGTAACCTTTATCTTTCCCACATCGAAAGTCCAGTATCCATCCCCAAGTCATAAGTAACCTTTACCTTTACCACATTGAAGGTCCAGTATCCAGCTCCAAGACACAAGTAGCCTTTAACAAATTGAAGATCCAGTATCCAGCTGCAAGACACAAATAACCTTTACCTTTCCCACATTGAATATCAGGTATCTAGTGCAAAGACACACGTTGCGTTTACCTTTCCCACATTGAAGATTCAGTATCCAGCTCCAAGATACAAGTAGCCATTACCATTCCCACATTGAAGGTCCAGTATCCAGCTCGAAGTTGCAGGTAGCCTTTACCTTTCCCAAAGTGAAGGTCCAGTATCCAGCTCCAAGAAACACGTAGCCTTAACACTTTATCAAATTGAAGATCCAGTATCCAGCTCCAATACACAAGTAAACTTTATCACATTGAAGGTCCAGTATCCAGCTCCAAGATACACGTAGCCTTTACATTTCCCACATTGAAGGTCCAGTATCCAGCTCCAAGACACAATAGCCTTTACCTTTCCCACATTGAATATCAGGTATCTAGTGCAAGGACACACGTTGCGTTTACCTTTCCCACATTGAAGATTCAGTATTCAGCTCCAAAACACAAGTAACCTTCACTTCTCCCACATTGAATGACCAGCATTCAGCTCCAGACACAAGGAGACTTTACCTTTACCACATTGAAGGTCCAGTATCCAGCTCCAAGACACAAGTTGCCTTAACGTTTAGAAAATTGAAGGTCCAGTATCCAACTCCAAGAATCACGTAGCCTTTACCTTTCACATATTGAAGTTCCAGTGTCCAGCTCCAAGACACATGTTGCCTTTACCTTTACCACATTGAAGGTCCAGTATCCAGCTCCAAGAAACACGTAGTCTTTACCTTTCCCACATTGAAAGTCCAGTATCCAGTTCCAAGACACAAGTAGCCTTTAACAAATTGAAGGTCCAGTATCCAGCTCCAAGACACACGTTGCCTTAACCTTTCACATATTGAAGTTCCAGTATCCAGCTCCAAGACACATGTTGCCTTTACCTTTACCACATTGAAGGAGCAGTATCCAGCTCCAAGAAACACGTAGCCTTTACCTTTCCCACATTGAAAGTCCAGTAACCAGTTCCAAGACACAAGTAGCCTTTAACAAACGGAAGGTCCAGTATCCAGCTCCAAAACACACGTTGCCTTTACCTTTACCACATTGAAGGTCCAGTATCCAGCTCCAAGAAACACGTAGCCTTTACCTTTCCCACATTGAAGGTTTAGTATCCAGGTCCAAGACACAAGTAGCCTTTCGCTTTACCAAATTTAAGGTCCAGTATTCAGCTCCAAGACACAAGTAACCTTTACCTTTATCACATAGAAGATCCAGTATCCAGCTCAAAGACACAAGTAGCCTTTACCTTTCCCACATTGAAGGACCAGTATCCATCCCCAAGTAATGAGTAACCTTTATCTTTCCCACATTGAAGGTCCAGTATCCATCCCCAAGTCATTAGTAACCTTTACCTTTCCCACATTGAAGGACCAGAATCCAACCCCAAGTCATAAGTAACCTTTATCTTTCCCACATTGAACGTCCAGTATCCATCCCCAAGTCATAAGTAACCTTTAGCTTTCCCACATTGAAGGTCGAGGATCCAGCTCCAAGATACACGTAGCCTTTACATTTGCCACATTGAAGGACCAGTATCCATCCCCAAGTCATAAGTAACCTTTACCTTTACCACATTGAAGGTCCAGGATTCAGCTCCAAGATACACGTAGCCTTTACATTTCCCACATTGATGGTCCAGTATCCAGCTCCAAGACACAAGTAGCCTTTAACAAATTGAAGATCCAGTATCCAGTTGCAAGACACAAATAACCTTTACCTTTAACACATTGAAGGTCCAATATCCAGCTCCAAGACACAAGTAGCCTTTACCTTTCCCACATTGAATATCAGGTATCTAGTGCAAAGACACACGTTGCGTTTACCTTTCCCACATTGAAGATTCAGTATCCAGCTCCAAGATACAAGTAGCCTTTACCTTTCCCAAAGTGAAGGTCCAGTATCCAGCTCCAAGAAACACGTAGCCTTAACACTTTATCAAATTGAAGATCCAGTATCCAGCTCCAATACACAAGTAAACTTTATCACATTGAAGGTCCAGTATCCAGCTCCAAGATACACGTAGCCTTTACATTTCCCACATTGAAGGTCCAGTATCCAGCTCCAAGACACAATAGCCTTTACCTTTCCCACATTGAATATCAGGTATCTAGTGCAAGGACACACGTTGCGTTTACCTTTCCCACATTGAAGATTCAGTATTCAGCTCCAAAACACAAGTAACCTTAACTTCTCCCACATTGAATGTCCAGCATTCAGCTCCAGACACAAGGAGACTTTACCTTTACCACATTGAAGGTCCAGTATCCAGCTCCAAGACACAAGTTGCCTTAACGTTTAGAAAATTGAAGATCCAGTATCCAGCTCCAAGATACACGTAGCCTTTACATTTCCCACATTGAAGGTCCAGTATCCAGCTCCAAGAAACACGTAGCCTTTACCTTTCCCACATTGAAGGTTTAGTATCCAGGCCCAGGACACAAGTAGCCTTTCCCTTTCCCACATTGAAGGACCAGTATCCATCCCCAAGTAATAAGTAACCTTTATCTTTCCCACATTGAAGGTCCAGTATCCATCCCCAAGTCATTAGTAACCTTTACCTTTACCACACTGAAGGTCCAGGATCCAGCTCCAAGATACACGTAGCCTTTACATTTCCCACATTGAAGGTCCAGTATCCAGCTCCAAGACACAAGTGGCCTTTAACAAATTGAAGATCCAGTATCCAGCTGCAAGACACAAATAACCTTTTCCTTTACCACATTGAAGGTCCAATATCCAGCTCCAAGACACAAGTATCCCTTACCTTTCCCACATTGAATATCAGGTATCTAGTGCAAGGACACCCGTTGCGTTTACCTTTCCCACATTGAAGATTCAGTATCTAGCTCCAAAACACAAGTAACCTTCACTTCTCCCACATTGAATGTCCAGCATTCAGCTCCAGACACAAGGAACATTTACCTTTCCCACATCGAAGGACCAGTATCCATCCCCAAGTCATAAGTAACCTTTATCTTTCCCACATCAAAGTCCAGTATCCATCCCCAAGTCATAAGTAACCTTTACCTTTACCACATTGAAGGTCCAGTATCCAGCTCCAAGACACAAGTAGCCTTTAACAAATTGAAGATCCAGTATCCAGCTGCAAGACACAAATAACCTTTACCTTTACCACATTGAAGGTCCAATATCCAGCTCCAAGACACAAGTAGCCTTTACCTTTCCCACATTGAATATCAGGTATCTAGTGCAAAGACACACGTTGCGTTTACCTTTCCCACATTGAAGATTCAGTATCCAGCTCCAAGATACAAGTAGCCATTACCATTCCCACATTGAAGGTCCAGTATCCAGCTCGAAGTTGCAAGTAGCCTTTACCTTTCCCAAAGTGAAGGTCCAGTATCCAGCTCCAAGAAACACGTAGCCTTAACACTTTATCAAATTGAAGATCCAGTATCCAGCTCCAATACACAAGTAAACTTTATCACATTGAAGGTCCAGTATCCAGCTCCAAGATACACGTAGCCTTTACATTTCCCACATTGAAGGTCCAGTATCCAGCTCCAAGACACAATAGCCTTTACCTTTCCCACATTGAATATCAGGTATCTAGTGCAAGGACACACGTTGCGTTTACTTTTCCCACATTGAAGATTCAGTATCCAGCTCCAAAACACAAGTAACCTTCACTTCTACTACATTGATTGTCCAGCATTCAGCTCCAGACACAAGGAGACTTTACCTTTACCACATTGAAGGTCCAGTATCCAGTTCCAAGACACAAGTAGCCTTTAACAAATTGAAGGTCCAGTATCCAACTCCAAGAATCACGTAGCCTTTACCTTTCACATATTGAAGTTCAAGTGTCCAGCTCCAAGACACATGTTGCCTTTACCTTTACCACATTGAAGGTCCAGTATCCAGCTCCAAGAAACACGTAGTCTTTACCTTTCCCACATTTAAAGTCCAGTATCCAGTTCCAAGACACAAGTAGCCTTTAACAAATTGAAGGTCCAGTATCCAGCTCCAAGACACACGTTGCCTTTACCTTTACCACATTGAAAGTCCAGTATCCAGCTCCAAGAAACACGTAGCCTTTACTTTTCCCACATTGAAGGTTTAGTATCCAGGCCCAAGACACAAGTAGCCTTTCCCTTTACCATATTGAAGGTCCAGTATCCAGCTCCAAGACACAAGTAATCTTTACCTTTATCACATAGAAGATCCAGTATCCAGCTCCAAGACACAAGTAGCCTTTACCTTTCCCACATTGAATTTGCAGTATCCAGCTCCAAGATACAAGTATCCTTTACCTTTCCCACATTGAAGGACCAGTATCCATCCCCAAGTAATAAGTAACCTTTATCTTTCCCACATTGAAGGTCCAGTATCCATCCCCAAGTCATTAGTAACCTTTACCACATTGAAGGTCCAGGATCCAGCTCCAAGATACACGTAGCGTTGACATTTCCCACACTGAAGGTGCAGTATCCAGCTCCAAGACAGAAGTAGCCTTTAACAAATTGAAGATCCAGTATCCAGATCAAACACACAAGTAACCTTTACCTTTACCACATTGAAGGTCCAGTATCCAGCTCCAAGACACATGTTGCCTTTACCTTTCCCACATTGAATATCAGGTATCTAGTGCAAAGACACACGTTGCGTTTACCTTTCCCACATTGAAGATTCAGTATCCAGCTCCAAGATACAAGTAGCCTTTACCATTCCCACATTGAAGGTCCAGTATCCAGCTCCAAGACACAAGTAGCCTTTACCTTTCCCAAAGTGAAGGTCCAGTATCCAGCTCCAAGAAACACGTAGCCTTAACCCTTCATCAAATTGAAGATCCAGTATCCAGCTCCAAGATACACGTAGCCTTTACATTTCCCACATTGAAGGTCCAGTATCCAGCTCCAAGAAACACGTAGCCTTTACCTTTCCCACATTGAAGGTTTAGTATCCAGGCCCAGGACACAAGTAGCCTTTCCCTTTCCCACATTGAAGGACCAGTATCCATCCCCAAGTAATAAGTAACCTTTATCTTTCCCACATTGAAGGTCCAGTATCCATCCCCAAGTCATTAGTAAACTTTACCTTTACCACACTGAAGGTCCAGGATCCAGCTCCAAGATACACGTAGCCTTAACATTTCCCACATTGAAGGTCCAGTATCCAGCTCCAAGACACAAGTAGCCTTTAACAAATTGAAGATCCAGTATCCAGCTGCAAGACACAAATAACCTTTTCCTTTACCACATTGAAGGTCCAATATCCAGCTCCAAGACACAAGTATCCCTTACCTTTCCCACATTGAATATCAGGTATCTAGTGCAAGGACACACGTTGCGTTTACCATTCCCACATTGTAGATTCAGTATCCAGCTCCAAAACACAAGTAACCTTCACTTCTCCCACATTGAATGTCCAGCATTCAGCTCCAGACACAAGGAGCATTTACCTTTCCCACATCGAAGGACCAGTATCCATCCCCAAGTCATAAGTAACCTTTATCTTTCCCACATCGAAAGTCCAGTATCCATCCCCAAGTCATAAGTAACCTTTACCTTTACCACATTGAAGGTCCAGTATCCAGCTCCAAGACACAAGTAGCCTTTAACAAATTGAAGATCCAGTATCCAGCTGCAAGACACAAATAACCTTTACCTTTCCCACATTGAATATCAGGTATCTAGTGCAAAGACACACGTTGCGTTTACCTTTCCCACATTGAAGATTCAGTATCCAGCTCCAAGATACAAGTAGCCATTACCATTCCCACATTGAAGGTCCAGTATCCAGCTCGAAGTTGCAGGTAGCCTTTACCTTTCCCAAAGTGAAGGTCCAGTATCCAGCTCCAAGAAACACGTAGCCTTAACACTTTATCAAATTGAAGATCCAGTATCCAGCTCCAATACACAAGTAAACTTTATCACATTGAAGGTCCAGTATCCAGCTCCAAGATACACGTAGCCTTTACATTTCCCACATTGAAGGTCCAGTATCCAGCTCCAAGACACAATAGCCTTTACCTTTCCCACATTGAATATCAGGTATCTAGTGCAAGGACACACGTTGCGTTTACCTTTCCCACATTGAAGATTCAGTATTCAGCTCCAAAACACAAGTAACCTTCACTTCTCCCACATTGAATGACCAGCATTCAGCTCCAGACACAAGGAGACTTTACCTTTACCACATTGAAGGTCCAGTATCCAGTTCCAAGACACAAGTTGCCTTAACGTTTAGAAAATTGAAGGTCCAGTATCCAACTCCAAGAATCACGTAGCCTTTACCTTTCACATATTGAAGTTCCAGTGTCCAGCTCCAAGACACATGTTGCCTTTACCTTTACCACATTGAAGGTCCAGTATCCAGCTCCAAGAAACACGTAGTCTTTACCTTTCCCACATTGAAAGTCCAGTATCCAGTTCCAAGACACAATTAGCCTTTAACAAATTGAAGGTCCAGTATCCAGCTCCAAGACACACGTTGCCTTAACCTTTCACATATTGAAGTTCCAGTATCCAGCTCCAAGACACATGTTGCCTTTACCTTTACCACATTGAAGGAGCAGTATCCAGCTCCAAGAAACACGTAGCCTTTAACTTTCCCACATTGAAAGTCCAGTAACCAGTTCCAAGACACAAGTAGCCTTTAACAAACGGAAGGTCCAGTATCCAGCTCCAAAACACACGTTGCCTTTACCTTTACCACATTGAAGGTCCAGTATCCAGCTCCAAGAAACACGTAGCCTTTACCTTTCCCACATTGAAGGTTTAGTATCCAGGTCCAAGACACAAGTAGCCTTTCGCTTTACCAAATTTAAGGTCCAGTATTCAGCTCCAAGACACAAGTAACCTTTACCTTTATCACATAGAAGATCCAGTATCCAGCTCAAAGACACAAGTAGCCTTTACCTTTCCCACATTGAAGGACCAGTATCCATCCCCAAGTAATGAGTAACCTTTATCTTTCCCACATTGAAGGTCCAGTATCCATCCCCAAGTCATTAGTAACCTTTACCTTTCCCACATTGAAGGACCAGAATCCAACCCCAAGTCATAAGTAACCTTTATCTTTCCCACATTGAACGTCCAGTATCCATCCCCAAGTCATAAGTAACCTTTAGCTTTCCCACATTGAAGGTCGAGGATCCAGCTCCAAGATACACGTAGCCTTTACATTTGCCACATTGAAGGACCAGTATCCATCCCCAAGTCATAAGTAACCTTTACCTTTACCACATTGAAGGTCCAGGATTCAGCTCCAAGATACACGTAGCCTTTACATTTCCCACATTGATGGTCCAGTATCCAGCTCCAAGACACAAGTAGCCTTTAACAAATTGAAGATCCAGTATCCAGTTGCAAGACACAAATAACCTTTACCTTTAACACATTGAAGGTCCAATATCCAGCTCCAAGACACAAGTAGCCTTTACCTTTCCCACATTGAATATCAGGTATCTAGTGCAAAGACACACGTTGCGTTTACCTTTCCCACATTGAAGATTCAGTATCCAGCTCCAAGATACAAGTAGCCTTTACCTTTCCCAAATTGAAGATCCAGTATCCAGCTCCAATACACAAGTAAACTTTATCACATTGAAGGTCAAGTATCCAGCTCCAAGATACACGTAGCCTTTACATTTCCCACATTGAAGGTCCAGTATCCAGCTCCAAGACACAATAGCCTTTACCTTTCCCACATTGAATATCAGGTATCTAGTGCAAGGACACACGTTGCGTTTACCTTTCCCACATTGAAGATTCAGTATCCAGCTCCAAAACACAAGTAACCTTCACTTCTCCTACATTGAATGTCCAGCATTCAGCTCCAGACACAAGGAGACTTTACCTTTACCACATTGAAGGTCCAGTATCCAGCTCCAAGACACAAGTTGCCTTAACGTTTACAAAATTGAAGGTCCAGTATCCAACTCCAAGAATCACGTAGCCTTTACCTTTCACATATTGAAGTTCCAGTGTCCAGCTCCAAGACACATGTTGCCTTTACCTTTACCACATTGAAGGTCCATTATCCAGCTCCAACAAACACGTAGTCTTTACCTTTCCCACATTGAAAGTCCAGTATCCAGTTCCAAGACACAAGTAGCCTTTAACAAATTGAAGGTCCAGTATCCAGCTCCAAGACACACGTTACCTTTACCACATTGAAAGTCCAGTATCCAGCTCCAAGAAACACGTAGCCTTTACTTTTCCCACATTGAAGGTTTAGTATCCAGGCCCAAGACACAAGTAGCCTTTCCCTTTACCATATTGAAGGTCCAGAATCCAGCTCCAAGACACAAGTAATCTTTACCTTTATCACATAGAAGATCCAGTATCCAGCTCCAAGACACAAGTAGCCTTTACCTTTCCCACATTGAATTTGCAGTATCCAGCTCCAAGATACAAGTATCCTTTACCTTTCCCACATTGAAGGACCAGTATCCATCCCCAAGTAATAAGTAACGTTTATCTTTCCCACATTGAAGGTCCAGTATCCATCCCCAAGTCATTAGTAACCTTTACCTTTACCACATTGAAGGTCCAGGATCCAGCTCCAAGATACACGTAGCGTTGACATTTCCCACACTGAAGGTGCAGTATCCAGCTCCAAGACAGAAGTAGCCTTTAACAAATTGAAGATCCAGTATCCAGATCAAACACACAGGTAACCTTTACCTTTACCACATTGAAGGTCCAGTATCCAGCTCCAAGACACAAGTAGCCTTTAACAAACGGAAGGTCCAGTATCCAGCTCCAAAACACACGTTGCCTTTACCTTTACCACATTGAAGGTCCAGTATCCAGCTCCAAGAAACACGTAGCCTTTACCTTTCCCACATTGAAGGTTTAGTATCCAGGTCCAAGACACAAGTAGCCTTTCGCTTTACCAAATTTAAGGTCCAGTATTCAGCTCCAAGACACAAGTAACCTTTACCTTTATCACATAGAAGATCCAGTATCCAGCTCAAAGACACAAGTAGCCTTTACCTTTCCCACATTGAATTTCCAGTATCCAGCTCCAAGATACAAGTAGCCTTTACCTTTCCCACATTGAAGGACCAGAATCCATCCCCAAGTCATAAGTAACCTTTATCTTTCCCACATTGAACGTCCAGTATCCATCCCCAAGTCATAAGAAACCTTTAGCTTTCCCACATTGAAGGTCGAGGATCCAGCTCCAAGATACACGTAGCCTTTACATTTCCCACATTGAAGGACCAGTATCCATCCCCAAGTCATAAGTAACCTTTATCTTTCCCACGTTGAAGGTCCAGTATCCATCCCCAAGTCATAAGTAACCTTTACCTTTACCACATTGAAGGTCCAGGATTCAGCTCCAAGATACACGTAGCCTTTACATTTCCTACATTGATGGTCCAGTATCCAGCTCCAAGACACAAGTAGCCTTTAACAAATTGAAGATCCAGTATCCAGATGCAAGACACATATAACCTTCACCTTTACCACATTGAAGGTCCAATATCCAGCTCCAAGACACAAGTAGCCTTTACCTTTCCCACATTGAATATCAGGTATCTAGTGCAAAGACACACGTTGCGTTTACCTTTCCCACATTGAAGATTCAGTATCCAGATCCAAGATACAAGTAGCCTTTACCATTCCCACATTGAAGGTCCAGTATCCAGCTCGAAGTTGCAAGTAGCCTTTACCTTTCCCAAAGTGAAGGTCCAGTATCCAGCTCCAAGAAACACGTAGCCTTAACCCTTTATCTAATTGAAGATTAAGTATCCAGCTCCAAGATACACGTAGCCTTTACATTTCCCACATTGAAGGTCCAGTATCCAGCTCCAAGAAACACGTAGCCTTTACCTTTCCCACATTGAAGGTTTAGTATCCAGCTCCAAGACACAATAGCCTTTACCTTTCCCACATTGAATTTCCAGTATCCAGGTCCAAGATACAAGTAGCCTTTACCTTTCCCACATTGAAGGACCAGTATCCATCCCCAAGTAATAAGTAACCTTTATCTTTCCCACATTGAAGGTCCAGTATCCATCCCCAAGTCATTAGTAACCTTTACCTTTCCCACATTGAAGGACCAGTATCCATCCCCAAGTCATAAGTAACCTTTATCTTTCCCACGTTGAAGGTCCAGTATCCATCCCCAAGTCATAAGTAACCTTTACCTTTACCACATTGAAGGTCCAGGATTCAGCTCCAAGATACACGTAGCCTTTACATTTCCCACATTGATGGTCCAGTATCCAGCTCCAAGACACAAGTAGCCTTTAACAAATTGAAGATCCAGTATCCAGCTGCAAGACACAAATAACCTTTACCTTTAACACATTGAAGGTCCAATATCCAGCTCCAAGACACAAGTAGCCTTTACCTTTCCCACATTGAATATCAGGTATCTAGTGCAAAGACACACGTTGCGTTTACCTTTCCCACATTGAAGATTCAGTATCCAGCTCCAAGATACAAGTAGCCTTTACCTTTCCCAAAGTGAAGGTCCAGTATCCAGCTCCAAGAAACACGTAGCCTTAACACTTTATCAAATTGAAGATCCAGTATCCAGCTCCAATACACAAGTAAACTTTATCACATTGAAGGTCCAGTATCCAGCTCCAAGATACACGTAGCCTTTACATTTCCCACATTGAAGGTCCAGTATCCAGCTCCAAGACACAATAGCCTTTACCTTTCCCACATTGAATATCAGGTATCTAGTGCAAGGACACACGTTGCGTTTACCTTTCCCACATTGAAGATTCAGTATCCAGCTCCAAAACACAAGTAACCTTCACTTCTCCTACATTGAATGTCCAGCATTCAGCTCCAGACACAAGGAGACTTTACCTTTACCACATTGAAGGTCCAGTATCCAGCTCCAAGACACAAGTTGCCTTAACGTTTACAAAATTGAAGGTCCAGTATCCAACTCCAAGAATCACGTAGCCTTTACCTTTCACATATTGAAGTTCCAGTGTCCAGCTCCAAGACACATGTTGCCTTTACCTTTACCACATTGAAGGTCCAGTATCCAGCTCCAAGACACACGTTACCTTTACCACATTGAAAGTCCAGTATCCAGCTCCAAGAAACACGTAGCCTTTACTTTTCCCACATTGAAGGTTTAGTATCCAGGCCCAAGACACAAGTAGCCTTTCCCTTTACCATATTGAAGGTCCAGTATCCAGCTCCAAGACACAAGTAATCTTTACCTTTATCACATAGAAGATCCAGTATCCAGCTCCACGACACAAGTAGCCTTTACCTTTCCCACATTGAATTTGCAGTATCCAGCTCCAAGATACAAGTATCCTTTACCTTTCCCACATTGAAGGTCCAGTATCCATCCCCAAGTCATTAGTAACCTTTACCTTTCCCACATTGAAGGACCAGAATCCATCCCCAAGTCATAAGTAACCTTTATCTTTCCCACATTGAACGTCCAGTATCCATCCCCAAGTCATAAGTAACCTTTAGCTTTCCCACATTGAAGGTCGAGGATCCAGCTCCAAGATACACGTAGCCTTTACATTTGCCACATTGAAGGACCAGTATCCATCCCCAAGTCATAAGTAACCTTTACCACATTGAAGGTCCAGGATTCAGCTCCAAGATACACGTAGCCTTTACATTTCCCACATTGATGGTCCAGTATCCAGCTCCAAGACACAAGTAGCCTTTAACAAATTGAAGATCCAGTATCCAGCTGCAAGACACAAATAACCTTTACCTTTAACACATTGAAGGTCCAATATCCAGCTCCAAGACACAAGTAGCCTTTACCTTTCCCACATTGAATATCAGGTATCTAGTGCAAAGACACACGTTGCGTTTACCTTTCCCACATTGAAGATTCAGTATCCAGCTCCAAGATACAAGTAGCCTTTACCTTTCCCAAAGTGAAGGTCCAGTATCCAGCTCCAAGAAACACGTAGCCTTAACACTTTATCAAATTGAAGATCCAGTATCCAGCTCCAATACACAAGTAAACTTTATCACATTGAAGGTCCAGTATCCAGCTCCAAGATACACGTAGCCTTTACATTTCCCACATTGAAGGTCCAGTATCCAGCTCCAAGACACAATAGCCTTTACCTTTCCCACATTGAATATCAGGTATCTAGTGCAAGGACACACGTTGCGTTTACCTTTCCCACATTGAAGATTCAGTATCCAGCTCCAAAACGCAAGTAACCTTCACTTCTCCTACATTGAATGTCCAGCATTCAGCTCCAGACACAAGGAGACTTTACCTTTACCACATTGAAGGTCCAGTATCCAGCTCCAAGACACAAGTTGCCTTAACGTTTACAAAATTGAAGGTCCAGTATCCAACTCCAAGAATCACGTAGCCTTTACCTTTCACATATTGAAGTTCCAGTGTCCAGCTCCAAGACACATGTTGCCTTTACCTTTACCACATTGAAGGTCCAGTATCCAGCTCCAAGACACACGTTACCTTTACCACATTGAAAGTCCAGTATCCAGCTCCAAGAAACACGTAGCCTTTACTTTTCCCACATTGAAGGTTTAGTATCCAGGCCCAAGACACAAGTAGCCTTTCCCTTTACCATATTGAAGGTCCAGAATCCAGCTCCAAGACACAAGTAATCTTTACCTTTATCACATAGAAGATCCAGTATCCAGCTCCAAGACACAAGTAGCCTTTACCTTTCCCACATTGAATTTGCAGTATCCAGCTCCAAGATACAAGTATCCTTTACCTTTCCCACATTGAAGGACCAGTATCCATCCCCAAGTAATAAGTAACGTTTATCTTTCCCACATTGAAGGTCCAGTATCCATCCCCAAGTCATTAGTAACCTTTACCTTTACCACATTGAAGGTCCAGGATCCAGCTCCAAGATACACGTAGCGTTGACATTTCCCACACTGAAGGTGCAGTATCCAGCTCCAAGACAGAAGTAGCCTTTAACAAATTGAAGATCCAGTATCCAGATCAAACACACAGGTAACCTTTACCTTTACCACATTGAAGGTCCAGTATCCAGCTCCAAGACACAAGTAGCCTTTAACAAACGGAAGGTCCAGTATCCAGCTCCAAAACACACGTTGCCTTTACCTTTACCACATTGAAGGTCCAGTATCCAGCTCCAAGAAACACGTAGCCTTTACCTTTCCCACATTGAAGGTTTAGTATCCAGGTCCAAGACACAAGTAGCCTTTCGCTTTACCAAATTTAAGGTCCAGTATTCAGCTCCAAGACACAAGTAACCTTTACCTTTATCACATAGAAGATCCAGTATCCAGCTCAAAGACACAAGTAGCCTTTACCTTTCCCACATTGAATTTCCAGTATCCAGCTCCAAGATACAAGTAGCCTTTACCTTTCCCACATTGAAGGACCAGAATCCATCCCCAAGTCATAAGTAACCTTTATCTTTCCCACATTGAACGTCCAGTATCCATCCCCAAGTCATAAGAAACCTTTAGCTTTCCCACATTGAAGGTCGAGGATCCAGCTCCAAGATACACGTAGCCTTTACATTTCCCACATTGAAGGACCAGTATCCATCCCCAAGTCATAAGTAACCTTTATCTTTCCCACGTTGAAGGTCCAGTATCCATCCCCAAGTCATAAGTAACCTTTACCTTTACCACATTGAAGGTCCAGGATTCAGCTCCAAGATACACGTAGCCTTTACATTTCCTACATTGATGGTCCAGTATCCAGCTCCAAGACACAAGTAGCCTTTAACAAATTGAAGATCCAGTATCCAGATGCAAGACACATATAACCTTCACCTTTACCACATTGAAGGTCCAATATCCAGCTCCAAGACACAAGTAGCCTTTACCTTTCCCACATTGAATATCAGGTATCTAGTGCAAAGACACACGTTGCGTTTACCTTTCCCACATTGAAGATTCAGTATCCAGATCCAAGATACAAGTAGCCTTTACCATTCCCACATTGAAGGTCCAGTATCCAGCTCGAAGTTGCAAGTAGCCTTTACCTTTCCCAAAGTGAAGGTCCAGTATCCAGCTCCAAGAAACACGTAGCCTTAACCCTTTATCTAATTGAAGATTAAGTATCCAGCTCCAAGATACACGTAGCCTTTACATTTCCCACATTGAAGGTCCAGTATCCAGCTCCAAGAAACACGTAGCCTTTACCTTTCCCACATTGAAGGTTTAGTATCCAGCTCCAAGACACAATAGCCTTTACCTTTCCCACATTGAATTTCCAGTATCCAGGTCCAAGATACAAGTAGCCTTTACCTTTCCCACATTGAAGGACCAGTATCCATCCCCAAGTAATAAGTAACCTTTATCTTTCCCACATTGAAGGTCCAGTATCCATCCCCAAGTCATTAGTAACCTTTACCTTTCCCACATTGAAGGACCAGTATCCATCCCCAAGTCATAAGTAACCTTTATCTTTCCCACGTTGAAGGTCCAGTATCCATCCCCAAGTCATAAGTAACCTTTACCTTTACCACATTGAAGGTCCAGGATTCAGCTCCAAGATACACGTAGCCTTTACATTTCCCACATTGATGGTCCAGTATCCAGCTCCAAGACACAAGTAGCCTTTAACAAATTGAAGATCCAGTATCCAGCTGCAAGACACAAATAACCTTTACCTTTAACACATTGAAGGTCCAATATCCAGCTCCAAGACACAAGTAGCCTTTACCTTTCCCACATTGAATATCAGGTATCTAGTGCAAAGACACACGTTGCGTTTACCTTTCCCACATTGAAGATTCAGTATCCAGCTCCAAGATACAAGTAGCCTTTACCTTTCCCAAAGTGAAGGTCCAGTATCCAGCTCCAAGAAACACGTAGCCTTAACACTTTATCAAATTGAAGATCCAGTATCCAGCTCCAATACACAAGTAAACTTTATCACATTGAAGGTCCAGTATCCAGCTCCAAGATACACGTAGCCTTTACATTTCCCACATTGAAGGTCCAGTATCCAGCTCCAAGACACAATAGCCTTTACCTTTCCCACATTGAATATCAGGTATCTAGTGCAAGGACACACGTTGCGTTTACCTTTCCCACATTGAAGATTCAGTATCCAGCTCCAAAACACAAGTAACCTTCACTTCTCCTACATTGAATGTCCAGCATTCAGCTCCAGACACAAGGAGACTTTACCTTTACCACATTGAAGGTCCAGTATCCAGCTCCAAGACACAAGTTGCCTTAACGTTTACAAAATTGAAGGTCCAGTATCCAACTCCAAGAATCACGTAGCCTTTACCTTTCACATATTGAAGTTCCAGTGTCCAGCTCCAAGACACATGTTGCCTTTACCTTTACCACATTGAAGGTCCAGTATCCAGCTCCAAGACACACGTTACCTTTACCACATTGAAAGTCCAGTATCCAGCTCCAAGAAACACGTAGCCTTTACTTTTCCCACATTGAAGGTTTAGTATCCAGGCCCAAGACACAAGTAGCCTTTCCCTTTACCATATTGAAGGTCCAGTATCCAGCTCCAAGACACAAGTAATCTTTACCTTTATCACATAGAAGATCCAGTATCCAGCTCCACGACACAAGTAGCCTTTACCTTTCCCACATTGAATTTGCAGTATCCAGCTCCAAGATACAAGTATCCTTTACCTTTCCCACATTGAAGGTCCAGTATCCATCCCCAAGTCATTAGTAACCTTTACCTTTCCCACATTGAAGGACCAGAATCCATCCCCAAGTCATAAGTAACCTTTATCTTTCCCACATTGAACGTCCAGTATCCATCCCCAAGTCATAAGTAACCTTTAGCTTTCCCACATTGAAGGTCGAGGATCCAGCTCCAAGATACACGTAGCCTTTACATTTGCCACATTGAAGGACCAGTATCCATCCCCAAGTCATAAGTAACCTTTACCACATTGAAGGTCCAGGATTCAGCTCCAAGATACACGTAGCCTTTACATTTCCCACATTGATGGTCCAGTATCCAGCTCCAAGACACAAGTAGCCTTTAACAAATTGAAGATCCAGTATCCAGCTGCAAGACACAAATAACCTTTACCTTTAACACATTGAAGGTCCAATATCCAGCTCCAAGACACAAGTAGCCTTTACCTTTCCCACATTGAATATCAGGTATCTAGTGCAAAGACACACGTTGCGTTTACCTTTCCCACATTGAAGATTCAGTATCCAGCTCCAAGATACAAGTAGCCTTTACCTTTCCCAAAGTGAAGGTCCAGTATCCAGCTCCAAGAAAAACGTAGCCTTAACACTTTATCAAATTGAAGATCCAGTATCCAGCTCCAATACACAAGTAAACTTTATCACATTGAAGGTCCAGTATCCAGCTCCAAGATACACGTAGCCTTTACATTTCCCACATTGAAGGTCCAGTATCCAGCTCCAAGACACAATAGCCTTTACCTTTCCCACATTGAATATCAGGTATCTAGTGCAAGGACACACGTTGCGTTTACCTTTCCCACATTGAAGATTCAGTATCCAGCTCCAAAACACAAGTAACCTTCACTTCTCCTACATTGAATGTCCAGCATTCAGCTCCAGACACAAGGAGACTTTACCTTTACCACATTGAAGGTCCAGTATCCAGCTCCAAGACACAAGTTGCCTTAACGTTTACAAAATTGAAGGTCCAGTATCCAACTCCAAGAATCACGTAGCCTTTACCTTTCACATATTGAAGTTCCAGTGTCCAGCTCCAAGACACATGTTGCCTTTACCTTTACCACATTGAAGGTCCATTATCCAGCTCCAAGAAACACGTAGTCTTTACCTTTCCCACATTGAAAGTCCAGTATCCAGTTCCAAGACACAAGTAGCCTTTAACAAATTGAAGGTCCAGTATCCAGCTCCAAGACACACGTTGCCTTTACCTTTACCACATTGAAAGTCCAGTATCCAGCTCCAAGAAACACGTAGCCTTTACTTTTCCCACATTGAAGGTTTAGTATCCAGGCCCAAGACACAAGTAGCCTTTCCCTTTACCATATTGAAGGTCCAGTATCCAGCTCCAAGACACAAGTAATCTTTACCTTTATCACATAGAAGATCCAGTATCCAGCTCCAAGACACAAGTAGCCTTTACCTTTCCCACATTGAATTTGCAGTATCCAGCTCCAAGATACAAGTATCCTTTACCTTTCCCACATTGAAGGACCAGTATCCATCCCCAAGTAATAAGTAACCTTTATCTTTCCCACATTGAAGGTCCAGTATCCATCCCCAAGTCATTAGTAACCTTTACCTTTACCACATTGAAGGTCCAGGATCCAGCTCCAAGATACACGTAGCGTTGACATTTCCCACACTGAAGGTGCAGTATCCAGCTCCAAGACAGAAGTAGCCTTTAACAAATTGAAGATCCAGTATCCAGATCAAACACACAAGTAACCTTTACCTTTACCACATTGAAGGTCCAGTATCCAGCTCCAAGACACATGTTGCCTTTACCTTTCCCACATTGAATATCAGGTATCTAGTGCAAAGACACACGTTGCGTTTACCTTTCCCACATTGAAGATTCAGTATCCAGCTCCAAGATACAAGTAGCCTTTACCATTCCCACATTGAAGGTCCAGTATCCAGCTCCAAGACACAAGTAGCCTTTACCTTTCCCAAAGTGAAGGTCCAGTATCCAGCTCCAAGAAACACGTAGCCTTAACCCTTCATCAAATTGAAGATCCAGTATCCAGCTCCAAGATACACGTAGCCTTTACATTTCCCACATTGAAGGTCCAGTATCCAGCTCCAAGAAACACGTAGCCTTTACCTTTCCCACATTGAAGGTTTAGTATCCAGGCCCAGGACACAAGTAGCCTTTCCCTTTCCCACATTGAAGGACCAGTATCCATCCCCAAGTAATAAGTAACCTTTATCTTTCCCACATTGAAGGTCCAGTATCCATCCCCAAGTCATTAGTAAACTTTACCTTTACCACACTGAAGGTCCAGGATCCAGCTCCAAGATACACGTAGCCTTAACATTTCCCACATTGAAGGTCCAGTATCCAGCTCCAAGACACAAGTAGCCTTTAACAAATTGAAGATCCAGTATCCAGCTGCAAGACACAAATAACCTTTTCCTTTACCACATTGAAGGTCCAATATCCAGCTCCAAGACACAAGTATCCCTTACCTTTCCCACATTGAATATCAGGTATCTAGTGCAAGGACACACGTTGCGTTTACCATTCCCACATTGTAGATTCAGTATCCAGCTCCAAAACACAAGTAACCTTCACTTCTCCCACATTGAATGTCCAGCATTCAGCTCCAGACACAAGGAGCATTTACCTTTCCCACATCGAAGGACCAGTATCCATCCCCAAGTCATAAGTAACCTTTATCTTTCCCACATCGAAAGTCCAGTATCCATCCCCAAGTCATAAGTAACCTTTACCTTTACCACATTGAAGGTCCAGTATCCAGCTCCAAGACACAAGTAGCCTTTAACAAATTGAAGATCCAGTATCCAGCTGCAAGACACAAATAACCTTTACCTTTACCACATTGAAGGTCCAATATCCAGCTCCAAGACACAAGTAGCCTTTACCTTTCCCACATTGAATATCAGGTATCTAGTGCAAAGACACACGTTGCGTTTACCTTTCCCACATTGAAGATTCAGTATCCAGCTCCAAGATACAAGTAGCCATTACCATTCCCACATTGAAGGTCCAGTATCCAGCTCGAAGTTGCAGGTAGCCTTTACCTTTCCCAAAGTGAAGGTCCAGTATCCAGCTCCAAGAAACACGTAGCCTTAACACTTTATCAAATTGAAGATCCAGTATCCAGCTCCAATACACAAGTAAACTTTATCACATTGAAGGTCCAGTATCCAGCTCCAAGATACACGTAGCCTTTACATTTCCCACATTGAAGGTCCAGTATCCAGCTCCAAGACACAATAGCCTTTACCTTTCCCACATTGAATATCAGGTATCTAGTGCAAGGACACACGTTGCGTTTACCTTTCCCACATTGAAGATTCAGTATTCAGCTCCAAAACACAAGTAACCTTCACTTCTCCCACATTGAATGTCCAGCATTCAGCTCCAGACACAAGGAGACTTTACCTTTACCACATTGAAGGTCCAGTATCCAGCTCCAAGACACAAGTTGCCTTAACGTTTAGAAAATTGAAGGTCCAGTATCCAACTCCAAGAATCACGTAGCCTTTACCTTTCACATATTGAAGTTCCAGTGTCCAGCTCCAAGACACATGTTGCCTTTACCTTTACCACATTGAAGGTCCAGTATCCAGTTCCAAGACACAAGTAGCCTTTAACAAATTGAAGGTCCAGTATCCAGCTCCAAGACACACGTTGCCTTAACCTTTCACATATTGAAGTTCCAGTATCCAGCTCCAAGACACATGTTGCCTTTACCTTTACCACATTGAAGGAGCAGTATCCAGCTCCAAGAAACACGTAGCCTTTACCTTTCCCACATTGAAAGTCCAGTAACCAGTTCCAAGACACAAGTAGCCTTTAACAAACGGAAGGTCCAGTATCCAGCTCCAAAACACACGTTGCCTTTACCTTTACCACATTGAAGGTCCAGTATCCAGCTCCAAGAAACACGTAGCCTTTACCTTTCACACATTGAAGGTTTAGTATCCAGGTCCAAGACACAAGTAGCCTTTCGCTTTACCAAATTTAAGGTCCAGTATTCAGCTCAAAGACACAAGTAACCTTTACCTTTATCACATAGAAGATCCAGTATCCAGCTCAAAGACACAAGTAGCCTTTACCTTTCCCACATTGAAGGACCAGTATCCATCCCCAAGTAATGAGTAACCTTTATCTTTCCCACATTGAAGGTCCAGTATCCATCCCCAAGTCATTAGTAACCTTTACCTTTCCCACATTGAAGGACCAGAATCCAACCCCAAGTCATAAGTAACCTTTATCTTTCCCACATTGAACGTCCAGTATCCATCCCCAAGTCATAAGTAACCTTTAGCTTTCCCACATTGAAGGTCGAGGATCCAGCTCCAAGATACACGTAGCCTTTACATTTGCCACATTGAAGGACCAGTATCCATCCCCAAGTTATAAGTAACCTTTACCTTTACCACATTGAACGTCCAGTATCCATCCCCAAGTCATAAGTAACCTTTAGCTTTCCCACATTGAAGGTCGAGGATCCAGCTCCAAGATACACGTAGCCTTTACATTTGCCACATTGAAGGACCAGTATCCATCCCCAAGTCATAAGTAACCTTTATCTTTCCCACGTTGAAGGTCCAGTATCCATCCCCAAGTCATAAGTAACCTTTACCTTTACCACATTGAAGGTCCAGGATTCAGCTCCAAGATACACGTAGCCTTTACATTTCCCACATTGATGGTCCAGTATCCAGCTCCAAGACACAAGTAGCCTTTAACAAATTGAAGATCCAGTATCCAGCTGCAAGACACAAATAACCTTTACCTTTAACACATTGAAGTTCCAATATCCAGCTCCAAGACACAAGTAGCCTTTACCTTTCCCACATTGAATATCAGGTATCTAGTGCAAAGACACACGTTGCGTTTACCTTTCCCACATTGAAGATTCAGTATCCAGCTCCAAGATACAAGTAGCCTTTACCTTTCCCAAAGTGAAGGTCCAGTATCCAGCTCCAAGAAACACGTAGCCTTAACACTTTATCAAATTGAAGATCCAGTATCCAGCTCCAATACACAAGTAAACTTTATCACATTGAAGGTCCAGTATCCAGCTCCAAGATACACGTAGCCTTTACATTTCCCACATTGAAGGTCCAGTATCCAGCTCCAAGACACAATAGCCTTTACCTTTCCCACATTGAATATCAGGTATCTAGTGCAAGGACACACGTTGCGTTTACCTTTCCCACATTGAAGATTCAGTATCCAGCTCCAAAACACAAGTAACCTTCACTTCTCCTACATTGAATGTCCAGCATTCAGCTCCAGACACAAGGAGACTTTACCTTTACCACATTGAAGGTCCAGTATCCAGCTCCAAGACACAAGTTGCCTTAACGTTTACAAAATTGAAGGTCCAGTATCCAACTCCAAGAATCACGTAGCCTTTACCTTTCACATATTGAAGTTCCAGTGTCCAGCTCCAAGACCCATGTTGCCTTTACCTTTACCACATTGAAGGTCCAGTATCCAGCTCCAAGACACACGTTACCTTTACCACATTGAAAGTCCAGTATCCAGCTCCAAGAAACACGTAGCCTTTACTTTTCCCACATTGAAGGTTTAGTATCCAGGCCCAAGACACAAGTAGCCTTTCCCTTTACCATATTGAAGGTCCAGTATCCAGCTCCAAGACACAAGTAATCTTTACCTTTATCACATAGAAGATCCAGTATCCAGCTCCACGACACAAGTAGCCTTTACCTTTCCCACATTGAATTTGCAGTATCCAGCTCCAAGATACAAGTATCCTTTACCTTTCCCACATTGAAGGTCCAGTATCCATCCCCAAGTCATTAGTAACCTTTACCTTTCCCACATTGAAGGACCAGAATCCATCCCCAAGTCATAAGTAACCTTTATCTTTCCCACATTGAACGTCCAGTATCCATCCCCAAGTCATAAGTAACCTTTAGCTTTCCCACATTGAAGGTCGAGGATCCAGCTCCAAGATACACGTAGCCTTTACATTTGCCACATTGAAGGACCAGTATCCATCCCCAAGTCATAAGTAACCTTTACCTTTACCACATTGAAGGTCCAGGATTCAGCTCCAAGATACACGTAGCCTTTACATTTCCCACATTGATGGTCCAGTATCCAGCTCCAAGACACAAGTAGCCTTTAACAAATTGAAGATCCAGTATCCAGCTGCAAGACACAAATAACCTTTACCTTTAACACATTGAAGGTCCAATATCCAGCTCCAAGACACAAGTAGCCTTTACCTTTCCCACATTGAATATCAGGTATCTAGTGCAAAGACACACGTTGCGTTTACCTTTCCCACATTGAAGATTCAGTATCCAGCTCCAAGATACAAGTAGCCTTTACCTTTCCCAAAGTGAAGGTCCAGTATCCAGCTCCAAGAAACACGTAGTCTTAACACTTTATCAAATTGAAGATCCAGTATCCAGCTCCAATACACAAGTAAACTTTATCACATTGAAGGTCCAGTATCCAGCTCCAAGATACACGTAGCCTTTACATTTCCCACATTGAAGGTCCAGTATCCAGCTCCAAGACACAATAGCCTTTACCTTTCCCACATTGAATATCAGGTATCTAGTGCAAGGACACACGTTGCGTTTACCTTTCCCACATTGAAGATTCAGTATCCAGCTCCAAAACACAAGTAACCTTCACTTCTCCTACATTGAATGTCCAGCATTCAGCTCCAGACACAAGGAGACTTTACCTTTACCACATTGAAGGTCCAGTATCCAGCTCCAAGACACAAGTTGCCTTAACGTTTACAAAATTGAAGGTCCAGTATCCAACTCCAAGAATCACGTAGCCTTTACCTTTCACATATTGAAGTTCCAGTGTCCAGCTCCAAGACACATGTTGCCTTTACCTTTACCACATTGAAGGTCCATTATCCAGCTCCAAGAAACACGTAGTCTTTACCTTTCCCACATTGAAAGTCCAGTATCCAGTTCCAAGACACAAGTAGCCTTTAACAAATTGAAGGTCCAGTATCCAGCTCCAAGACACACGTTGCCTTTACCTTTACCACATTGAAAGTCCAGTATCCAGCTCCAAGAAACACGTAGCCTTTACTTTTCCCACATTGAAGGTTTAGTATCCAGGCCCAAGACACAAGTAGCCTTTCCCTTTACCATATTGAAGGTCCAGTATCCAGCTCCAAGACACAAGTAATCTTTACCTTTATCACATAGAAGATCCAGTATCCAGCTCCAAGACACAAGTAGCCTTTACCTTTCCCACATTGAATTTGCAGTATCCAGCTCCAAGATACAAGTATCCTTTACCTTTCCCACATTGAAGGACCAGTATCCATCCCCAAGTAATAAGTAACCTTTATCTTTCCCACATTGAAGGTCCAGTATCCATCCCCAAGTCATTAGTAACCTTTACCTTTACCACATTGAAGGTCCAGGATCCAGCTCCAAGATACACGTAGCGTTGACATTTCCCACACTGAAGGTGCAGTATCCAGCTCCAAGACAGAAGTAGCCTTTAACAAATTGAAGATCCAGTATCCAGATCAAACACACAAGTAACCTTTACCTTTACCACATTGAAGGTCCAGTATCCAGCTCCAAGACACATGTTGCCTTTACCTTTCCCACATTGAATATCAGGTATCTAGTGCAAAGACACACGTTGCGTTTACCTTTCCCACATTGAAGATTCAGTATCCAGCTCCAAGATACAAGTAGCCTTTACCATTCCCACATTGAAGGTCCAGTATCCAGCTCCAAGACACAAGTAGCCTTTACCTTTCCCAAAGTGAAGGTCCAGTATCCAGCTCCAAGAAACACGTAGCCTTAACCCTTCATCAAATTGAAGATCCAGTATCCAGCTCCAAGATACACGTAGCCTTTACATTTCCCACATTGAAGGTCCAGTATCCAGCTCCAAGAAACACGTAGCCTTTACCTTTCCCACATTGAAGGTTTAGTATCCAGGCCCAGGACACAAGTAGCCTTTCCCTTTCCCACATTGAAGGACCAGTATCCATCCCCAAGTAATAAGTAACCTTTATCTTTCCCACATTGAAGGTCCAGTATCCATCCCCAAGTCATTAGTAAACTTTACCTTTACCACACTGAAGGTCCAGGATCCAGCTCCAAGATACACGTAGCCTTAACATTTCCCACATTGAAGGTCCAGTATCCAGCTCCAAGACACAAGTAGCCTTTAACAAATTGAAGATCCAGTATCCAGCTGCAAGACACAAATAACCTTTTCCTTTACCACATTGAAGGTCCAATATCCAGCTCCAAGACACAAGTATCCCTTACCTTTCCCACATTGAATATCAGGTATCTAGTGCAAGGACACACGTTGCGTTTACCATTCCCACATTGTAGATTCAGTATCCAGCTCCAAAACACAAGTAACCTTCACTTCTCCCACATTGAATGTCCAGCATTCAGCTCCAGACACAAGGAGCATTTACCTTTCCCACATCGAAGGACCAGTATCCATCCCCAAGTCATAAGTAACCTTTATCTTTCCCACATCGAAAGTCCAGTATCCATCCCCAAGTCATAAGTAACCTTTACCTTTACCACATTGAAGGTCCAGTATCCAGCTCCAAGACACAAGTAGCCTTTAACAAATTGAAGATCCAGTATCCAGCTGCAAGACACAAATAACCTTTACCTTTACCACATTGAAGGTCCAATATCCAGCTCCAAGACACAAGTAGCCTTTACCTTTCCCACATTGAATATCAGGTATCTAGTGCAAAGACACACGTTGCGTTTACCTTTCCCACATTGAAGATTCAGTATCCAGCTCCAAGATACAAGTAGCCATTACCATTCCCACATTGAAGGTCCAGTATCCAGCTCGAAGTTGCAGGTAGCCTTTACCTTTCCCAAAGTGAAGGTCCAGTATCCAGCTCCAAGAAACACGTAGCCTTAACACTTTATCAAATTGAAGATCCAGTATCCAGCTCCAATACACAAGTAAACTTTATCACATTGAAGGTCCAGTATCCAGCTCCAAGATACACGTAGCCTTTACATTTCCCACATTGAAGGTCCAGTATCCAGCTCCAAGACACAATAGCCTTTACCTTTCCCACATTGAATATCAGGTATCTAGTGCAAGGACACACGTTGCGTTTACCTTTCCCACATTGAAGATTCAGTATTCAGCTCCAAAACACAAGTAACCTTCACTTCTCCCACATTGAATGTCCAGCATTCAGCTCCAGACACAAGGAGACTTTACCTTTACCACATTGAAGGTCAAGTATCCAGCTCCAAGACACAAGTTGCCTTAACGTTTAGAAAATTGAAGGTCCAGTATCCAACTCCAAGAATCACGTAGCCTTTACCTTTCACATATTGAAGTTCCAGTGTCCAGCTCCAAGACACATGTTGCCTTTACCTTTACCACATTGAAGGTCCAGTATCCAGCTCCAAGAAACACGTAGTCTTTACCTTTCCCACATTGAAAGTCCAGTATCCAGTTCCAAGACACAAGTAGCCTTTAACAAATTGAAGGTCCAGTATCCAGCTCCAAGACACACGTTGCCTTAACCTTTCACATATTGAAGTTCCAGTATCCAGCTCCAAGACACATGTTGCCTTTACCTTTACCACATTGAAGGAGCAGTATCCAGCTCCAAGAAACACGTAGCCTTTACCTTTCCCACATTGAAAGTCCAGTAACCAGTTCCAAGACACAAGTAGCCTTTAACAAACGGAAGGTCCAGTATCCAGCTCCAAAACACACGTTGCCTTTACCTTTACCACATTGAAGGTCCAGTATCCAGCTCCAAGAAACACGTAGCCTTTACCTTTCCCACATTGAAGGTTTAGTATCCAGGTCCAAGACACAAGTAGCCTTTCGCTTTACCAAATTTAAGGTCCAGTATTCAGCTCCAAGACACAAGTAACCTTTACCTTTATCACATAGAAGATCCAGTATCCAGCTCAAAGACACAAGTAGCCTTTACCTTTCCCACATTGAAGGACCAGTATCCATCCCCAAGTAATGAGTAACCTTTATCTTTCCCACATTGAAGGTCCAGTATCCATCCCCAAGTCATTAGTAACCTTTACCTTTCCCACATTGGACCAGAATCAAACCCCAAGTCATAAGTAACCTTTATCTTTCCCACATTGAACGTCCAGTATCCATCCCCAAGTCATAAGTAACCTTTAGCTTTCCCACATTGAAGGTCGAGGATCCAGCTCCAAGATACACGTAGCCTTTACATTTGCCACATTGAAGGACCAGTATCCATCCCCAAGTCATAAGTAACCTTTACCTTTACCACATTGAAGGTCCAGGATTCAGCTCCAAGATACACGTAGCCTTTACATTTCCCACATTGATGGTCCAGTATCCAGCTCCAAGACACAAGTAGCCTTTAACAAATTGAAGATCCAGTATCCAGTTGCAAGACACAAATAACCTTTACCTTTAACACATTGAAGGTCCAATATCCAGCTCCAAGACACAAGTAGCCTTTACCTTTCCCACATTGAATATCAGGTATCTAGTGCAAAGACACACGTTGCGTTTACCTTTCCCACATTGAAGATTCAGTATCCAGCTCCAAGATACAAGTAGCCTTTACCTTTCCCAAAGTGAAGGTCCAGTATCCAGCTCCAAGAAACACGTAGCCTTAACACTTTATCAAATTGAAGATCCAGTATCCAGCTCCAATACACAAGTAAACTTTATCACATTGAAGGTCAAGTATCCAGCTCCAAGATACACGTAGCCTTTACATTTCCCACATTGAAGGTCCAGTATCCAGCTCCAAGACACAATAGCCTTTACCTTTCCCACATTGAATATCAGGTATCTAGTGCAAGGACACACGTTGCGTTTACCTTTCCCACATTGAAGATTCAGTATCCAGCTCCAAAACACAAGTAACCTTCACTTCTCCTACATTGAATGTCCAGCATTCAGCTCCAGACACAAGGAGACTTTACCTTTACCACATTGAAGGTCCAGTATCCAGCTCCAAGACACAAGTTGCCTTAACGTTTACAAAATTGAAGGTCCAGTATCCAACTCCAAGAATCACGTAGCCTTTACCTTTCACATATTGAAGTTCCAGTGTCCAGCTCCAAGACACATGTTGCCTTTACCTTTACCACATTGAAGGTCCATTATCCAGCTCCAAGAAACACGTAGTCTTTACCTTTCCCACATTGAAAGTCCAGTATCCAGTTCCAAGACACAAGTAGCCTTTAACAAATTGAAGGTCCAGTATCCAGCTCCAAGACACACGTTACCTTTACCACATTGAAAGTCCAGTATCCAGCTCCAAGAAACACGTAGCCTTTACTTTTCCCACATTGAAGGTTTAGTATCCAGGCCCAAGACACAAGTAGCCTTTCCCTTTACCATATTGAAGGTCCAGAATCCAGCTCCAAGACACAAGTAATCTTTACCTTTATCACATAGAAGATCCAGTATCCAGCTCCAAGACACAAGTAGCCTTTACCTTTCCCACATTGAATTTGCAGTATCCAGCTCCAAGATACAAGTATCCTTTACCTTTCCCACATTGAAGGACCAGTATCCATCCCCAAGTAATAAGTAACCTTTATCTTTCCCACATTGAAGGTCCAGTATCCATCCCCAAGTCATTAGTAACCTTTACCTTTACCACATTGAAGGTCCAGGATCCAGCTCCAAGATACACGTAGCGTTGACATTTCCCACACTGAAGGTGCAGTATCCAGCTCCAAGACAGAAGTAGCCTTTAACAAATTGAAGATCCAGTATCCAGATCAAACACACAAGTAACCTTTACCTTTACCACATTGAAGGTCCAGTATCCAGCTCCAAGACACAAGTAGCCTTTAACAAACGGAAGGTCCAGTATCCAGCTCCAAAACACACGTTGCCTTTACCTTTACCACATTGAAGGTCCAGTATCCAGCTCCAAGAAACACGTAGCCTTTACCTTTCCCACATTGAAGGTTTAGTATCCAGGTCCAAGACACAAGTAGCCTTTCGCTTTACCAAATTTAAGGTCCAGTATTCAGCTCCAAGACACAAGTAACCTTTACCTTTATCACATAGAAGATCCAGTATCCAGCTCAAAGACACAAGTAGCCTTTACCTTTCCCACATTGAATTTCCAGTATCCAGCTCCAAGATACAAGTAGCCTTTACCTTTCCCACATTGAAGGACCAGAATCCATCCCCAAGTCATAAGTAACCTTTATCTTTCCCACATTGAACGTCCAGTATCCATCCCCAAGTCATAAGTAACCTTTAGCTTTCCCACATTGAAGGTCGAGGATCCAGCTCCAAGATACACGTAGCCTTTACATTTCCCACATTGAAGGACCAGTATCCATCCCCAAGTCATAAGTAACCTTTATCTTTCCCACGTTGAAGGTCCAGTATCCATCCCCAAGTCATAAGTAACCTTTACCTTTAGCACATTGAAGGTCCAGGATTCAGCTCCAAGATACACGTAGCCTTTACATTTCCCACATTGATGGTCCAGTATCCAGCTCCAAGACACAAGTAGCCTTTAACAAATTGAAGATCCAGTATCCAGCTGCAAGACACAAATAACCTTTACCTTTACCACATTGAAGGTCCAATATCCAGCTCCAAGACACAAGTAGCCTTTACCTTTCCCACATTGAATATCAGGTATCTAGTGCAAAGACACACGTTGCGTTTACCTTTCCCACATTGAAGATTCAGTATCCAGATCCAAGATACAAGTAGCCTTTACCATTCCCACATTGAAGGTCCAGTATCCAGCTCGAAGTTGCAAGTAGCCTTTACCTTTCCCAAAGTGAAGGTCCAGTATCCAGCTCCAAGAAACACGTAGCCTTAACCCTTTATCAAATTGAAGATTAAGTATCCAGCTCCAAGATACACGTAGCCTTTACATTTCCCACATTGAAGGTCCAGTATCCAGCTCCAAGAAACACGTAGCCTTTACCTTTCCCACATTGAAGGTTTAGTATCCAGCTCCAAGACACAATAGCCTTTACCTTTCCCACATTGAATTTCCAGTATCCAGGTCCAAGATACAAGTAGCCTTTACCTTTCCCACATTGAAGGACCAGTATCCATCCCCAAGTAATAAGTAACCTTTATCTTTCCCACATTGAAGGTCCAGTATCCATCCCCAAGTCATTAGTAACCTTTACCTTTCCCACATTGAAGGACCAGAATCCATCCCCAAGTCATAAGTAACCTTTATCTTTCCCACATTGAACGTCCAGTATCCATCCCCAAGTCATAAGTAACCTTTAGCTTTCCCACATTGAAGGTCGAGGATCCAGCTCCAAGATACACGTAGCCTTTACATTTGCCACATTGAAGGACCAGTATCCATCCCCAAGTCATAAGTAACCTTTATCTTTCCCACGTTGAAGGTCCAGTATCCATCCCCAAGTCATAAGTAACCTTTACCTTTACCACATTGAAGGTCCAGGATTCAGCTCCAAGATACACGTAGTCTTTACATTTCCCACATTGATGGTCCAGTATCCAGCTCCAAGACACAAGTAGCCTTTAACAAATTGAAGATCCAGTATCCAGCTGCAAGACACAAATAACCTTTACCTTTAACACATTGAAGGTCCAATATCCAGCTCCAAGACACAAGTAGCCTTTACCTTTCCCACATTGAATATCAGGTATCTAGTGCAAAGACACACGTTGCGTTTACCTTTCCCACATTGAAGATTCAGTATCCAGCTCCATGATACAAGTAGCCTTTACCTTTCCCAAAGTGAAGGTCCAGTATCCAGCTCCAAGAAACACGTAGCCTTAACACTTTATCAAATTGAAGATCCAGTATCCAGCTCCAATACACAAGTAAACTTTATCACATTGAAGGTCCAGTATCCAGCTCCAAGATACACGTAGCCTTTACATTTCCCACATTGAAGGTCCAGTATCCAGCTCCAAGACACAATAGCCTTTACCTTTCCCACATTGAATATCAGGTATCTAGTGCAAGGACACACGTTGCGTTTACCTTTCCCACATTGAAGATTCAGTATCCAGCTCCAAAACACAAGTAACCTTCACTTCTCCTACATTGAATGTCCAGCATTCAGCTCCAGACACAAGGAGACTTTACCTTTACCACATTGAAGGTCCAGTATCCAGCTCCAAGACACAAGTTGCCTTAACGTTTACAAAATTGAAGGTCCAGTATCCAACTCCAAGAATCACGTAGCCTTTACCTTTCACATATTGAAGTTCCAGTGTCCAGCTCCAAGACACATGTTGCCTTTACCTTTACCACATTGAAGGTCCAGTATCCAGCTCCAAGACACACGTTACCTTTACCACATTGAAAGTCCAGTATCCAGCTCCAAGAAACACGTAGCCTTTACTTTTCCCACATTGAAGGTTTAGTATCCAGGCCCAAGACACAAGTAGCCTTTCCCTTTACCATATTGAAGGTCCAGTATCCAGCTCCAAGACACAAGTAATCTTTACCTTTATCACATAGAAGATCCAGTATCCAGCTCCACGACACAAGTAGCCTTTACCTTTCCCACATTGAATTTGCAGTATCCAGCTCCAAGATACAAGTATCCTTTACCTTTCCCACATTGAAGGTCCAGTATCCATCCCCAAGTCATTAGTAACCTTTACCTTTCCCACATTGAAGGACCAGAATCCATCCCCAAGTCATAAGTAACCTTTATCTTTCCCACATTGAACGTCCAGTATCCATCCCCAAGTCATAAGTAACCTTTAGCTTTCCCACATTGAAGGTCGAGGATCCAGCTCCAAGATACACGTAGCCTTTACATTTGCCACATTGAAGGACCAGTATCCATCCCCAAGTCATAAGTAACCTTTACCACATTGAAGGTCCAGGATTCAGCTCCAAGATACACGTAGCCTTTACATTTCCCACATTGATGGTCCAGTATCCAGCTCCAAGACACAAGTAGCCTTTAACAAATTGAAGATCCAGTATCCAGCTGCAAGACACAAATAACCTTTACCTTTAACACATTGAAGGTCCAATATCCAGCTCCAAGACACAAGTAGCCTTTACCTTTCCCACATTGAATATCAGGTATCTAGTGCAAAGACACACGTTGCGTTTACCTTTCCCACATTGAAGATTCAGTATCCAGCTCCAAGATACAAGTAGCCTTTACCTTTCCCAAAGTGAAGGTCCAGTATCCAGCTCCAAGAAACACGTAGCCTTAACACTTTATCAAATTGAAGATCCAGTATCCAGCTCCAATACACAAGTAAACTTTATCACATTGAAGGTCCAGTATCCAGCTCCAAGATACACGTAGCCTTTACATTTCCCACATTGAAGGTCCAGTATCCAGCTCCAAGACACAATAGCCTTTACCTTTCCCACATTGAATATCAGGTATCTAGTGCAAGGACACACGTTGCGTTTACCTTTCCCACATTGAAGATTCAGTATCCAGCTCCAAAACGCAAGTAACCTTCACTTCTCCTACATTGAATGTCCAGCATTCAGCTCCAGACACAAGGAGACTTTACCTTTACCACATTGAAGGTCCAGTATCCAGCTCCAAGACACAAGTTGCCTTAACGTTTACAAAATTGAAGGTCCAGTATCCAACTCCAAGAATCACGTAGCCTTTACCTTTCACATATTGAAGTTCCAGTGTCCAGCTCCAAGACACATGTTGCCTTTACCTTTACCACATTGAAGGTCCAGTATCCAGCTCCAAGACACACGTTACCTTTACCACATTGAAAGTCCAGTATCCAGCTCCAAGAAACACGTAGCCTTTACTTTTCCCACATTGAAGGTTTAGTATCCAGGCCCAAGACACAAGTAGCCTTTCCCTTTACCATATTGAAGGTCCAGAATCCAGCTCCAAGACACAAGTAATCTTTACCTTTATCACATAGAAGATCCAGTATCCAGCTCCAAGACACAAGTAGCCTTTACCTTTCCCACATTGAATTTGCAGTATCCAGCTCCAAGATACAAGTATCCTTTACCTTTCCCACATTGAAGGACCAGTATCCATCCCCAAGTAATAAGTAACGTTTATCTTTCCCACATTGAAGGTCCAGTATCCATCCCCAAGTCATTAGTAACCTTTACCTTTACCACATTGAAGGTCCAGGATCCAGCTCCAAGATACACGTAGCGTTGACATTTCCCACACTGAAGGTGCAGTATCCAGCTCCAAGACAGAAGTAGCCTTTAACAAATTGAAGATCCAGTATCCAGATCAAACACACAGGTAACCTTTACCTTTACCACATTGAAGGTCCAGTATCCAGCTCCAAGACACAAGTAGCCTTTAACAAACGGAAGGTCCAGTATCCAGCTCCAAAACACACGTTGCCTTTACCTTTACCACATTGAAGGTCCAGTATCCAGCTCCAAGAAACACGTAGCCTTTACCTTTCCCACATTGAAGGTTTAGTATCCAGGTCCAAGACACAAGTAGCCTTTCGCTTTACCAAATTTAAGGTCCAGTATTCAGCTCCAAGACACAAGTAACCTTTACCTTTATCACATAGAAGATCCAGTATCCAGCTCAAAGACACAAGTAGCCTTTACCTTTCCCACATTGAATTTCCAGTATCCAGCTCCAAGATACAAGTAGCCTTTACCTTTCCCACATTGAAGGACCAGAATCCATCCCCAAGTCATAAGTAACCTTTATCTTTCCCACATTGAACGTCCAGTATCCATCCCCAAGTCATAAGAAACCTTTAGCTTTCCCACATTGAAGGTCGAGGATCCAGCTCCAAGATACACGTAGCCTTTACATTTCCCACATTGAAGGACCAGTATCCATCCCCAAGTCATAAGTAACCTTTATCTTTCCCACGTTGAAGGTCCAGTATCCATCCCCAAGTCATAAGTAACCTTTACCTTTACCACATTGAAGGTCCAGGATTCAGCTCCAAGATACACGTAGCCTTTACATTTCCTACATTGATGGTCCAGTATCCAGCTCCAAGACACAAGTAGCCTTTAACAAATTGAAGATCCAGTATCCAGATGCAAGACACATATAACCTTCACCTTTACCACATTGAAGGTCCAATATCCAGCTCCAAGACACAAGTAGCCTTTACCTTTCCCACATTGAATATCAGGTATCTAGTGCAAAGACACACGTTGCGTTTACCTTTCCCACATTGAAGATTCAGTATCCAGATCCAAGATACAAGTAGCCTTTACCATTCCCACATTGAAGGTCCAGTATCCAGCTCGAAGTTGCAAGTAGCCTTTACCTTTCCCAAAGTGAAGGTCCAGTATCCAGCTCCAAGAAACACGTAGCCTTAACCCTTTATCTAATTGAAGATTAAGTATCCAGCTCCAAGATACACGTAGCCTTTACATTTCCCACATTGAAGGTCCAGTATCCAGCTCCAAGAAACACGTAGCCTTTACCTTTCCCACATTGAAGGTTTAGTATCCAGCTCCAAGACACAATAGCCTTTACCTTTCCCACATTGAATTTCCAGTATCCAGGTCCAAGATACAAGTAGCCTTTACCTTTCCCACATTGAAGGACCAGTATCCATCCCCAAGTAATAAGTAACCTTTATCTTTCCCACATTGAAGGTCCAGTATCCATCCCCAAGTCATTAGTAACCTTTACCTTTCCCACATTGAAGGACCAGTATCCATCCCCAAGTCATAAGTAACCTTTATCTTTCCCACGTTGAAGGTCCAGTATCCATCCCCAAGTCATAAGTAACCTTTACCTTTACCACATTGAAGGTCCAGGATTCAGCTCCAAGATACACGTAGCCTTTACATTTCCCACATTGATGGTCCAGTATCCAGCTCCAAGACACAAGTAGCCTTTAACAAATTGAAGATCCAGTATCCAGCTGCAAGACACAAATAACCTTTACCTTTAACACATTGAAGGTCCAATATCCAGCTCCAAGACACAAGTAGCCTTTACCTTTCCCACATTGAATATCAGGTATCTAGTGCAAAGACACACGTTGCGTTTACCTTTCCCACATTGAAGATTCAGTATCCAGCTCCAAGATACAAGTAGCCTTTACCTTTCCCAAAGTGAAGGTCCAGTATCCAGCTCCAAGAAACACGTAGCCTTAACACTTTATCAAATTGAAGATCCAGTATCCAGCTCCAATACACAAGTAAACTTTATCACATTGAAGGTCCAGTATCCAGCTCCAAGATACACGTAGCCTTTACATTTCCCACATTGAAGGTCCAGTATCCAGCTCCAAGACACAATAGCCTTTACCTTTCCCACATTGAATATCAGGTATCTAGTGCAAGGACACACGTTGCGTTTACCTTTCCCACATTGAAGATTCAGTATCCAGCTCCAAAACACAAGTAACCTTCACTTCTCCTACATTGAATGTCCAGCATTCAGCTCCAGACACAAGGAGACTTTACCTTTACCACATTGAAGGTCCAGTATCCAGCTCCAAGACACAAGTTGCCTTAACGTTTACAAAATTGAAGGTCCAGTATCCAACTCCAAGAATCACGTAGCCTTTACCTTTCACATATTGAAGTTCCAGTGTCCAGCTCCAAGACACATGTTGCCTTTACCTTTACCACATTGAAGGTCCAGTATCCAGCTCCAAGACACACGTTACCTTTACCACATTGAAAGTCCAGTATCCAGCTCCAAGAAACACGTAGCCTTTACTTTTCCCACATTGAAGGTTTAGTATCCAGGCCCAAGACACAAGTAGCCTTTCCCTTTACCATATTGAAGGTCCAGTATCCAGCTCCAAGACACAAGTAATCTTTACCTTTATCACATAGAAGATCCAGTATCCAGCTCCACGACACAAGTAGCCTTTACCTTTCCCACATTGAATTTGCAGTATCCAGCTCCAAGATACAAGTATCCTTTACCTTTCCCACATTGAAGGTCCAGTATCCATCCCCAAGTCATTAGTAACCTTTACCTTTCCCACATTGAAGGACCAGAATCCATCCCCAAGTCATAAGTAACCTTTATCTTTCCCACATTGAACGTCCAGTATCCATCCCCAAGTCATAAGTAACCTTTAGCTTTCCCACATTGAAGGTCGAGGATCCAGCTCCAAGATACACGTAGCCTTTACATTTGCCACATTGAAGGACCAGTATCCATCCCCAAGTCATAAGTAACCTTTACCACATTGAAGGTCCAGGATTCAGCTCCAAGATACACGTAGCCTTTACATTTCCCACATTGATGGTCCAGTATCCAGCTCCAAGACACAAGTAGCCTTTAACAAATTGAAGATCCAGTATCCAGCTGCAAGACACAAATAACCTTTACCTTTAACACATTGAAGGTCCAATATCCAGCTCCAAGACACAAGTAGCCTTTACCTTTCCCACATTGAATATCAGGTATCTAGTGCAAAGACACACGTTGCGTTTACCTTTCCCACATTGAAGATTCAGTATCCAGCTCCAAGATACAAGTAGCCTTTACCTTTCCCAAAGTGAAGGTCCAGTATCCAGCTCCAAGAAAAACGTAGCCTTAACACTTTATCAAATTGAAGATCCAGTATCCAGCTCCAATACACAAGTAAACTTTATCACATTGAAGGTCCAGTATCCAGCTCCAAGATACACGTAGCCTTTACATTTCCCACATTGAAGGTCCAGTATCCAGCTCCAAGACACAATAGCCTTTACCTTTCCCACATTGAATATCAGGTATCTAGTGCAAGGACACACGTTGCGTTTACCTTTCCCACATTGAAGATTCAGTATCCAGCTCCAAAACACAAGTAACCTTCACTTCTCCTACATTGAATGTCCAGCATTCAGCTCCAGACACAAGGAGACTTTACCTTTACCACATTGAAGGTCCAGTATCCAGCTCCAAGACACAAGTTGCCTTAACGTTTACAAAATTGAAGGTCCAGTATCCAACTCCAAGAATCACGTAGCCTTTACCTTTCACATATTGAAGTTCCAGTGTCCAGCTCCAAGACACATGTTGCCTTTACCTTTACCACATTGAAGGTCCATTATCCAGCTCCAAGAAACACGTAGTCTTTACCTTTCCCACATTGAAAGTCCAGTATCCAGTTCCAAGACACAAGTAGCCTTTAACAAATTGAAGGTCCAGTATCCAGCTCCAAGACACACGTTGCCTTTACCTTTACCACATTGAAAGTCCAGTATCCAGCTCCAAGAAACACGTAGCCTTTACTTTTCCCACATTGAAGGTTTAGTATCCAGGCCCAAGACACAAGTAGCCTTTCCCTTTACCATATTGAAGGTCCAGTATCCAGCTCCAAGACACAAGTAATCTTTACCTTTATCACATAGAAGATCCAGTATCCAGCTCCAAGACACAAGTAGCCTTTACCTTTCCCACATTGAATTTGCAGTATCCAGCTCCAAGATACAAGTATCCTTTACCTTTCCCACATTGAAGGACCAGTATCCATCCCCAAGTAATAAGTAACCTTTATCTTTCCCACATTGAAGGTCCAGTATCCATCCCCAAGTCATTAGTAACCTTTACCTTTACCACATTGAAGGTCCAGGATCCAGCTCCAAGATACACGTAGCGTTGACATTTCCCACACTGAAGGTGCAGTATCCAGCTCCAAGACAGAAGTAGCCTTTAACAAATTGAAGATCCAGTATCCAGATCAAACACACAAGTAACCTTTACCTTTACCACATTGAAGGTCCAGTATCCAGCTCCAAGACACATGTTGCCTTTACCTTTCCCACATTGAATATCAGGTATCTAGTGCAAAGACACACGTTGCGTTTACCTTTCCCACATTGAAGATTCAGTATCCAGCTCCAAGATACAAGTAGCCTTTACCATTCCCACATTGAAGGTCCAGTATCCAGCTCCAAGACACAAGTAGCCTTTACCTTTCCCAAAGTGAAGGTCCAGTATCCAGCTCCAAGAAACACGTAGCCTTAACCCTTCATCAAATTGAAGATCCAGTATCCAGCTCCAAGATACACGTAGCCTTTACATTTCCCACATTGAAGGTCCAGTATCCAGCTCCAAGAAACACGTAGCCTTTACCTTTCCCACATTGAAGGTTTAGTATCCAGGCCCAGGACACAAGTAGCCTTTCCCTTTCCCACATTGAAGGACCAGTATCCATCCCCAAGTAATAAGTAACCTTTATCTTTCCCACATTGAAGGTCCAGTATCCATCCCCAAGTCATTAGTAAACTTTACCTTTACCACACTGAAGGTCCAGGATCCAGCTCCAAGATACACGTAGCCTTAACATTTCCCACATTGAAGGTCCAGTATCCAGCTCCAAGACACAAGTAGCCTTTAACAAATTGAAGATCCAGTATCCAGCTGCAAGACACAAATAACCTTTTCCTTTACCACATTGAAGGTCCAATATCCAGCTCCAAGACACAAGTATCCCTTACCTTTCCCACATTGAATATCAGGTATCTAGTGCAAGGACACACGTTGCGTTTACCATTCCCACATTGTAGATTCAGTATCCAGCTCCAAAACACAAGTAACCTTCACTTCTCCCACATTGAATGTCCAGCATTCAGCTCCAGACACAAGGAGCATTTACCTTTCCCACATCGAAGGACCAGTATCCATCCCCAAGTCATAAGTAACCTTTATCTTTCCCACATCGAAAGTCCAGTATCCATCCCCAAGTCATAAGTAACCTTTACCTTTACCACATTGAAGGTCCAGTATCCAGCTCCAAGACACAAGTAGCCTTTAACAAATTGAAGATCCAGTATCCAGCTGCAAGACACAAATAACCTTTACCTTTACCACATTGAAGGTCCAATATCCAGCTCCAAGACACAAGTAGCCTTTACCTTTCCCACATTGAATATCAGGTATCTAGTGCAAAGACACACGTTGCGTTTACCTTTCCCACATTGAAGATTCAGTATCCAGCTCCAAGATACAAGTAGCCATTACCATTCCCACATTGAAGGTCCAGTATCCAGCTCGAAGTTGCAGGTAGCCTTTACCTTTCCCAAAGTGAAGGTCCAGTATCCAGCTCCAAGAAACACGTAGCCTTAACACTTTATCAAATTGAAGATCCAGTATCCAGCTCCAATACACAAGTAAACTTTATCACATTGAAGGTCCAGTATCCAGCTCCAAGATACACGTAGCCTTTACATTTCCCACATTGAAGGTCCAGTATCCAGCTCCAAGACACAATAGCCTTTACCTTTCCCACATTGAATATCAGGTATCTAGTGCAAGGACACACGTTGCGTTTACCTTTCCCACATTGAAGATTCAGTATTCAGCTCCAAAACACAAGTAACCTTCACTTCTCCCACATTGAATGTCCAGCATTCAGCTCCAGACACAAGGAGACTTTACCTTTACCACATTGAAGGTCCAGTATCCAGCTCCAAGACACAAGTTGCCTTAACGTTTAGAAAATTGAAGGTCCAGTATCCAACTCCAAGAATCACGTAGCCTTTACCTTTCACATATTGAAGTTCCAGTGTCCAGCTCCAAGACACATGTTGCCTTTACCTTTACCACATTGAAGGTCCAGTATCCAGTTCCAAGACACAAGTAGCCTTTAACAAATTGAAGGTCCAGTATCCAGCTCCAAGACACACGTTGCCTTAACCTTTCACATATTGAAGTTCCAGTATCCAGCTCCAAGACACATGTTGCCTTTACCTTTACCACATTGAAGGAGCAGTATCCAGCTCCAAGAAACACGTAGCCTTTACCTTTCCCACATTGAAAGTCCAGTAACCAGTTCCAAGACACAAGTAGCCTTTAACAAACGGAAGGTCCAGTATCCAGCTCCAAAACACACGTTGCCTTTACCTTTACCACATTGAAGGTCCAGTATCCAGCTCCAAGAAACACGTAGCCTTTACCTTTCACACATTGAAGGTTTAGTATCCAGGTCCAAGACACAAGTAGCCTTTCGCTTTACCAAATTTAAGGTCCAGTATTCAGCTCAAAGACACAAGTAACCTTTACCTTTATCACATAGAAGATCCAGTATCCAGCTCAAAGACACAAGTAGCCTTTACCTTTCCCACATTGAAGGACCAGTATCCATCCCCAAGTAATGAGTAACCTTTATCTTTCCCACATTGAAGGTCCAGTATCCATCCCCAAGTCATTAGTAACCTTTACCTTTCCCACATTGAAGGACCAGAATCCAACCCCAAGTCATAAGTAACCTTTATCTTTCCCACATTGAACGTCCAGTATCCATCCCCAAGTCATAAGTAACCTTTAGCTTTCCCACATTGAAGGTCGAGGATCCAGCTCCAAGATACACGTAGCCTTTACATTTGCCACATTGAAGGACCAGTATCCATCCCCAAGTTATAAGTAACCTTTACCTTTACCACATTGAACGTCCAGTATCCATCCCCAAGTCATAAGTAACCTTTAGCTTTCCCACATTGAAGGTCGAGGATCCAGCTCCAAGATACACGTAGCCTTTACATTTGCCACATTGAAGGACCAGTATCCATCCCCAAGTCATAAGTAACCTTTATCTTTCCCACGTTGAAGGTCCAGTATCCATCCCCAAGTCATAAGTAACCTTTACCTTTACCACATTGAAGGTCCAGGATTCAGCTCCAAGATACACGTAGCCTTTACATTTCCCACATTGATGGTCCAGTATCCAGCTCCAAGACACAAGTAGCCTTTAACAAATTGAAGATCCAGTATCCAGCTGCAAGACACAAATAACCTTTACCTTTAACACATTGAAGTTCCAATATCCAGCTCCAAGACACAAGTAGCCTTTACCTTTCCCACATTGAATATCAGGTATCTAGTGCAAAGACACACGTTGCGTTTACCTTTCCCACATTGAAGATTCAGTATCCAGCTCCAAGATACAAGTAGCCTTTACCTTTCCCAAAGTGAAGGTCCAGTATCCAGCTCCAAGAAACACGTAGCCTTAACACTTTATCAAATTGAAGATCCAGTATCCAGCTCCAATACACAAGTAAACTTTATCACATTGAAGGTCCAGTATCCAGCTCCAAGATACACGTAGCCTTTACATTTCCCACATTGAAGGTCCAGTATCCAGCTCCAAGACACAATAGCCTTTACCTTTCCCACATTGAATATCAGGTATCTAGTGCAAGGACACACGTTGCGTTTACCTTTCCCACATTGAAGATTCAGTATCCAGCTCCAAAACACAAGTAACCTTCACTTCTCCTACATTGAATGTCCAGCATTCAGCTCCAGACACAAGGAGACTTTACCTTTACCACATTGAAGGTCCAGTATCCAGCTCCAAGACACAAGTTGCCTTAACGTTTACAAAATTGAAGGTCCAGTATCCAACTCCAAGAATCACGTAGCCTTTACCTTTCACATATTGAAGTTCCAGTGTCCAGCTCCAAGACCCATGTTGCCTTTACCTTTACCACATTGAAGGTCCAGTATCCAGCTCCAAGACACACGTTACCTTTACCACATTGAAAGTCCAGTATCCAGCTCCAAGAAACACGTAGCCTTTACTTTTCCCACATTGAAGGTTTAGTATCCAGGCCCAAGACACAAGTAGCCTTTCCCTTTACCATATTGAAGGTCCAGTATCCAGCTCCAAGACACAAGTAATCTTTACCTTTATCACATAGAAGATCCAGTATCCAGCTCCACGACACAAGTAGCCTTTACCTTTCCCACATTGAATTTGCAGTATCCAGCTCCAAGATACAAGTATCCTTTACCTTTCCCACATTGAAGGTCCAGTATCCATCCCCAAGTCATTAGTAACCTTTACCTTTCCCACATTGAAGGACCAGAATCCATCCCCAAGTCATAAGTAACCTTTATCTTTCCCACATTGAACGTCCAGTATCCATCCCCAAGTCATAAGTAACCTTTAGCTTTCCCACATTGAAGGTCGAGGATCCAGCTCCAAGATACACGTAGCCTTTACATTTGCCACATTGAAGGACCAGTATCCATCCCCAAGTCATAAGTAACCTTTACCTTTACCACATTGAAGGTCCAGGATTCAGCTCCAAGATACACGTAGCCTTTACATTTCCCACATTGATGGTCCAGTATCCAGCTCCAAGACACAAGTAGCCTTTAACAAATTGAAGATCCAGTATCCAGCTGCAAGACACAAATAACCTTTACCTTTAACACATTGAAGGTCCAATATCCAGCTCCAAGACACAAGTAGCCTTTACCTTTCCCACATTGAATATCAGGTATCTAGTGCAAGGACACACGTTGCGTTTACCTTTCCCACATTGAAGATTCAGTATTCAGCTCCAAAACACAAGTAACCTTAACTTCTCCCACATTGAATGTCCAGCATTCAGCTCCAGACACAAGGAGACTTTACCTTTACCACATTGAAGGTCCAGTATCCAGCTCCAAGACACAAGTTGCCTTAACGTTTAGAAAATTGAAGATCCAGTATCCAGCTCCAAGATACACGTAGCCTTTACATTTCCCACATTGAAGGTCCAGTATCCAGCTCCAAGAAACACGTAGCCTTTACCTTTCCCACATTGAAGGTTTAGTATCCAGGCCCAGGACACAAGTAGCCTTTCCCTTTCCCACATTGAAGGACCAGTATCCATCCCCAAGTAATAAGTAACCTTTATCTTTCCCACATTGAAGGTCCAGTATCCATCCCCAAGTCATTAGTAACCTTTACCTTTACCACACTGAAGGTCCAGGATCCAGCTCCAAGATACACGTAGCCTTTACATTTCCCACATTGAAGGTCCAGTATCCAGCTCCAAGACACAAGTGGCCTTTAACAAATTGAAGATCCAGTATCCAGCTGCAAGACACAAATAACCTTTTCCTTTACCACATTGAAGGTCCAATATCCAGCTCCAAGACACAAGTATCCCTTACCTTTCCCACATTGAATATCAGGTATCTAGTGCAAGGACACCCGTTGCGTTTACCTTTCCCACATTGAAGATTCAGTATCTAGCTCCAAAACACAAGTAACCTTCACTTCTCCCACATTGAATGTCCAGCATTCAGCTCCAGACACAAGGAACATTTACCTTTCCCACATCGAAGGACCAGTATCCATCCCCAAGTCATAAGTAACCTTTATCTTTCCCACATCAAAGTCCAGTATCCATCCCCAAGTCATAAGTAACCTTTACCTTTACCACATTGAAGGTCCAGTATCCAGCTCCAAGACACAAGTAGCCTTTAACAAATTGAAGATCCAGTATCCAGCTGCAAGACACAAATAACCTTTACCTTTACCACATTGAAGGTCCAATATCCAGCTCCAAGACACAAGTAGCCTTTACCTTTCCCACATTGAATATCAGGTATCTAGTGCAAAGACACACGTTGCGTTTACCTTTCCCACATTGAAGATTCAGTATCCAGCTCCAAGATACAAGTAGCCATTACCATTCCCACATTGAAGGTCCAGTATCCAGCTCGAAGTTGCAAGTAGCCTTTACCTTTCCCAAAGTGAAGGTCCAGTATCCAGCTCCAAGAAACACGTAGCCTTAACACTTTATCAAATTGAAGATCCAGTATCCAGCTCCAATACACAAGTAAACTTTATCACATTGAAGGTCCAGTATCCAGCTCCAAGATACACGTAGCCTTTACATTTCCCACATTGAAGGTCCAGTATCCAGCTCCAAGACACAATAGCCTTTACCTTTCCCACATTGAATATCAGGTATCTAGTGCAAGGACACACGTTGCGTTTACTTTTCCCACATTGAAGATTCAGTATCCAGCTCCAAAACACAAGTAACCTTCACTTCTACTACATTGATTGTCCAGCATTCAGCTCCAGACACAAGGAGACTTTACCTTTACCACATTGAAGGTCCAGTATCCAGTTCCAAGACACAAGTAGCCTTTAACAAATTGAAGGTCCAGTATCCAACTCCAAGAATCACGTAGCCTTTACCTTTCACATATTGAAGTTCAAGTGTCCAGCTCCAAGACACATGTTGCCTTTACCTTTACCACATTGAAGGTCCAGTATCCAGCTCCAAGAAACACGTAGTCTTTACCTTTCCCACATTTAAAGTCCAGTATCCAGTTCCAAGACACAAGTAGCCTTTAACAAATTGAAGGTCCAGTATCCAGCTCCAAGACACACGTTGCCTTTACCTTTACCACATTGAAAGTCCAGTATCCAGCTCCAAGAAACACGTAGCCTTTACTTTTCCCACATTGAAGGTTTAGTATCCAGGCCCAAGACACAAGTAGCCTTTCCCTTTACCATATTGAAGGTCCAGTATCCAGCTCCAAGACACAAGTAATCTTTACCTTTATCACATAGAAGATCCAGTATCCAGCTCCAAGACACAAGTAGCCTTTACCTTTCCCACATTGAATTTGCAGTATCCAGCTCCAAGATACAAGTATCCTTTACCTTTCCCACATTGAAGGACCAGTATCCATCCCCAAGTAATAAGTAACCTTTATCTTTCCCACATTGAAGGTCCAGTATCCATCCCCAAGTCATTAGTAACCTTTACCACATTGAAGGTCCAGGATCCAGCTCCAAGATACACGTAGCGTTGACATTTCCCACACTGAAGGTGCAGTATCCAGCTCCAAGACAGAAGTAGCCTTTAACAAATTGAAGATCCAGTATCCAGATCAAACACACAAGTAACCTTTACCTTTACCACATTGAAGGTCCAGTATCCAGCTCCAAGACACATGTTGCCTTTACCTTTCCCACATTGAATATCAGGTATCTAGTGCAAAGACACACGTTGCGTTTACCTTTCCCACATTGAAGATTCAGTATCCAGCTCCAAGATACAAGTAGCCTTTACCATTCCCACATTGAAGGTCCAGTATCCAGCTCCAAGACACAAGTAGCCTTTACCTTTCCCAAAGTGAAGGTCCAGTATCCAGCTCCAAGAAACACGTAGCCTTAACCCTTCATCAAATTGAAGATCCAGTATCCAGCTCCAAGATACACGTAGCCTTTACATTTCCCACATTGAAGGTCCAGTATCCAGCTCCAAGAAACACGTAGCCTTTACCTTTCCCACATTGAAGGTTTAGTATCCAGGCCCAGGACACAAGTAGCCTTTCCCTTTCCCACATTGAAGGACCAGTATCCATCCCCAAGTAATAAGTAACCTTTATCTTTCCCACATTGAAGGTCCAGTATCCATCCCCAAGTCATTAGTAAACTTTACCTTTACCACACTGAAGGTCCAGGATCCAGCTCCAAGATACACGTAGCCTTAACATTTCCCACATTGAAGGTCCAGTATCCAGCTCCAAGACACAAGTAGCCTTTAACAAATTGAAGATCCAGTATCCAGCTGCAAGACACAAATAACCTTTTCCTTTACCACATTGAAGGTCCAATATCCAGCTCCAAGACACAAGTATCCCTTACCTTTCCCACATTGAATATCAGGTATCTAGTGCAAGGACACACGTTGCGTTTACCATTCCCACATTGTAGATTCAGTATCCAGCTCCAAAACACAAGTAACCTTCACTTCTCCCACATTGAATGTCCAGCATTCAGCTCCAGACACAAGGAGCATTTACCTTTCCCACATCGAAGGACCAGTATCCATCCCCAAGTCATAAGTAACCTTTATCTTTCCCACATCGAAAGTCCAGTATCCATCCCCAAGTCATAAGTAACCTTTACCTTTACCACATTGAAGGTCCAGTATCCAGCTCCAAGACACAAGTAGCCTTTAACAAATTGAAGATCCAGTATCCAGCTGCAAGACACAAATAACCTTTACCTTTCCCACATTGAATATCAGGTATCTAGTGCAAAGACACACGTTGCGTTTACCTTTCCCACATTGAAGATTCAGTATCCAGCTCCAAGATACAAGTAGCCATTACCATTCCCACATTGAAGGTCCAGTATCCAGCTCGAAGTTGCAGGTAGCCTTTACCTTTCCCAAAGTGAAGGTCCAGTATCCAGCTCCAAGAAACACGTAGCCTTAACACTTTATCAAATTGAAGATCCAGTATCCAGCTCCAATACACAAGTAAACTTTATCACATTGAAGGTCCAGTATCCAGCTCCAAGATACACGTAGCCTTTACATTTCCCACATTGAAGGTCCAGTATCCAGCTCCAAGACACAATAGCCTTTACCTTTCCCACATTGAATATCAGGTATCTAGTGCAAGGACACACGTTGCGTTTACCTTTCCCACATTGAAGATTCAGTATTCAGCTCCAAAACACAAGTAACCTTCACTTCTCCCACATTGAATGACCAGCATTCAGCTCCAGACACAAGGAGACTTTACCTTTACCACATTGAAGGTCCAGTATCCAGTTCCAAGACACAAGTTGCCTTAACGTTTAGAAAATTGAAGGTCCAGTATCCAACTCCAAGAATCACGTAGCCTTTACCTTTCACATATTGAAGTTCCAGTGTCCAGCTCCAAGACACATGTTGCCTTTACCTTTACCACATTGAAGGTCCAGTATCCAGCTCCAAGAAACACGTAGTCTTTACCTTTCCCACATTGAAAGTCCAGTATCCAGTTCCAAGACACAATTAGCCTTTAACAAATTGAAGGTCCAGTATCCAGCTCCAAGACACACGTTGCCTTAACCTTTCACATATTGAAGTTCCAGTATCCAGCTCCAAGACACATGTTGCCTTTACCTTTACCACATTGAAGGAGCAGTATCCATCTCCAAGAAACACGTAGCCTTTAACTTTCCCACATTGAAAGTCCAGTAACCAGTTCCAAGACACAAGTAGCCTTTAACAAACGGAAGGTCCAGTATCCAGCTCCAAAACACACGTTGCCTTTACCTTTACCACATTGAAGGTCCAGTATCCAGCTCCAAGAAACACGTAGCCTTTACCTTTCCCACATTGAAGGTTTAGTATCCAGGTCCAAGACACAAGTAGCCTTTCGCTTTACCAAATTTAAGGTCCAGTATTCAGCTCCAAGACACAAGTAACCTTTACCTTTATCACATAGAAGATCCAGTATCCAGCTCAAAGACACAAGTAGCCTTTACCTTTCCCACATTGAAGGACCAGTATCCATCCCCAAGTAATGAGTAACCTTTATCTTTCCCACATTGAAGGTCCAGTATCCATCCCCAAGTCATTAGTAACCTTTACCTTTCCCACATTGAAGGACCAGAATCCAACCCCAAGTCATAAGTAACCTTTATCTTTCCCACATTGAACGTCCAGTATCCATCCCCAAGTCATAAGTAACCTTTAGCTTTCCCACATTGAAGGTCGAGGATCCAGCTCCAAGATACACGTAGCCTTTACATTTGCCACATTGAAGGACCAGTATCCATCCCCAAGTCATAAGTAACCTTTACCTTTACCACATTGAAGGTCCAGGATTCAGCTCCAAGATACACGTAGCCTTTACATTTCCCACATTGATGGTCCAGTATCCAGCTCCAAGACACAAGTAGCCTTTAACAAATTGAAGATCCAGTATCCAGTTGCAAGACACAAATAACCTTTACCTTTAACACATTGAAGGTCCAATATCCAGCTCCAAGACACAAGTAGCCTTTACCTTTCCCACATTGAATATCAGGTATCTAGTGCAAAGACACACGTTGCGTTTACCTTTCCCACATTGAAGATTCAGTATCCAGCTCCAAGATACAAGTAGCCTTTACCTTTCCCAAATTGAAGATCCAGTATCCAGCTCCAATACACAAGTAAACTTTATCACATTGAAGGTCAAGTATCCAGCTCCAAGATACACGTAGCCTTTACATTTCCCACATTGAAGGTCCAGTATCCAGCTCCAAGACACAATAGCCTTTACCTTTCCCACATTGAATATCAGGTATCTAGTGCAAGGACACACGTTGCGTTTACCTTTCCCACATTGAAGATTCAGTGTCCAGCTCCAAAACACAAGTAACCTTCACTTCTCCTACATTGAATGTCCAGCATTCAGCTCCAGACACAAGGAGACTTTACCTTTACCACATTGAAGGTCCAGTATCCAGCTCCAAGACACAAGTTGCCTTAACGTTTACAAAATTGAAGGTCCAGTATCCAACTCCAAGAATCACGTAGCCTTTACCTTTCACATATTGAAGTTCCAGTGTCCAGCTCCAAGACACATGTTGCCTTTACCTTTACCACATTGAAGGTCCATTATCCAGCTCCAACAAACACGTAGTCTTTACCTTTCCCACATTGAAAGTCCAGTATCCAGTTCCAAGACACAAGTAGCCTTTAACAAATTGAAGGTCCAGTATCCAGCTCCAAGACACACGTTACCTTTACCACATTGAAAGTCCAGTATCCAGCTCCAAGAAACACGTAGCCTTTACTTTTCCCACATTGAAGGTTTAGTATCCAGGCCCAAGACACAAGTAGCCTTTCCCTTTACCATATTGAAGGTCCAGAATCCAGCTCCAAGACACAAGTAATCTTTACCTTTATCACATAGAAGATCCAGTATCCAGCTCCAAGACACAAGTAGCCTTTACCTTTCCCACATTGAATTTGCAGTATCCAGCTCCAAGATACAAGTATCCTTTACCTTTCCCACATTGAAGGACCAGTATCCATCCCCAAGTAATAAGTAACGTTTATCTTTCCCACATTGAAGGTCCAGTATCCATCCCCAAGTCATTAGTAACCTTTACCTTTACCACATTGAAGGTCCAGGATCCAGCTCCAAGATACACGTAGCGTTGACATTTCCCACACTGAAGGTGCAGTATCCAGCTCCAAGACAGAAGTAGCCTTTAACAAATTGAAGATCCAGTATCCAGATCAAACACACAGGTAACCTTTACCTTTACCACATTGAAGGTCCAGTATCCAGCTCCAAGACACAAGTAGCCTTTAACAAACGGAAGGTCCAGTATCCAGCTCCAAAACACACGTTGCCTTTACCTTTACCACATTGAAGGTCCAGTATCCAGCTCCAAGAAACACGTAGCCTTTACCTTTCCCACATTGAAGGTTTAGTATCCAGGTCCAAGACACAAGTAGCCTTTCGCTTTACCAAATTTAAGGTCCAGTATTCAGCTCCAAGACACAAGTAACCTTTACCTTTATCACATAGAAGATCCAGTATCCAGCTCAAAGACACAAGTAGCCTTTACCTTTCCCACATTGAATTTCCAGTATCCAGCTCCAAGATACAAGTAGCCTTTACCTTTCCCACATTGAAGGACCAGAATCCATCCCCAAGTCATAAGTAACCTTTATCTTTCCCACATTGAACGTCCAGTATCCATCCCCAAGTCATAAGAAACCTTTAGCTTTCCCACATTGAAGGTCGAGGATCCAGCTCCAAGATACACGTAGCCTTTACATTTCCCACATTGAAGGACCAGTATCCATCCCCAAGTCATAAGTAACCTTTATCTTTCCCACGTTGAAGGTCCAGTATCCATCCCCAAGTCATAAGTAACCTTTACCTTTACCACATTGAAGGTCCAGGATTCAGCTCCAAGATACACGTAGCCTTTACATTTCCTACATTGATGGTCCAGTATCCAGCTCCAAGACACAAGTAGCCTTTAACAAATTGAAGATCCAGTATCCAGATGCAAGACACATATAACCTTCACCTTTACCACATTGAAGGTCCAATATCCAGCTCCAAGACACAAGTAGCCTTTACCTTTCCCACATTGAATATCAGGTATCTAGTGCAAAGACACACGTTGCGTTTACCTTTCCCACATTGAAGATTCAGTATCCAGATCCAAGATACAAGTAGCCTTTACCATTCCCACATTGAAGGTCCAGTATCCAGCTCGAAGTTGCAAGTAGCCTTTACCTTTCCCAAAGTGAAGGTCCAGTATCCAGCTCCAAGAAACACGTAGCCTTAACCCTTTATCTAATTGAAGATTAAGTATCCAGCTCCAAGATACACGTAGCCTTTACATTTCCCACATTGAAGGTCCAGTATCCAGCTCCAAGAAACACGTAGCCTTTACCTTTCCCACATTGAAGGTTTAGTATCCAGCTCCAAGACACAATAGCCTTTACCTTTCCCACATTGAATTTCCAGTATCCAGGTCCAAGATACAAGTAGCCTTTACCTTTCCCACATTGAAGGACCAGTATCCATCCCCAAGTAATAAGTAACCTTTATCTTTCCCACATTGAAGGTCCAGTATCCATCCCCAAGTCATTAGTAACCTTTACCTTTCCCACATTGAAGGACCAGTATCCATCCCCAAGTCATAAGTAACCTTTATCTTTCCCACGTTGAAGGTCCAGTATCCATCCCCAAGTCATAAGTAACCTTTACCTTTACCACATTGAAGGTCCAGGATTCAGCTCCAAGATACACGTAGCCTTTACATTTCCCACATTGATGGTCCAGTATCCAGCTCCAAGACACAAGTAGCCTTTAACAAATTGAAGATCCAGTATCCAGCTGCAAGACACAAATAACCTTTACCTTTAACACATTGAAGGTCCAATATCCAGCTCCAAGACACAAGTAGCCTTTACCTTTCCCACATTGAATATCAGGTATCTAGTGCAAAGACACACGTTGCGTTTACCTTTCCCACATTGAAGATTCAGTATCCAGCTCCAAGATACAAGTAGCCTTTACCTTTCCCAAAGTGAAGGTCCAGTATCCAGCTCCAAGAAACACGTAGCCTTAACACTTTATCAAATTGAAGATCCAGTATCCAGCTCCAATACACAAGTAAACTTTATCACATTGAAGGTCCAGTATCCAGCTCCAAGATACACGTAGCCTTTACATTTCCCACATTGAAGGTCCAGTATCCAGCTCCAAGACACAATAGCCTTTACCTTTCCCACATTGAATATCAGGTATCTAGTGCAAGGACACACGTTGCGTTTACCTTTCCCACATTGAAGATTCAGTATCCAGCTCCAAAACACAAGTAACCTTCACTTCTCCTACATTGAATGTCCAGCATTCAGCTCCAGACACAAGGAGACTTTACCTTTACCACATTGAAGGTCCAGTATCCAGCTCCAAGACACAAGTTGCCTTAACGTTTACAAAATTGAAGGTCCAGTATCCAACTCCAAGAATCACGTAGCCTTTACCTTTCACATATTGAAGTTCCAGTGTCCAGCTCCAAGACACATGTTGCCTTTACCTTTACCACATTGAAGGTCCAGTATCCAGCTCCAAGACACACGTTACCTTTACCACATTGAAAGTCCAGTATCCAGCTCCAAGAAACACGTAGCCTTTACTTTTCCCACATTGAAGGTTTAGTATCCAGGCCCAAGACACAAGTAGCCTTTCCCTTTACCATATTGAAGGTCCAGTATCCAGCTCCAAGACACAAGTAATCTTTACCTTTATCACATAGAAGATCCAGTATCCAGCTCCACGACACAAGTAGCCTTTACCTTTCCCACATTGAATTTGCAGTATCCAGCTCCAAGATACAAGTATCCTTTACCTTTCCCACATTGAAGGTCCAGTATCCATCCCCAAGTCATTAGTAACCTTTACCTTTCCCACATTGAAGGACCAGAATCCATCCCCAAGTCATAAGTAACCTTTATCTTTCCCACATTGAACGTCCAGTATCCATCCCCAAGTCATAAGTAACCTTTAGCTTTCCCACATTGAAGGTCGAGGATCCAGCTCCAAGATACACGTAGCCTTTACATTTGCCACATTGAAGGACCAGTATCCATCCCCAAGTCATAAGTAACCTTTACCACATTGAAGGTCCAGGATTCAGCTCCAAGATACACGTAGCCTTTACATTTCCCACATTGATGGTCCAGTATCCAGCTCCAAGACACAAGTAGCCTTTAACAAATTGAAGATCCAGTATCCAGCTGCAAGACACAAATAACCTTTACCTTTAACACATTGAAGGTCCAATATCCAGCTCCAAGACACAAGTAGCCTTTACCTTTCCCACATTGAATATCAGGTATCTAGTGCAAAGACACACGTTGCGTTTACCTTTCCCACATTGAAGATTCAGTATCCAGCTCCAAGATACAAGTAGCCTTTACCTTTCCCAAAGTGAAGGTCCAGTATCCAGCTCCAAGAAACACGTAGCCTTAACACTTTATCAAATTGAAGATCCAGTATCCAGCTCCAATACACAAGTAAACTTTATCACATTGAAGGTCCAGTATCCAGCTCCAAGATACACATAGCCTTTACATTTCCCACATTGAAGGTCCAGTATCCAGCTCCAAGACACAATAGCCTTTACCTTTCCCACATTGAATATCAGGTATCTAGTGCAAGGACACACGTTGCGTTTACCTTTCCCACATTGAAGATTCAGTATCCAGCTCCAAAACGCAAGTAACCTTCACTTCTCCTACATTGAATGTCCAGCATTCAGCTCCAGACACAAGGAGACTTTACCTTTACCACATTGAAGGTCCAGTATCCAGCTCCAAGACACAAGTTGCCTTAACGTTTACAAAATTGAAGGTCCAGTATCCAACTCCAAGAATCACGTAGCCTTTACCTTTCACATATTGAAGTTCCAGTGTCCAGCTCCAAGACACATGTTGCCTTTACCTTTACCACATTGAAGGTCCAGTATCCAGCTCCAAGACACACGTTACCTTTACCACATTGAAAGTCCAGTATCCAGCTCCAAGAAACACGTAGCCTTTACTTTTCCCACATTGAAGGTTTAGTATCCAGGCCCAAGACACAAGTAGCCTTTCCCTTTACCATATTGAAGGTCCAGAATCCAGCTCCAAGACACAAGTAATCTTTACCTTTATCACATAGAAGATCCAGTATCCAGCTCCAAGACACAAGTAGCCTTTACCTTTCCCACATTGAATTTGCAGTATCCAGCTCCAAGATACAAGTATCCTTTACCTTTCCCACATTGAAGGACCAGTATCCATCCCCAAGTAATAAGTAACGTTTATCTTTCCCACATTGAAGGTCCAGTATCCATCCCCAAGTCATTAGTAACCTTTACCTTTACCACATTGAAGGTCCAGGATCCAGCTCCAAGATACACGTAGCGTTGACATTTCCCACACTGAAGGTGCAGTATCCAGCTCCAAGACAGAAGTAGCCTTTAACAAATTGAAGATCCAGTATCCAGATCAAACACACAGGTAACCTTTACCTTTACCACATTGAAGGTCCAGTATCCAGCTCCAAGACACAAGTAGCCTTTAACAAACGGAAGGTCCAGTATCCAGCTCCAAAACACACGTTGCCTTTACCTTTACCACATTGAAGGTCCAGTATCCAGCTCCAAGAAACACGTAGCCTTTACCTTTCCCACATTGAAGGTTTAGTATCCAGGTCCAAGACACAAGTAGCCTTTCGCTTTACCAAATTTAAGGTCCAGTATTCAGCTCCAAGACACAAGTAACCTTTACCTTTATCACATAGAAGATCCAGTATCCAGCTCAAAGACACAAGTAGCCTTTACCTTTCCCACATTGAATTTCCAGTATCCAGCTCCAAGATACAAGTAGCCTTTACCTTTCCCACATTGAAGGACCAGAATCCATCCCCAAGTCATAAGTAACCTTTATCTTTCCCACATTGAACGTCCAGTATCCATCCCCAAGTCATAAGAAACCTTTAGCTTTCCCACATTGAAGGTCGAGGATCCAGCTCCAAGATACACGTAGCCTTTACATTTCCCACATTGAAGGACCAGTATCCATCCCCAAGTCATAAGTAACCTTTATCTTTCCCACGTTGAAGGTCCAGTATCCATCCCCAAGTCATAAGTAACCTTTACCTTTACCACATTGAAGGTCCAGGATTCAGCTCCAAGATACACGTAGCCTTTACATTTCCTACATTGATGGTCCAGTATCCAGCTCCAAGACACAAGTAGCCTTTAACAAATTGAAGATCCAGTATCCAGATGCAAGACACATATAACCTTCACCTTTACCACATTGAAGGTCCAATATCCAGCTCCAAGACACAAGTAGCCTTTACCTTTCCCACATTGAATATCAGGTATCTAGTGCAAAGACACACGTTGCGTTTACCTTTCCCACATTGAAGATTCAGTATCCAGATCCAAGATACAAGTAGCCTTTACCATTCCCACATTGAAGGTCCAGTATCCAGCTCGAAGTTGCAAGTAGCCTTTACCTTTCCCAAAGTGAAGGTCCAGTATCCAGCTCCAAGAAACACGTAGCCTTAACCCTTTATCTAATTGAAGATTAAGTATCCAGCTCCAAGATACACGTAGCCTTTACATTTCCCACATTGAAGGTCCAGTATCCAGCTCCAAGAAACACGTAGCCTTTACCTTTCCCACATTGAAGGTTTAGTATCCAGCTCCAAGACACAATAGCCTTTACCTTTCCCACATTGAATTTCCAGTATCCAGGTCCAAGATACAAGTAGCCTTTACCTTTCCCACATTGAAGGACCAGTATCCATCCCCAAGTAATAAGTAACCTTTATCTTTCCCACATTGAAGGTCCAGTATCCATCCCCAAGTCATTAGTAACCTTTACCTTTCCCACATTGAAGGACCAGTATCCATCCCCAAGTCATAAGTAACCTTTATCTTTCCCACGTTGAAGGTCCAGTATCCATCCCCAAGTCATAAGTAACCTTTACCTTTACCACATTGAAGGTCCAGGATTCAGCTCCAAGATACACGTAGCCTTTACATTTCCCACATTGATGGTCCAGTATCCAGCTCCAAGACACAAGTAGCCTTTAACAAATTGAAGATCCAGTATCCAGCTGCAAGACACAAATAACCTTTACCTTTAACACATTGAAGGTCCAATATCCAGCTCCAAGACACAAGTAGCCTTTACCTTTCCCACATTGAATATCAGGTATCTAGTGCAAAGACACACGTTGCGTTTACCTTTCCCACATTGAAGATTCAGTATCCAGCTCCAAGATACAAGTAGCCTTTACCTTTCCCAAAGTGAAGGTCCAGTATCCAGCTCCAAGAAACACGTAGCCTTAACACTTTATCAAATTGAAGATCCAGTATCCAGCTCCAATACACAAGTAAACTTTATCACATTGAAGGTCCAGTATCCAGCTCCAAGATACACGTAGCCTTTACATTTCCCACATTGAAGGTCCAGTATCCAGCTCCAAGACACAATAGCCTTTACCTTTCCCACATTGAATATCAGGTATCTAGTGCAAGGACACACGTTGCGTTTACCTTTCCCACATTGAAGATTCAGTATCCAGCTCCAAAACACAAGTAACCTTCACTTCTCCTACATTGAATGTCCAGCATTCAGCTCCAGACACAAGGAGACTTTACCTTTACCACATTGAAGGTCCAGTATCCAGCTCCAAGACACAAGTTGCCTTAACGTTTACAAAATTGAAGGTCCAGTATCCAACTCCAAGAATCACGTAGCCTTTACCTTTCACATATTGAAGTTCCAGTGTCCAGCTCCAAGACACATGTTGCCTTTACCTTTACCACATTGAAGGTCCAGTATCCAGCTCCAAGACACACGTTACCTTTACCACATTGAAAGTCCAGTATCCAGCTCCAAGAAACACGTAGCCTTTACTTTTCCCACATTGAAGGTTTAGTATCCAGGCCCAAGACACAAGTAGCCTTTCCCTTTACCATATTGAAGGTCCAGTATCCAGCTCCAAGACACAAGTAATCTTTACCTTTATCACATAGAAGATCCAGTATCCAGCTCCACGACACAAGTAGCCTTTACCTTTCCCACATTGAATTTGCAGTATCCAGCTCCAAGATACAAGTATCCTTTACCTTTCCCACATTGAAGGTCCAGTATCCATCCCCAAGTCATTAGTAACCTTTACCTTTCCCACATTGAAGGACCAGAATCCATCCCCAAGTCATAAGTAACCTTTATCTTTCCCACATTGAACGTCCAGTATCCATCCCCAAGTCATAAGTAACCTTTAGCTTTCCCACATTGAAGGTCGAGGATCCAGCTCCAAGATACACGTAGCCTTTACATTTGCCACATTGAAGGACCAGTATCCATCCCCAAGTCATAAGTAACCTTTACCACATTGAAGGTCCAGGATTCAGCTCCAAGATACACGTAGCCTTTACATTTCCCACATTGATGGTCCAGTATCCAGCTCCAAGACACAAGTAGCCTTTAACAAATTGAAGATCCAGTATCCAGCTGCAAGACACAAATAACCTTTACCTTTAACACATTGAAGGTCCAATATCCAGCTCCAAGACACAAGTAGCCTTTACCTTTCCCACATTGAATATCAGGTATCTAGTGCAAAGACACACGTTGCGTTTACCTTTCCCACATTGAAGATTCAGTATCCAGCTCCAAGATACAAGTAGCCTTTACCTTTCCCAAAGTGAAGGTCCAGTATCCAGCTCCAAGAAAAACGTAGCCTTAACACTTTATCAAATTGAAGATCCAGTATCCAGCTCCAATACACAAGTAAACTTTATCACATTGAAGGTCCAGTATCCAGCTCCAAGATACACGTAGCCTTTACATTTCCCACATTGAAGGTCCAGTATCCAGCTCCAAGACACAATAGCCTTTACCTTTCCCACATTGAATATCAGGTATCTAGTGCAAGGACACACGTTGCGTTTACCTTTCCCACATTGAAGATTCAGTATCCAGCTCCAAAACACAAGTAACCTTCACTTCTCCTACATTGAATGTCCAGCATTCAGCTCCAGACACAAGGAGACTTTACCTTTACCACATTGAAGGTCCAGTATCCAGCTCCAAGACACAAGTTGCCTTAACGTTTACAAAATTGAAGGTCCAGTATCCAACTCCAAGAATCACGTAGCCTTTACCTTTCACATATTGAAGTTCCAGTGTCCAGCTCCAAGACACATGTTGCCTTTACCTTTACCACATTGAAGGTCCATTATCCAGCTCCAAGAAACACGTAGTCTTTACCTTTCCCACATTGAAAGTCCAGTATCCAGTTCCAAGACACAAGTAGCCTTTAACAAATTGAAGGTCCAGTATCCAGCTCCAAGACACACGTTGCCTTTACCTTTACCACATTGAAAGTCCAGTATCCAGCTCCAAGAAACACGTAGCCTTTACTTTTCCCACATTGAAGGTTTAGTATCCAGGCCCAAGACACAAGTAGCCTTTCCCTTTACCATATTGAAGGTCCAGTATCCAGCTCCAAGACACAAGTAATCTTTACCTTTATCACATAGAAGATCCAGTATCCAGCTCCAAGACACAAGTAGCCTTTACCTTTCCCACATTGAATTTGCAGTATCCAGCTCCAAGATACAAGTATCCTTTACCTTTCCCACATTGAAGGACCAGTATCCATCCCCAAGTAATAAGTAACCTTTATCTTTCCCACATTGAAGGTCCAGTATCCATCCCCAAGTCATTAGTAACCTTTACCTTTACCACATTGAAGGTCCAGGATCCAGCTCCAAGATACACGTAGCGTTGACATTTCCCACACTGAAGGTGCAGTATCCAGCTCCAAGACAGAAGTAGCCTTTAACAAATTGAAGATCCAGTATCCAGATCAAACACACAAGTAACCTTTACCTTTACCACATTGAAGGTCCAGTATCCAGCTCCAAGACACATGTTGCCTTTACCTTTCCCACATTGAATATCAGGTATCTAGTGCAAAGACACACGTTGCGTTTACCTTTCCCACATTGAAGATTCAGTATCCAGCTCCAAGATACAAGTAGCCTTTACCATTCCCACATTGAAGGTCCAGTATCCAGCTCCAAGACACAAGTAGCCTTTACCTTTCCCAAAGTGAAGGTCCAGTATCCAGCTCCAAGAAACACGTAGCCTTAACCCTTCATCAAATTGAAGATCCAGTATCCAGCTCCAAGATACACGTAGCCTTTACATTTCCCACATTGAAGGTCCAGTATCCAGCTCCAAGAAACACGTAGCCTTTACCTTTCCCACATTGAAGGTTTAGTATCCAGGCCCAGGACACAAGTAGCCTTTCCCTTTCCCACATTGAAGGACCAGTATCCATCCCCAAGTAATAAGTAACCTTTATCTTTCCCACATTGAAGGTCCAGTATCCATCCCCAAGTCATTAGTAAACTTTACCTTTACCACACTGAAGGTCCAGGATCCAGCTCCAAGATACACGTAGCCTTAACATTTCCCACATTGAAGGTCCAGTATCCAGCTCCAAGACACAAGTAGCCTTTAACAAATTGAAGATCCAGTATCCAGCTGCAAGACACAAATAACCTTTTCCTTTACCACATTGAAGGTCCAATATCCAGCTCCAAGACACAAGTATCCCTTACCTTTCCCACATTGAATATCAGGTATCTAGTGCAAGGACACACGTTGCGTTTACCATTCCCACATTGTAGATTCAGTATCCAGCTCCAAAACACAAGTAACCTTCACTTCTCCCACATTGAATGTCCAGCATTCAGCTCCAGACACAAGGAGCATTTACCTTTCCCACATCGAAGGACCAGTATCCATCCCCAAGTCATAAGTAACCTTTATCTTTCCCACATCGAAAGTCCAGTATCCATCCCCAAGTCATAAGTAACCTTTACCTTTACCACATTGAAGGTCCAGTATCCAGCTCCAAGACACAAGTAGCCTTTAACAAATTGAAGATCCAGTATCCAGCTGCAAGACACAAATAACCTTTACCTTTACCACATTGAAGGTCCAATATCCAGCTCCAAGACACAAGTAGCCTTTACCTTTCCCACATTGAATATCAGGTATCTAGTGCAAAGACACACGTTGCGTTTACCTTTCCCACATTGAAGATTCAGTATCCAGCTCCAAGATACAAGTAGCCATTACCATTCCCACATTGAAGGTCCAGTATCCAGCTCGAAGTTGCAGGTAGCCTTTACCTTTCCCAAAGTGAAGGTCCAGTATCCAGCTCCAAGAAACACGTAGCCTTAACACTTTATCAAATTGAAGATCCAGTATCCAGCTCCAATACACAAGTAAACTTTATCACATTGAAGGTCCAGTATCCAGCTCCAAGATACACGTAGCCTTTACATTTCCCACATTGAAGGTCCAGTATCCAGCTCCAAGACACAATAGCCTTTACCTTTCCCACATTGAATATCAGGTATCTAGTGCAAGGACACACGTTGCGTTTACCTTTCCCACATTGAAGATTCAGTATTCAGCTCCAAAACACAAGTAACCTTCACTTCTCCCACATTGAATGTCCAGCATTCAGCTCCAGACACAAGGAGACTTTACCTTTACCACATTGAAGGTCCAGTATCCAGCTCCAAGACACAAGTTGCCTTAACGTTTAGAAAATTGAAGGTCCAGTATCCAACTCCAAGAATCACGTAGCCTTTACCTTTCACATATTGAAGTTCCAGTGTCCAGCTCCAAGACACATGTTGCCTTTACCTTTACCACATTGAAGGTCCAGTATCCAGTTCCAAGACACAAGTAGCCTTTAACAAATTGAAGGTCCAGTATCCAGCTCCAAGACACACGTTGCCTTAACCTTTCACATATTGAAGTTCCAGTATCCAGCTCCAAGACACATGTTGCCTTTACCTTTACCACATTGAAGGAGCAGTATCCAGCTCCAAGAAACACGTAGCCTTTACCTTTCCCACATTGAAAGTCCAGTAACCAGTTCCAAGACACAAGTAGCCTTTAACAAACGGAAGGTCCAGTATCCAGCTCCAAAACACACGTTGCCTTTACCTTTACCACATTGAAGGTCCAGTATCCAGCTCCAAGAAACACGTAGCCTTTACCTTTCACACATTGAAGGTTTAGTATCCAGGTCCAAGACACAAGTAGCCTTTCGCTTTACCAAATTTAAGGTCCAGTATTCAGCTCAAAGACACAAGTAACCTTTACCTTTATCACATAGAAGATCCAGTATCCAGCTCAAAGACACAAGTAGCCTTTACCTTTCCCACATTGAAGGACCAGTATCCATCCCCAAGTAATGAGTAACCTTTATCTTTCCCACATTGAAGGTCCAGTATCCATCCCCAAGTCATTAGTAACCTTTACCTTTCCCACATTGAAGGACCAGAATCCAACCCCAAGTCATAAGTAACCTTTATCTTTCCCACATTGAACGTCCAGTATCCATCCCCAAGTCATAAGTAACCTTTAGCTTTCCCACATTGAAGGTCGAGGATCCAGCTCCAAGATACACGTAGCCTTTACATTTGCCACATTGAAGGACCAGTATCCATCCCCAAGTTATAAGTAACCTTTACCTTTACCACATTGAACGTCCAGTATCCATCCCCAAGTCATAAGTAACCTTTAGCTTTCCCACATTGAAGGTCGAGGATCCAGCTCCAAGATACACGTAGCCTTTACATTTGCCACATTGAAGGACCAGTATCCATCCCCAAGTCATAAGTAACCTTTATCTTTCCCACGTTGAAGGTCCAGTATCCATCCCCAAGTCATAAGTAACCTTTACCTTTACCACATTGAAGGTCCAGGATTCAGCTCCAAGATACACGTAGCCTTTACATTTCCCACATTGATGGTCCAGTATCCAGCTCCAAGACACAAGTAGCCTTTAACAAATTGAAGATCCAGTATCCAGCTGCAAGACACAAATAACCTTTACCTTTAACACATTGAAGTTCCAATATCCAGCTCCAAGACACAAGTAGCCTTTACCTTTCCCACATTGAATATCAGGTATCTAGTGCAAAGACACACGTTGCGTTTACCTTTCCCACATTGAAGATTCAGTATCCAGCTCCAAGATACAAGTAGCCTTTACCTTTCCCAAAGTGAAGGTCCAGTATCCAGCTCCAAGAAACACGTAGCCTTAACACTTTATCAAATTGAAGATCCAGTATCCAGCTCCAATACACAAGTAAACTTTATCACATTGAAGGTCCAGTATCCAGCTCCAAGATACACGTAGCCTTTACATTTCCCACATTGAAGGTCCAGTATCCAGCTCCAAGACACAATAGCCTTTACCTTTCCCACATTGAATATCAGGTATCTAGTGCAAGGACACACGTTGCGTTTACCTTTCCCACATTGAAGATTCAGTATCCAGCTCCAAAACACAAGTAACCTTCACTTCTCCTACATTGAATGTCCAGCATTCAGCTCCAGACACAAGGAGACTTTACCTTTACCACATTGAAGGTCCAGTATCCAGCTCCAAGACACAAGTTGCCTTAACGTTTACAAAATTGAAGGTCCAGTATCCAACTCCAAGAATCACGTAGCCTTTACCTTTCACATATTGAAGTTCCAGTGTCCAGCTCCAAGACCCATGTTGCCTTTACCTTTACCACATTGAAGGTCCAGTATCCAGCTCCAAGACACACGTTACCTTTACCACATTGAAAGTCCAGTATCCAGCTCCAAGAAACACGTAGCCTTTACTTTTCCCACATTGAAGGTTTAGTATCCAGGCCCAAGACACAAGTAGCCTTTCCCTTTACCATATTGAAGGTCCAGTATCCAGCTCCAAGACACAAGTAATCTTTACCTTTATCACATAGAAGATCCAGTATCCAGCTCCACGACACAAGTAGCCTTTACCTTTCCCACATTGAATTTGCAGTATCCAGCTCCAAGATACAAGTATCCTTTACCTTTCCCACATTGAAGGTCCAGTATCCATCCCCAAGTCATTAGTAACCTTTACCTTTCCCACATTGAAGGACCAGAATCCATCCCCAAGTCATAAGTAACCTTTATCTTTCCCACATTGAACGTCCAGTATCCATCCCCAAGTCATAAGTAACCTTTAGCTTTCCCACATTGAAGGTCGAGGATCCAGCTCCAAGATACACGTAGCCTTTACATTTGCCACATTGAAGGACCAGTATCCATCCCCAAGTCATAAGTAACCTTTACCTTTACCACATTGAAGGTCCAGGATTCAGCTCCAAGATACACGTAGCCTTTACATTTCCCACATTGATGGTCCAGTATCCAGCTCCAAGACACAAGTAGCCTTTAACAAATTGAAGATCCAGTATCCAGCTGCAAGACACAAATAACCTTTACCTTTAACACATTGAAGGTCCAATATCCAGCTCCAAGACACAAGTAGCCTTTACCTTTCCCACATTGAATATCAGGTATCTAGTGCAAAGACACACGTTGCGTTTACCTTTCCCACATTGAAGATTCAGTATCCAGCTCCAAGATACAAGTAGCCTTTACCTTTCCCAAAGTGAAGGTCCAGTATCCAGCTCCAAGAAACACGTAGTCTTAACACTTTATCAAATTGAAGATCCAGTATCCAGCTCCAATACACAAGTAAACTTTATCACATTGAAGGTCCAGTATCCAGCTCCAAGATACACGTAGCCTTTACATTTCCCACATTGAAGGTCCAGTATCCAGCTCCAAGACACAATAGCCTTTACCTTTCCCACATTGAATATCAGGTATCTAGTGCAAGGACACACGTTGCGTTTACCTTTCCCACATTGAAGATTCAGTATCCAGCTCCAAAACACAAGTAACCTTCACTTCTCCTACATTGAATGTCCAGCATTCAGCTCCAGACACAAGGAGACTTTACCTTTACCACATTGAAGGTCCAGTATCCAGCTCCAAGACACAAGTTGCCTTAACGTTTACAAAATTGAAGGTCCAGTATCCAACTCCAAGAATCACGTAGCCTTTACCTTTCACATATTGAAGTTCCAGTGTCCAGCTCCAAGACACATGTTGCCTTTACCTTTACCACATTGAAGGTCCATTATCCAGCTCCAAGAAACACGTAGTCTTTACCTTTCCCACATTGAAAGTCCAGTATCCAGTTCCAAGACACAAGTAGCCTTTAACAAATTGAAGGTCCAGTATCCAGCTCCAAGACACACGTTGCCTTTACCTTTACCACATTGAAAGTCCAGTATCCAGCTCCAAGAAACACGTAGCCTTTACTTTTCCCACATTGAAGGTTTAGTATCCAGGCCCAAGACACAAGTAGCCTTTCCCTTTACCATATTGAAGGTCCAGTATCCAGCTCCAAGACACAAGTAATCTTTACCTTTATCACATAGAAGATCCAGTATCCAGCTCCAAGACACAAGTAGCCTTTACCTTTCCCACATTGAATTTGCAGTATCCAGCTCCAAGATACAAGTATCCTTTACCTTTCCCACATTGAAGGACCAGTATCCATCCCCAAGTAATAAGTAACCTTTATCTTTCCCACATTGAAGGTCCAGTATCCATCCCCAAGTCATTAGTAACCTTTACCTTTACCACATTGAAGGTCCAGGATCCAGCTCCAAGATACACGTAGCGTTGACATTTCCCACACTGAAGGTGCAGTATCCAGCTCCAAGACAGAAGTAGCCTTTAACAAATTGAAGATCCAGTATCCAGATCAAACACACAAGTAACCTTTACCTTTACCACATTGAAGGTCCAGTATCCAGCTCCAAGACACATGTTGCCTTTACCTTTCCCACATTGAATATCAGGTATCTAGTGCAAAGACACACGTTGCGTTTACCTTTCCCACATTGAAGATTCAGTATCCAGCTCCAAGATACAAGTAGCCTTTACCATTCCCACATTGAAGGTCCAGTATCCAGCTCCAAGACACAAGTAGCCTTTACCTTTCCCAAAGTGAAGGTCCAGTATCCAGCTCCAAGAAACACGTAGCCTTAACCCTTCATCAAATTGAAGATCCAGTATCCAGCTCCAAGATACACGTAGCCTTTACATTTCCCACATTGAAGGTCCAGTATCCAGCTCCAAGAAACACGTAGCCTTTACCTTTCCCACATTGAAGGTTTAGTATCCAGGCCCAGGACACAAGTAGCCTTTCCCTTTCCCACATTGAAGGACCAGTATCCATCCCCAAGTAATAAGTAACCTTTATCTTTCCCACATTGAAGGTCCAGTATCCATCCCCAAGTCATTAGTAAACTTTACCTTTACCACACTGAAGGTCCAGGATCCAGCTCCAAGATACACGTAGCCTTAACATTTCCCACATTGAAGGTCCAGTATCCAGCTCCAAGACACAAGTAGCCTTTAACAAATTGAAGATCCAGTATCCAGCTGCAAGACACAAATAACCTTTTCCTTTACCACATTGAAGGTCCAATATCCAGCTCCAAGACACAAGTATCCCTTACCTTTCCCACATTGAATATCAGGTATCTAGTGCAAGGACACACGTTGCGTTTACCATTCCCACATTGTAGATTCAGTATCCAGCTCCAAAACACAAGTAACCTTCACTTCTCCCACATTGAATGTCCAGCATTCAGCTCCAGACACAAGGAGCATTTACCTTTCCCACATCGAAGGACCAGTATCCATCCCCAAGTCATAAGTAACCTTTATCTTTCCCACATCGAAAGTCCAGTATCCATCCCCAAGTCATAAGTAACCTTTACCTTTACCACATTGAAGGTCCAGTATCCAGCTCCAAGACACAAGTAGCCTTTAACAAATTGAAGATCCAGTATCCAGCTGCAAGACACAAATAACCTTTACCTTTACCACATTGAAGGTCCAATATCCAGCTCCAAGACACAAGTAGCCTTTACCTTTCCCACATTGAATATCAGGTATCTAGTGCAAAGACACACGTTGCGTTTACCTTTCCCACATTGAAGATTCAGTATCCAGCTCCAAGATACAAGTAGCCATTACCATTCCCACATTGAAGGTCCAGTATCCAGCTCGAAGTTGCAGGTAGCCTTTACCTTTCCCAAAGTGAAGGTCCAGTATCCAGCTCCAAGAAACACGTAGCCTTAACACTTTATCAAATTGAAGATCCAGTATCCAGCTCCAATACACAAGTAAACTTTATCACATTGAAGGTCCAGTATCCAGCTCCAAGATACACGTAGCCTTTACATTTCCCACATTGAAGGTCCAGTATCCAGCTCCAAGACACAATAGCCTTTACCTTTCCCACATTGAATATCAGGTATCTAGTGCAAGGACACACGTTGCGTTTACCTTTCCCACATTGAAGATTCAGTATTCAGCTCCAAAACACAAGTAACCTTCACTTCTCCCACATTGAATGTCCAGCATTCAGCTCCAGACACAAGGAGACTTTACCTTTACCACATTGAAGGTCAAGTATCCAGCTCCAAGACACAAGTTGCCTTAACGTTTAGAAAATTGAAGGTCCAGTATCCAACTCCAAGAATCACGTAGCCTTTACCTTTCACATATTGAAGTTCCAGTGTCCAGCTCCAAGACACATGTTGCCTTTACCTTTACCACATTGAAGGTCCAGTATCCAGCTCCAAGAAACACGTAGTCTTTACCTTTCCCACATTGAAAGTCCAGTATCCAGTTCCAAGACACAAGTAGCCTTTAACAAATTGAAGGTCCAGTATCCAGCTCCAAGACACACGTTGCCTTAACCTTTCACATATTGAAGTTCCAGTATCCAGCTCCAAGACACATGTTGCCTTTACCTTTACCACATTGAAGGAGCAGTATCCAGCTCCAAGAAACACGTAGCCTTTACCTTTCCCACATTGAAAGTCCAGTAACCAGTTCCAAGACACAAGTAGCCTTTAACAAACGGAAGGTCCAGTATCCAGCTCCAAAACACACGTTGCCTTTACCTTTACCACATTGAAGGTCCAGTATCCAGCTCCAAGAAACACGTAGCCTTTACCTTTCCCACATTGAAGGTTTAGTATCCAGGTCCAAGACACAAGTAGCCTTTCGCTTTACCAAATTTAAGGTCCAGTATTCAGCTCCAAGACACAAGTAACCTTTACCTTTATCACATAGAAGATCCAGTATCCAGCTCAAAGACACAAGTAGCCTTTACCTTTCCCACATTGAAGGACCAGTATCCATCCCCAAGTAATGAGTAACCTTTATCTTTCCCACATTGAAGGTCCAGTATCCATCCCCAAGTCATTAGTAACCTTTACCTTTCCCACATTGGACCAGAATCAAACCCCAAGTCATAAGTAACCTTTATCTTTCCCACATTGAACGTCCAGTATCCATCCCCAAGTCATAAGTAACCTTTAGCTTTCCCACATTGAAGGTCGAGGATCCAGCTCCAAGATACACGTAGCCTTTACATTTGCCACATTGAAGGACCAGTATCCATCCCCAAGTCATAAGTAACCTTTACCTTTACCACATTGAAGGTCCAGGATTCAGCTCCAAGATACACGTAGCCTTTACATTTCCCACATTGATGGTCCAGTATCCAGCTCCAAGACACAAGTAGCCTTTAACAAATTGAAGATCCAGTATCCAGTTGCAAGACACAAATAACCTTTACCTTTAACACATTGAAGGTCCAATATCCAGCTCCAAGACACAAGTAGCCTTTACCTTTCCCACATTGAATATCAGGTATCTAGTGCAAAGACACACGTTGCGTTTACCTTTCCCACATTGAAGATTCAGTATCCAGCTCCAAGATACAAGTAGCCTTTACCTTTCCCAAAGTGAAGGTCCAGTATCCAGCTCCAAGAAACACGTAGCCTTAACACTTTATCAAATTGAAGATCCAGTATCCAGCTCCAATACACAAGTAAACTTTATCACATTGAAGGTCAAGTATCCAGCTCCAAGATACACGTAGCCTTTACATTTCCCACATTGAAGGTCCAGTATCCAGCTCCAAGACACAATAGCCTTTACCTTTCCCACATTGAATATCAGGTATCTAGTGCAAGGACACACGTTGCGTTTACCTTTCCCACATTGAAGATTCAGTATCCAGCTCCAAAACACAAGTAACCTTCACTTCTCCTACATTGAATGTCCAGCATTCAGCTCCAGACACAAGGAGACTTTACCTTTACCACATTGAAGGTCCAGTATCCAGCTCCAAGACACAAGTTGCCTTAACGTTTACAAAATTGAAGGTCCAGTATCCAACTCCAAGAATCACGTAGCCTTTACCTTTCACATATTGAAGTTCCAGTGTCCAGCTCCAAGACACATGTTGCCTTTACCTTTACCACATTGAAGGTCCATTATCCAGCTCCAAGAAACACGTAGTCTTTACCTTTCCCACATTGAAAGTCCAGTATCCAGTTCCAAGACACAAGTAGCCTTTAACAAATTGAAGGTCCAGTATCCAGCTCCAAGACACACGTTACCTTTACCACATTGAAAGTCCAGTATCCAGCTCCAAGAAACACGTAGCCTTTACTTTTCCCACATTGAAGGTTTAGTATCCAGGCCCAAGACACAAGTAGCCTTTCCCTTTACCATATTGAAGGTCCAGAATCCAGCTCCAAGACACAAGTAATCTTTACCTTTATCACATAGAAGATCCAGTATCCAGCTCCAAGACACAAGTAGCCTTTACCTTTCCCACATTGAATTTGCAGTATCCAGCTCCAAGATACAAGTATCCTTTACCTTTCCCACATTGAAGGACCAGTATCCATCCCCAAGTAATAAGTAACCTTTATCTTTCCCACATTGAAGGTCCAGTATCCATCCCCAAGTCATTAGTAACCTTTACCTTTACCACATTGAAGGTCCAGGATCCAGCTCCAAGATACACGTAGCGTTGACATTTCCCACACTGAAGGTGCAGTATCCAGCTCCAAGACAGAAGTAGCCTTTAACAAATTGAAGATCCAGTATCCAGATCAAACACACAAGTAACCTTTACCTTTACCACATTGAAGGTCCAGTATCCAGCTCCAAGACACAAGTAGCCTTTAACAAACGGAAGGTCCAGTATCCAGCTCCAAAACACACGTTGCCTTTACCTTTACCACATTGAAGGTCCAGTATCCAGCTCCAAGAAACACGTAGCCTTTACCTTTCCCACATTGAAGGTTTAGTATCCAGGTCCAAGACACAAGTAGCCTTTCGCTTTACCAAATTTAAGGTCCAGTATTCAGCTCCAAGACACAAGTAACCTTTACCTTTATCACATAGAAGATCCAGTATCCAGCTCAAAGACACAAGTAGCCTTTACCTTTCCCACATTGAATTTCCAGTATCCAGCTCCAAGATACAAGTAGCCTTTACCTTTCCCACATTGAAGGACCAGAATCCATCCCCAAGTCATAAGTAACCTTTATCTTTCCCACATTGAACGTCCAGTATCCATCCCCAAGTCATAAGTAACCTTTAGCTTTCCCACATTGAAGGTCGAGGATCCAGCTCCAAGATACACGTAGCCTTTACATTTCCCACATTGAAGGACCAGTATCCATCCCCAAGTCATAAGTAACCTTTATCTTTCCCACGTTGAAGGTCCAGTATCCATCCCCAAGTCATAAGTAACCTTTACCTTTAGCACATTGAAGGTCCAGGATTCAGCTCCAAGATACACGTAGCCTTTACATTTCCCACATTGATGGTCCAGTATCCAGCTCCAAGACACAAGTAGCCTTTAACAAATTGAAGATCCAGTATCCAGCTGCAAGACACAAATAACCTTTACCTTTACCACATTGAAGGTCCAATATCCAGCTCCAAGACACAAGTAGCCTTTACCTTTCCCACATTGAATATCAGGTATCTAGTGCAAAGACACACGTTGCGTTTACCTTTCCCACATTGAAGATTCAGTATCCAGATCCAAGATACAAGTAGCCTTTACCATTCCCACATTGAAGGTCCAGTATCCAGCTCGAAGTTGCAAGTAGCCTTTACCTTTCCCAAAGTGAAGGTCCAGTATCCAGCTCCAAGAAACACGTAGCCTTAACCCTTTATCAAATTGAAGATTAAGTATCCAGCTCCAAGATACACGTAGCCTTTACATTTCCCACATTGAAGGTCCAGTATCCAGCTCCAAGAAACACGTAGCCTTTACCTTTCCCACATTGAAGGTTTAGTATCCAGCTCCAAGACACAATAGCCTTTACCTTTCCCACATTGAATTTCCAGTATCCAGGTCCAAGATACAAGTAGCCTTTACCTTTCCCACATTGAAGGACCAGTATCCATCCCCAAGTAATAAGTAACCTTTATCTTTCCCACATTGAAGGTCCAGTATCCATCCCCAAGTCATTAGTAACCTTTACCTTTCCCACATTGAAGGACCAGAATCCATCCCCAAGTCATAAGTAACCTTTATCTTTCCCACATTGAACGTCCAGTATCCATCCCCAAGTCATAAGTAACCTTTAGCTTTCCCACATTGAAGGTCGAGGATCCAGCTCCAAGATACACGTAGCCTTTACATTTGCCACATTGAAGGACCAGTATCCATCCCCAAGTCATAAGTAACCTTTATCTTTCCCACGTTGAAGGTCCAGTATCCATCCCCAAGTCATAAGTAACCTTTACCTTTACCACATTGAAGGTCCAGGATTCAGCTCCAAGATACACGTAGTCTTTACATTTCCCACATTGATGGTCCAGTATCCAGCTCCAAGACACAAGTAGCCTTTAACAAATTGAAGATCCAGTATCCAGCTGCAAGACACAAATAACCTTTACCTTTAACACATTGAAGGTCCAATATCCAGCTCCAAGACACAAGTAGCCTTTACCTTTCCCACATTGAATATCAGGTATCTAGTGCAAAGACACACGTTGCGTTTACCTTTCCCACATTGAAGATTCAGTATCCAGCTCCATGATACAAGTAGCCTTTACCTTTCCCAAAGTGAAGGTCCAGTATCCAGCTCCAAGAAACACGTAGCCTTAACACTTTATCAAATTGAAGATCCAGTATCCAGCTCCAATACACAAGTAAACTTTATCACATTGAAGGTCCAGTATCCAGCTCCAAGATACACGTAGCCTTTACATTTCCCACATTGAAGGTCCAGTATCCAGCTCCAAGACACAATAGCCTTTACCTTTCCCACATTGAATATCAGGTATCTAGTGCAAGGACACACGTTGCGTTTACCTTTCCCACATTGAAGATTCAGTATCCAGCTCCAAAACACAAGTAACCTTCACTTCTCCTACATTGAATGTCCAGCATTCAGCTCCAGACACAAGGAGACTTTACCTTTACCACATTGAAGGTCCAGTATCCAGCTCCAAGACACAAGTTGCCTTAACGTTTACAAAATTGAAGGTCCAGTATCCAACTCCAAGAATCACGTAGCCTTTACCTTTCACATATTGAAGTTCCAGTGTCCAGCTCCAAGACACATGTTGCCTTTACCTTTACCACATTGAAGGTCCAGTATCCAGCTCCAAGACACACGTTACCTTTACCACATTGAAAGTCCAGTATCCAGCTCCAAGAAACACGTAGCCTTTACTTTTCCCACATTGAAGGTTTAGTATCCAGGCCCAAGACACAAGTAGCCTTTCCCTTTACCATATTGAAGGTCCAGTATCCAGCTCCAAGACACAAGTAATCTTTACCTTTATCACATAGAAGATCCAGTATCCAGCTCCACGACACAAGTAGCCTTTACCTTTCCCACATTGAATTTGCAGTATCCAGCTCCAAGATACAAGTATCCTTTACCTTTCCCACATTGAAGGTCCAGTATCCATCCCCAAGTCATTAGTAACCTTTACCTTTCCCACATTGAAGGACCAGAATCCATCCCCAAGTCATAAGTAACCTTTATCTTTCCCACATTGAACGTCCAGTATCCATCCCCAAGTCATAAGTAACCTTTAGCTTTCCCACATTGAAGGTCGAGGATCCAGCTCCAAGATACACGTAGCCTTTACATTTGCCACATTGAAGGACCAGTATCCATCCCCAAGTCATAAGTAACCTTTACCTTTACCACATTGAAGGTCCAGGATTCAGCTCCAAGATACACGTAGCCTTTACATTTCCCACATTGATGGTCCAGTATCCAGCTCCAAGACACAAGTAGCCTTTAACAAATTGAAGATCCAGTATCCAGCTGCAAGACACAAATAACCTTTACCTTTAACACATTGAAGGTCCAATATCCAGCTCCAAGACACAAGTAGCCTTTACCTTTCCCACATTGAATATCAGGTATCTAGTGCAAAGACACACGTTGCGTTTACCTTTCCCACATTGAAGATTCAGTATCCAGCTCCAAGATACAAGTAGCCTTTACCTTTCCCAAAGTGAAGGTCCAGTATCCAGCTCCAAGAAACACGTAGCCTTAACACTTTATCAAATTGAAGATCCAGTATCCAGCTCCAATACACAAGTAAACTTTATCACATTGAAGGTCCAGTATCCAGCTCCAAGATACACGTAGCCTTTACATTTCCCACATTGAAGGTCCAGTATCCAGCTCCAAGACACAATAGCCTTTACCTTTCCCACATTGAATATCAGGTATCTAGTGCAAGGACACACGTTGCGTTTACCTTTCCCACATTGAAGATTCAGTATCCAGCTCCAAAACACAAGTAACCTTCACTTCTCCTACATTGAATGTCCAGCATTCAGCTCCAGACACAAGGAGACTTTACCTTTACCACATTGAAGGTCCAGTATCCAGCTCCAAGACACAAGTTGCCTTAACGTTTACAAAATTGAAGGTCCAGTATCCAACTCCAAGAATCACGTAGCCTTTACCTTTCACATATTGAAGTTCCAGTGTCCAGCTCCAAGACACATGTTGCCTTTACCTTTACCACATTGAAGGTCCATTATCCAGCTCCAAGAAACACGTAGTCTTTACCTTTCCCACATTGAAAGTCCAGTATCCAGTTCCAAGACACAAGTAGCCTTTAACAAATTGAAGGTCCAGTATCCAGCTCCAAGACACACGTTGCCTTTACCTTTACCACATTGAAAGTCCAGTATCCAGCTCCAAGAAACACGTAGCCTTTACTTTTCCCACATTGAAGGTTTAGTATCCAGGCCCAAGACACAAGTAGCCTTTCCCTTTACCATATTGAAGGTCCAGTATCCAGCTCCAAGACACAAGTAATCTTTACCTTTATCACATAGAAGATCCAGTATCCAGCTCCAAGACACAAGTAGCCTTTACCTTTCCCACATTGAATTTGCAGTATCCAGCTCCAAGATACAAGTATCCTTTACCTTTCCCACATTGAAGGACCAGTATCCATCCCCAAGTAATAAGTAACCTTTATCTTTCCCACATTGAAGGTCCAGTATCCATCACCAAGTCATTAGTAACCTTTACCTTTACCACATTGAAGGTCCAGGATCCAGCTCCAAGATACACGTAGCGTTGACATTTCCCACACTGAAGGTGCAGTATCCAGCTCCAAGACAGAAGTAGCCTTTAACAAATTGAAGATCCAGTATCCAGATCAAACACACAAGTAACCTTTACCTTTACCACATTGAAGGTCCAGTATCCAGCTCCAAGACACATGTTGCCTTTACCTTTCCCACATTGAATATCAGGTATCTAGTGCAAAGACACACGTTGCGTTTACCTTTCCCACATTGAAGATTCAGTATCCAGCTCCAAGATACAAGTAGCCTTTACCATTCCCACATTGAAGGTCCAGTATCCAGCTCCAAGACACAAGTAGCCTTTACCTTTCCCAAAGTGAAGGTCCAGTATCCAGCTCCAAGAAACACGTAGCCTTAACCCTTCATCAAATTGAAGATCCAGTATCCAGCTCCAAGATACACGTAGCCTTTACATTTCCCACATTGAAGGTCCAGTATCCAGCTCCAAGAAACACGTAGCCTTTACCTTTCCCACATTGAAGGTTTAGTATCCAGGCCCAGGACACAAGTAGCCTTTCCCTTTCCCACATTGAAGGACCAGTATCCATCCCCAAGTAATAAGTAACCTTTATCTTTCCCACATTGAAGGTCCAGTATCCATCCCCAAGTCATTAGTAAACTTTACCTTTACCACACTGAAGGTCCAGGATCCAGCTCCAAGATACACGTAGCCTTAACATTTCCCACATTGAAGGTCCAGTATCCAGCTCCAAGACACAAGTAGCCTTTAACAAATTGAAGATCCAGTATCCAGCTGCAAGACACAAATAACCTTTTCCTTTACCACAATGAAGGTCCAATATCCAGCTCCAAGACACAAGTATCCCTTACCTTTCCCACATTGAATATCAGGTATCTAGTGCAAGGACACACGTTGCGTTTACCATTCCCACATTGTAGATTCAGTATCCAGCTCCAAAACACAAGTAACCTTCACTTCTCCCACATTGAATGTCCAGCATTCAGCTCCAGACACAAGGAGCATTTACCTTTCCCACATCGAAGGACCAGTATCCATCCCCAAGTCTTAAGTAACCTTTATCTTTCCCACATCGAAAGTCCAGTATCCATCCCCAAGTCATAAGTAACCTTTACCTTTACCACATTGAAGGTCCAGTATCCAGCTCCAAGACACAAGTAGCCTTTAACAAATTGAAGATCCAGTATCCAGCTGCAAGACACAAATAACCTTTACCTTTACCACATTGAAGGTCCAATATCCAGCTCCAAGACACAAGTAGCCTTTACCTTTCCCACATTGAATATCAGGTATCTAGTGCAAAGACACACGTTGCGTTTACCTTTCCCACATTGAAGATTCAGTATCCAGCTCCAAGATACAAGTAGCCATTACCATTCCCACATTGAAGGTCCAGTATCCAGCTCGAAGTTGCAGGTAGCCTTTACCTTTCCCAAAGTGAAGGTCCAGTATCCAGCTCCAAGAAACACGTAGCCTTAACACTTTATCAAATTGAAGATCCAGTATCCAGCTCCAATACACAAGTAAACTTTATCACATTGAAGGTCCAGTATCCAGCTCCAAGATACACGTAGCCTTTACATTTCCCACATTGAAGGTCCAGTATCCAGCTCCAAGACACAATAGCCTTTACCTTTCCCACATTGAATATCAGGTATCTAGTGCAAGGACACACGTTGCGTTTACCTTTCCCACATTGAAGATTCAGTATTCAGCTCCAAAACACAAGTAACCTTCACTTCTCCCACATTGAATGTCCAGCATTCAGCTCCAGACACAAGGAGACTTTACCTTTACCACATTGAAGGTCCAGTATCCAGCTCCAAGACACAAGTTGCCTTAACGTTTAGAAAATTGAAGGTCCAGTATCCAACTCCAAGAATCACGTAGCCTTTACCTTTCACATATTGAAGTTCCAGTGTCCAGCTCCAAGACACATGTTGCCTTTACCTTTACCACATTGAAGGTCCAGTATCCAGCTCCAAGAAACACGTAGTCTTTACCTTTCCCACATTGAAAGTCCAGTATCCAGTTCCAAGACACAAGTAGCCTTTAACAAATTGAAGGTCCAGTATCCAGCTCCAAGACACACGTTGCCTTAACCTTTCACATATTGAAGTTCCAGTATCCAGCTCCAAGACACATGTTGCCTTTACCTTTACCACATTGAAGGAGCAGTATCCAGCTCCAAGAAACACGTAGCCTTTACCTTTCCCACATTGAAAGTCCAGTAACCAGTTCCAAGACACAAGTAGCCTTTAACAAACGGAAGGTCCAGTATCCAGCTCCAAAACACACGTTGCCTTTACCTTTACCACATTGAAGGTCCAGTATCCAGCTCCAAGAAACACGTAGCCTTTACCTTTCCCACATTGAAGGTTTAGTATCCAGGTCCAAGACACAAGTAGCCTTTCGCTTTACCAAATTTAAGGTCCAGTATTCAGCTCCAAGACACAAGTAACCTTTACCTTTATCACATAGAAGATCCAGTATCCAGCTCAAAGACACAAGTAGCCTTTACCTTTCCCACATTGAAGGACCAGTATCCATCCCCAAGTAATGAGTAACCTTTATCTTTCCCACATTGAAGGTCCAGTATCCATCCCCAAGTCATTAGTAACCTTTACCTTTCCCACATTGAAGGACCAGAATCCAACCCCAAGTCATAAGTAACCTTTATCTTTCCCACATTGAACGTCCAGTATCCATCCCCAAGTCATAAGTAACCTTTAGCTTTCCCACATTGAAGGTCGAGGATCCAGCTCCAAGATACACGTAGCCTTTACATTTGCCACATTGAAGGACCAGTATCCATCCCCAAGTCATAAGTAACCTTTACCTTTACCACATTGAAGGTCCAGGATTCAGCTCCAAGATACACGTAGCCTTTACATTTCCCACATTGATGGTCCAGTATCCAGCTCCAAGACACAAGTAGCCTTTAACAAATTGAAGATCCAGTATCCAGTTGCAAGACACAAATAACCTTTACCTTTCCCACATTGAATATCAGGTATCTAGTGCAAAGACACACGTTGCGTTTACCTTTCCCACATTGAAGATTCAGTATCCAGCTCCAAGATACAAGTAGCCTTTACCTTTCCCAAAGTGAAGGTCCAGTATCCAGCTCCAAGAAACACGTAGCCTTAACACTTTATCAAATTGAAGATCCAGTATCCAGCTCCAATACACAAGTAAACTTTATCACATTGAAGGTCAAGTATCCAGCTCCAAGATACACGTAGCCTTTACATTTCCCACATTGAAGGTCCAGTATCCAGCTCCAAGACACAATAGCCTTTACCTTTCCCACATTGAATATCAGGTATCTAGTGCAAGGACACACGTTGCGTTTACCTTTCCCACATTGAAGATTCAGTATCCAGCTCCAAAACACAAGTAACCTTCACTTCTCCTACATTGAATGTCCAGCATTCAGCTCCAGACACAAGGAGACTTTACCTTTACCACATTGAAGGTCCAGTATCCAGCTCCAAGACACAAGTTGCCTTAACGTTTACAAAATTGAAGGTCCAGTATCCAACTCCAAGAATCACGTAGCCTTTACCTTTCACATATTGAAGTTCCAGTGTCCAGCTCCAAGACACATGTTGCCTTTACCTTTACCACATTGAAGGTCCATTATCCAGCTCCAAGAAACACGTAGTCTTTACCTTTCCCACATTGAAAGTCCAGTATCCAGTTCCAAGACACAAGTAGCCTTTAACAAATTGAAGGTCCAGTATCCAGCTCCAAGACACACGTTACCTTTACCACATTGAAAGTCCAGTATCCAGCTCCAAGAAACACGTAGCCTTTACTTTTCCCACATTGAAGGTTTAGTATCCAGGCCCAAGACACAAGTAGCCTTTCCCTTTACCATATTGAAGGTCCAGAATCCAGCTCCAAGACACAAGTAATCTTTACCTTTATCACATAGAAGATCCAGTATCCAGCTCCAAGACACAAGTAGCCTTTACCTTTCCCACATTGAATTTGCAGTATCCAGCTCCAAGATACAAGTATCCTTTACCTTTCCCACATTGAAGGACCAGTATCCATCCCCAAGTAATAAGTAACCTTTATCTTTCCCACATTGAAGGTCCAGTATCCATCCCCAAGTCATTAGTAACCTTTACCTTTACCACATTGAAGGTCCAGGATCCAGCTCCAAGATACACGTAGCGTTGACATTTCCCACACTGAAGGTGCAGTATCCAGCTCCAAGACAGAAGTAGCCTTTAACAAATTGAAGATCCAGTATCCAGATCAAACACACAAGTAACCTTTACCTTTACCACATTGAAGGTCCAGTATCCAGCTCCAAGACACAAGTAGCCTTTAACAAACGGAAGGTCCAGTATCCAGCTCCAAAACACACGTTGCCTTTACCTTTACCACATTGAAGGTCCAGTATCCAGCTCCAAGAAACACGTAGCCTTTACCTTTCCCACATTGAAGGTTTAGTATCCAGGTCCAAGACACAAGTAGCCTTTCGCTTTACCAAATTTAAGGTCCAGTATTCAGCTCCAAGACACAAGTAACCTTTACCTTTATCACATAGAAGATCCAGTATCCAGCTCAAAGACACAAGTAGCCTTTACCTTTCCCACATTGAATTTCCAGTATCCAGCTCCAAGATACAAGTAGCCTTTACCTTTCCCACATTGAAGGACCAGAATCCATCCCCAAGTCATAAGTAACCTTTATCTTTCCCACATTGAACGTCCAGTATCCATCCCCAAGTCATAAGTAACCTTTAGCTTTCCCACATTGAAGGTCGAGGATCCAGCTCCAAGATACACGTAGCCTTTACATTTCCCACATTGAAGGACCAGTATCCATCCCCAAGTCATAAGTAACCTTTATCTTTCCCACGTTGAAGGTCCAGTATCCATCCCCAAGTCATAAGTAACCTTTACCTTTACCACATTGAAGGTCCAGGATTCAGCTCCAAGATACACGTAGCCTTTACATTTCCCACATTGATGGTCCAGTATCCAGCTCCAAGACACAAGTAGCCTTTAACAAATTGAAGATCCAGTATCCAGCTGCAAGACACAAATAACCTTTACCTTTACCACATTGAAGGTCCAATATCCAGCTCCAAGACACAAGTAGCCTTTACCTTTCCCACATTGAATATCAGGTATCTAGTGCAAAGACACACGTTGCGTTTACCTTTCCCACATTGAAGATTCAGTATCCAGATCCAAGATACAAGTAGCCTTTACCATTCCCACATTGAAGGTCCAGTATCCAGCTCGAAGTTGCAAGTAGCCTTTATCTTTCCCAAAGTGAAGGTCCAGTATCCAGCTCCAAGAAACACGTAGCCTTAACCCTTTATCAAATTGAAGATTAAGTATCCAGCTCCAAGATACACGTAGCCTTTACATTTCCCACATTGAAGGGCCAGTATCCAGCTCCAAGAAACACGTAGCCTTTTCCTTTCCCACATTGAAGGTTTAGTATCCAGCTCCAAGACACAATAGCCTTTACCTTTCCCACATTGAATTTCCAGTATCCAGGTCCAAGATACAAGTAGCCTTTACCTTTCCCACATTGAAGGACCAGTATCCATCCCCAAGTAATAAGTAACCTTTATCTTTCCCACATTGAAGGTCCAGTATCCATCCCCAAGTCATTAGTAACCTTTACGTTTCCCACATTGAAGGACCAGAATCCATCCCCAAGTCATAAGTAACCTTTATCTTTCCCACATTGAACGTCCAGTATCCATCCCCAAGTCATAAGTAACCTTTAGCTTTCCCACATTGAAGGTCGAGGATCCAGCTCCAAGATACACGTAGCCTTTACATTTGCCACATTGAAGGACCAGTATCCATCCCCAAGTCATAAGTAACCTTTATCTTTCCCACGTTGAAGGTCCAGTATCCATCCCCAAGTCATAAGTAACCTTTACCTTTACCACATTGAAGGTCCAGGATTCAGCTCCAAGATACACGTAGCCTTTACATTTCCCACATTGATGGTCCAGTATCCAGCTCCAACACACAAGTAGCCTTTAACAAATTGAAGATCCAGTATCCAGCTGCAAGACACAAATAACCTTTACCTTTAACACATTGAAGGTCCAATATCCAGCTCCAAGACACAAGTAGCCTTTACCTTTCCCACATTGAATATCAGGTATCTAGTGCAAAGACACACGTTGCGTTTACCTTTCCCACATTGAAGATTCAGTATCCAGCTCCAAGATACAAGTAGCCTTTACCTTTCCCAAAGTGAAGGTCCAGTATCCAGCTCCAAGAAACACGTAGCCTTAACACTTTATCAAATTGAAGATCCAGTATCCAGCTCCAATACACAAGTAAACTTTATCACATTGAAGGTCCAGTATCCAGCTCCAAGATACACGTAGCCTTTACATTTCCCACATTGAAGGTCCAGTATCCAGCTCCAAGACACAATAGCCTTTACCTTTCCCACATTGAATATCAGGTATCTAGTGCAAGGACACACGTTGCGTTTACCTTTCCCACATTGAAGATTCAGTATCCAGCTCCAAAACACAAGTAACCTTCACTTCTCCTACATTGAATGTCCAGCATTCAGCTCCAGACACAAGGAGACTTTACCTTTACCACATTGAAGGTCCAGTATCCAGCTCCAAGACACAAGTTGCCTTAACGTTTACAAAATTGAAGGTCCAGTATCCAACTCCAAGAATCACGTAGCCTTTACCTTTCACATATTGAAGTTCCAGTGTCCAGCTCCAAGACACACGTTACCTTTACCACATTGAAAGTCCAGTATCCAGCTCCAAGAAACACGTAGCCTTTACTTTTCCCACATTGAAGGTTTAGTATCCAGGCCCAAGACACAAGTAGCCTTTCCCTTTACCATATTGAAGGTCCAGTATCCAGCTCCAAGACACAAGTAATCTTTACCTTTATCACATAGAAGATCCAGTATCCAGCTCCACGACACAAGTAGCCTTTACCTTTCCCACATTGAATTTGCAGTATCCAGCTCCAAGATACAAGTATCCTTTACCTTTCCCACATTGAAGGTCCAGTATCCATCCCCAAGTCATTAGTAACCTTTACCTTTCCCACATTGAAGGACCAGAATCCATCCCCAAGTCATAAGTAACCTTTATCTTTCCCACATTGAACGTCCAGTATCCATCCCCAAGTCATAAGTAACCTTTAGCTTTCCCACATTGAAGGTCGAGGATCCAGCTCCAAGATACACGTAGCCTTTACATTTGCCACATTGAAGGACCAGTATCCATCCCCAAGTCATAAGTAACCTTTACCTTTACCACATAGAAGGTCCAGGATTCAGCTCCAAGATACACGTTGCCTTTACATTTCCCACATTGATGGTCCAGTATCCAGCTCCAAGACACAAGTAGCCTTTAACAAATTGAAGATCCAGTATCCAGCTGCAAGACACAAATAACCTTTACCTTTAACACATTGAAGGTCCAATATCCAGCTCCAAGACACAAGTAGCCTTTACCTTTCCCACATTGAATATCAGGTATCTAGTGCAAAGACACACGTTGCGTTTACCTTTCCCACATTGAAGATTCAGTATCCAGCTCCAAGATACAAGTAGCCTTTACCTTTCCCAAAGTGAAGGTCCAGTATCCAGCTCCAAGAAACACGTAGCCTTAACACTTTATCAAATTGAAGATCCAGTATCCAGCTCCAATACACAAGTAAACTTTATCACATTGAAGGTCCAGTATCCAGCTCCAAGATACACGTAGCCTTTACATTTCCCACATTGAAGGTCCAGTATCCAGCTCCAAGACACAATAGCCTTTACCTTTCCCACATTGAATATCAGGTATCTAGTGCAAGGATACACGTTGCGTTTACCTTTCCCACATTGAAGATTCAGTATCCAGCTCCAAAACACAAGTAACCTTCACTTCTCCTACATTGAATGTCCAGCATTCAGCTCCAGACACAAGGAGACTTTACCTTTACCACATTGAAGGTCCAGTATCCAGCTCCAAGACACAAGTTGCCTTAACGTTTACAAAATTGAAGGTCCAGTATCCAACTCCAAGAATCACGTAGCCTTTACCTTTCACATATTGAAGTTCCAGTGTCCAGCTCCAAGACACATGTTGCCTTTACCTTTACCACATTGAAGGTCCATTATCCAGCTCCAAGAAACACGTAGTCTTTACCTTTCCCACATTGAAAGTCCAGTATCCAGTTCCAAGACACAAGTAGCCTTTAACAAATTGAAGGTCCAGTATCCAGCTCCAAGACACACGTTACCTTTACCACATTGAAAGTCCAGTATCCAGCTCCAAGAAACACGTAGCCTTTACTTTTCCCACATTGAAGGTTTAGTATCCAGGCCCAAGACACAAGTAGCCTTTCCCTTTACCATATTGAAGGTCCAGTATCCAGCTCCAAGACACAAGTAATCTTTACCTTTATCACATAGAAGATCCAGTATCCAGCTCCAAGACACAAGTAGCCTTTACCTTTCCCACATTGAATTTGCAGTATCCAGCTCCAAGATACAAGTATCCTTTACCTTTCCCACATTGAAGGACCAGTATCCATCCCCAAGTAATAAGTAACCTTTATCTTTCCCACATTGAAGGTCCAGTATCCATCCCCAAGTCATTAGTAACCTTTACCTTTACCACATTGAAGGTCCAGGATCCAGCTCCAAGATACACGTAGCGTTGACATTTCCCACACTGAAGGTGCAGTATCCAGCTCCAAGACAGAAGTAGCCTTTAACAAATTGAAGATCCAGTATCCAGATCAAACACACAAGTAACCTTTACCTTTACCACATTGAAGGTCCAGTATCCAGCTCCAAGACACAAGTAGCCTTTAACAAACGGAAGGTCCAGTATCCAGCTCCAAAACACACGTTGCCTTTACCTTTACCACATTGAAGGTCCAGTATCCAGCTCCAAGAAACACGTAGCCTTTACCTTTCCCACATTGAAGGTTTAGTATCCAGGTCCAAGACACAAGTAGCCTTTCGCTTTACCAAATTTAAGGTCCAGTATTCAGCTCCAAGACACAAGTAACCTTTACCTTTATCACATAGAAGATCCAGTATCCAGCTCAAAGACACAAGTAGCCTTCACCTTTCCCACATTGAATTTCCAGTATCCAGCTCCAAGATACAAGTAGCCTTTACCTTTCCCACATTGAAGGACCAGTATCCATACCCAAGTAATAAGTAACCTTTATCTTTCCCACATTGAAGGTCCAGTATCCATCCCCAAGTCATTAGTAACCTTTACCTTTCCCACATTGAAGGACCAGAATCCATCCCCAAGTCATAAGTAACCTTTATCTTTCCCACATTGAACGTCCAGTATCCATCCCCAAGTCATAAGTAACCTTTAGCTTTCCCACATTGAAGGTCGAGGATCCAGCTCCAAGATACACGTAGCCTTTACATTTCCCACATTGAAGGACCAGTATCCATCCCCAAGTCATAAGTAACCTTTATCTTTCCCACGTTGAAGGTCCAGTATCCATCCCCAAGTCATAAGTAACCTTTACCTTTACCACATTGAAGGTCCAGGATTCAGCTCCAAGATACACGTAGCCTTTACATTTCCCACATTGATGGTCCAGTATCCAGCTCCAAGACACAAGTAGCCTTTAACAAATTGAAGATCCAGTATCCAGCTGCAAGACACAAATAACCTTTACCTTTACCACATTGAAGGTCCAATATCCAGCTCCAAGACACAAGTAGCCTTTACCTTTCCCACATTGAATATCAGGTATCTAGTGCAAAGACACACGTTGCGTTTACCTTTCCCACATTGAAGATTCAGTATCCAGATCCAAGATACAAGTAGCCTTTACCATTCCCACATTGAAGGTCCAGTATCCAGCTCGAAGTTGCAAGTAGCCTTTACCTTTCCCAAAGTGAAGGTCCAGTCTCCAGCTCCAAGAAACACGTAGCCTTAACCCTTTATCAAATTGAAGATTAAGTATCCAGCTCCAAGATACACGTAGCCTTTACATTTCCCACATTGAAGGTCCAGTATCCAGCTCCAAGAAACACGTAGCCTTTACCTTTCCCACATTGAAGGTTTAGTATCCAGCTCCAAGACACAATAGCCTTTACCTTTCCCACATTGAATTTCCAGTATCCAGGTCCAAGATACAAGTAGCCTTTACCTTTCCCACATTGAAGGACCAGTATCCATCCCCAAGTAATAAGTAACCTTTATCTTTCCCACATTGAAGGTCCAGTATCCATCCCCAAGTCATTAGTAACCTTTACCTTTCCCACATTGAAGGACCAGAATCCATCCCCAAGTAATAAGTAACCTTTATCTTTCCCACATTGAACGTCCAGTATCCATCCCCAAGTCATAAGTAACCTTTAGCTTTCCCACATTGAAGGTCGAGGATCCAGCTCCAAGATACACGTAGCCTTTACATTTGCCACATTGAAGGACCAGTATCCATCCCCAAGTCATAAGTAACCTTTATCTTTCCCACGTTGAAGGTCCAGTATCCATCCCCAAGTCATAAGTAACCTTTACCTTTACCACATTGAATGTCCAGGATTCAGCTCCAAGATACACGTAGCCTTTACATTTCCCACATTGATGGTCCAGTATCCAGCTCCAAGACACAAGTAGCCTTTAACAAATTGAAGATCCAGTATCCAGCTGCAAGACACAAATAACCTTTACCTTTAACCCATTGAAGGTCCAATATCCAGCTCCAAGACACAAGTAGCCTTTACCTTTCCCACATTGAATATCAGGTATCTAGTGCAAAGACACACGTTGCGTTTACCTTTCCCACATTGAAGATTCAGTCTCCAGCTCCAAGATACAAGTAGCCTTTATGTTTCCCAAAGTGAAGGTCCAGTATCCAGCTCAAAGAAACACGTAGCCTTAACACTTTATCAAATTGAAGATCCAGTATCCAGCTCCAATACACAAGTAAACTTTATCACATTGAAGGTCCAGTATCCAGCTCCAAGATACACGTAGCCTTTACATTTCCCACATTGAAGGTCCAGTATCCAGCTCCAAGACACAATAGCCTTTACCTTTCCCACATTGAATATCAGGTATCTAGTGCAAGGACACACGTTGCGTTTACCTTTCCCACATTGAAGATTCAGTATCCAGCTCCAAAACACAAGTATCCTACACTTCTCCTACATTGAATGTCCAGCATTCAGCTCCAGACACAAGGAGACTTTACCTTTACCACATTGAAGGTCCAGTATCCAGCTCCAAGACACAAGTTGCCTTAACGTTTACAAAATTGAAGGTCCAGTGTCCAACTCCAAGAATCACGTAGCCTTTACCTTTCACATATTGCAGTTCCAGTGTCCAGCTCCAAGACACATGTTGCCTTTACCTTTACCACATTGAAGGTCCAGTATCCAGCTCCAAGACACACGTTACCTTTACCACATTGAAAGTCCAGTATCCAGCTCCAAGAAACACGTAGCCTTTACTTTTCCCACATTGAAGGTTTAGTATCCAGGCCCAAGACACAAGTAGCCTTTCCCTTTACCATATTGAAGGTCCAGTATCCAGCTCCAAGACACAAGTAATCTTTACCTTTATCACATAGAAGATCCAGTATCCAGCTCCACGACACAAGTAGCCTTTACCTTTCCCACATTGAATTTGCAGTATCCAGCTCCAAGATACAAGTATCCTTTACCTTTCCCACATTGAAGGTCCAGTATCCATCCCCAAGTCATTAGTAACCTTTACCTTTCCCACATTGAAGGACCAGAATCCATCCCCAAGTCATAAGTAACCTTTATCTTTCCCACATTGAACGTCCAGTATCCATCCCCAAGTCATAAGTAACCTTTAGCTTTCCCACATTGAAGGTCGAGGATCCAGCTCCAAGATACACGTAGCCTTTACATTTGCCACATTGAAGGACCAGTATCCATCCCCAAGTCATAAGTAACCTTTACCTTTACCACATTGAAGGTCCAGGATTCAGCTCCAAGATACACGTAGCCTTTACATTTCCCACATTGATGGTCCAGTATCCAGCTCCGAGACACAAGTAGCCTTTAACAAATTGAAGATCCAGTATCCAGCTGCAAGACACAAATAACCTTTACCTTTAACACATTGAAGGTCCAATATCCAGCTCCAAGACACAAGTAGCCTTTACCTTTCCCTCATTGAATATCAGGTATCTAGTGCAAAGACACACGTTGCGTTTACCTTTCCCACATTGAAGATTCAGTATCCAGCTCCAAGGTACAAGTAGCCTTTACCTTTCCCAAAGTGAAGGTCCAGTATCCAGCTCCAAGAAACACGTAGCCTTAACACTTTATCAAATTGAAGATCCAGTATCCAGCTCCAATACACAAGTAAACTTTATCACATTGAAGGTCCAGTATCCAGCTCCAAGATACACGTAGCCTTTACATTTCCCACATTGAAGGTCCAGTATCCAGCTCCAAAGCACAATAGCCTTTACCTTTCCCACATTGAATATCAGGTATCTAGTGCAAGGACACACGTTGCGTTTACCTTTCCCACATTGAAGATTCAGTATCCAGCTCCAAAACACAAGTAACCTTCACTTCTCCTACATTGAATGTCCAGCATTCAGCTCCAGACACAAGGAGACTTTACCTTTACCACATTGAAGGTCCAGTATCCAGCTCCAAGACACAAGTTGCCTTAACGTTTACAAAATTGAAGGTCCAGTATCCAACTCCAAGAATCACGTAGCCTTTACCTTTCACATATTGAAGTTCCAGTGTCCAGCTCCAAGACACATGTTGCCTTTACCTTTACCACATTGAAGGTCCATTATCCAGCTCCAAGAAACACGTAGTCTTTACCTTTCCCACATTGAAAGTCCAGTATCCAGTTCCAAGACACAAGTAGCCTTTAACAAATTGAAGGTCCAGTATCCAGCTCCAAGACACACGTTACCTTTACCACATTGAAAGTCCAGTATCCAGCTCCAAGAAACACGTAGCCTTTACTTTTCCCACATTGAAGGTTTAGTATCCAGGCCCAAGACACAAGTAGCCTTTCCCTTTACCATATTGAAGGTCCAGTATCCAGCTCCAAGACACAAGTAATCTTTACCTTTATCACATAGAAGATCCAGTATCCAGCTCCAAGACACAAGTAGCCTTTACCTTTCCCACATTGAATTTGCAGTATCCAGCTCCAAGATACAAGTATCCTTTACCTTTCCCACATTGAAGGACCAGTATCCATCCCCAAGTAATAAGTAACCTTTATCTTTCCCACATTGAAGGTCCAGTATCCATCCCCAAGTCATTAGTAACCTTTACCTTTACCACATTGAAGGTCCAGGATCCAGCTCCAAGATACACGTAGCGTTGACATTTCCCACACTGAAGGTGCAGTATCCAGCTCCAAGACAGAAGTAGCCTTTAACAAATTGAAGATCCAGTATCCAGATCAAACACACAAGTAACCTTTACCTTTACCACATTGAAGGTCCAGTATCCAGCTCCAAGACACAAGTAGCCTTTAACAAACGGAAGGTCCAGTATCCAGCTCCAAAACACACGTTGCCTTTACCTTTACCACATTGAAGGTCCAGTATCCAGCTCCAAGAAACACGTAGCCTTTACCTTTCCCACATTGAAGGTTTAGTATCCAGGTCCAAGACACAAGTAGCCTTTCGCTTTACCAAATTTAAGGTCCAGTATTCAGCTCCAAGACACAAGTAACCTTTACCTTTATCACATAGAAGATCCAGTATCCAGCTCAAAGACACAAGTAGCCTTCACCTTTCCCACATTGAATTTCCAGTATCCAGCTCCAAGATACAAGTAGCCTTTACCTTTCCCACATTGAAGGACCAGTATCCATCCCCAAGTAATAAGTAACCTTTATCTTTCCCACATTGAAGGTCCAGTATCCATCCCCAAGTCATTAGTAACCTTTACCTTTCCCACATTGAAGGACCAGAATCCATCCCCAAGTCATAAGTAACCTTTATCTTTCCCACATTGAACGTCCAGTATCCATCCCCAAGTCATAAGTAACCTTTAGCTTTCCCACATTGAAGGTCGAGGATCCAGCTCCAAGATACACGTAGCCTTTACATTTCCCACATTGAAGGACCAGTATCCATCCCCAAGTCATAAGTAACCTTTATCTTTCCCACGTTGAAGGTCCAGTATCCATCCCCAAGTCATAAGTAACCTTTACCTTTACCACATTGAAGGTCCAGGATTCAGCTCCAAGATACACGTAGCCTTTACATTTCCCACATTGATGGTCCAGTATCCAGCTCCAAGACACAAGTAGCCTTTAACAAATTGAAGATCCAGTATCCAGCTGCAAGACACAAATAACCTTTACCTTTACCACATTGAAGGTCCAATATCCAGCTCCAAGACACAAGTAGCCTTTACCTTTCCCACATTGAATATCAGGTATCTAGTGCAAAGACACACGTTGCGTTTACCTTTCCCACATTGAAGATTCAGTATCCAGATCCAAGATACAAGTAGCCTTTACCATTCCCACATTGAAGGTCCAGTATCCAGCTCGAAGTTGCAAGTAGCCTTTACCTTTCCCAAAGTGAAGGTCCAGTCTCCAGCTCCAAGAAACACGTAGCCTTAACCCTTTATCAAATTGAAGATTAAGTATCCAGCTCCAAGATACACGTAGCCTTTACATTTCCCACATTGAAGGTCCAGTATCCAGCTCCAAGAAACACGTAGCCTTTACCTTTCCCACATTGAAGGTTTAGTATCCAGCTCCAAGACACAATAGCCTTTACCTTTCCCACATTGAATTTCCAGTATCCAGGTCCAAGATACAAGTAGCCTTTACCTTTCCCACATTGAAGGACCAGTATCCATCCCCAAGTAATAAGTAACCTTTATCTTTCCCACATTGAAGGTCCAGTATCCATCCCCAAGTCATTAGTAACCTTTACCTTTCCCACATTGAAGGACCAGAATCCATCCCCAAGTCATAAGTAACCTTTATCTTTCCCACATTGAACGTCTAGTATCCATCCCCAAGTCATAAGTAACCTTTAGCTTTCCCACATTGAAGGTCGAGGATCCAGCTCCAAGATACACGTAGCCTTTACATTTGCCACATTGAAGGACCAGTATCCATCCCCAAGTCATAAGTAACCTTTATCTTTCCCACGTTGAAGGTCCAGTATCCATCCCCAAGTCATAAGTAACCTTTACCTTTACCACATTGAAGGTCCAGGATTCAGCTCCAAGATACACGTAGCCTTTACATTTCCCACATTGATGGTCCAGTATCCAGCTCCAAGACACAAGTAGCCTTTAACAAATTGAAGATCCAGTATCCAGCTGCAAGACACAAATAACCTTTACCTTTAACACATTGAAGGTCCAATATCCAGCTCCAAGACACAAGTAGCCTTTACCTTTCCCACATTGAATATCAGGTATCTTGTGCAAAGACACACGTTGCGTTTACCTTTCCCACATTGAAGATTCAGTATCCAGCTCCAAGATACAAGTAGCCTTTATGTTTCCCAAAGTGAAGGTCCAGTATCCAGCTCCAAGAAACACGTAGCCTTAACACTTTATCAAATTGAAGATCCAGTATCCAGCTCCAATACACAAGTAAACTTTATCACATTGAAGGTCCAGTATCCAGCTCCAAGATACACGTAGCCTTTACATTTCCCACATTGAAGGTCCAGTATCCAGCTCCAAGACACAATAGCCTTTACCTTTCCCACATTGAATATCAGGTATCTAGTGCAAGGACACACGTTGCGTTTACCTTTCCCACATTGAAGATTCAGTATCCAGCTCCAAAACACAAGTAACCTTCACTTCTCCTACATTGAATGTCCAGCATTCAGCTCCAGACACAAGGAGACTTTACCTTTACCACATTGAAGGTCCAGTATCCAGCTCCAAGACACAAGTTGCCTTAACGTTTACAAAATTGAAGGTCCAGTATCCAACTCCAAGAATCACGTAGCCTTTACCTTTCACATATTGAAGTTCCAGTGTCCAGCTCCAAGACACATGTTGCCTTTACCTTTACCACATTGAAGGTCCAGTATCCAGCTCCAAGAAACACGTAGTCTTTACCTTTCCCACATTGAAAGTCCAGTATCCAGTTCCAAGACACAAGTAGCCTTTAACAAATTGAAGGTCCAGTATCCAGCTCCAAGACACACGTTACCTTTACCTTTACCACATTGAAAGTCCAGTATCCAGCTCCAAGAAACACGTAGCCTTTACTTTTCCCACATTGAAGGTTTAGTATCCAGGCCCAAGACACAAGTAGCCTTTCCCTTTACCATATTGAAGGTCCAGTATCCAGCTCCAAGACACAAGTAATCTTTACCTTTATCACATAGAAGATCCAGTATCCAGCTCCACGACACAAGTAGCCTTTACCTTTCCCACATTGAATTTGCAGTATCCAGCTCCAAGATACAAGTATCCTTTACCTTTCCCACATTGAAGGACCAGTATCCATCCCCAAGTAATAAGTAACCTTTATCTTTCCCACATTGAAGGTCCAGTATCCATCCCCAAGTCATTAGTAACCTTTACCTTTACCACATTGAAGGTCCAGGATCCAGCTCCAAGATACACGTAGCGTTGACATTTCCCACACTGAAGGTGCAGTATCCAGCTCCAAGACAGAAGTAGCCTTTAACAAATTGAAGATCCAGTATCCAGATCAAACACACAAGTAACCTTTACCTTTACCACATTGAAGGTCCAGTATCCAGCTCCAAGACACAAGTAGCCTTTAACAAACGGAAGGTCCAGTATCCAGCTCCAAAACACACGTTGCCTTTACCTTTACCACATTGAAGGTCCAGTATCCAGCTCCAAGAAACACGTAGCCTTTACCTTTCCCACATTGAAGGTTTAGTATCCAGGTCCAAGACACAAGTAGCCTTTCGCTTTACCAAATTTAAGGTCCAGTATTCAGCTCCAAGACACAAGTAACCTTTACCTTTATCACATAGAAGATCCAGTATCCAGCTCAAAGACACAAGTAGCCTTTACCTTTCCCACACTGAATTTCCAGTATCCAGCTCCAAGATACAAGTAGCTTTTACCTTTCCCACATTGAAGGACCAGTATCCATCCCCAAGTAATAAGTAACCTTTATCTTTCCCACATTGAAGGTCCAGTATCCATCCCCAAGTCATTAGTAACATTTACCTTTCCCACATTGAAGGACCAGAATCCATCCCCAAGTCATAAGTAACCTTTATCTTTCCCACATTGAACGTCCAGTATCCATCCCCAAGTCATAAGTAACCTTTAGCTTTCCCACATTGAAGGTCGAGGATCCAGCTCCAAGATACACGTAGCCTTTACATTTCCCACATTGAAGGACCTGTATCCATCCCCAAGTCATAAGTAACCTTTATCTTTCCCACATTGAAGGACCAGTATCCATCCCCAAGTAATAAGTAACCTTTATCTTTCCCACATTGAAGGTCCAGTATCCATCCCCAAGTCATTAGTAACCTTTACCTTTCCCACATTGAAGGACCAGAATCCATCCCCAAGTCATAAGTAACCTTTATCTTTCCCACATTGAACGTCCAGTATCCATCCCCAAGTCATAAGTAACCTTTAGCTTTCCCACATTGAAGGTCGAGGATCCAGCTCCAAGATACACGTAGCCTTTACATTTGCCACATTGAAGGACCAGTATCCATCCCCAAGTCATAAGTAACCTTTATCTTTCCCACGTTGAAGGTCCAGTATCCATCCCCAAGTCATAAGTAACCTTTACCTTTACCACATTGAAGGTCCAGGATTCAGCTCCAAGATACACGTAGCCTTTACATTTCCCACATTGATGGTCCAGTATCCAGCTCCAAGACACAAGTAGCCTTTAACAAATTGAAGATCCAGTATCCAGCTGCAAGACACAAATAACCTTTACCTTTAACACATTGAAGGTCCAATATCCAGCTCCAAGACACAAGTAGCCTTTACCTTTACCACAATGAATATCAGGTATCTAGTGCAAAGACACACGTTGCGTTTACCTTTCCCACATTGAAGATTCAGTATCCAGCTCCAAGATACAAGTAGCCTTTACCATTCCCACATTGAAGGTCCAGTATCCAGCTCGAAGTTGCAAGTAGCCTTTACCTTTACCAAAGTGAAGGTCCAGTCTCCAGCTCCAAGAAACACGTAGCCTTAACCCTTTATCAAATTGAAGATCCAGTATCCAGCTCCAAGATACACGTAGCCTTTACATTTCCCACATTGAAGGTCCAGGATCCAGCTCCAAGATACACGTAGCCTTTACATTTCCCACATTGAAGGTCCAGTATCCAGCTCCAAGACACAAGTAGCCTTTAACAAATTGAAGATCCAGTATCCAGCTGCAAGACACAAATAACCTTTTCCTTTACCACATTGAAGGTCCAATATCCAGCTCCAAGACACAAGTATCCCTTACCTTTCCCACATTGAATATCAGGTATCTAGTGCAAGGACACACGTTGCGTTTACCTTTCCCACATTGAAGATTCAGTATCCAGCTCCAAAACACAAGTAACCTTCACTTCTCCCACATTGAATGTCCAGCATTCAGCTCCAGACACAAGGAACATTTACCTTTCCCACATCGAAGGACCAGTATCCATCCCCAAGTCATAAGTAACCTTTATCTTTCCCACATCGAAAGTCCAGTATCCATCCCCAAGTCATAAGTAACCTTTACCTTTACCACATTGAAGGTCCAGTATCCAGCTCCAAGACACAAGTAGCCTTTAACAAATTGAAGATCCAGTATCCAGCTGCAAGACACAAATAACCTTTACCTTTACCACATTGAAGGTCCAATATCCAGCTCCAAGACACAAGTAGCCTTTACCTTTCCCACATTGAATATCAGGTATCTAGTGCAAAGACACACGTTGCATTTACCTTTCCCACATTGAAGATTCAGTATCCAGCTCCAAGATACAAGTAGCCATTACCATTCCCACATTGAAGGTCCAGTATCCAGCTCGAAGTTGCAAGTAGCCTTTACCTTTCCCAAAGTGAAGGTCCAGTATCCAGCTCCAAGAAACACGTAGCCTTAACACTTTATCAAATTGAAGATCCAGTATCCAGCTCCAATACACAAGTAAACTTTATCACATTGAAGGTCCAGTATCCAGCTCCAAGATACACGTAGCCTTTACATTTCCCACATTGAAGGTCCAGTATCCAGCTCCAAGACACAAGTAGCCTTTACCTTTCCCACATTGAATATCAGGTATCTAGTGCAAAGACACACGTTGCGTTTACCTTTCCCACATTGAAGATTCAGTATCCAGCTCCAAGATACAAGTAGCCTTTATGTTTCCCAAAGTGAAGGTCCAGTATCCAGCTCAAAGAAACACGTAGCCTTAACACTTTATCAAATTGAAGATCCAGTATCCAGCTCCAATACACAAGTAAACTTTATCACATTGAAGGTCCAGTATCCAGCTCCAAGATACACGTAGCCTTTACATTTCCCACATTGAAGGTCCAGTATCCAGCTCCAAGACACAATAGCCTTTACCTTTCCCACATTGAATATCAGGTATCTAGTGCAAGGACACACGTTGCGTTTACCTTTCCCACATTGAAGATTCAGTATCCAGCTCCAAAACACAAGTATCCTACACTTCTCCTACATTGAATGTCCAGCATTCAGCTCCAGACACAAGGAGACTTTACCTTTACCACATTGAAGGTCCAGTATCCAGCTCCAAGACACAAGTTGCCTTAACGTTTACAAAATTGAAGGTCCAGTGTCCAACTCCAAGAATCACGTAGCCTTTACCTTTCACATACTGCAGTTCCAGTGTCCAGCTCCAAGACACATGTTGCCTTCACCTTTACCACATTGAAGGTCCAGTATCCAGCTCCAAGACACACGTTACCTTTACCACATTGAAAGTCCAGTATCCAGCTCCAAGAAACACGTAGCCTTTACTTTTCCCACATTGAAGGTTTAGTATCCAGGCCCAAGACACAAGTAGCCTTTCCCTTTACCATATTGAAGGTCCAGTATCCAGCTCCAAGACACAAGTAATCTTTACCTTTATCACATAGAAGATCCAGTATCCAGCTCCACGACACAAGTAGCCTTTACCTTTCCCACATTGAATTTGCAGTATCCAGCTCCAAGATACAAGTATCCTTTACCTTTCCCACATTGAAGGTCCAGTATCCATCCCCAAGTCATTAGTAACCTTTACCTTTCCCACATTGAAGGACCAGAATCCATCCCCAAGTCATAAGTAACCTTTATCTTTCCCACATTGAACGTCCAGTATCCATCCCCAAGTCATAAGTAACCTTTAGCTTTCCCACATTGAAGGTCGAGGATCCAGCTCCAAGATACACGTAGCCTTTACATTTGCCACATTGAAGGACCAGTATCCATCCCCAAGTCATAAGTAACCTTTACCTTTACCACATTGAAGGTCCAGGATTCAGCTCCAAGATACACGTAGCCTTTACATTTCCCACATTGATGGTCCAGTATCCAGCTCCGAGACACAAGTAGCCTTTAACAAATTGAAGATCCAGTATCCAGCTGCAAGACACAAATAACCTTTACCTTTAACACATTGAAGGTCCAATATCCAGCTCCAAGACACAAGTAGCCTTTACCTTTCCCTCATTGAATATCAGGTATCTAGTGCAAAGACACACGTTGCGTTTACCTTTCCCACATTGAAGATTCAGTATCCAGCTCCAAGGTACAAGTAGCCTTTACCTTTCCCAAAGTGAAGGTCCAGTATCCAGCTCCAAGAAACACGTAGCCTTAACACTTTATCAAATTGAAGATCCAGTATCCAGCTCCAAGATACACGTAGCCTTTACATTTCCCACATTGAAGGTCCAGTATCCAGCTCCAAAGCACAATAGCCTTTACCTTTCCCACATTGAATATCAGGTATCTAGTGCAAGGACACACGTTGCGTTTACCTTTCCCACATTGAAGATTCAGTATCCAGCTCCAAAACACAAGTAACCTTCACTTCTCCTACATTGAATGTCCAGCATTCAGCTCCAGACACAAGGAGACTTTACCTTTACCACATTGAAGGTCCAGTATCCAGCTCCAAGACACAAGTTGCCTTAACGTTTACAAAATTGAAGGTCCAGTATCCAACTCCAAGAATCACGTAGCCTTTACCTTTCACATATTGAAGTTCCAGTGTCCAGCTCCAAGACACATGTTGCCTTTACCTTTACCACATTGAAGGTCCATTATCCAGCTCCAAGAAACACGTAGTCTTTACCTTTCCCACATTGAAAGTCCAGTATCCAGTTCCAAGACACAAGTAGCCTTTAACAAATTGAAGGTCCAGTATCCAGCTCCAAGACACACGTTACCTTTACCACATTGAAAGTCCAGTATCCAGCTCCAAGAAACACGTAGCCTTTACTTTTCCCACATTGAAGGTTTAGTATCCAGGCCCAAGACACAAGTAGCCTTTCCCTTTACCATATTGAAGGTCCAGTATCCAGCTCCAAGACACAAGTAATCTTTACCTTTATCACATAGAAGATCCAGTATCCAGCTCCAAGACACAAGTAGCCTTTACCTTTCCCACATTGAATTTGCAGTATCCAGCTCCAAGATACAAGTATCCTTTACCTTTCCCACATTGAAGGACCAGTATCCATCCCCAAGTAATAAGTAACCTTTATCTTTCCCACATTGAAGGTCCAGTATCCATCCCCAAGTCATTAGTAACCTTTACCTTTACCACATTGAAGGTCCAGGATCCAGCTCCAAGATACACGTAGCGTTGACATTTCCCACACTGAAGGTGCAGTATCCAGCTCCAAGACAGAAGTAGCCTTTAACAAATTGAAGATCCAGTATCCAGATCAAACACACAAGTAACCTTTACCTTTACCACATTGAAGGTCCAGTATCCAGCTCCAAGACACAAGTAGCCTTTAACAAACGGAAGGTCCAGTATCCAGCTCCAAAACACACGTTGCCTTTACCTTTATCACATAGAAGATCCAGTATCCAGCTCAAAGACACAAGTAGCCTTCACCTTTCCCACATTGAATTTCCAGTATCCAGCTCCAAGATACAAGTAGCCTTTACCTTTCCCACATTGAAGGACCAGTATCCATCCCCAAGTAATAAGTAACCTTTATCTTTCCCACATTGAAGGTCCAGTATCCATCCCCAAGTCATTAGTAACCTTTACCTTTCCCACATTGAAGGACCAGAATCCATCCCCAAGTCATAAGTAACCTTTATCTTTCCCACATTGAACGTCCAGTATCCATCCCCAAGTCATAAGTAACCTTTAGCTTTCCCACATTGAAGGTCGAGGATCCAGCTCCAAGATACACGTAGCCTTTACATTTCCCACATTGAAGGACCAGTATCCATCCCCAAGTCATAAGTAACCTTTATCTTTCCCACGTTGAAGGTCCAGTATCCATCCCCAAGTCATAAGTAACCTTTACCTTTACCACATTGAAGGTCCAGGATTCAGCTCCAAGATACACGTAGCCTTTACATTTCCCACATTGATGGTCCAGTATCCAGCTCCAAGACACAAGTAGCCTTTAACAAATTGAAGATCCAGTATCCAGCTGCAAGACACAAATAACCTTTACCTTTACCACATTGAAGGTCCAATATCCAGCTCCAAGACACAAGTAGCCTTTACCTTTCCCACATTGAATATCAGGTATCTAGTGCAAAGACACACGTTGCGTTTACCTTTCCCACATTGAAGATTCAGTATCCAGATCCAAGATACAAGTAGCCTTTACCATTCCCACATTGAAGGTCCAGTATCCAGCTCGAAGTTGCAAGTAGCCTTTACCTTTCCCAAAGTGAAGGTCCAGTCTCCAGCTCCAAGAAACACGTAGCCTTAACCCTTTATCAAATTGAAGATTAAGTATCCAGCTCCAAGATACACGTAGCCTTTACATTTCCCACATTGAAGGTCCAGTATCCAGCTCCAAGAAACACGTAGCCTTTACCTTTCCCACATTGAAGGTTTAGTATCCAGCTCCAAGACACAATAGCCTTTACCTTTCCCACATTGAATTTCCAGTATCCAGGTCCAAGATACAAGTAGCCTTTACCTTTCCCACATTGAAGGACCAGTATCCATCCCCAAGTAATAAGTAACCTTTATCTTTCCCACATTGAAGGTCCAGTATCCATCCCCAAGTCATTAGTAACCTTTACCTTTCCCACATTGAAGGACCAGAATCCATCCCCAAGTCATAAGTAACCTTTATCTTTCCTACATTGAACGTCTAGTATCCATCCCCAAGTCATAAGTAACCTTTAGCTTTCCCACATTGAAGGTCGAGGATCCAGCTCCAAGATACACGTAGCCTTTACATTTGCCACATTGAAGGACCAGTATCCATCCCCAAGTCATAAGTAACCTTTATCTTTCCCACGTTGAAGGTCCAGTATCCATCCCCAAGTCATAAGTAACCTTTACCTTTACCACATTGAAGGTCCAGGATTCAGCTCCAAGATACACGTAGCCTTTACATTTCCCACATTGATGGTCCAGTATCCAGCTCCAAGACACAAGTAGCCTTTAACAAATTGAAGATCCAGTATCCAGCTGCAAGACACAAATAACCTTTACCTTTAACACATTGAAGGTCCAATATCCAGCTCCAAGACACAAGTAGCCTTTACCTTTCCCACATTGAATATCAGGTATCTTGTGCAAAGACACACGTTGCGTTTACCTTTCCCACATTGAAGATTCAGTATCCAGCTCCAAGATACAAGTAGCCTTTATGTTTCCCAAAGTGAAGGTCCAGTATCCAGCTCCAAGAAACACGTAGCCTTAACACTTTATCAAATTGAAGATCCAGTATCCAGCTCCAATACACAAGTAAACTTTATCACATTGAAGGTCCAGTATCCAGCTCCAAGATACACGTAGCCTTTACATTTCCCACATTGAAGGTCCAGTATCCAGCTCCAAGACACAATAGCCTTTACCTTTCCCACATTGAATATCAGGTATCTAGTGCAAGGACACACGTTGCGTTTACCTTTCCCACATTGAAGATTCAGTATCCAGCTCCAAAACACAAGTAACCTTCACTTCTCCTACATTGAATGTCCAGCATTCAGCTCCAGACACAAGGAGACTTTACCTTTACCACATTGAAGGTCCAGTATCCAGCTCCAAGACACAAGTTGCCTTAACGTTTACAAAATTGAAGGTCCAGTATCCAACTCCAAGAATCACGTAGCCTTTACCTTTCACATATTGAAGTTCCAGTGTCCAGCTCCAAGACACATGTTGCCTTTACCTTTACCACATTGAAGGTCCAGTATCCAGCTCCAAGAAACACGTAGTCTTTACCTTTCCCACATTGAAAGTCCAGTATCCAGTTCCAAGACACAAGTAGCCTTTAACAAATTGAAGGTCCAGTATCCAGCTCCAAGACACACGTTACCTTTACCTTTACCACATTGAAAGTCCAGTATCCAGCTCCAAGAAACACGTAGCCTTTACTTTTCCCACATTGAAGGTTTAGTATCCAGGCCCAAGACACAAGTAGCCTTTCCCTTTACCATATTGAAGGTCCAGTATCCAGCTCCAAGACACAAGTAATCTTTACCTTTATCACATAGAAGATCCAGTATCCAGCTCCACGACACAAGTAGCCTTTACCTTTCCCACATTGAATTTGCAGTATCCAGCTCCAAGATACAAGTATCCTTTACCTTTCCCACATTGAAGGACCAGTATCCATCCCCAAGTAATAAGTAACCTTTATCTTTCCCACATTGAAGGTCCAGTATCCATCCCCAAGTCATTAGTAACCTTTACCTTTACCACATTGAAGGTCCAGGATCCAGCTCCAAGATACACGTAGCGTTGACATTTCCCACACTGAAGGTGCAGTATCCAGCTCCAAGACAGAAGTAGCCTTTAACAAATTGAAGATCCAGTATCCAGATCAAACACACAAGTAACCTTTACCTTTACCACATTGAAGGTCCAGTATCCAGCTCCAAGACACAAGTAGCCTTTAACAAACGGAAGGTCCAGTATCCAGCTCCAAAACACACGTTGCCTTTACCTTTACCACATTGAAGGTCCAGTATCCAGCTCCAAGAAACACGTAGCCTTTACCTTTCCCACATTGAAGGTTTAGTATCCAGGTCCAAGACACAAGTAGCCTTTCGCTTTACCAAATTTAAGGTCCAGTATTCAGCTCCAAGACACAAGTAACCTTTACCTTTATCACATAGAAGATCCAGTATCCAGCTCAAAGACACAAGTAGCCTTTACCTTTCCCACACTGAATTTCCAGTATCCAGCTCCAAGATACAAGTAGCTTTTACCTTTCCCACATTGAAGGACCAGTATCCATCCCCAAGTAATAAGTAACCTTTATCTTTCCCACATTGAAGGTCCAGTATCCATCCCCAAGTCATTAGTAACATTTACCTTTCCCACATTGAAGGACCAGAATCCATCCCCAAGTCATAAGTAACCTTTATCTTTCCCACATTGAACGTCCAGTATCCATCCCCAAGTCATAAGTAACCTTTAGCTTTCCCACATTGAAGGTCGAGGATCCAGCTCCAAGATACACGTAGCCTTTACATTTCCCACATTGAAGGACCTGTATCCATCCCCAAGTCATAAGTAACCTTTATCTTTCCCACATTGAAGGACCAGTATCCATCCCCAAGTAATAAGTAACCTTTATCTTTCCCACATTGAAGGTCCAGTATCCATCCCCAAGTCATTAGTAACCTTTACCTTTCCCACATTGAAGGACCAGAATCCATCCCCAAGTCATAAGTAACCTTTATCTTTCCCACATTGAACGTCCAGTATCCATCCCCAAGTCATAAGTAACCTTTAGCTTTCCCACATTGAAGGTCGAGGATCCAGCTCCAAGATACACGTAGCCTTTACATTTGCCACATTGAAGGACCAGTATCCATCCCCAAGTCATAAGTAACCTTTATCTTTCCCACGTTGAAGGTCCAGTATCCATCCCCAAGTCATAAGTAACCTTTACCTTTACCACATTGAAGGTCCAGGATTCAGCTCCAAGATACACGTAGCCTTTACATTTCCCACATTGATGGTCCAGTATCCAGCTCCAAGACACAAGTAGCCTTTAACAAATTGAAGATCCAGTATCCAGCTGCAAGACACAAATAACCTTTACCTTTAACACATTGAAGGTCCAATATCCAGCTCCAAGACACAAGTAGCCTTTACCTTTACCACAATGAATATCAGGTATCTAGTGCAAAGACACACGTTGCGTTTACCTTTCCCACATTGAAGATTCAGTATCCAGCTCCAAGATACAAGTAGCCTTTACCATTCCCACATTGAAGGTCCAGTATCCAGCTCGAAGTTGCAAGTAGCCTTTACCTTTACCAAAGTGAAGGTCCAGTCTCCAGCTCCAAGAAACACGTAGCCTTAACCCTTTATCAAATTGAAGATCCAGTATCCAGCTCCAAGATACACGTAGCCTTTACATTTCCCACATTGAAGGTCCAGGATCCAGCTCCAAGATACACGTAGCCTTTACATTTCCCACATTGAAGGTCCAGTATCCAGCTCCAAGACACAAGTAGCCTTTAACAAATTGAAGATCCAGTATCCAGCTGCAAGACACAAATAACCTTTTCCTTTACCACATTGAAGGTCCAATATCCAGCTCCAAGACACAAGTATCCCTTACCTTTCCCACATTGAATATCAGGTATCTAGTGCAAGGACACACGTTGCGTTTACCTTTCCCACATTGAAGATTCAGTATCCAGCTCCAAAACACAAGTAACCTTCACTTCTCCCACATTGAATGTCCAGCATTCAGCTCCAGACACAAGGAACATTTACCTTTCCCACATCGAAGGACCAGTATCCATCCCCAAGTCATAAGTAACCTTTATCTTTCCCACATCGAAAGTCCAGTATCCATCCCCAAGTCATAAGTAACCTTTACCTTTACCACATTGAAGGTCCAGTATCCAGCTCCAAGACACAAGTAGCCTTTAACAAATTGAAGATCCAGTATCCAGCTGCAAGACACAAATAACCTTTACCTTTACCACATTGAAGGTCCAATATCCAGCTCCAAGACACAAGTAGCCTTTACCTTTCCCACATTGAATATCAGGTATCTAGTGCAAAGACACACGTTGCATTTACCTTTCCCACATTGAAGATTCAGTATCCAGCTCCAAGATACAAGTAGCCATTACCATTCCCACATTGAAGGTCCAGTATCCAGCTCGAAGTTGCAAGTAGCCTTTACCTTTCCCAAAGTGAAGGTCCAGTATCCAGCTCCAAGAAACACGTAGCCTTAACACTTTATCAAATTGAAGATCCAGTATCCAGCTCCAATACACAAGTAAACTTTATCACATTGAAGGTCCAGTATCCAGCTCCAAGATACACGTAGCCTTTACATTTCCCACATTGAAGGTCCAGTATCCAGCTCCAAGACACAATAGCCTTTACCTTTCCCACATTGAATATCAGGTATCTAGTGCAAGGACACACGTTGCGTTTACCTTTCCCACATTGAAGATTCAGTATCCAGCTCCAAAACACAAGTAACCTTCACTTCTCCTACATTGAATGTCCAGCATTCAGCTCCAGACACAAGGAGACTTTACCTTTACCACATTGAAGGTCCAGTATCCAGCTCCAAGACACAAGTTGCCTTAACGTTTACAAAATTGAAGGTCCAGTATCCAACTCCAAGAATCACGTAGCCTTTACCTTTCACATATTGAAGTTCCAGTGTCCAGCTCCAAGACACATGTTGCCTTTACCTTTACCACATTGAAGGTCCAGTATCCAGCTCCAAGAAACACGTAGTCTTTACCTTTCCCACATTGAAAGTCCAGTATCCAGTTCCAAGACACAAGTAGCCTTTAACAAATTGAAGGTCCAGTATCCAGCTCCAAGACACACGTTACCTTTACCACATTGAAAGTCCAGTATCCAGCTCCAAGAAACACGTAGCATTTACTTTTCCCACATTGAAGGTTTAGTATCCAGGCCCAAGACACAAGTAGCCTTTCCCTTTACCATATTGAAGGTCCAGTATCCAGCTCCAAGACACAAGTAATCTTTACCTTTATCACATAGAAGATCCAGTATCCAGCTCCACGACACAAGTAGCCTTTACCTTTCCCACATTGAATTTGCAGTATCCAGCTCCAAGATACAAGTATCCTTTACCTTTCCCACATTGAAGGACCAGTATCCATCCCCAAGTAATAAGTAACCTTTATCTTTCCCACATTGAAGGTCCAGTATCCATCCCCAAGTCATTAGTAACCTTTACCTTTACCACATTGAAGGTCCAGGATCCAGCTCCAAGATACACGTAGCGTTGACATTTCCCACACTGAAGGTGCAGTATCCAGCTCCAAGACAGAAGTAGCCTTTAACAAATTGAAGATCCAGTATCCAGATCAAACACACAAGTAACCTTTACCTTTACCACATTGAAGGTCCAGTATCCAGCTCCAAGACACAAGTAGCCTTTAACAAACGGAAGGTCCAGTATCCAGCTCCAAAACACACGTTGCCTTTACCTTTACCACATTGAAGGTCCAGTATCCAGCTCCAAGAAACACGTAGCCTTTACCTTTCCACATTGAAGGTTTAGTATCCAGGTCCAAGACACAAGTAGCCTTTCGCTTTACCAAATTTAAGGTCCAGTATTCAGCTCCAAGACACAAGTAACCTTTACCTTTATCACATAGAAGATCCAGTATCCAGCTCCAAGACACAATAGCCTTTACCTTTCCCACATTGAATTTCCAGTATCCAGGTCCAAGATACAAGTAGCCTTTACCTTTCCCACATTGAAGGACCAGTATCCATCCCCAAGTAATAAGTAACCTTTATCTTTCCCACATTGAAGGTCCAGTATCCATCCCCAAGTCATTAGTAACCTTTACCTTTCCCACATTGAAGGACCAGAATCCATCCCCAAGTCATAAGTAACCTTTATCTTTCCCACATTGAACGTCCAGTATCCATCCCCAAGTCATAAGTAACCTTTAGCTTTCCCACATTGAAGTTCGAGGATCCAGCTCCAAGATACACGTAGCCTTTACATTTGCCACATTGAAGGACCAGTATCCATCCCCAAGTCATAAGTAACCTTTATCTTTCCCACGTTGAAGGTCCAGTATCCATCCCCAAGTCATAAGTAACCTTTACCTTTACCACATTGAAGGTCCAGGATTCAGCTCCAAGATACACGTAGCCTTTACATTTCCCACATTGATGGTCCAGTATCCAGCTCCAAGACACAAGTAGCCTTTAACAAATTGAAGATCCAGTATCCAGCTGCAAGACACAAATAACCTTTACCTTTAACACATTGAAGGTCCAATATCCAGCTCCAAGACACAAGTAGCCTTTACCTTTCCCACATTGAATATCAGGTATCTAGTGCAAAGACACACGTTGCGTTTACCTTTCCCACATTGAAGATTCAGTATCCAGCTCCAAGATACAAGTAGCCTTTATGTTTCCCAAAGTGAAGGTCCAGTATCCAGCTCCAAGAAACACGTAGCCTTAACACTTTATCAAATTGAAGATCCAGTATCCAGCTCCAATACACAAGTAAACTTTATCACATTGAAGGTCCAGTATCCAGCTCCAAGATACACGTAGCCTTTACATTTCCCACATTGAAGGTCCAGTATCCAGCTCCAAGACACAATAGCCTTTACCTTTCCCACATTGAATATCAGGTATCTAGTGCAAGGACACACGTTGCGTTTACCTTTCCCACATTGAAGATTCAGTATCCAGCTCCAAAACACAAGTAACCTTCACTTCTCCTACATTGAATGTCCAGCATTCAGCTCCAGACACAAGGAGACTTTACCTTTACCACATTGAAGGTCCAGTATCCAGCTCCAAGACACAAGTTGCCTTAACGTTTACAAAATTGAAGGTCCAGTATCCAACTCCAAGAATCACGTAGCCTTTACCTTTCACATATTGAAGTTCCAGTGTCCAGCTCCAAGACACATGTTGCCTTTACCTTTACCACATTGAAGGTCCAGTATCCAGCTCCAAGACACACGTTACCTTTACCACATTGAAAGTCCAGTATCCAGCTCCAAGAAACACGTAGCCTTTACTTTTCCCACATTGAAGGTTTAGTATCCAGGCCCAAGACACAAGTAGCCTTTCCCTTTACCATATTGAAGGTCCAGTATCCAGCTCCAAGACACAAGTAATCTTTACCTTTATCACATAGAAGATCCAGTATCCAGCTCCACGACACAAGTAGCCTTTACCTTTCCCACATTGAATTTGCAGTATCCAGCTCCAAGATACAAGTATCCTTTACCTTTCCCACATTGAAGGTCCAGTATCCATCCCCAAGTCATTAGTAACCTTTACCTTTCCCACATTGAAGGACCAGAATCCATCCCCAAGTCATAAGTAACCTTTATCTTTCCCACATTGAACGTCCAGTATCCATCCCCAAGTCATAAGTAACCTTTAGCTTTCCCACATTGAAGGTCGAGGATCCAGCTCCAAGATACACGTAGCCTTTACATTTGCCACATTGAAGGACCAGTATCCATCCCCAAGTCATAAGTAACCTTTACCTTTACCACATTGAAGGTCCAGGATTCAGCTCCAAGATACACGTAGCCTTTACATTTCCCACATTGATGGTCCAGTATCCAGCTCCAAGACACAAGTAGCCTTTAACAAATTGAAGATCCAGTATCCAGCTGCAAGACACAAATAACCTTTACCTTTAACACATTGAAGGTCCAATATCCAGCTCCAAGACACAAGTAGCCTTTACCTTTCCCTCATTGAATATCAGGTATCTAGTGCAAAGACACACGTTGCGTTTACCTTTCCCACATTGAAGATTCAGTATCCAGCTCCAAGATACAAGTAGCCTTTACCTTTCCCAAAGTGAAGGTCCAGTATCCAGCTCCAAGAAACACGTAGCCTTAACACTTTATCAAATTGAAGATCCAGTATCCAGCTCCAATACACAAGTAAACTTTATCACATTGAAGGTCCAGTATCCAGCTCCAAGATACACGTAGCCTTTACATTTCCCACATTGAAGGTCCAGTATCCAGCTCCAAGACACAATAGCCTTTACCTTTCCCACATTGAATATCAGGTATCTAGTGCAAGGACACACGTTGCGTTTACCTTTCCCACATTGAAGATTCAGTATCCAGCTCCAAAACACAAGTAACCTTCACTTCTCCTACATTGAATGTCCAGCATTCAGCTCCAGACACAAGGAGACTTTACCTTTACCACATTGAAGGTCCAGTATCCAGCTCCAAGACACAAGTTGCCTTAACGTTTACAAAATTGAAGGTCCAGTATCCAACTCCAAGAATCACGTAGCCTTTACCTTTCACATATTGAAGTTCCAGTGTCCAGCTCCAAGACACATGTTGCCTTTACCTTTACCACATTGAAGGTCCATTATCCAGCTCCAAGAAACACGTAGTCTTTACCTTTCCCACATTGAAAGTCCAGTATCCAGTTCCAAGACACAAGTAGCCTTTAACAAATTGAAGGTCCAGTATCCAGCTCCAAGACACACGTTACCTTTACCACATTGAAAGTCCAGTATCCAGCTCCAAGAAACACGTAGCCTTTACTTTTCCCACATTGAAGGTTTAGTATCCAGGCCCAAGACACAAGTAGCCTTTCCCTTTACCATATTGAAGGTCCAGTATCCAGCTCCAAGACACAAGTAATCTTTACCTTTATCACATAGAAGATCCAGTATCCAGCTCCAAGACACAAGTAGCCTTCACCTTTCCCACATTGAATTTGCAGTATCCAGCTCCAAGATACAAGTATCCTTTACCTTTCCCACATTGAAGGACCAGTATCCATCCCCAAGTAATAAGTAACCTTTATCTTTCCCACATTGAAGGTCCAGTATCCATCCCCAAGTCATTAGTAACCTTTACCTTTACCACATTGAAGGTCCAGGATCCAGCTCCAAGATACACGTAGCGTTGACATTTCCCACACTGAAGGTGCAGTATCCAGCTCCAAGACAGAAGTAGCCTTTACCACATTGAAGGTCCAGGATCCAGCTCCAAGATACACGTAGCGTTGACATTTCCCACACTGAAGGTGCAGTATCCAGCTCCAAGACACAAGTAGCCTTTAACAAATGGAAGGTCCAGTATCCAGCTCCAAAACACACGTTGCCTTTACCTTTACCACATTGAAGGTCCAGTATCCAGCTCCAAGAAACACGTAGCCTTTACCTTTCCCACATTGAAGGTTTAGTATCCAGGTCCAAGACACAAGTAGCCTTTCGCTTTACCAAATTTAAGGTCCAGTATTCAGCTCCAAGACACAAGTAACCTTTACCTTTATCACATAGAAGATCCAGTATCCAGCTCAAAGACACAAGTAGCCTTTACCTTTCCCACATTGAATTTCCAGTATCCAGCTCCAAGATACAAGTAGCCTTTACCTTTCCCACATTGAAGGACCAGTATCCATCCCCAAGTAATAAGTAACCTTTATCTTTCCCACATTGAAGGTCCAGTATCCATCCCCAAGTCATTAGTAACCTTTACCTTTAACACATTGAAGGACCAGAATCCATCCCCAAGTCATAAGTAACCTTTATCTTTCCCACATTGTACGTCCAGTATCCATCCCCAAGTCATAAGTAACCTTTAGCTTTCCCACATTGAAGGTCGAGGATCCAGCTCCAAGATACACGTAGCCTTTACATTTCCCACATTGAAGGACCAGTATCCATCCCCAAGTCATAAGTAACCTTTATCTTTCCCACGTTGAAGGTCCAGTATCCATCCCCAAGTCATAAGTAACCTTTACCTTTACCACATTGAAGGTCCAGGATTCAGCTCCAAGATACACGTAGCCTTTACATTTCCCACATTGATGGTCCAGTATCCAGCTCCAAGACACAAGTAGCCTTTAACAAATTGAAGATCCAGTATCCAGCTGCAAGACACAAATAACCTTTACCTTTACCACATTGAAGGTCCAATATCCAGCTCCAAGACACAAGTAGCCTTTACCTTTCCCACATTGAATATCAGGTATCTAGTGCAAAGACACACGTTGCGTTTACCTTTCCCACATTGAAGATTCAGTATCCAGATCCAAGATACAAGTAGCCTTTACCATTCCCACATTGAAGGTCCAGTATCCAGCTCGAAGTTGCAAGTAGCCTTTACCTTTCCCAAAGTGAAGGTCCAGTATCCAGCTCCAAGAAAAACGTAGCCTTAACCGTTTATCAAATTGAAGATCCAGTATCCAGCTCCAAGATAACGTAGCCTTTACATTTCCCACATTGAAGGTCCAGTATCCAGCTCCAAGATACACGTAGCCTTTACATTTCCCACATTGAAGGTCCAGTATCCAGCTCCAAGACACAATAGCCTTTACCTTTCCCACATTGAATATCAGGTATCTAGTGCAAGGACACACGTTGCGTTTACTTTTCCCACATTGAAGATTCAGTATCCAGCTCCAAAACACAAGTAACCTTCACTTCTCCTACATTGAATGTCCAGCATTCAGCTCCAGACACAAGGAGACTTTACCTTTACCACATTGAAGGTCCAGTATCCAGTTCCAAGACACAAGTAGCCTTTAACAAATTGAAGGTCCAGTATCCAACTCCAAGAATCACGTAGCCTTTACCTTTCACATATTGAAGTTCCAGTGTCCAGCTCCAAGACACATGTTGCCTTTACCTTTACCACATTGAAGGTCCAGTATCCAGCTCCAAGAAACACGTAGTCTTTACCTTTCCCACATTGAAAGTCCAGTATCCAGTTCCAAGACACAAGTAGCCTTTAACAAATTGAAGGTCCAGTATCCAGAACCAAGACACACGTTGCCTTTACCTTTACCACATTGAAAGTCCAGTATCCAGCTCCAAGAAACACGTAGCCTTTACTTTTCCCACATTGAAGGTTTAGTATCCAGGCCCAAGACACAAGTAGCCTTTCCCTTTGCCATATTGAAGGTCCAGTATCCAGCTCCAAGACACAAGTAATCTTTACCTTTATCACATAGAAGATCCAGTATCCAGCTCCAAGACACAAGTAGCCTTTACCTTTCCCACATTGAATTTGCAGTATCCAGCTCCAAGATACAAGTATCCTTTACCTTTCCCACATTGAAGGACCAGTATCCATCCCCAAGTAATAAGTAACCTTTATCTTTCCCACATTGAAGGTCCAGTATCCATCCCCAAGTCATGAGTAACCTTTACCTTTACCACATTGAAGGTCCAGGATCCAGCTCCAAGATACACGTAGCGTTGACATTTCCCACACTGAAGGTGCAGTATCCAGCTCCAAGACAGAAGTAGCCTTTAACAAATTGAAGATCCAGTATCCAGATCAAACACACAAGTAACCTTTACCACATTGAAGGTCCAGTATCCAGCTCCAAGACACATGTTGCCTTTACCTTTCCCACATTGAATATCAGGTATCTAGTGCAAAGACACATGTTGCGTTTACCTTTCCCACATTGAAGATTCAGTATCCAGCTCCAAGATACAAGTAGCCTTTACCATTCCCACATTGAAGGTCCAGTATCCAGCTCCAAGACACAAGTAGCCTTTACCTTTCCCAAAGTGAAGGTCCAGTATCCAGCTCCAAGAAACACGTAGCCTTAACCCTTCATCAAATTGAAGATCCAGTATCCAGCTCCAAGATACACGTAGCCTTTACATTTCCCACATTGAAGGTCCAGTATCCAGCTCCAAGAAACACGTAGCCTTTACCTTTCCCACATTGAAGGTTTAGTATCCAGGCCCAGGACACAAGTAGCCTTTCCCTTTCCCACATTGAAGGACCAGTATCCATCCCCAAGTAATAAGTAACCTTTATCTTTCCCACATTGAAGGTCCAGTATCCATCCCCAAGTCATTAGTAAACTTTACCTTTACCACACTGAAGGTCCAGGATCCAGCTCCAAGATACACGTAGCCTTAACATTTCCCACATTGAAGGTCCAGTATCCAGCTCCAAGACACAAGTAGCCTTTAACAAATTGAAGATCCAGTATCCAGCTGCAAGACACAAATAACCTTTTCCTTTACCACATTGAAGGTCCAATATCCAGCTCCAAGACACAAGTATCCCTTACCTTTCCCACATTGAATATCAGGTATCTAGTGCAAGGACACACGTTGCGTTTACCTTTCCCACATTGTAGATTCAGTATCAAGCTCCAAAACACAAGTAACCTTCACTTCTCCCACATTGAATGTCCAGCATTCAGCTCCAGACACAAGGAACATTTACCTTTCCCACATCGAAGGACCAGTATCCATCCCCAAGTCATAAGTAACCTTTATCTTTCCCACATCGAAAGTCCAGTATCCATCCCCAAGTCATAAGTAACCTTTACCTTTACCACATTGAAGGTCCAGTATCCAGCTCCAAGACACAAGTAGCCTTTAACAAATTGAAGATCCAGTATCCAGCTGCAAGACACAAATAACCTTTACCTTTACCACATTGAAGGTCCAATATCCAGCTCCAAGACACAAGTAGCCTTTACCTTTCCCACATTGAATATCAGGTATCTAGTGCAAAGACACACGTTGCGTTTACCTTTCCCACATTGAAGATTCAGTATCCAGCTCCAAGATACAAGTAGCCATTACCATTCCCACATTGAAGGTCCAGTATCCAGCTCGAAGTTGCAGGTAGCCTTTACCTTTCCCAAAGTAAAGGTCCAGTATCCAGCTCCAAGAATCACGTAGCCTTAACACTTTATCAAATTGAAGATCCAGTATCCAGCTCCAATACACAAGTAAACTTTATCACATTGAAGGTCCAGTATCCAGCTCCAAGATACACGTAGCCTTTACATTTCCCACATTGAAGGTCCAGTATCCAGCTCCAAGACACAATAGCCTTTACCTTTCCCACATTGAATATCAGGTATCTAGTGCAAGGACACACGTTGCGTTTACCTTTCCCACATTGAAGAGTCAGTATTCAGCTCCAGAACACAAGTAACCTTCACTTCTCCCACATTGAATGTCCAGCATTCAGCTCCAGACACAAGGAGACCTTACCTTTACCACATTGAAGGTCCAGTATCCAGCTCCAAGACACAAGTTGCCTTAACGTTTAGAAAATTGAAGGTCCAGTATCCAACTCCAAGAATCACGTAGCCTTTACCTTTCACATATTGAAGTTCCAGTGTCCAGCTCCAAGACACATGTTGCCTTTACCTTTACCACATTGAAGGTCCAGTATCCAGCTCCAAGAAACACGTAGTCTTTACCTTTCCCACATTGAAAGTCCAGTATCCAGCTCCAAGACACACTTTGCCTTTACCTTTACCACATTGAAAGTCCACTAACCAGTTCCAAGACACAAGTAGCCTTTAACAAACGGAAGGTCCAGTATCCAGCTCCAAAACACACGTTGCCTTTACCTTTCCCACATTGAAGGACCAGTATCCATCCCCAAGTAATAAGTAACCTTTATCTTTCCCACATTGAAGGTCCAGTATCCATCCCCAAGTCATTAGTAACCTTTACCTTTCCCACATTGAAGGACCAGAATCCATCCCCAAGTCATAAGTAACCTTTATCTTTCCCACATTGAACGTCCAGTATCCATCCCCAAGTCATAAGTAACCTTTAGCTTTCCCACATTGAAGGTCGAGGATCCAGCTCCAAGATACACGTAGCCTTTACATTTGCCACATTGAAGGACCAGTATCCATCCCAAAGTCATAAGTAACCTTTATCTTTCCCACGTTGAAGGTCCAATATCCATCCCCAAGTCATAAGTAACCTTTACCTTTACCACATTGAAGGTCCAGGATTCAGCTCCAAGATACACGTAGCCTTTACATTTCCCACATTGATGGTCCAGTATCCAGCTCCAAGACACAAGTAGCCTTTAACAAATTGAAGATCCAGTATCCAGCTGCAAGACACAAATAACCTTTACCTTTAACACATTGAAGGTCCAATATCCAGCTCCAAGACACAAGTAGCCTTTACCTTTCCCACATTGAATATCAGGTATCTAGTGCAAAGACACACGTTGCGTTTACCTTTCCCACATTGAAGATTCAGTATCCAGCTCCAAGATACAAGTAGCCTTTACCATTCCCACATTGAAGGTCCAGTATCCAGCTCGAAGTTGCAAGTAGCCTTTACCTTTCCCAAAGTGAAGGTCCAGTCTCCAGCTCCAAGAAACACGTAGCCTTAACCCTTTATCAAATTGAAGATTAAGTATCCAGCTCCAAGATACACGTAGCCTTTACATTTCCCACATTGAAGGTCCAGTATCCAGCTCCAAGAAACACGTAGCCTTTACCTTTCCCACATTGAAGGTTTAGTATCCAGCTCCAAGACACAATAGCCTTTACCTTTCCCACATTGAATTTCCAGTATCCAGGTCCAAGATACAAGTAGCCTTTACCTTTCCCACATTGAAGGACCAGTATCCATCCCCAAGTAATAAGTAACCTTTATCTTTCCCACATTGAAGGTCCAGTATCCATCCCCAAGTCATTAGTAACCTTTACCTTTCCCACATTGAAGGACCAGAATCCATCCCCAAGTCATAAGTAACCTTTATCTTTCCCACATTGAACGTCTAGTATCCATCCCCAAGTCATAAGTAACCTTTAGCTTTCCCACATTGAAGGTCGAGGATCCAGCTCCAAGATACACGTAGCCTTTACATTTGCCACATTGAAGGACCAGTATCCATCCCCAAGTCATAAGTAACCTTTATCTTTCCCACGTTGAAGGTCCAGTATCCATCCCCAAGTCATAAGTAACCTTTACCTTTACCACATTGAAGGTCCAGGATTCAGCTCCAAGATACACGTAGCCTTTACATTTCCCACATTGATGGTCCAGTATCCAGCTCCAAGACACAAGTAGCCTTTAACAAATTGAAGATCCAGTATCCAGCTGCAAGACACAAATAACCTTTACCTTTAACACATTGAAGGTCCAATATCCAGCTCCAAGACACAAGTAGCCTTTACCTTTCCCACATTGAATATCAGGTATCTTGTGCAAAGACACACGTTGCGTTTACCTTTCCCACATTGAAGATTCAGTATCCAGCTCCAAGATACAAGTAGCCTTTATGTTTCCCAAAGTGAAGGTCCAGTATCCAGCTCCAAGAAACACGTAGCCTTAACACTTTATCAAATTGAAGATCCAGTATCCAGCTCCAATACACAAGTAAACTTTATCACATTGAAGGTCCAGTATCCAGCTCCAAGATACACGTAGCCTTTACATTTCCCACATTGAAGGTCCAGTATCCAGCTCCAAGACACAATAGCCTTTACCTTTCCCACATTGAATATCAGGTATCTAGTGCAAGGACACACGTTGCGTTTACCTTTCCCACATTGAAGATTCAGTATCCAGCTCCAAAACACAAGTAACCTTCACTTCTCCTACATTGAATGTCCAGCATTCAGCTCCAGACACAAGGAGACTTTACCTTTACCACATTGAAGGTCCAGTATCCAGCTCCAAGACACAAGTTGCCTTAACGTTTACAAAATTGAAGGTCCAGTATCCAACTCCAAGAATCACGTAGCCTTTACCTTTCACATATTGAAGTTCCAGTGTCCAGCTCCAAGACACATGTTGCCTTTACCTTTACCACATTGAAGGTCCATTATCCAGCTCCAAGAAACACGTAGTCTTTACCTTTCCCACATTGAAAGTCCAGTATCCAGTTCCAAGACACAAGTAGCCTTTAACAAATTGAAGGTCCAGTATCCAGCTCCAAGACACACGTTGCCTTTACCTTTACCACATTGAAAGTCCAGTATCCAGCTCCAAGAAACACGTAGCCTTTACTTTTCCCACATTGAAGGTTTAGTATCCAGGCCCAAGACACAAGTAGCCTTTCCCTTTACCATATTGAAGGTCCAGTATCCAGCTCCAAGACACAAGTAATCTTTACCTTTATCACATAGAAGATCCAGTATCCAGCTCCACGACACAAGTAGCCTTTACCTTTCCCACATTGAATTTGCAGTATCCAGCTCCAAGATACAAGTATCCTTTACCTTTCCCACATTGAAGGACCAGTATCCATCCCCAAGTAATAAGTAACCTTTATCTTTCCCACATTGAAGGTCCAGTATCCATCCCCAAGTCATTAGTAACCTTTACCTTTACCACATTGAAGGTCCAGGATCCAGCTCCAAGATACACGTAGCGTTGACATTTCCCACACTGAAGGTGCAGTATCCAGCTCCAAGACAGAAGTAGCCTTTAACAAATTGAAGATCCAGTATCCAGATCAAACACACAAGTAACCTTTACCTTTACCACATTGAAGGTCCAGTATCCAGCTCCAAGACACAAGTAGCCTTTAACAAACGGAAGGTCCAGTATCCAGCTCCAAAACACACGTTGCCTTTACCTTTACCACATTGAAGGTCCAGTATCCAGCTCCAAGAAACACGTAGCCTTTACCTTTCCCACATTGAAGGTTTAGTATCCAGGTCCAAGACACAAGTAGCCTTTCGCTTTACCAAATTTAAGGTCCAGTATTCAGCTCCAAGACACAAGTAACCTTTACCTTTATCACATAGAAGATCCAGTATCCAGCTCAAAGACACAAGTAGCCTTTACCTTTCCCACATTGAATTTCCAGTATCCAGCTCCAAGATACAAGTAGCTTTTACCTTTCCCACATTGAAGGACCAGTATCCATCCCCAAGTAATAAGTAACCTTTATCTTTCCCACATTGAAGGTCCAGTATCCATCCCCAAGTCATTAGTAACATTTACCTTTCCCACATTGAAGGACCAGAATCCATCCCCAAGTCATAAGTAACCTTTATCTTTCCCACATTGAACGTCCAGTATCCATCCCCAAGTCATAAGTAACCTTTAGCTTTCCCACATTGAAGGTCGAGGATCCAGCTCCAAGATACACGTAGCCTTTACATTTCCCACATTGAAGGACCTGTATCCATCCCCAAGTCATAAGTAACCTTTATCTTTCCCACATTGAAGGACCAGTATCCATCCCCAAGTAATAAGTAACCTTTATCTTTCCCACATTGAAGGTCCAGTATCCATCCCCAAGTCATTAGTAACCTTTACCTTTCCCACATTGAAGGACCAGAATCCATCCCCAAGTCATAAGTAACCTTTATCTTTCCCACATTGAACGTCCAGTATCCATCCCCAAGTCATAAGTAACCTTTAGCTTTCCCACATTGAAGGTCGAGGATCCAGCTCCAAGATACACGTAGCCTTTACATTTGCCACATTGAAGGACCAGTATCCATCCCCAAGTCATAAGTAACCTTTATCTTTCCCACGTTGAAGGTCCAGTATCCATCCCCAAGTCATAAGTAACCTTTACCTTTACCACATTGAAGGTCCAGGATTCAGCTCCAAGATACACGTAGCCTTTACATTTCCCACATTGATGGTCCAGTATCCAGCTCCAAGACACAAGTAGCCTTTAACAAATTGAAGATCCAGTATCCAGCTGCAAGACACAAATAACCTTTACCTTTAACACATTGAAGGTCCAATATCCAGCTCCAAGACACAAGTAGCCTTTACCTTTACCACAATGAATATCAGGTATCTAGTGCAAAGACACACGTTGCGTTTACCTTTCCCACATTGAAGATTCAGTATCCAGCTCCAAGATACAAGTAGCCTTTACCATTCCCACATTGAAGGTCCAGTATCCAGCTCGAAGTTGCAAGTAGCCTTTACCTTTACCAAAGTGAAGGTCCAGTCTCCAGCTCCAAGAAACACGTAGCCTTAACCCTTTATCAAATTGAAGATCCAGTATCCAGCTCCAAGATACACGTAGCCTTTACATTTCCCACATTGAAGGTCCAGGATCCAGCTCCAAGATACACGTAGCCTTTACATTTCCCACATTGAAGGTCCAGTATCCAGCTCCAAGACACAAGTAGCCTTTAACAAATTGAAGATCCAGTATCCAGCTGCAAGACACAAATAACCTTTTCCTTTACCACATTGAAGGTCCAATATCCAGCTCCAAGACACAAGTATCCCTTACCTTTCCCACATTGAATATCAGGTATCTAGTGCAAGGACACACGTTGCGTTTACCTTTCCCACATTGAAGATTCAGTATCCAGCTCCAAAACACAAGTAACCTTCACTTCTCCCACATTGAATGTCCAGCATTCAGCTCCAGACACAAGGAACATTTACCTTTCCCACATCGAAGGACCAGTATCCATCCCCAAGTCATAAGTAACCTTTATCTTTCCCACATCGAAAGTCCAGTATCCATCCCCAAGTCATAAGTAACCTTTACCTTTACCACATTGAAGGTCCAGTATCCAGCTCCAAGACACAAGTAGCCTTTAACAAATTGAAGATCCAGTATCCAGCTGCAAGACACAAATAACCTTTACCTTTACCACATTGAAGGTCCAATATCCAGCTCCAAGACACAAGTAGCCTTTACCTTTCCCACATTGAATATCAGGTATCTAGTGCAAAGACACACGTTGCATTTACCTTTCCCACATTGAAGATTCAGTATCCAGCTCCAAGATACAAGTAGCCATTACCATTCCCACATTGAAGGTCCAGTATCCAGCTCGAAGTTGCAAGTAGCCTTTACCTTTCCCAAAGTGAAGGTCCAGTATCCAGCTCCAAGAAACACGTAGCCTTAACACTTTATCAAATTGAAGATCCAGTATCCAGCTCCAATACACAAGTAAACTTTATCACATTCAAGGTCCAGTATCCAGCTCCAAGATACACGTAGCCTTTACATTTCCCACATTGAAGGTCCAGTATCCAGCTCCAAGACACAATAGCCTTTACCTTTCCCACATTGAATATCAGGTATCTAGTGCAAGGACACACGTTGCGTTTACCTTTCCCACATTGAAGATTCAGTATCCAGCTCCAAAACACAAGTAACCTTCACTTCTCCTACATTGAATGTCCAGCATTCAGCTCCAGACACAAGGAGACTTTACCTTTACCACATTGAAGGTCCAGTATCCAGCTCCAAGACACAAGTTGCCTTAACGTTTACAAAATTGAAGGTCCAGTATCCAACTCCAAGAATCACGTAGCCTTTACCTTTCACATATTGAAGTTCCAGTGTCCAGCTCCAAGACACATGTTGCCTTTACCTTTACCACATTGAAGGTCCAGTATCCAGCTCCAAGAAACACGTAGTCTTTACCTTTCCCACATTGAAAGTCCAGTATCCAGTTCCAAGACACAAGTAGCCTTTAACAAATTGAAGGTCCAGTATCCAGCTCCAAGACACACGTTACCTTTACCACATTGAAAGTCCAGTATCCAGCTCCAAGAAACACGTAGCATTTACTTTTCCCACATTGAAGGTTTAGTATCCAGGCCCAAGACACAAGGAGCCTTTCCCTTTACCATATTGAAGGTCCAGTATCCAGCTCCAAGACACAAGTAATCTTTACCTTTATCACATAGAAGATCCAGTATCCAGCTCCACGACACAAGTAGCCTTTACCTTTCCCACATTGAATTTGCAGTATCCAGCTCCAAGATACAAGTATCCTTTACCTTTCCCACATTGAAGGACCAGTATCCATCCCCAAGTAATAAGTAACCTTTATCTTTCCCACATTGAAGGTCCAGTATCCATCCCCAAGTCATTAGTAACCTTTACCTTTACCACATTGAAGGTCCAGGATCCAGCTCCAAGATACACGTAGCGTTGACATTTCCCACACTGAAGGTGCAGTATCCAGCTCCAAGACAGAAGTAGCCTTTAACAAATTGAAGATCCAGTATCCAGATCAAACACACAAGTAACCTTTACCTTTACCACATTGAAGGTCCAGTATAAAGCTCCAAGACACAAGTAGCCTTTAACAAACGGAAGGTCCAGTATCCAGCTCCAAAACACACGTTGCCTTTACCTTTACCACATTGAAGGTCCAGTATCCAGCTCCAAGAAACACGTAGCCTTTACCTTTCCACATTGAAGGTTTAGTATCCAGGTCCAAGACACAAGTAGCCTTTCGCTTTACCAAATTTAAGGTCCAGTATTCAGCTCCAAGACACAAGTAACCTTTACCTTTATCACATAGAAGATCCAGTATCCAGCTCCAAGACACAATAGCCTTTACCTTTCCCACATTGAATTTCCAGTATCCAGGTCCAAGATACAAGTAGCCTTTACCTTTCCCACATTGAAGGACCAGTATCCATCCCCAAGTAATAAGTAACCTTTATCTTTCCCACATTGAAGGTCCAGTATCCATCCCCAAGTCATTAGTAACCTTTACCTTTCCCACATTGAAGGACCAGAATCCATCCCCAAGTCATAAGTAACCTTTATCTTTCCCACATTGAACGTCCAGTATCCATCCCCAAGTCATAAGTAACCTTTAGCTTTCCCACATTGAAGGTCGAGGATCCAGCTCCAAGATACACGTAGCCTTTACATTTGCCACATTGAAGGACCAGTATCCATCCCCAAGTCATAAGTAACCTTTATCTTTCCCACGTTGAAGGTCCAGTATCCATCCCCAAGTCATAAGTAACCTTTACCTTTACCACATTGAAGGTCCAGGATTCAGCTCCAAGATACACGTAGCCTTTACATTTCCCACATTGATGGTCCAGTATCCAGCTCCAAGACACAAGTAGCCTTTAACAAATTGAAGATCCAGTATCCAGCTGCAAGACACAAATAACCTTTACCTTTAACACATTGAAGGTCCAATATCCAGCTCCAAGACACAAGTAGCCTTTACCTTTCCCACATTGAATATCAGGTATCTAGTGCAAAGACACACGTTGCGTTTACCTTTCCCACATTGAAGATTCAGTATCCAGCTCCAAGATACAAGTAGCCTTTATGTTTCCCAAAGTGAAGGTCCAGTATCCAGCTCCAAGAAACACGTAGCCTTAACACTTTATCAAATTGAAGATCCAGTATCCAGCTCCAATACACAAGTAAACTTTATCACATTGAAGGTCCAGTATCCAGCTCCAAGATACACGTAGCCTTTACATTTCCCACATTGAAGGTCCAGTATCCAGCTCCAAGACACAATAGCCTTTACCTTTCCCACATTGAATATCAGGTATCTAGTGCAAGGACACACGTTGCGTTTACCTTTCCCACATTGAAGATTCAGTATCCAGCTCCAAAACACAAGTAACCTTCACTTCTCCTACATTGAATGTCCAGCATTCAGCTCCAGACACAAGGAGACTTTACCTTTACCACATTGAAGGTCCAGTATCCAGCTCCAAGACACAAGTTGCCTTAACGTTTACAAAATTGAAGGTCCAGTATCCAACTCCAAGAATCACGTAGCCTTTACCTTTCACATATTGAAGTTCCAGTGTCCAGCTCCAAGACACATGTTGCCTTTACCTTTACCACATTGAAGGTCCAGTATCCAGCTCCAAGACACACGTTACCTTTACCACATTGAAAGTCCAGTATCCAGCTCCAAGAAACACGTAGCCTTTACTTTTCCCACATTGAAGGTTTAGTATCCAGGCCCAAGACACAAGTAGCCTTTCCCTTTACCATATTGAAGGTCCAGTATCCAGCTCCAAGACACAAGTAATCTTTACCTTTATCACATAGAAGATCCAGTATCCAGCTCCACGACACAAGTAGCCTTTACCTTTCCCACATTGAATTTGCAGTATCCAGCTCCAAGATACAAGTATCCTTTACCTTTCCCACATTGAAGGTCCAGTATCCATCCCCAAGTCATTAGTAACCTTTACCTTTCCCACATTGAAGGACCAGAATCCATCCCCAAGTCATAAGTAACCTTTATCTTTCCCACATTGAACGTCCAGTATCCATCCCCAAGTCATAAGTAACCTTTAGCTTTCCCACATTGAAGGTCGAGGATCCAGCTCCAAGATACACGTAGCCTTTACATTTGCCACATTGAAGGACCAGTATCCATCCCCAAGTCATAAGTAACCTTTACCTTTACCACATTGAAGGTCCAGGATTCAGCTCCAAGATACACGTAGCCTTTACATTTCCCACATTGATGGTCCAGTATCCAGCTCCAAGACACAAGTAGCCTTTAACAAATTGAAGATCCAGTATCCAGCTGCAAGACACAAATAACCTTTACCTTTAACACATTGAAGGTCCAATATCCAGCTCCAAGACACAAGTAGCCTTTACCTTTCCCTCATTGAATATCAGGTATCTAGTGCAAAGACACACGTTGCGTTTACCTTTCCCACATTGAAGATTCAGTATCCAGCTCCAAGATACAAGTAGCCTTTACCTTTCCCAAAGTGAAGGTCCAGTATCCAGCTCCAAGAAACACGTAGCCTTAACACTTTATCAAATTGAAGATCCAGTATCCAGCTCCAATACACAAGTAAACTTTATCACATTGAAGGTCCAGTATCCAGCTCCAAGATACACGTAGCCTTTACATTTCCCACATTGAAGGTCCAGTATCCAGCTCCAAGACACAATAGCCTTTACCTTTCCCACATTGAATATCAGGTATCTAGTGCAAGGACACACGTTGCGTTTACCTTTCCCACATTGAAGATTCAGTATCCAGCTCCAAAACACAAGTAACCTTCACTTCTCCTACATTGAATGTCCAGCATTCAGCTCCAGACACAAGGAGACTTTACCTTTACCACATTGAAGGTCCAGTATCCAGCTCCAAGACACAAGTTGCCTTAACGTTTACAAAATTGAAGGTCCAGTATCCAACTCCAAGAATCACGTAGCCTTTACCTTTCACATATTGAAGTTCCAGTGTCCAGCTCCAAGACACATGTTGCCTTTACCTTTACCACATTGAAGGTCCATTATCCAGCTCCAAGAAACACGTAGTCTTTACCTTTCCCACATTGAAAGTCCAGTATCCAGTTCCAAGACACAAGTAGCCTTTAACAAATTGAAGGTCCAGTATCCAGCTCCAAGACACACGTTACCTTTACCACATTGAAAGTCCAGTATCCAGCTCCAAGAAACACGTAGCCTTTACTTTTCCCACATTGAAGGTTTAGTATCCAGGCCCAAGACACAAGTAGCCTTTCCCTTTACCATATTGAAGGTCCAGTATCCAGCTCCAAGACACAAGTAATCTTTACCTTTATCACATAGAAGATCCAGTATCCAGCTCCAAGACACAAGTAGCCTTTACCTTTCCCACATTGAATTTGCAGTATCCAGCTCCAAGATACAAGTATCCTTTACCTTTCCCACATTGAAGGACCAGTATCCATCCCCAAGTAATAAGTAACCTTTATCTTTCCCACATTGAAGGTCCAGTATCCATCCCCAAGTCATTAGTAACCTTTACCTTTACCACATTGAAGGTCCAGGATCCAGCTCCAAGATACACGTAGCGTTGACATTTCCCACACTGAAGGTGCAGTATCCAGCTCCAAGACAGAAGTAGCCTTTAACAAATTGAAGATCCAGTATCCAGATCAAACACACAAGTAACCTTTACCTTTACCACACTGAAGGTCCAGTATCCAGCTCCAAGACACAAGTAGCCTTTAACAAACGGAAGGTCCAGTATCCAGCTCCAAAACACACGTTGCCTTTACCTTTACCACATTGAAGGTCCAGTATCCAGCTCCAAGAAACACGTAGCCTTTACCTTTCCCACATTGAAGGTTTAGTATCCAGGTCCAAGACACAAGTAGCCTTTCGCTTTACCAAATTTAAGGTCCAGTATTCAGCTCCAAGACACAAGTAACCTTTACCTTTATCACATAGAAGATCCAGTATCCAGCTCAAAGACACAAGTAGCCTTTACCTTTCCCACATTGAATTTCCAGTATCCAGCTCCAAGATACAAGTAGCCTTTACCTTTCCCACATTGAAGGACCAGTATCCATCCCCAAGTAATAAGTAACCTTTATCTTTCCCACATTGAAGGTCCAGTATCCATCCCCAAGTCATTAGTAACCTTTACCTTTAACACATTGAAGGACCAGAATCCATCCCCAAGTCATAAGTAACCTTTATCTTTCCCACATTGTACGTCCAGTATCCATCCCCAAGTCATAAGTAACCTTTAGCTTTCCCACATTGAAGGTCGAGGATCCAGCTCCAAGATACACGTAGCCTTTACATTTCCCACATTGAAGGACCAGTATCCATCCCCAAGTCATAAGTAACCTTTATCTTTCCCACGTTGAAGGTCCAGTATCCATCCCCAAGTCATAAGTAACCTTTACCTTTACCACATTGAAGGTCCAGGATTCAGCTCCAAGATACACGTAGCCTTTACATTTCCCACATTGATGGTCCAGTATCCAGCTCCAAGACACAAGTAGCCTTTAACAAATTGAAGATCCAGTATCCAGCTGCAAGACACAAATAACCTTTACCTTTACCACATTGAAGGTCCAATATCCAGCTCCAAGACACAAGTAGCCTTTACCTTTCCCACATTGAATATCAGGTATCTAGTGCAAAGACACACGTTGCGTTTACCTTTCCCACATTGAAGATTCAGTATCCAGATCCAAGATACAAGTAGCCTTTACCATTCCCACATTGAAGGTCCAGTATCCAGCTCGAAGTTGCAAGTAGCCTTTACCTTTCCCAAAGTGAAGGTCCAGTATCCAGCTCCAAGAAAAACGTAGCCTTAACCCTTTATCAAATTGAAGATCCAGTATCCAGCTCCAAGATAACGTAGCCTTTACATTTCCCACATTGAAGGTCCAGTATCCAGCTCCAAGATACACGTAGCCTTTACATTTCCCACATTGAAGGTCCAGTATCCAGCTCCAAGACACAATAGCCTTTACCTTTCCCACATTGAATATCAGGTATCTAGTGCAAGGACACACGTTGCGTTTACTTTTCCCACATTGAAGATTCAGTATCCAGCTCCAAAACACAAGTAACCTTCACTTCTCCTACATTGAATGTCCAGCATTCAGCTCCAGACACAAGGAGACTTTACCTTTACCACATTGAAGGTCCAGTATCCAGTTCCAAGACACAAGTAGCCTTTAACAAATTGAAGGTCCAGTATCCAACTCCAAGAATCACGTAGCCTTTACCTTTCACATATTGAAGTTCCAGTGTCCAGCTCCAAGACACATGTTGCCTTTACCTTTACCACATTGAAGGTCCAGTATCCAGCTCCAAGAAACACGTAGTCTTTACCTTTCCCACATTGAAAGTCCAGTATCCAGTTCCAAGACACAAGTAGCCTTTAACAAATTGAAGGTCCAGTATCCAGAACCAAGACACACGTTGCCTTTACCTTTACCACATTGAAAGTCCAGTATCCAGCTCCAAGAAACACGTAGCCTTTACTTTTCCCACATTGAAGGTTTAGTATCCAGGCCCAAGACACAAGTAGCCTTTCCCTTTGCCATATTGAAGGTCCAGTATCCAGCTCCAAGACACAAGTAATCTTTACCTTTATCACATAGAAGATCCAGTATCCAGCTCCAAGACACAAGTAGCCTTTACCTTTCCCACATTGAATTTGCAGTATCCAGCTCCAAGATACAAGTATCCTTTACCTTTCCCACATTGAAGGACCAGTATCCATCCCCAAGTAATAAGTAACCTTTATCTTTCCCACATTGAAGGTCCAGTATCCATCCCCAAGTCATGAGTAACCTTTACCTTTACCACATTGAAGGTCCAGGATCCAGCTCCAAGATACACGTAGCGTTGACATTTCCCACACTGAAGGTGCAGTATCCAGCTCCAAGACAGAAGTAGCCTTTAACAAATTGAAGATCCAGTATCCAGATCAAACACACAAGTAACCTTTACCACATTGAAGGTCCAGGATCCAGCTCCAAGATACACGTAGCGTTGACATTTCCCACACTGAAGGTGCAGTATCCAGCTCCAAGACACAAGTAGCCTTTACCTTTCCCACATTGAATATCAGGTATCTAGTGCAAAGACACACGTTGCGTTTACCTTTCCCACATTGAAGATTCAGTATCCAGCTCCAAGATACAAGTAGCCTTTATGTTTCCCAAAGTGAAGGTCCAGTATCCAGCTCCAAGAAACACGTAGCCTTAACACTTTATCAAATTGAAGATCCAGTATCCAGCTCCAATACACAAGTAAACTTTATCACATTGAAGGTCCAGTATCCAGCTCCAAGATACACGTAGCCTTTACATTTCCCACATTGAAGGTCCAGTATCCAGCTCCAAGACACAATAGCCTTTACCTTTCCCACATTGAATATCAGGTATCTAGTGCAAGGACACACGTTGCGTTTACCTTTCCCACATTGAAGATTCAGTATCCAGCTCCAAAACACAAGTAACCTTCACTTCTCCTACATTGAATGTCCAGCATTCAGCTCCAGACACAAGGAGACTTTACCTTTACCACATTGAAGGTCCAGTATCCAGCTCCAAGACACAAGTTGCCTTAACGTTTACAAAATTGAAGGTCCAGTATCCAACTCCAAGAATCACGTAGCCTTTACCTTTCACATATTGAAGTTCCAGTGTCCAGCTCCAAGACACATGTTGCCTTTACCTTTACCACATTGAAGGTCCAGTATCCAGCTCCAAGACACACGTTACCTTTACCACATTGAAAGTCCAGTATCCAGCTCCAAGAAACACGTAGCCTTTACTTTTCCCACATTGAAGGTTTAGTATCCAGGCCCAAGACACAAGTAGCCTTTCCCTTTACCATATTGAAGGTCCAGTATCCAGCTCCAAGACACAAGTAATCTTTACCTTTATCACATAGAAGATCCAGTATCCAGCTCCACGACACAAGTAGCCTTTACCTTTCCCACATTGAATTTGCAGTATCCAGCTCCAAGATACAAGTATCCTTTACCTTTCCCACATTGAAGGTCCAGTATCCATCCCCAAGTCATTAGTAACCTTTACCTTTCCCACATTGAAGGACCAGAATCCATCCCCAAGTCATAAGTAACCTTTATCTTTCCCACATTGAACGTCCAGTATCCATCCCCAAGTCATAAGTAACCTTTAGCTTTCCCACATTGAAGGTCGAGGATCCAGCTCCAAGATACACGTAGCCTTTACATTTGCCACATTGAAGGACCAGTATCCATCCCCAAGTCATAAGTAACCTTTACCTTTACCACATTGAAGGTCCAGGATTCAGCTCCAAGATACACGTAGCCTTTACATTTCCCACATTGATGGTCCAGTATCCAGCTCCAAGACACAAGTAGCCTTTAACAAATTGAAGATCCAGTATCCAGCTGCAAGACACAAATAACCTTTACCTTTAACACATTGAAGGTCCAATATCCAGCTCCAAGACACAAGTAGCCTTTACCTTTCCCTCATTGAATATCAGGTATCTAGTGCAAAGACACACGTTGCGTTTACCTTTCCCACATTGAAGATTCAGTATCCAGCTCCAAGATACAAGTAGCCTTTACCTTTCCCAAAGTGAAGGTCCAGTATCCAGCTCCAAGAAACACGTAGCCTTAACACTTTATCAAATTGAAGATCCAGTATCCAGCTCCAATACACAAGTAAACTTTATCACATTGAAGGTCCAGTATCCAGCTCCAAGATACACGTAGCCTTTACATTTCCCACATTGAAGGTCCAGTATCCAGCTCCAAGACACAATAGCCTTTACCTTTCCCACATTGAATATCAGGTATCTAGTGCAAGGACACACGTTGCGTTTACCTTTCCCACATTGAAGATTCAGTATCCAGCTCCAAAACACAAGTAACCTTCACTTCTCCTACATTGAATGTCCAGCATTCAGCTCCAGACACAAGGAGACTTTACCTTTACCACATTGAAGGTCCAGTATCCAGCTCCAAGACACAAGTTGCCTTAACGTTTACAAAATTGAAGGTCCAGTATCCAACTCCAAGAATCACGTAGCCTTTACCTTTCACATATTGAAGTTCCAGTGTCCAGCTCCAAGACACATGTTGCCTTTACCTTTACCACATTGAAGGTCCATTATCCAGCTCCAAGAAACACGTAGTCTTTACCTTTCCCACATTGAAAGTCCAGTATCCAGTTCCAAGACACAAGTAGCCTTTAACAAATTGAAGGTCCAGTATCCAGCTCCAAGACACACGTTACCTTTACCACATTGAAAGTCCAGTATCCAGCTCCAAGAAACACGTAGCCTTTACTTTTCCCACATTGAAGGTTTAGTATCCAGGCCCAAGACACAAGTAGCCTTTCCCTTTACCATATTGAAGGTCCAGTATCCAGCTCCAAGACACAAGTAATCTTTACCTTTATCACATAGAAGATCCAGTATCCAGCTCCAAGACACAAGTAGCCTTTACCTTTCCCACATTGAATTTGCAGTATCCAGCTCCAAGATACAAGTATCCTTTACCTTTCCCACATTGAAGGACCAGTATCCATCCCCAAGTAATAAGTAACCTTTATCTTTCCCACATTGAAGGTCCAGTATCCATCCCCAAGTCATTAGTAACCTTTACCTTTACCACATTGAAGGTCCAGGATCCAGCTCCAAGATACACGTAGCGTTGACATTTCCCACACTGAAGGTGCAGTATCCAGCTCCAAGACAGAAGTAGCCTTTAACAAATTGAAGATCCAGTATCCAGATCAAACACACAAGTAACCTTTACCTTTACCACACTGAAGGTCCAGTATCCAGCTCCAAGACACAAGTAGCCTTTAACAAACGGAAGGTCCAGTATCCAGCTCCAAAACACACGTTGCCTTTACCTTTACCACATTGAAGGTCCAGTATCCAGCTCCAAGAAACACGTAGCCTTTACCTTTCCCACATTGAAGGTTTAGTATCCAGGTCCAAGACACAAGTAGCCTTTCGCTTTACCAAATTTAAGGTCCAGTATTCAGCTCCAAGACACAAGTAACCTTTACCTTTATCACATAGAAGATCCAGTATCCAGCTCAAAGACACAAGTAGCCTTTACCTTTCCCACATTGAATTTCCAGTATCCAGCTCCAAGATACAAGTAGCCTTTACCTTTCCCACATTGAAGGACCAGTATCCATCCCCAAGTAATAAGTAACCTTTATCTTTCCCACATTGAAGGTCCAGTATCCATCCCCAAGTCATTAGTAACCTTTACCTTTAACACATTGAAGGACCAGAATCCATCCCCAAGTCATAAGTAACCTTTATCTTTCCCACATTGTACGTCCAGTATCCATCCCCAAGTCATAAGTAACCTTTAGCTTTCCCACATTGAAGGTCGAGGATCCAGCTCCAAGATACACGTAGCCTTTACATTTCCCACATTGAAGGACCAGTATCCATCCCCAAGTCATAAGTAACCTTTATCTTTCCCACGTTGAAGGTCCAGTATCCATCCCCAAGTCATAAGTAACCTTTACCTTTACCACATTGAAGGTCCAGGATTCAGCTCCAAGATACACGTAGCCTTTACATTTCCCACATTGATGGTCCAGTATCCAGCTCCAAGACACAAGTAGCCTTTAACAAATTGAAGATCCAGTATCCAGCTGCAAGACACAAATAACCTTTACCTTTACCACATTGAAGGTCCAATATCCAGCTCCAAGACACAAGTAGCCTTTACCTTTCCCACATTGAATATCAGGTATCTAGTGCAAAGACACACGTTGCGTTTACCTTTCCCACATTGAAGATTCAGTATCCAGCTCCAAGATACAAGTAGCCTTTATGTTTCCCAAAGTGAAGGTCCAGTATCCAGCTCCAAGAAACACGTAGCCTTAACACTTTATCAAATTGAAGATCCAGTATCCAGCTCCAATACACAAGTAAACTTTATCACATTGAAGGTCCAGTATCCAGCTCCAAGATACACGTAGCCTTTACATTTCCCACATTGAAGGTCCAGTATCCAGCTCCAAGACACAATAGCCTTTACCTTTCCCACATTGAATATCAGGTATCTAGTGCAAGGACACACGTTGCGTTTACCTTTCCCACATTGAAGATTCAGTATCCAGCTCCAAAACACAAGTAACCTTCACTTCTCCTACATTGAATGTCCAGCATTCAGCTCCAGACACAAGGAGACTTTACCTTTACCACATTGAAGGTCCAGTATCCAGCTCCAAGACACAAGTTGCCTTAACGTTTACAAAATTGAAGGTCCAGTATCCAACTCCAAGAATCACGTAGCCTTTACCTTTCACATATTGAAGTTCCAGTGTCCAGCTCCAAGACACATGTTGCCTTTACCTTTACCACATTGAAGGTCCAGTATCCAGCTCCAAGACACACGTTACCTTTACCACATTGAAAGTCCAGTATCCAGCTCCAAGAAACACGTAGCCTTTACTTTTCCCACATTGAAGGTTTAGTATCCAGGCCCAAGACACAAGTAGCCTTTCCCTTTACCATATTGAAGGTCCAGTATCCAGCTCCAAGACACAAGTAATCTTTACCTTTATCACATAGAAGATCCAGTATCCAGCTCCACGACACAAGTAGCCTTTACCTTTCCCACATTGAATTTGCAGTATCCAGCTCCAAGATACAAGTATCCTTTACCTTTCCCACATTGAAGGTCCAGTATCCATCCCCAAGTCATTAGTAACCTTTACCTTTCCCACATTGAAGGACCAGAATCCATCCCCAAGTCATAAGTAACCTTTATCTTTCCCACATTGAACGTCCAGTATCCATCCCCAAGTCATAAGTAACCTTTAGCTTTCCCACATTGAAGGTCGAGGATCCAGCTCCAAGATACACGTAGCCTTTACATTTGCCACATTGAAGGACCAGTATCCATCCCCAAGTCATAAGTAACCTTTACCTTTACCACATTGAAGGTCCAGGATTCAGCTCCAAGATACACGTAGCCTTTACATTTCCCACATTGATGGTCCAGTATCCAGCTCCAAGACACAAGTAGCCTTTAACAAATTGAAGATCCAGTATCCAGCTGCAAGACACAAATAACCTTTACCTTTAACACATTGAAGGTCCAATATCCAGCTCCAAGACACAAGTAGCCTTTACCTTTCCCTCATTGAATATCAGGTATCTAGTGCAAAGACACACGTTGCGTTTACCTTTCCCACATTGAAGATTCAGTATCCAGCTCCAAGATACAAGTAGCCTTTACCTTTCCCAAAGTGAAGGTCCAGTATCCAGCTCCAAGAAACACGTAGCCTTAACACTTTATCAAATTGAAGATCCAGTATCCAGCTCCAATACACAAGTAAACTTTATCACATTGAAGGTCCAGTATCCAGCTCCAAGATACACGTAGCCTTTACATTTCCCACATTGAAGGTCCAGTATCCAGCTCCAAGACACAATAGCCTTTACCTTTCCCACATTGAATATCAGGTATCTAGTGCAAGGACACACGTTGCGTTTACCTTTCCCACATTGAAGATTCAGTATCCAGCTCCAAAACACAAGTAACCTTCACTTCTCCTACATTGAATGTCCAGCATTCAGCTCCAGACACAAGGAGACTTTACCTTTACCACATTGAAGGTCCAGTATCCAGCTCCAAGACACAAGTTGCCTTAACGTTTACAAAATTGAAGGTCCAGTATCCAACTCCAAGAATCACGTAGCCTTTACCTTTCACATATTGAAGTTCCAGTGTCCAGCTCCAAGACACATGTTGCCTTTACCTTTACCACATTGAAGGTCCATTATCCAGCTCCAAGAAACACGTAGTCTTTACCTTTCCCACATTGAAAGTCCAGTATCCAGTTCCAAGACACAAGTAGCCTTTAACAAATTGAAGGTCCAGTATCCAGCTCCAAGACACACGTTACCTTTACCACATTGAAAGTCCAGTATCCAGCTCCAAGAAACACGTAGCCTTTACTTTTCCCACATTGAAGGTTTAGTATCCAGGCCCAAGACACAAGTAGCCTTTCCCTTTACCATATTGAAGGTCCAGTATCCAGCTCCAAGACACAAGTAATCTTTACCTTTATCACATAGAAGATCCAGTATCCAGCTCCAAGACACAAGTAGCCTTTACCTTTCCCACATTGAATTTGCAGTATCCAGCTCCAAGATACAAGTATCCTTTACCTTTCCCACATTGAAGGACCAGTATCCATCCCCAAGTAATAAGTAACCTTTATCTTTCCCACATTGAAGGTCCAGTATCCATCCCCAAGTCATTAGTAACCTTTACCTTTACCACATTGAAGGTCCAGGATCCAGCTCCAAGATACACGTAGCGTTGACATTTCCCACACTGAAGGTGCAGTATCCAGCTCCAAGACAGAAGTAGCCTTTAACAAATTGAAGATCCAGTATCCAGATCAAACACACAAGTAACCTTTACCTTTACCACACTGAAGGTCCAGTATCCAGCTCCAAGACACAAGTAGCCTTTAACAAACGGAAGGTCCAGTATCCAGCTCCAAAACACACGTTGCCTTTACCTTTACCACATTGAAGGTCCAGTATCCAGCTCCAAGAAACACGTAGCCTTTACCTTTCCCACATTGAAGGTTTAGTATCCAGGTCCAAGACACAAGTAGCCTTTCGCTTTACCAAATTTAAGGTCCAGTATTCAGCTCCAAGACACAAGTAACCTTTACCTTTATCACATAGAAGATCCAGTATCCAGCTCAAAGACACAAGTAGCCTTTACCTTTCCCACATTGAATTTCCAGTATCCAGCTCCAAGATACAAGTAGCCTTTACCTTTCCCACATTGAAGGACCAGTATCCATCCCCAAGTAATAAGTAACCTTTATCTTTCCCACATTGAAGGTCCAGTATCCATCCCCAAGTCATTAGTAACCTTTACCTTTAACACATTGAAGGACCAGAATCCATCCCCAAGTCATAAGTAACCTTTATCTTTCCCACATTGTACGTCCAGTATCCATCCCCAAGTCATAAGTAACCTTTAGCTTTCCCACATTGAAGGTCGAGGATCCAGCTCCAAGATACACGTAGCCTTTACATTTCCCACATTGAAGGACCAGTATCCATCCCCAAGTCATAAGTAACCTTTATCTTTCCCACGTTGAAGGTCCAGTATCCATCCCCAAGTCATAAGTAACCTTTACCTTTACCACATTGAAGGTCCAGGATTCAGCTCCAAGATACACGTAGCCTTTACATTTCCCACATTGATGGTCCAGTATCCAGCTCCAAGACACAAGTAGCCTTTAACAAATTGAAGATCCAGTATCCAGCTGCAAGACACAAATAACCTTTACCTTTACCACATTGAAGGTCCAATATCCAGCTCCAAGACACAAGTAGCCTTTACCTTTCCCACATTGAATATCAGGTATCTAGTGCAAAGACACACGTTGCGTTTACCTTTCCCACATTGAAGATTCAGTATCCAGATCCAAGATACAAGTAGCCTTTACCATTCCCACATTGAAGGTCCAGTATCCAGCTCGAAGTTGCAAGTAGCCTTTACCTTTCCCAAAGTGAAGGTCCAGTATCCAGCTCCAAGAAAAACGTAGCCTTAACCCTTTATCAAATTGAAGATCCAGTATCCAGCTCCAAGATAACGTAGCCTTTACATTTCCCACATTGAAGGTCCAGTATCCAGCTCCAAGATACACGTAGCCTTTACATTTCCCACATTGAAGGTCCAGTATCCAGCTCCAAGACACAATAGCCTTTACCTTTCCCACATTGAATATCAGGTATCTAGTGCAAGGACACACGTTGCGTTTACTTTTCCCACATTGAAGATTCAGTATCCAGCTCCAAAACACAAGTAACCTTCACTTCTCCTACATTGAATGTCCAGCATTCAGCTCCAGACACAAGGAGACTTTACCTTTACCACATTGAAGGTCCAGTATCCAGTTCCAAGACACAAGTAGCCTTTAACAAATTGAAGGTCCAGTATCCAACTCCAAGAATCACGTAGCCTTTACCTTTCACATATTGAAGTTCCAGTGTCCAGCTCCAAGACACATGTTGCCTTTACCTTTACCACATTGAAGGTCCAGTATCCAGCTCCAAGAAACACGTAGTCTTTACCTTTCCCACATTGAAAGTCCAGTATCCAGTTCCAAGACACAAGTAGCCTTTAACAAATTGAAGGTCCAGTATCCAGAACCAAGACACACGTTGCCTTTACCTTTACCACATTGAAAGTCCAGTATCCAGCTCCAAGAAACACGTAGCCTTTACTTTTCCCACATTGAAGGTTTAGTATCCAGGCCCAAGACACAAGTAGCCTTTCCCTTTGCCATATTGAAGGTCCAGTATCCAGCTCCAAGACACAAGTAATCTTTACCTTTATCACATAGAAGATCCAGTATCCAGCTCCAAGACACAAGTAGCCTTTACCTTTCCCACATTGAATTTGCAGTATCCAGCTCCAAGATACAAGTATCCTTTACCTTTCCCACATTGAAGGACCAGTATCCATCCCCAAGTAATAAGTAACCTTTATCTTTCCCACATTGAAGGTCCAGTATCCATCCCCAAGTCATGAGTAACCTTTACCTTTACCACATTGAAGGTCCAGGATCCAGCTCCAAGATACACGTAGCGTTGACATTTCCCACACTGAAGGTGCAGTATCCAGCTCCAAGACAGAAGTAGCCTTTAACAAATTGAAGATCCAGTATCCAGATCAAACACACAAGTAACCTTTACCACATTGAAGGTCCAGTATCCAGCTCCAAGACACATGTTGCCTTTACCTTTCCCACATTGAATATCAGGTATCTAGTGCAAAGACACATGTTGCGTTTACCTTTCCCACATTGAAGATTCAGTATCCAGCTCCAAGATACAAGTAGCCTTTACCATTCCCACATTGAAGGTCCAGTATCCAGCTCCAAGACACAAGTAGCCTTTACCTTTCCCAAAGTGAAGGTCCAGTATCCAGCTCCAAGAAACACGTAGCCTTAACCCTTCATCAAATTGAAGATCCAGTATCCAGCTCCAAGATACACGTAGCCTTTACATTTCCCACATTGAAGGTCCAGTATCCAGCTCCAAGAAACACGTAGCCTTTACCTTTCCCACATTGAAGGTTTAGTATCCAGGCCCAGGACACAAGTAGCCTTTCCCTTTCCCACATTGAAGGACCAGTATCCATCCCCAAGTAATAAGTAACCTTTATCTTTCCCACATTGAAGGTCCAGTATCCATCCCCAAGTCATTAGTAAACTTTACCTTTACCACACTGAAGGTCCAGGATCCAGCTCCAAGATACACGTAGCCTTAACATTTCCCACATTGAAGGTCCAGTATCCAGCTCCAAGACACAAGTAGCCTTTAACAAATTGAAGATCCAGTATCCAGCTGCAAGACACAAATAACCTTTTCCTTTACCACATTGAAGGTCCAATATCCAGCTCCAAGACACAAGTATCCCTTACCTTTCCCACATTGAATATCAGGTATCTAGTGCAAGGACACACGTTGCGTTTACCTTTCCCACATTGTAGATTCAGTATCAAGCTCCAAAACACAAGTAACCTTCACTTCTCCCACATTGAATGTCCAGCATTCAGCTCCAGACACAAGGAACATTTACCTTTCCCACATCGAAGGACCAGTATCCATCCCCAAGTCATAAGTAACCTTTATCTTTCCCACATCGAAAGTCCAGTATCCATCCCCAAGTCATAAGTAACCTTTACCTTTACCACATTGAAGGTCCAGTATCCAGCTCCAAGACACAAGTAGCCTTTAACAAATTGAAGATCCAGTATCCAGCTGCAAGACACAAATAACCTTTACCTTTACCACATTGAAGGTCCAATATCCAGCTCCAAGACACAAGTAGCCTTTACCTTTCCCACATTGAATATCAGGTATCTAGTGCAAAGACACACGTTGCGTTTACCTTTCCCACATTGAAGATTCAGTATCCAGCTCCAAGATACAAGTAGCCATTACCATTCCCACATTGAAGGTCCAGTATCCAGCTCGAAGTTGCAGGTAGACTTTACCTTTCCCAAAGTAAAGGTCCAGTATCCAGCTCCAAGAATCACGTAGCCTTAACACTTTATCAAATTGAAGATCCAGTATCCAGCTCCAATACACAAGTAAACTTTATCACATTGAAGGTCCAGTATCCAGCTCCAAGATACACGTAGCCTTTACATTTCCCACATTGAAGGTCCAGTATCCAGCTCCAAGACACAATAGCCTTTACCTTTCCCACATTGAATATCAGGTATCTAGTGCAAGGACACACGTTGCGTTTACCTTTCCCACATTGAAGAGTCAGTATTCAGCTCCAGAACACAAGTAACCTTCACTTCTCCCACATTGAATGTCCAGCATTCAGCTCCAGACACAAGGAGACCTTACCTTTACCACATTGAAGGTCCAGTATCCAGCTCCAAGACACAAGTTGCCTTAACGTTTAGAAAATTGAAGGTCCAGTATCCAACTCCAAGAATCACGTAGCCTTTACCTTTCACATATTGAAGTTCCAGTGTCCAGCTCCAAGACACATGTTGCCTTTACCTTTACCACATTGAAGGTCCAGTATCCAGCTCCAAGAAACACGTAGTCTTTACCTTTCCCACATTGAAAGTCCAGTATCCAGCTCCAAGACACACTTTGCCTTTACCTTTACCACATTGAAAGTCCACTAACCAGTTCCAAGACACAAGTAGCCTTTAACAAACGGAAGGTCCAGTATCCAGCTCCAAAACACACGTTGCCTTTACCTTTCCCACATTGAAGGACCAGTATCCATCCCCAAGTAATAAGTAACCTTTATCTTTCCCACATTGAAGGTCCAGTATCCATCCCCAAGTCATTAGTAACCTTTACCTTTCCCACATTGAAGGACCAGAATCCATCCCCAAGTCATAAGTAACCTTTATCTTTCCCACATTGAACGTCCAGTATCCATCCCCAAGTCATAAGTAACCTTTAGCTTTCCCACATTGAAGGTCGAGGATCCAGCTCCAAGATACACGTAGCCTTTACATTTGCCACATTGAAGGACCAGTATCCATCCCAAAGTCATAAGTAACCTTTATCTTTCCCACGTTGAAGGTCCAATATCCATCCCCAAGTCATAAGTAACCTTTACCTTTACCACATTGAAGGTCCAGGATTCAGCTCCAAGATACACGTAGCCTTTACATTTCCCACATTGATGGTCCAGTATCCAGCTCCAAGACACAAGTAGCCTTTAACAAATTGAAGATCCAGTATCCAGCTGCAAGACACAAATAACCTTTACCTTTAACACATTGAAGGTCCAATATCCAGCTCCAAGACACAAGTAGCCTTTACCTTTCCCACATTGAATATCAGGTATCTAGTGCAAAGACACACGTTGCGTTTACCTTTCCCACATTGAAGATTCAGTATCCAGCTCCAAGATACAAGTAGCCTTTACCATTCCCACATTGAAGGTCCAGTATCCAGCTCGAAGTTGCAAGTAGCCTTTACCTTTCCCAAAGTGAAGGTCCAGTATCCAGCTCCAAGAAACACGTAGCCTTAACCCTTTATCAAATTGAAGATCCAGTATCCAGCTCCAAGATGCACGTAGCCTTTACATTTCCCACATTGAAGGTCCAGGATCCAGCTCCAAGATACACGTAGCCTTTACATTTCCCACATTGAAGGTCCAGTATCCAGCTCCAAGACACAAGTAGCCTTTAACAAATTGAAGATCCAGTATCCAGCTGCAAGACACAAATAACCTTTTCCTTTACCACATTGAAGGTCCAATATCCAGCTCCAAGACACAAGTATCCCTTACCTTTCCCACATTGAATATCAGGTATCTAGTGCAAGGACACACGTAGCGTTTACCTTTCCCACATTGAAGATTCAGTATCCAGCTCCAAAACACAAGTAACCTTCACTTCTCCCACATTGAATGTCCAGCATTCAGCTCCAGACACAAGGAACATTTACCTTTACCACATTGAAGGTCCAGTATCCAGCTCCAAGACACAAGTTGCCTTAACGTTTACAAAATTGAAGGTCCAGTATCCAACTCCAAGAATCACGTAGCCTTAACCTTTCACATATTGAAGTTCCAGTATCCAGCTCCAAGACACATGTTGCCTTTACCTTTACCACATTGAAGGTCCAGTGTCCAGCTCCAAAAACACGTAGCCTTTACCTTTCCCACATTGAAAGTCCAGTATCCAATTCCAAGACACAAGTAGCCTTTAACAAATTGAAGGTCCAGTGTCCAGCTCCAAGACACACGTTGCCTTTACCTTTACCACATTGAAGGTCCAGTATCCAGCTCCAAGAAACACGTAGCCTTTACCTTTCCCACATTGAAGGTTTAGTATCCAGGCCCAAGACACAAGTAGCCTTTCCCTTTCCCACATTGAAGGACCAGTATCCATCCCCAAGTAATAAGTAACCTTTATCTTTCCCACATTGTAGGTCCAGTATCCATCCCCAAGTCATTAGTAACCTTTACCACATTGAAGGTCCAGGATCCAGCTCCAAGATACACGTAGCCTTGACATTTCCCACATTGAAGGTGCAGTATCCAGCTCCAAGACAGAAGCAGCCTTTAACAAATTGAAGATCCAGTATCCAGCTGCAAGACACAAATAACCTTTACCTTTCCCACATTGAATATCAGGTATCTAGTGCAAAGACACACGTTGCGTTTACCTTTCCCACATTGAAGATTCAGTATCCAGCTCCAAGATACAAGTAGCCTTTCCCTTTCCCACATTGAAGGACCAGTATCCATCCCCAAATAATAAGTAACCTTTATCTTTCCCACATTGAAGGTCCAGTATCCATCCCCAAGTCATTAGTAACCTTTACCTTTACAACATTGAAGGTCCAGGATCCAGCTCCAAGATACACGTAGCCTTGACATTTCCCACATTGAAGGTGCAGTATCCAGCTCCAAGACAGAAGTAGCCTTTAACAAATTGAAGATCCAGTATCCAGCTGAAAAACACAATTAACCTTTACCTTTCCCACATTGAATATCAGGTATCTAGTGCAAAGACACACGTTGCGTTTACCTTTCCCACATTGAAGATTCAGTATCCAGCTCCAAGATACAAGTAGCCTTTAACATTCCCACATTCAAGATCCAGTATCCAGCTCGAAGTTGCAATTAGCCTTTACCTTTCCCAAAGTGAAGGTCCTGTATCCAGCTCCAAGAAACACGTAGCCTTAACCCTTTATCAAATTGAAGGTCCAGTATCCAGCTCCAAGATACACGTAGCCTTTACATTTCCCACATTGAAGGTCCAGTATCCAGCTCCAAGACACAAATAACCTTTACCTTTACCACATTGAAGGTCCAATATCCAGCTCCAAGACACAAGTAGCCTTTACCTTTCCCACATTGAATATCAGGTATCTAGTGCCAAGACATTCGTTACGTTTACCTTTCCCACATTGAATATTCAGTATACAGCTCCAAAACACAAGTAACCTTCACTTCTCCCACATTGAATGTCCAGCATTCAGTTCCAGACACAAGGAGCCTTTATCTTTACCACATTGTAGGTCCAGTATCCAGCTCCAAGACACAAGTTGCCTTAACGTTTACAAAATTGAAGGTCCAATATCCAACTCCAAGCATCACGTAGCCTTAACCTTTCACATATTGAAGTTCCAGTATCCAGCTCCAAGACACATGTTGCCTTTACCTTTCCCACATTGAAGCTTTAGTATCCAGGTCCAAGACACAAGTAGCCTTTCCCTTTACCACATTTAAGGTCCAGTATCCAGCTCCAAGACACAAGTAACCTTTACCTTTATCACATAGAAGATCCAATATCCAGCCCCAAGTCATAAGTAACCTTTACCTTTCCCACATTGAAGGTCGAGGATCCAGCTCCAAGATACACGTAGCCTTTACATTTCCCACATCGAAAGACCAGTATCCATCACCAAGTCATAAGTAACCTTTATGTTTCCCACGTTGAAGGTCCAGTATCGATTCCCAAGTCATAAGTAACCTTTACCTTTACCACATTGAAGGTCCAGGATTCAGCTCCAAGATACACGTAGCCTTTACATTTCCCACATTGATGGTCCAGTATCCAGCTCCAAGACACAAGTAGCCTTTAATAAATTGAAGATCCAGTATCCAGCTGCAAGACACAAATAACCTTAACCTTTACCACATTGAAGGTCCAATATCCAGCTCCAAGACACAAGTAGCCTTTACCTTTCCCACATTGAATATCAGGTATCTAGTGCAAAGACACACGTTGCCTTTACCTTTACCACATTGAAGGTCCAGTATCCAGCTCCAAGAAACACGTAGCCTTTACCTTTCCCACATTGAAGGTTTAGTATCCAGGCCCAAGACACAAGTAGCCTTTCCCTTTACCAAATTGAAGGTCCAGTATCCAGCTCCAAGACACAAATAACCTTTACCTTTATCACATAGAAGATACAGTATCCAGCTCCAAGACACAAGTAGCCTTTACCTTTCCCACATTGAATTTGCAGTATCCAGCTCCAAAATACAAGTAGCCTTTACCTTTCCCACATTGAATATCAGGTATCTAGTGCAAAGACACACGTTGCGTTTACCTTTCCCACATTGAAGATTCAGTATCCAGCTCCAAGATACAAGTAGCCTTTACCATTCCCACATTGAAGGTCCAGTATCCAGCTCGAAGTTGCAAGTAGCCTTTACCTTTCCCAAAGTGAAGGTCCAGTATCCAGCTCCAAGAAACACGTAGCCTTAACCCTTTATCAAAATGAAGATCCAGTATCCAGCTCCAAGATACACGTAGCCTTTACATTTCCCACATTGAAGGTCCAGTATCCAGCTCCAAGACACACTTTGCCTTTACCTTTACCACATTGAAGGTCCAGTATCCAGCTCCAAGAAACACGTAGACTTTACCTTTCCCACATTGAAGGTTTAGTATCCAGGCCCAAGACACAAGTAGCCTTTCCCTTTACCAAATTGAAGGTCCAGTATCCAGCTCCAAGACACAAGTAACCTTTACCTTTATCACATAGAAGATCCAGTATCCAGCTCCAAGACACAAGTAGCCTTTACCTTTCCCACATTGAAGGACCAGTATCCATCCCCAAGTCATAAGTAACCTTTATCTTTCCCACATTGAACGTCCAGTATCCATCCCCAAGTCATAAGTAACCTTTACCACATTGAAGGTCCAGGATCCAGCTCCAAGATACACGTACCCTTTACATTTCCCACATTGAAGGACCAGTATCCATCCCCAAGTCATAAGTAACCTTTATCTTTCCCACATTGAAGGTCCAGTATCCATCCCCAAGTCATAAGTAACCTTTACCTTTACCACATTGAAGATCCAGGATCCAGCTCCAAGATACACGTAGCCTTTACATTTCCCACATTGAAGGTCCAGCATCCAGCTCCAAGACACAAGTTGCCTTAACCTTTACAACATTCAAGCTCCAGTATCCAGCTCCAAGACACAAGTCGCCGTTACCAGTCCCACATCGAAGGTTCAGTATCCAGCTGCAAGACACAATTAGCCTTTACCTTTACTAAATTGAAGGTCCAGTATCCAGCTGCAATAAACAAGTAACCTTTACCACATTGAAGGTACAGTATCGAGCTCCAAGACACAAGTAACCTTCACTTCTCCCACATTGAATGTCCAGTATTCAGCTCCAAGACACAAGGAGCCTTTACCACTTTGAAGTTCCAGGATCCAGCTCCAAGACACAAGTAGCCTTTACCTTTCCCACATTGAAGGTTCAGTATCCAGCTCCAAGACATAAGTAGCCTTTACATTTCCCAAATTGAAGATCCAGTATTCAGCTCCAAGACACAATTAGCCTTTACCTTTCCCACATTCAAATTGCAGTATCCAGCTCCAAGACACATGTTGACTTTACCTTTACCACATTGGTCCAGTATCCAGGTCCAAGACACAAGTAGCCTTTACCTTTACCAAATTGAAGATCCAGTATCCAGCTCCAAGACACAAGTAACATTTACCTTTATCACATAGAAGATCCAGTATCCAGCTCCAAGACACAAGTAGCCTTTACCTTTCCCACATTGAATTTGCAGTATCCAGCTCCAAGATACAAGTAGCCTTTACCTTTCCCACATTGAAGGACCAGTATCCATCCCCAAGTAATAAGTAACCTTTATCTTTCCCACATTGAAGGTCCAGTATCCAGCTCCAAGACACATGTTGCCTTTACCTTTACCACATTGAAGGTCCAGTATCCAGCTCCAAGATACAAGTAGCCTTTACCTTTCCCACATTGAAGGTTTAGTATCCAGCTCCAAGACGCAAGTAGCCTTTCCCTTTACCAAATTCAAGGTCCAGTATCCAGCTCCAAGACACAAGTCTTCTCTTCTTGGGCTTGGCTTCGCGGACGAAGATTTATGGAGGGGGTAAAAAGTCCACGTCAGCTGCAGGCTCGTTTGTGGCTGACAAGTCCGATGCGGGACAGGCAGACACGATTGCAGCGATTGCAAGGGAAAATTTGTTGGTTGGGGTTGGGTGTTGGGTTTTTCCTCCTTTGCCTTTTGTCAGTGAGGTGGGCTCTGCGGTCTTCTTCAAAGGAGGTTGCTGCCGCCAAACTGTGAGGCGCCAAGATGCACGGTTTGAGGCGTTATCAGCCCACTGGCGGTGGTCAATGTGGCAGGCACCAAGAGATTTCTTTAGGCAGTCCTTGTACCTTTTGTTTGGTGCACCTCTGTCACGGTGGCCAGTGGAGAGCTCGCAATATAACACGATCTTGGGAAGGCGATGGTCCTCCATTCTGGAGACGTGACCCATCCAGCGCAGCTGGATCTTCAGCAGCGTGGACTCGATGCTGTCGACCTCTGCCATCTCGAGTACTTCGACGTTAGGGGTGTAAGCGCTCCAATGGATGTTGAGGATGCAGCGGAGACAACGCTGGTGGAAGCGTTCTAGGAGCCGTAGGTGGTGCCGGTAGAGGACCCATGATTTGGAGCCGAACAGGAGTGTGGGTATGACAACGGCTCTGTATACGCTAATCTTTGTGAGGTTTTTCAGTTGGTTGTTTTTCCAGACTCTTTTGTGTAGACTTCCAAAGGCGCTATTTGCCTAGGCGAGTCTGTTGTCTATCTCATTGTCGATCCTTGCATCTGATGAAATGGTGAAATGGTCGATCCTTGCATCTGATGAAAAGACACAAGTAACCTTTACCTTTATCACATAGAAGGTCCTGAATCCAGCTCCAAGACACAAGTACCCTTTACCTTTCCCACATAGAAGTTGCAGTATGCAGCTCCAATATACAAGTAGCCTTTACCTTTCCCACATTGAAGGACCAGCATCCATCCACAAGTCATAAGTAACCTTTATCTTTCCCACATTGAAGTTCCATTATCCATCCCCAAGTCATAAGTAACCTTTACCTTTACCACATTGAAGGTCCAGGATCCAGCTCCAAGATACACGTAGCCTTTACATTTCCCACATTGAAGGGCCAGTATACATCCCCAAGTCATAATTAACCTTTATCTTTCCCACATTGAAGGTCCAGTATCCATCCCCAAGTCATAAGTAACCTTTTCCTTTACCACATTGAAGATCCAGGATCCAGCTCCAAGATACACCTAGCCTTTACATTTCCCACATTGAAGGTCCAGAATCCAGCTCCAAGACACAAGTTGCCTTAACCTTTACAACATTCAAGCTCCAGTATCCAGCTCCAAGACACAAGTCGCCGTTACCAGTCCAACATTGAAGGTTCAGTATCCAGCTGCAAGACACAATTAGCCTTTACCTTTACTAAATTGAAGGTCCAGTGTCGAGCTGCAATAAACAAGTAACCTTTACCACATTGAAGGTACAGTATCGAGATCCAAGACACAAGTAACCTTCACTTCTCCCACAATGAATGTCCAATATTCCGCTCCAAGACACAAGGAGCCTTTACTATATTGAACTTCCAGATCCAGCTCCAAGACACAAGTAGCCTTAACCTTTCCCACATTGAAGATACAGTATCCAGCTCCAAGACAGAAGTAGCCTTTACCTTTCCCACGTTGAAGTTTCAGTATCCAGCTCCAAGACATAAGTAGCCTTTACATTTCCCAAATTGAAGGTCCAGTATTCAGCTCCAAGACACAATTAGCCTTTACCTTTCCCACATTAAAGTTGCAGTATCCTGCTCCAAGACACATGTTGACTTTACCTTTACCACGTTGGTCCAGTATCCAGGTCCAAGGCACAAGTAGCCTTTACCTTTACCAAATTGAAGATCCAGTATCCAGATCAAACACACAAGTAACCTTTACCTTTACAACATTGAAGATCCAGTATCCAGCTCCAGGAAACACGTAGCCATAACCTTTCACATATTGAAGGTCCAGTATCCAGTTCCAATTCACAAGTGGCCTTTAACAAATTGAAGATTTAGTATCCAGCTCCAAGACACAAGTATCCTTTCCCTTCACCAAATTCAAGGTCCAGTATCCAGCTACAAGACACATGTTGCCTTTACTTTGACCACATTGAAGGTCCAGTATCCAGCTCCAAGACTCATATTGCCTTTACCTTTACCACATTGAAGGTCCAGTATCCAGCTCCAAGGAACACGTAGCCTTTACCTTTCCCACATTGATGGTTTAGTATCCAACTCCAAGACACAAGTAGCCTTTCCCTTTACCAAATTGAAGGTCCAGTATCCAGCTCCAAGACACTAGTAACCTTTACCTTTATCACATACAAGGTCCAGTATTCAGCTCCAAGACACAATTAGCCTTTACCTTTCCCACATTCAAGTTGCAGTATCCAGCTCCAAGACACATGTTGCCTTTACTTTTACCACATTGAAGGTCCAGTATCCAGCTCCAAGAAACACGTAGCCTTTACCTTTCCCACATTGAAGGACCAGAATCCATCCCCAAGTCATAAGTAACCTTTATCTTTCCCACATTGAAGGTCCAGTATCCATTCTCAAGTCATAAGTAACCTTTACCTTTCCCACATTGAAGGTCTAGGATCCAGCTCCAAGATACACGTAGCCTTTACATTTCCAACATCGAAGGACCAGTATCCATCCCCAAGTCATAAGTAACCTTTATCTTTCCCACATTGAAGGTCCAGTATCCATCCCCAAGTCATAAGTAACCTTTACCTTTACCACATTGAAGGTCCAGGATTCAGCTCCAAGATACACGTAGCCTTTACATTTCACACATTGAAGGTCCAGTCTCCAGCTCCAAGACACAAGTAGCCTTTAACAAATTGAAGATCCAGTATCCAGCTGCAAGACACAAATAACCTTTACCTTTACCACATTGAAGGTCCAATATCCTGCTCCAAGACACAAGTCGCCTTTACCTTTCCCACATTGAATATCAGGTATCTAGTGCAAAGGCACACGTTGCGTTTACCTTTCCCACATTGAAGATTCAGTATCCAGCTCCAAGATACAAGTAGCCTTTACCATTCCCACATTGAAGGTCCAGTATCCAGCTCGAAGTTGCAAGTAGACTTTACCTTTCCCAAAGTGAAGGTCCAGTATCCAGCTCCAATACACAAGTAAACTTTATCACATTGAAGGTCCAGTATCCAGCACCAAGATACACGTAGCCTTTACATTTCCCACGTTGAAGGTCCAGTATCCAGCTCCAAGACACAAGTAGCCTTTAACAAATTGAAGATCCAGTATCCAGCTGCAAGACACAAATAACCTTTACCTTTACCACATTGAAGGTCCAATATCCAGCTCAAAGACACAAGTAGCCTTTACCTTTCCCACATTGAATATCAGGTATCTAGTGCAAGGACACACGTTGCGTTTACCTTTCCCACATTGAATATTCAGTATCCAGCTCCAAAACACAAGTAACCTTCACTTCTCCCACATTGAATGTCCAGCATTCAGCTCCACACACAAGGAGCCTTTACCTTTACCACATTGAAGGTCCAGTATCCAGCTCCAAGACACAAGTTGCCTTAACGTTTACAAAATTGAAGGTCCATTATCCAACTCCAAGAATCACGTAGCCTTAACCTTTCACATATTGAAGTTCCAGTATCCAGCTCCAAGACACATGTTGCCTTTACCTTCACCACATTGAAGGTCCAGTATCCAGCTCCAAGAAACACGTAGCCTTTACCTTTCCCACATTGAAAGTCCAGTATCAGGTTCCAAGACACAAGTAGCCTTTAACAAATTGAAGGTCCAGTATCCAGCTCCAAGACACACGTTGCCTTTACCTTTACCACATTGAAGGTCCAGTATCCAGCTCCAAGAAACACGAAGACTTTACCTTTCCCACATTGAAGGTTTAGTATCCAGGCCCAAGACACAAGTAGCCTTTCCCTTTACCAAATTGAAGGTACAGTATACAGCTCCAAGACACAAGTAACCTTTACCTTTATCACATAGAAGATCCAGTATCCAGCTCCAAGACACAAGTAGCCTTTACCTTTCCCACATTGAATTTGCAGTATCCAGCTCCAAGATACAAGTAGCCTTTACCTTTCCCACATTGAAGGACCAGTATCCATCCCCAAGTCATTAGTAACCTTTATCTTTCCCACATTGAAGATCCAGTATCCATCCCCAAGTCATAAGTAACCTTTACTTTTACCACATTGAAGGTCCAGGATCCAGCTCCAAGATACACCTAGCCTTTACATTTCCCACATTGAAGGACCAGTATCCATCCCCAAGTCATAAGTAACCTTTATCTTTCCCACATTGAAGGTCCAGTATCCATCCCCAAGTCATAAGTAACCTTTACCACATTGAAGATCCAGTATCCAGCTCCAAGACACAAGTTGCCTTAACGTTTACAAAATTGAAGGTCCATTATCCAACTCCAAGAATCACGTAGCCTTAACCTTTAACATACTGAAGTTCCAGTATCCAGCTCCAAGACACATGTTGCCTTTACCTTTACCACATTGAAGGTCCAGTATCCAGCTCCAAGAAACACGTAGCCTTTATCTTTCCCACATTGAAAGTCCAGTATCCAGTTCCAAGACACAAGTAGCCTTTAACAAATTGAAGGTCCAGTATCCAGCTCCAAGACACACATTGCCTTTACCTTTACCACATTGAAGGTCCAGTATCCAGCTCCAAGAAACACGTAGACTTTACCTTTCCCACATTGAAGGTTTAGTATCCAGGCCCAAGACACAAGTAGCCTTTCCCTTTACCAAATTGAAGGTCCAGTATACAGCTCCAAGACACAAGTAACCTTTACCTTTATCACATAGAAGATCCAGTATCCAGCTCCAAGACACAAGTAGCCTTTACCTTTCCCACATTAAATTTGCAGTATCCAGCTCCAAGATACAAGTAGCCTTTACCTTTCCCACATTGAAGGACCAGTATCCATCCCCAAGTCATAAGTAACCTTTATCTTTCCCACATTGAAGGTCCAGTATCCATCCCCAAGTCATAAGTAACCTTTACCTTTACCACATTGAAGATCCAGGATCCAGCTCCAAGATACACGTAGCCTTTACATTTCCCACATTGAAGGTCCAGTATCCAGCTCCAATACACAAGTAAACTTTATCACATTGAAGGTCCAGCATCCAGCTCCAAGACACAAGTTGCCTTAACCTTTACAACATTCAAGCTCCAGTATCCAGCTCCAAGATACAAGTCGCCGTTACCAGTCCCACATTGAAGGTTCAGTATCCAGCTGCAAGACACAATTAGCCTTTACCTTTACTAAATTGAAGGTCCAGTATCCAGCTGCAATAAACAAGTAAACTTTACCACATTGAAGGTACAGTATCGAGCTCCAAGACACAAGTAACCTTCACTTCTCCCACATTGAATGTCCAGTATTCAGCTCCAAGACACAAGGAGCCTTTACCACATTGAAGTTCCAGGATCCAGCTCCAAGACACAAGTAGCCTTAACCTTTCCCACATTGAAGATACAGTATCCAGCTCCAAGACACAAGTAGCCTTTACCTTGCCCACAATGAAGGTTCAGTATCCAGCTCCAAGACATAAGTAGCCTTTACATTTCCCAAATTGAAGATCCAGTATTCAGCTCCAAGACACAATTAGCCTTTACCTTTCCCACATTCAAGTTGCAGTATCCAGCTCCAAGACATATGTTGACTTTACCTTTACCACATTGGTCCAGTATCCAGGTCCAAGACACAAGTAGCCTTTACCTTTACCAAATTGAAGATCCAGTATCTAGCTCCAAGACACAAGTAACCTTTACCTTTATCACATAGAAGATCCAGTATCCAGCTCCAAGACACAAGTAGCCTTTACCTTTCCCACATTGAATTTGCAGTATCCAGCTCCAAGATACAAGTAGCCTTTAACTTTCACACATTGAAGGACCAGTATCCATCCCCAAGTAATAAGTAACGTTTATCTTTCCCACATTGAAGGTCCAGTATCCATCCCCAAGTCATTAGTAACCTTTACCTTTACCACATTGAAGGTCCAGGATCCAGCTCCAAGATACACGTAGTCTTGATATTTCCCACATTGAAGGTGCAGTATCCAGCTCCAAGACAGAAGTAGCCTTTAACAAATTGAAGATCCAGTATCCAGCTGCAAGACACAAATAACCTTTACCTTTACCACACTGAAGATCCAATATCCAGCTCCAAGACACAAGTAGCCTTTACCTTTTCCACATTGAATATCAGGTATCTAGTGCAAAGACACACGTTGCATTTACCTTTCCCACATTGAAGATTCAGTATCCAGCTCCAAGAAACAAGTAGCCTTTACCTTTCCCACATTGAAGGTTCAGTATCCAGCTCCAAGACATAAGTAGCCTTTACATTTCCCTAATTGAAGGTCCAGTATTCAGCTCCAAGACACAATTAGCCTTTACCTTGCCCTCATTTAAGTTGCAGTATCCAGCTCCAAGACACATGTTGACTTTACCTTTACCACATTGGTCCAGTTTCCAGGTCCAAGACACAAGTAGCCTTTACCTTCACCAAATTGAAGATCCAGTATCCAGATCAAACACACAAGTAACCTTTACCTTTACCACATTGAAGGTCCAGTATCCAGCTCCAAGACACATGTTGCCTTTACCTTTACCACATTGAAGGTCCAGTATCCAGCTCCAAGACACATGTTGCCTTTACCTTTACCACATTGAAGGTCCAGTATCCAGCTCCAAAATACAAGTAGCCTTTACCTTTCCCACATTGAAGGTCCAGTATCCATCCCCAAGTCATAAGTAACCTTTACCTTTACCACATTGAAGATCCAGGATCCAGCTCCAAGATACACGTAGCCTTTACATTTCCCACATTGAAGGTCCAGTATCCAGCTCCAATACACAAGTAAACTTTATCACATTGAAGGTCCAGCATCCAAGACACAAGTTGCCTTAACCTTTACAACATTAATGCTCCAGTATCCAGCTCCAAGACACAAGTCGCCGTTACCAGTCCCACATTGAAGGTCCAGTATCCAGCTGCAATAAACAAGTAACCTTTACCACATTGAAGGTACAGTATCGAGCTCCAAGACACAAGTAACCTTCACTTCTCCCACATTGAATGTCCAGTATTCAGCTCCAAGACACAATGAGCCTTTACCACATTGAATTTCCAGTATTCAGCTCCAAGACACAATTAGCCTTAACCTTTCCCACATTAAACATACAGTATCCAGCTCCAAGACACATGTTCACTTTACCTTTACGACATTGGTCCAGTATCCAGGTCCAAGACACAAGTAGCCTTTACCTTTACCAAATTGAAGATCCAGTATCCAGCTCCAAGACACAAGTAACCTTTACCTTTATCACATAGAAGATCCAGTATCCAGCTCCAAGACACAAGTAGCCTTTACCTTTCCCACATTGAATTTGCAGTATCCAGCTCCAAGATACAAGTCGCCTTTACCTTTCCCACATTGAAGGTCCAGGATCCAGTTCCAAGATACACATAGCCTTGACATTTCCCACATTGAAGGTGCAGTATCCAGCTCCAAGACAGAAGTAGCCTTTAACAAATTGAAGATCCAGTATCCAGCTGTAAGACACAAATAACCTTTATCTTTAACACATTGAAGATCCAATATCCAGCTCCAAGACACAAGTAGCCTTTACCTTTCCCACATTGAATATCAGGTATCTAGTGCAAAGACACACGTTGCGTTTACCTTTCCCACATTGAAGATTCAGTATCCAGCTCCAAGAAACAAGTAACCTTTACATTTCCCACATTGAAGGCCAAGTCTCCAGCTCCAAGACACACGTTGCCTTTACCTGTCCCACTTTGAAGGTACAGTATCCAGCTCCAAGACATAAGTAGCCTTTACCTTTCCCACACTGATGGTCCTGTATCCAGCTCCAAGACACAAGTAGCCTTTACCTTTCCCACATTGAAGGTCCAGTATCCAGCTCCAAAACATAAGTAGCCTTTACCTTTCCCACATTGAAGGTCCAGTTTCCAGCTCCAAGACACAAGTAACCTTTACCGTTACCAAATTGTAGGTCCAGTATACAGCTACAAGACACAATTATCCTTTACCTTTACCACATTCAAGTTGCAGTATCCAGTTCCAAGACACATGTTGCCTTTACATTTACCACATTGGTCCAGTATCCAGGTCCAAGACACAAGTAGCCTTTACCTTTACCAAATTGAAGATCCAGTATCCAGATCAAACACACAAGTAACCTTTACCTTTACCACATTGAAGGTCCAGTATCCAGCTCCAAGACACATGTTGCCTTTTCCTTTACCACATTGAAGGTCAAGTATCCAGCTCCAAGATACAAGTAGCCTTTACCTTTCCCACATTGAAGGTTTAGTATCCAGCTCCAAGACGCAAGTAGCCTTTCCCTTTACCAAATTCAAGGTCCAGTATCCAGCTCCAAGACACAAGTAACCTTTACCTTTACCACATAGAAGGTCCAGTATCCAGCTTCAAGACACAAGTACCCTTTACCTTTCCCACATAGAAGTTGCAGTATCCAGCTCCAAGATACAAGTAGCCTTTACCTTTCCCACATTGAAGGACCAGTATCCATCCCCAAGTCATAAGTAACCTTTATCTTTACCACATTGAAGGTCCAGTATCCATCCCCAAGTCATAAGTAACCTTTACCTTTACCACATTGAAGATCCAGGATCCAGCTCCAAGATACACGTAGCCTTTACATTTCCCACATTGAAGGTCCAGTATCCAGCTCCAATACACAAGTAAACTTTATCACATTGAAGGTCCAGCATCCAGCTCCAAGACACAAGTTGCCTTAACCTTTACAACATTCAAGCTCCAGTATCCAGCTCCAAGACACAAGTCGCCGTTACCAGTCCCACATTGAAGGTTCAGTATCCAGCTGCAAGACACAATTAGCCTTTACCTTTACTAAATTGAAGGTCCAGTATCCAGCTGCAATAAACAAGTAACCTTTACCACATAGAAGGTCCAGTATCCAGCTTCAAGACACAAGTACCCTTTACCTTTCCCACATAGAAGTTGCAGTATCCAGCACCAAGATACAAGAAGCCTTTACCTTTCCCACATTGAAGGACCAGTATCCAGCTCCAAGACGCAAGTAGCCTTTCCCATTACCAAATTCAAGGTCCAGTATCCAGCTCCAAGACACAAGTAACCTTTACCTTTACCACATAGAAGGTCCAGTATCCAGCTCCAAGACACAAGTACCCTTTACCTTTCCCACATAGAAGTTGCAGTATCCAGCTCCAAGACACAAGTAGCCTTTACCTATCCCACAGTGAAGGACCAGTATCCATCCCCAAGTCATAAGTAACCTTTATCTTTACCACATTGAAGGTCCAGTATCCATCCCCAAGTCATAAGTAACCTTTACCACATTGAAGGTCCAGGATCCAGCTCCAAGATACACGTAGCCTTTACATTTCCCACATTGAAGGACCAGTATCCATCCCCAAGTCATAAGTAACCTTTATCTTTCCCACATTGAAGGTCCAGTATCCATCCCCAAGTCATAAGTAACCTTTACCTTTACCACATTGAAGATCCAGGATCCAGCTCCAAGATACACGTAGCCTTTACATTTCCCACATTGAAGGTCCAGTATCCAGCTCCAATACACAAGTAAACTTTATCACATTGAAGGTCCAGCATCCAGCTCCAAGACACAAGTTGCCTTAACCTTTACAACATTCAAGCTCCAGTATCCAGCTCCAAGACACAAGTCGCCGTTACCAGTCCCACATTGAAGGTTCAGTATCCAGCTCCAATAAACAAGTAACCTTTACCACATTGAAGGTACAGTATCGAGCTCCAAGACACAAGTAACCTTCACTTCTCCCACATTGAATGTCCAGTATTCAGCTCCAAGACACAAGGAGCCTTTACCACATTGAAGTTCCAGTATTCAGCTCCAAGACACAATTAGCCTTAACCTTTCCCATATTAAACATACAGTATCCAGCTCCAAGACACATGTTGACTTTACCTTTACGACATTGGTCCAGTATCCAGGTCCAAGACACAAGTAGCCTTTACCTTTACCAAATTGAAGATCCAGTATCCAGCTCCAACACACAAGTAACCTTTACCTTTATCACATAGAAGATCCAGTATCCAGCTCCAAGACACAAGTAGCCTTTACCTTTCCCACATTGAATTTGCAGTATCCAGCTCCAAGATACAAGGAGCCTTTACCTTTCCCACATTGAAAGACCAGTATCCATCCCCAAGTCATTTGTAACCTTTACCTTTACCACATTGAAGGTCCAGGATCCAGTTCCAAGATACGCATAGCCTTGACTTTTCCCACATTGAAGGTGCAGTATCCAGTTCCAAGACAGAAGTAGCCTTTAACAAATTGAAGATCCAGTATCCAGCTGTAAGACACAAATAACCTTTACCACATTGAAGATCCAATATCCAGCTCCAAGACACAAGTAGCCTTTACCTTTCCCACATTGAATATCAGGTATCTAGTGCAAAGACACACGTTGCGTTTACCTTTCCCACATTGAAGATTCAGTATCCAGCTCCAAGAAACAAGTAACCTTTACATTTCCCACATTGAAGGCCAAGTCTCCAGCTCCAAGACACACGTTGCCTTTACCTGTCCCACTTTGAAGGTACAGTATCCAGCTCCAAGACATAAGTAGCCTTTACCTTTCCCACACTGATGGTCCTGTATCCAGCTCCAAGACACAAGTAGCCTTAACCTTTCCCACATTGAAGGTCCAGTATCCAGCTCCAAAACATAAGTAGCCTTTACCTTTCCCACATTGAAGGTCCAGTTTCCAGCTCCAAGACACAAGTAACCTTTACCGTTACCAAATTGTAGGTCCAGTATTCAGCTCCAAGACACATGTTGCCTTTACCTTTACCACATTGAAGGTCCAGTATCCAGCTCCAAGACACATGTTGCCTTTACCTTTACCACATTGAAGGTCCAGTATCCAGCTCCAAGATACAAGTTGCCTTTACCTTTCCCACATTGAAGGTTTAGTATCCAGCTCCAAGACGCAAGTAGCCTTTCCCATTACCAAATTCAAGGTCCAGTATCCAGCTCCAAGACACAAGTAACCTTTACCTTTACCACATAGAAGGTCCAGTATCCAGCTCCAAGATACAAGTAGCCTTTACCTTTCCCACAGTGAAGGACCAGTATCCATCCCCAAGTCATAAGTAACCTTTACCTTTACCACATTGAAGATCCAGGATCCAGCTCCAAGATACACGTAGCCTTTACATTTCCCACATTGAAGGTCCAGTATCCAGCTCCAAGACACATGTTGCCTTTACCTTTACCACATTGAAGGTCCAGTATCCAGCTCCAAGATACAAGTAGCCTTTACCTTTCCCACATTGAAGGTTTAGTATCCAGCTCCAAGACGCAAGTAGCCTTTCCCATTACCAAATTCAAGGTCCAGTATCCAGCTCCAAGACACAAGTACCCTTTACCTTTCCCACATAGAAGTTGCAGTATCCAGCTCCAAGATACAAGTAGCCTTTACCTTTCCCACAGTGAAGGACCAGTATCCATCCCCAAGTCATAAGTAACCTTTATCTTTACCACATTGAAGGTCCAGTATCCATCCCCAAGTCATAAGTAACCTTTACCACTTTGAAGGTCCAGGATCCAGCTCCAAGATACACGTAGCCTTTACATTTCCCACATTGAAGGACCAGTATCCATCCCCAAGTCATAAGTAACCTTTATCTTTCCCACATTGAAGGTCCAGTACCCATCCCCAAGTCATAAGTAACCTTTACCTTTACCACATTGAAGATCCAGGATCCAGCTCCAAGATACACGTAGCCTTTACATTTCCCACATTGAAGGTCCAGTATCCAGCTCCAATACACAAGTAAACTTTATCACATTGAAGGTCCAGCATCCAGCTCCAAGACACAAGTTGCCTTAACCTTTACAACATTCAAGCTCCAGTATCCAGCTCCAAGACACAAGTCGCCGTTACCAGTCCCACATTGAAGGTTCAGTATCCAGCTGCAAGACACAATTAGCCTTCACCTTTACTAAATTGAAGGTCCAGTATCCAGCTGCAATAAACACATAACCTTTACCACATTGAAGGTACAGTATCGAGCTCCAATACACAAGTAACCTTCACTTCTCCCACATTGAATGTCCAGTATTCAGCTCCAAGACACAAGGAGCCTTTACCACATTGAAGTTCCAGGATCCAGCACCAAGACACAAGTAGCCTTTACCTTTCCCACATTTAAGGACCAGTATCCATCCCCAAGTCATAAGTAACCTTTATCTTTACCACATTGAAGGTCCAGTATCCATCCCCAAGTCATAAGTAACCTTTACCTTTACCACATTGAAGGTCCAGGATCCAGCTCCAAGATACACCTAGCCTTTACATTTCCCACATTGAAGGACCAGTATCCATCCCCAAGTCATAAGTAACCTTTATCTTTCCCACATTGAAGGTCCAGTATCCAGCTCCAAAACATAAGTAGCCTTTACCTTTCCCACATTGAAGGTCCAGTTTCCAGCTCCAAGACACAAGTAACCTTTACCGTTACCAAATTGTAGGTCCAGTATTCAGCTCCAAGACACAATTAGCCTTTACCTTTCCCACATTCAAGTTGCAGTATCCAGTTCCAAGACACATGTTGCCTTTACATTTACCACATTGGTCCAGTATCCAGGTCCAAGACACAAGTAGCCTTTACCTTTACCAAATTGAAGATACAGTATCCAGATCAAACACACAAGTAACCTTTACCTTTACCACATTGAAGGTCCAGTATCCAGCTCCAAGACACATGTTGCCTTTACCTTTACCACATTGAAGGTCCAGTATCCAGCTCCAAGATACAAGTAGCCTTTACCTTTCCCACATTGAAGGTTTAGTATCCAGCTCCAAGACGCAAGTAGCCTTTCCCTTTACCAAATTCAAGGTCCAGTATCCAGCTCCAAGACACAAGTAACCTTTACCTTTACCACATAGAAGGTCCAGTATCCAGCTTCAAGACACAAGTACCCTTTACCTTTCCCACATAGAATTTGCAGTATCCAGCACCAAGATACAAGAAGCCTTTACCTTTCCCACATTGAAGGACCAGTATCCAGCTCCAAGACGCAAGTAGCCTTTCCCATTACCAAATTCAAGGTCCAGTATCCAGCTCCAAGACACAAGTAACCTTTACCTTTACCACATAGAAGGTCCAGTATCCAGCTCAAAGACACAAGTACCCTTTACCTTTCCCACATAGAAGTTGCAGTATCCAGCTCCAAGATACAAGTAGCCTTTACCTTTCCCACAGTGAAGGACCAGTATCCATCCCCAAGTCATAAGTAACCTTTATCTTTACCACATTGAAGGTCCAGTATCCATCCCCAAGTCATAAGTAACCTTTACCACATTGAAGGTCCAGGATCCAGCTCCAAGATACACGTAGCCTTTACATTTCCCACATTGAAGGACCAGTATCCATCCCCAAGTCATAAGTAACCTTTATCTTTCCCACATTGAAGGTCCAGTATCCATCCCCAAGTCATAAGTAACCTTTACCTTTACCACATTGAAGATCCAGGATCCAGCTCCAAGATACACGTTGCCTTTACATTTCCCACATTGAAGGTCCAGTATCCAGCTCCAATACACAAGTAAACTTTATCACATTGAAGGTCCAGCATCCAGCTCCAAGACACAAGTTGCCTTAACCTTTACCACATTCAAGCTCCAGTATCCAGCTCCAAGACACAAGTCGCCGTTACCAGTCCCACATTGAAGGTTCAGTATCCAGCTGCAAGACACAATTAGCCTTCACCTTTACTAAATTGAAGGTCCAGTATCCAGCTGCAATAAACACATAACCTTTACCACATTGAAGGTACAGTATCGAGCTCCAAGACACAAGTAACCTTCACTTCTCCCACATTGAATGTCCAGTATTCAGCTCCAAGACACAAGGAGCCTTTACCACATTGAAGTTCCAGGATCCAGCTCCAAGACACAAGTAGCCTTTACCTTTCCCACATTGAAGGTTTAGTATCCAGCTCCAAGACGCAAGTAGCCTTTCCCATTACCAAATTCAAGGTCCAGTATCCAGCTCCAAGACACAAGTACCCTTTACCTTTCCCACATAGAAGTTGCAGTATCCAGCTCCAAGATACAAGTAGCCTTTACCTTTCCCACAGTGAAGGACCAGTATCCATCCCCAAGTCATAAGTAACCTTTATCTTTACCACATTGAAGGTCCAGTATCCATCCCCAAGTCATAAGTAACCTTTACCACTTTGAAGGTCCAGGATCCAGCTCCAAGATACACGTAGCCTTTACATTTCCCACATTGAAGGACCAGTATCCATCCCCAAGTCATAAGTAACCTTTATCTTTCCCACATTGAAGGTCCAGTACCCATCCCCAAGTCATAAGTAACCTTTACCTTTACCACATTGAAGATCCAGGATCCAGCTCCAAGATACACGTAGCCTTTACATTTCCCACATTGAAGGTCCAGTATCCAGCTCCAATACACAAGTAAACTTTATCACATTGAAGGTCCAGCATCCAGCTCCAAGACACAAGTTGCCTTAACCTTTACAACATTCAAGCTCCAGTATCCAGCTCCAAGACACAAGTCGCCGTTACCAGTCCCACATTGAAGGTTCAGTATCCAGCTGCAAGACACAATTAGCCTTCACCTTTACTAAATTGAAGGTCCAGTATCCAGCTGCAATAAACACATAACCTTTACCACATTGAAGGTACAGTATCGAGCTCCAATACACAAGTAACCTTCACTTCTCCCACATTGAATGTCCAGTATTCAGCTCCAAGACACAAGGAGCCTTTACCACATTGAAGTTCCAGGATCCAGCACCAAGACACAAGTAGCCTTTACCTTTCCCACATTGAAGGACCAGTATCCATCCCCAAGTCATAAGTAACCTTTATCTTTACCACATTGAAGGTCCAGTATCCATCCCCAAGTCATAAGTAACCTTTACCTTTACCACATTGAAGGTCCAGGATCCAGCTCCAAGATACACCTAGCCTTTACATTTCCCACATTGAAGGACCAGTATCCATCCCCAAGTCATAAGTAACCTTTATCTTTCCCACATTGAAGGTCCAGTATCCAGCTCCAAAACATAAGTAGCCTTTACCTTTCCCACATTGAAGGTCCAGTTTCCAGCTCCAAGACACAAGTAACCTTTACCGTTACCAAATTGTAGGTCCAGTATTCAGCTCCAAGACACAATTAGCCTTTACCTTTCCCACATTCAAGTTGCAGTATCCAGTTCCAAGACACATGTTGCCTTTACATTTACCACATTGGTCCAGTATCCAGGTCCAAGACACAAGTAGCCTTTACCTTTACCAAATTGAAGATACAGTATCCAGATCAAACACACAAGTAACCTTTACCTTTACCACATTGAAGGTCCAGTATCCAGCTCCAAGACACATGTTGCCTTTACCTTTACCACATTGAAGGTCCAGTATCCAGCTCCAAGATACAAGTAGCCTTTACCTTTCCCACATTGAAGGTTTAGTATCCAGCTCCAAGACGCAAGTAGCCTTTCCCTTTACCAAATTCAAGGTCCAGTATCCAGCTCCAAGACACAAGTAACCTTTACCTTTACCACATAGAAGGTCCAGTATCCAGCTTCAAGACACAAGTACCCTTTACCTTTCCCACATAGAATTTGCAGTATCCAGCACCAAGATACAAGAAGCCTTTACCTTTCCCACATTGAAGGACCAGTATCCAGCTCCAAGACGCAAGTAGCCTTTCCCATTACCAAATTCAAGGTCCAGTATCCAGCTCCAAGACACAAGTAACCTTTACCTTTACCACATAGAAGGTCCAGTATCCAGCTCAAAGACACAAGTACCCTTTACCTTTCCCACATAGAAGTTGCAGTATCCAGCTCCAAGATACAAGTAGCCTTTACCTTTCCCACAGTGAAGGACCAGTATCCATCCCCAAGTCATAAGTAACCTTTATCTTTACCACATTGAAGGTCCAGTATCCATCCCCAAGTCATAAGTAACCTTTACCACATTGAAGGTCCAGGATCCAGCTCCAAGATACACGTAGCCTTTACATTTCCCACATTGAAGGACCAGTATCCATCCCCAAGTCATAAGTAACCTTTATCTTTCCCACATTGAAGGTCCAGTATCCATCCCCAAGTCATAAGTAACCTTTACCTTTACCACATTGAAGATCCAGGATCCAGCTCCAAGATACACGTTGCCTTTACATTTCCCACATTGAAGGTCCAGTATCCAGCTCCAATACACAAGTAAACTTTATCACATTGAAGGTCCAGCATCCAGCTCCAAGACACAAGTTGCCTTAACCTTTACCACATTCAAGCTCCAGTATCCAGCTCCAAGACACAAGTCGCCGTTACCAGTCCCACATTGAAGGTTCAGTATCCAGCTGCAAGACACAATTAGCCTTCACCTTTACTAAATTGAAGGTCAAGTATCCAGCTGCAATAAACACATAACCTTTACCACATTGAAGGTACAGTATCGAGCTCCAAGACACAAGTAACCTTCACTTCTCCCACATTGAATGTCCAGTATTCAGCTCCAAGACACAAGGAGCCTTTACCACATTGAAGTTCCAGGATCCAGCTCCAAGACACAAGTAGCCTTAACCTTTCCCACATTAAACATACAGTATCCAGCTCCAAGACACAAAAAGCCTTTACCTTTCCCACATTTAAGGTTCAGTATCCAGCTCCAAGACATAAGTAGCCTTTACATTTCCCTAATTGAAGGTCCAGTATCCAGCTCCAAGACACATGTTGACTTTACCTTTACCACATTGGTCCAGTATCCAGGTCCAAGACACAAGTAGCCTTTACCTTTACCAAATTGAAGATCCAGTATCCAGATCAAACACACAAGTAACCTTTACCACTTTGAAGGTCCAGTATCCAGCTCCAACACACATGTTGCCTTTACCTTTACCACATTGAAGGTCCAGTATCCAGCTCCAAGACACAATTAGCCTTTACCTTTCCCACATTCAAGTTGCAGTATCCAGTTCCAAGACACATGTTGCCTTTACATTTACCACATTGGTCCAGTATCCAGGTCCAAGACACAAGTAAACTTTATCACATTGAAGGTCCAGCATCCAGCTCCAAGACAGAAGTTGCCTTAACCTTTACAACATTCAAGCTCCAGTATCCAGCTCCAAGACACAAGTCGCCGTTACCAGTCCCACATTGAAGGTCCAGTATCCAGCTGCAATAAACAAGTAACCTTTACCACATTGAAGGTACAGTATCGAGCTCCAAGACACAAGTAACCTTTATCTTTCCCACATTGAAGGTTTAGTGTCCAGCTCAAAGACGCAAGTAGCCTTTCCCTTTGCCAAATTCAAGGTCCAGTATCCAGCTCCAAGACACAAGTAACCTTTACCTTTACCACATAGAAGGTCCAGTATCCAGCTCCAAAACATAAGTAGCCTTTACCTTTCCCACATTGAAGGTCCAGTTTCCAGCTCCAAGACACAAGTAACCTTTACCTTTACCACATAGAAGGTAAAGTATCCAGCTCCAAGACACAAGTACCCTTTACCTTTCCCACATAGAAGTTGCAGTATCCAGCTCCAAGATTCAAGTAGCCTTTACCTTTCACACATTGAAGGACAGGTATCCATCCCCAAGTCATAAGTAACCTTTATCTTTACCACATTGAAGGTCCAGTATCCATCCCCAAGTCATAAGTAACCTTTACCTTTATCACATTGAAGGTCCAGGATCCAGCTCCAAGATACACGTAGCCTTTACATTTCCCACATTGAAGGTCCAGTATCCATCCCCAAGTCATAAGTAACCTTTACCTTTACCACATTGAAGATCCAGTATCCAGCTCCAATACACAAGTAAACTTTATCACATTGAAGGTCCAGCATCCAGCTCCAAGACAGAAGTTGCCTTAACCTTTACAACATTCAAGCTCCAGTATCCAGCTCCAAGACACAAGTCGCCGTTACCAGTCCCACATTGAAGGTCCAGTGTCCAGCTGCAATAAACAAGTAACCTTTACCACATTGAAGGTACAGTATCGAGCTCCAAGACACAAGTAACCTTCACTTCTCCCACATTGAATGTCCAGTATTTAGCTCCAAGACACAAGGAGCCTTTACCACATTGAAGTTCCAGTATTCAGCTCCAAGACACAATTAGCCTTAAACTTTCCCACATTAAACATACAGTATCCAGCTCCAAGACACATGTTGACTTTACCTTTACGACATTGGTCCAGTATCCAGGTCCAAGACACAAGTAGCCTTTACCTTTACAAAATTGAAGATCCAGTATCCAGCTCCAAGACACAAGTAACCTTTACCTTTATCACATAGAAGATCCAGTATTCAGCTCCAATACACAAGTAGCCTTTACCTTTCCCACATTGAATTTGCAGTATCCAGCTCCAAGATACAAGTAGCCTTTACCTTTCCCACATTGAAGGACCAGTATCCATCCCCAAGTCATTAGTAACCTTTACCTTTACCACATTGAAGGTCCAGGATCCAGTTCCAAGATACACATAGCCTTGACATTTCCCACATTGAAGGTGCAGTATCCAGCTCCAAGACAGAAGTAGCCTTTAACAAATTGAAGATCCAGTATCCAGCTGTAAGACACAAATAACCTTTACCTTTACCACATTGAAGATCCAATATCCAGCTCCAAGACACAAGTAGCCTTTACCTTTCCCACATTGAATATCAGGTATCTAGTGCAAAGACACACGTTGCGTTTACCTTTCCCACATTGAAGATTCAGTATCCAGCTCCAAGAAACAAGTAACCTTTACATTTCCCACATTGAAGGCCAAGTCTCCAGCTCCAAGACACACGTTGCCTTGACCTGTCCCACTTTGAAGGTACAGTATCCAGCTCCAAGACATAAGTAGCCTTTACCTTTCCCACACTGATGGTCCTGTATCCAGCTCCAAGACACAAGTAGCCTTTACCTTTCCCACATTGAAGGTCCAGTATCCAGCTCCAAAACATAAGTAGCCTTTACCTTTCCCACATTGAAGGTCCAGTTTCAGGCTCCAAGACACAAGTAACCTTTACCGTTACCAAATTGTAGGTCCAGTATTCAGCTCCAAGACACAAATAGCCTTTACCTTTCCCACATTCAAGTTGCAGTATCCAGTTCCAAGACACATGTTGCCTTTACATTTACCACATTGGTCCAGTATCCAGGTCCAAGACACAAGTAGCCTTTACCTTTACCAAATTGAAGATCCAGTATCCAGATCAAACACACAAGTAACCTTTACCTTTACCACATTGAAGATCCAGTATCCATCTCCAAGACACATGTTACCTTTGCCTTTACCACATTGAAGGTCCAGTATCCAGCTCCAAGACACATGTTGCCTTTACCTTTACCACATTGAAGGTCCAGTATCCAGCTCCAAGATACAAGTAGACTTTACCTTTCCCACATTGAAGGTTTAGTATCCAGCTCCAAGACGCAAGTAGCCTTTCCCTTTACCAAATTCAAGGTCCAGTATCCAGCTCCAAGACACAAGTAACCTTTACCTTTACCACATAGAAAGTCCAGCATCCAGCTCCAAGACACAAGTTGCCTTAACCTTTACAACATTCATGCTCCAGTATCCAGCTCCAAGACACAAGTCGCCGTTACCAGTCCCACATTGAAGGTCCAGTATCCAGCTGCAATAAACAAGTAACCTTTACCACATTGAAGGTACAGTATCGAGCTCCAAGACACAAGTAACCTTCACTTCTCCCACATTGAATGTCCAGTATTCAGCTCCAAGACACAAGGAGCCTTTACCACATTGAAGTTCCAGTATTCAGCTCCAAGACACAATTAGCCTTAACCTTTCCCACATTAAACATACAGTATCCAGCTCCAAGACACATGTTGACTTTACCTTTACGACATTGGTCCAGTATCCAGGTCCAAGACACAAGTAGCCTTTACCTTTACCAAATTGAAGATCCAGTATCCAGCTCCAAGACACAAGTAACCTTTACCTTTATCACATAGAAGATCCAGTATCCAGCTCCAAGACACAAGTAGCCTTTACCTTTCCCACATTGAATTTGCAGTATCCAGCTCCAAGATACAAGTAGCCTTTACCTTTCCCACATTGAAGGACCAGTATCCATCCCCAAGTCATTTGTAACCTTTACCTTTACCACATTGAAGGTCCAGGATCCAGTTCCAAGATACACATAGCCTTGACATTTCCCACATTGAAGGTGCAGTATCCAGTTCCAAGACAGAAGTAGCCTTTAACAAATTGAAGATCCAGTATTCAGCTGTAAGACACAAATAACCTTCACCTTTACCACATTGAAGATCCAATATCCAGCTCCAAGACACAAGTAGCCTTTACCTTTCCCACATTGAATATCAGGTATCTAGTGCAAAGACACACGTTGCGTTTACCTTTCCCACATTGAAGATTCAGTATCCAGCTCCAAGAAACAAGTAACCTTTACATTTCCCACATTGAAGGTCCAGTCTCCAGCTCCAAGACGCAAGTAGCCTTTCCTTTACCAAATTCAAGGTCCAGTATCCAGCTCCAAGACACAAGTAACCTTTACCACATAGAAGGTCCAGTATCCAGCTTTAAGACACAAGTACCCTATACCTTTCCCACATAGAAGTTGTAGTATCCAGTTCCAAGATACAAGTAGCCTTTACCTTTCCCACATTGAAGGACCAGTATCCATCCCCAAGTCATAAGTAACCTTTATCTTTACCACATTGAAGGTCCAGTATCCATCCCCAAGTCATAAGTAACCTTTACCTTTACCACATTGAAGGTCCAGGATCCAGCTCCAAGATACACCTAGCCTTTACATTTCCCACATTGAAGGACCAGTATCCATCCCCAAGTCATAAGTAACCTTTATCTTTCCCACATTGAAGGTCCAGTATCCAGCTCCAAAACATAAGTAGCCTTTACCTTTCCCACATTGAAGGTCCAGTTTCCAGCTCCAAGACACAAGTAACCTTTACCGTTAACAAATTGTAGGTCCAGTATTCAGCTCCAAGACACAATTAGCCTTTACCTTTCCCACATTCAAGTTGCAGTATCCAGTTCCAAGACACATGTTGCCTTTAAATTTACCACATTGGTCCAGTATCCAGGTCCAAGACACAAGTAGCCTTTACCTTTACCAAATTGAAGATCCAGTATCCAGATCAAACACACAAGTAGCCTTTACCTTTACCACATTGAAGGTCCAGTATCCAGCTCCAAGACACAAGTAACCTTTACCTTTACCACATAGAAGGTCCAGTATCCAGCTTCAAGACACAAGTACCCTTTACCTTTCCCACATAGAAGTTGCAGTATCCAGCTCCAAGATACAAGAAGCCTTTACCTTTCCGACATTGAAGGACCAGTATCCATCCCCAAGTCATAAGTAACCTTTATCTTTACCACATTGAAGGTCCAGTATCCATCCCCAAGTCATAAGTAACCTTTACCTTTACCACATTGAAGATCCAGGATCCAGCTCCAAGATACACGTAGCCTTAACATTTCCCACATTGAAGGTCCAGTATCCAGCTCCAATACACAGGTAAACTTTATCACATTGAAGGTCCAGCATCCAGCTCCAAGACACAAGTTGCCTTAACCTTTACAACATTCAAGCTCCAGTATCCAGCTCCAAGAGACAAGTCGCCGTTACCAGTCCCACATTGAAGGTCCAGTATCCAGCTGCAATAAACAAGTAACCTTTACCACATTGAAGGTACAGTATCGAGCTCCAAGACACAAGTAACCTTCACTTCTCCCACATTGAATGTCCAGTATTCAGCTCCAAGACACAAGGAGCCTTTACCACATTGAAGTTCCAGTATTCAGCTCCAAGATACAATTAGCCTTAACCTTTCCCACATTAAAAATACAGTATCCAGCTCCAAGACACAAGTAGCCTTTACCTTTCCCACATTGAATTTGCAGTATCCAGCTCCAAGATACAAGGAGCCTTTACCTTTCCCACATTGAAAGACCAGTATCCATCCCCAAGTCATTTGTAACCTTTACCTTTACCACATTGAAGGTCCAGGATCCAGTTCCAAGATACACATAGCCTTGACTTTTCCCACATTGAAGGTGCAGTATCCAGTTCCAAGACAGAAGTAGCCTTTAACAAATTGAAGATCCAGTATCCAGCTGTAAGACACAAATAACCTTTACCTTTACCACATTGAAGATCCAATATCCAGCTCCAAGACACAAGTAGCCTTTACCTTTCCCACATTAAATATCAGGTATCTAGTGCAAAGACACACGTTGCGTTTACCTTTCCCACATTGAAGATTCAGTATCCAGCTCCAAGAAACAAGTAACCTTTACATTTCCCACATTGAAGGCCAAGTCTCCAGCTCCAAGACACACGTTGCCTTTACCTGTCCCACTTTGAAGGTACAGTATCCAGCTCCAAGACATAAGTAGCCTTTACCTTTCCCACACTGATGGTCCTGTATCCAGCTCCAGGACACAAGTAGCCTTTACCTTTCCCACATTGAAGGTCCAGTATCCAGCTCCAAAACATAAGTAGCCTTTACCTTTCCCACATTGAAGGTCCAGTTTCCAGCTCCAAGACACAAGTAACCTTTACCGTTACCAAATTGTAGGTCCAGTATTCAGCTCCAAGACACATGTTGCCTTTACCTTTACCACATTGAAGGTCCAGTATCCAGCTCCAAGACACATGTTGCCTTTACCTTTACCACATTGAAGGTCCAGTATCCAGCTCCAAGATACAAGTAGCCTTTACCTTTCCCACATTGAAGGTTTAGTATCCAGCTCCAAGACGCAAGTAGCCTTTCCCATTACCAAATTCAAGGTCCAGTATCCAGCTCCAAGACACAAGTAACCTTTACCACATAGAAGGTCCAGTATCCAGCTCCAAGACACAAGTACCCTTTACCTTTCCCACATAGAAGTTGCAGTATCCAGCTCCAAGATACAAGTAGCCTTTACCTTTCCCACAGTGAAGGACCAGTATCCATCCCCAAGTCATAAGTAACCTTTATCTTTCCCACATTGAAGGTCCAGTATCCATCCCCAAGTCATAAGTAACCTTTACCTTTACCACATTGAAGATCCAGGATCCAGCTCCAAGATACACGTAGCCTTTACATTTCCCACATTGAAGGTCCAGTATCCAGCTCCAAGACACATGTTGCCTTTACCTTTACCACATTGAAGGTCCACTATCCAGCTCCAAGATACAAGTAGCCTTTACCTTTCCCACATAGAAGGTTTAGTATCCAGCTCCAAGACGCAAGTAGCCTTTCCCATTACCAAATTCAAGGTCCAGTATCCAGCTCCAAGACACAAGTAACCTTTACCACATAGAAGGTCCAGTATCCAGCTCCAAGACACAAGTACCCTTTACCTTTCCCACGTAGAAGTTGCAGTATCCAGCTCCAAGATACAAGTAGCCTTTACCTTTCCCACAGTGAAGGACCAGTATCCATCCCCAAGTCATAAGTAACCTATATCTTTACCACATTGAAGGTCCAGTATCCATCCCCAAGTCATAAGTAACCTTTACCACATTGAAGGTCCAGGATCCAGCTCCAAGATACACGTAGCCTTTACATTTCCCACATTGAAGGACCAGTATCCATCCCCAAGTCATAAGTAACCTTTATCTTTCCCACATTGAAGGTCCAGTATCCATCCCCAAGTCAAAAGTAACCTTTACCTTTACCACATTGAAGATCCAGGATCCAGCTCCAAGATACACGTAGCCTTTACATTTCCCACATTGAAGGTCCAGTATCCAGCTCCAATACACAAGTAAACTTTATCACATTGAAGGTCCAGCATCCAGCTCCAAGACACAAGTTGCCTTAACCTTTACAACATTCAAGCTCCAGTATCCAGCTCCAAGACACAAGTCGCCGTTACCAGTCCCACATTGAAGGTTCAGTATCCAGCTGCAAGACACAATTAGCCTTCACCTTTACTAAATTGAAGGTCCAGTATCCAGCTGCAATAAACACATAACCTTTACCACATTGAAGGTACAGTATCGAGCTCCAAGACACAAGTAACCTTCACTTCTCCCACATTGAATGTCCAGTATTCAGCTCCAAGACACAAGGAGCCTTTACCACATTGAAGTTCCAGGATCCAGCTCCAAGACACAAGTAGCCTTTACCTTTCCCACATTGAAGGACCAGTATCCATCCCCAAGTCATAAGTAACCTTTATCTTTACCACATTGAAGGTCCAGTATCCATCCCCAAGTCATAAGTAACCTTTACCTTTACCACATTGAAGGTCCAGGATCCAGCTCCAAGATACACCTAGCCTTTACATTTCCCACATTGAAGGACCAGTATCCATCCCCAAGTCATAAGTAACCTTTATCTTTCCCACATTGAAGGTCCAGTATCCAGCTCCAAAACATAAGTAGCCTTTACCTTTCCCACATTGAAGGTCCAGTTTCCAGCTCCAAGACACAAGTAACCTTTACCGTTACCAAATTGTAGGTCCAGTATTCAGCTCCAAGACACAATTAGCCTTTACCTTTCCCACATTCAAGTTGCAGTATCCAGTTCCAAGACACATGTTGCCTTTAAATTTACCACATTGGTCCAGTATCCAGGTCCAAGACACAAGTAGCCTTTACCTTTACCAAATTGAAGATCCAGTATCCAGATCAAACACACAAGTAACCTTTACCACATTGAAGGTCCAGTATCCAGCACCAAGACACATGTTGCCTTTACCTTTACCACATTTAAGGTCCAGTATCCAGCTCCAAGATACAAGAAGCCTTTACCTTTCCCACATTGAAGGTTTAGTATCCAGCTCCAAGACGCAAGTAGCCTTTCCCTTTACCAAATTCAAGGTCCAGTATCCAGCTCCAAGACACAAGTAACCTTTACCTTTACCACATTGAAGGTCCAGGATCCAGCTCCAAGATACACGTAGCCTTGACATTTCCCACATTGAAGGTGCAGTATCCAGCTCCAAGACAGAAGTAGCCTTTAACAAATTGAAGATCCAGTATTCAGCTGCAAGACACAATAACCTTTACCTTTCCCACATTGAATATCAGGTATCTAGTGCAAAGACACACGTTGCGTTTACCTTTCCCACATTGAAGATTCAGTATCCAGCTCCAAGATACAAGTAGCCTTTCCCTTTCCCACATTGAAGGACCAGTATCCATCCCCAAGTCATAAGTAACCTTTATCTTTCCCACATTGAAGGTCTAGGATCCATCTCCAAGATACACTTAGCCTTTACATTTCCCACATCGAAGGACCAGTATCCATCCCCAAGTCATAAGTAACCTTTATCTTTCCCACATTGAAGGTCCAGTATACATCCCCAAGTCATAAGTAACCTTTACCTTTACCACATTGAAGGTCCAGGATTCAGCTCCAAGATACACGTAGCCTTTACATTTCCCACATTGAAGGTCCAGTATCCAGCTCCAAGACACAAGTAGCCTTTAACAAATTGAAGATCCAGTAGCCAGCTGCAAGACACAAATAACCTTTACCTTTACCACATTGAAGGTCCAATATCCAGCTCCAAGACACAAGTAGCCTTTACCTTTCCCACATTGAATATCAGGTATCTAGTGCAAAGACACACGTTGCGTTTACCTTTCCCACATTGAAGATTCAGTATCCAGCTCCAAGATACAAGTAGCCTTTACCATTCCCACATTGAAGTTCCAGTATCCAGCTCGAAGTTGCAAGTAGCCTTTACCTTTCCCAAAGTGAAGGTCCAGTATCCAGCTCCAAGAAACACGTAGCCTTAAACCTTTATAAATTGAAGATCCAGTATCCAGCTCCAATACACAAGTAAACTTTATCACATTGAAGGTCCAGTATCCAGCTCCAAGATACACGTAGCCTTTACATTTCCCACATTGAACGTCAAGTATCCAGCTCCAAGACACAAGTAGCCTTTAACAAATTGAAGATCCAGTATCCAGCTGCAAGACACAAATAACCTTTTCCTTTACCACATTGAAGGTCCAATATCCAGCTCCAAGGCACAAGTATCCTTTACCTTTCCCACATTGAATATCAGGTATCTAGTGCAAGGACACACGTTGCGTTTACCTTTCCCAAATTGAAGATTCAGTATCCAGCTCCAAAACACAAGTAACCTTCACTTCTCCCACATTGAATGTCCAGCATTCAGCTCCAGACACAAGGAACCTTTACCTTTACCACATTGAAGGTCCAGTATCCAGCTCCAAGACACAAGTTGCCTTAACGTTTACAAAATTGAAGGTCCAGTATCCAACTCCAAGAATCACGTAGCCTTAACCTTTCACATATTGAAGTTCCAGTATCCAGCTCCAAGACATATGTTGCCTTTACCTTTACCACATTGAAGGTCCAGTGTCCAGCTCCAAAAAACACGTAGCCTTTACCTTTCCCACATTGAAAGTCCAGTATCCAATTCCAAGACACAAGTAGCCTTTAACAAATTGAAGGTCCAGTATCCAGCTCCAAGACACACGTTGCCTTTACCTTTACCACATTGAAGGTCCAGTATCCAGCTCCAAGAAACACGAAGGCTTTACCTTTCCAACATTGAAGGTTTAGTATCCAGGCCCAAGACACAAGTCGCCTTTCCCTTTCCCACATTGAAGGACCAGTATCCATCCCCAAGTAATAAGTAACGTTTATCTTTCCCACATTGAAGGTCCAGTATCCATCCCCAAGTCATTAGTAACCTTTACCTTTACCACATTGAAGGTCCAGGATCCAGCTCCAAGATACACTTAGCCTTGACATTTCCCACATTGAAGGTGCAGTATCCAGCTCCAAGACAGAAGTTGCCTTGAACAAATTGAAGATCCAGTATCCAGCTGCAAGACACAAATAACCTTTACCTTTCCCACATTGAATATCAGGTATCTAGTGCAAAGACACACGTTGCGTTTACCTTTCCCACATTGAAGATTCAGTATCCAGCTCCGAGATACAAGTAGCCTTTCCCTTTCCCACATTGAAGGACCAGTATCCATCCCCAAATAATAAGTAACCTTTACCACATTGAAGGTCCAGTATCCATCCCCAAGTCATTAGTAACCTTTACCTTTCCCAGATTGAAGGTCCAGGATCCAGCTCCAAGATACACGTAGCCTTGACATTTCCCACATTGAAGGTCCAGTATCCAGCTCCAAGACACAAATAACCTTTACCACATTGAATGTCCAATATCCAGCTCCAAGACACAAGTAGCCTTTACCTTTCCCACATTGAATATCAGGTATCTAGTGCAAAGACACTCGTTACGTTTACCTTTCCCACATTGAAGATTCAGTATCCAGCTCCAAAACACAAGTAACCTTCACTTCTCCCACATTGAATGTCCAGCATTCAGTTCCAGACACAAGGAGCCTTTATCTTTACCACATTGTAGGTCCAGTATCCAGCTCCAAGACACAAGTTGCCTTAACGTTTACAAAATTGAAGGTCCAATATCCAACTCCAAGCATCACGTAGCCTTAACCTTTCACATATTGAAGTTCCAGTATCCAGCTCCAAGACACATGTTGCCTTTACCTTTACCACATTGAAGAACCAGTATCCAGCTCCAAGAAACACGTAGCCTTTACCTTTCCCACATTGAAAGTCCAGTAACCAGTTCCAAGACACAAGTAGCCTTTAACAAACGGAAGGTCCAGTATCCAGCTCCAAGACACACGTTGCCTTTACCTTTACCACATTGAAAGTCCAGTATCCAGCTCCAAGAAACACGTAGCCTTTACCTTTCCCACATTGAAGGTTTAGTATCCAGGTCCAAGACACAAGTAGCCTTTCCCTTTACCAAATTTAAGGTCCAGTATTCAGCTCCAAGACACAAGTAACCTTTACATTTATCACATAGAAGATCCAGTATCCAGCTCAAAGACACAATTATCCTTTACCTTTCCCACATTGAATTTCCAGTATCCAGCTCCAAGATACAAGTAGCCTTTACCTTTCCCACATTGAAGGACCAGTATCCATCCCCAAGTAATAAGTAACCTCTATCTTTCCCACATTGAAGGTCCAGTATCCATCCCCAAGTCATTCGTAACCTTTACCTTTCCCACATTGAAGGACCAGAATCCATCCTCAAGTCATAAGTAACCTTTATCTTTCCCACATCGAAGGTCCAGTATCCATCCCCAAGTCATAAGTAACCTTTACTTTTCCCACATTGAAGGTCGAGGATCCAGCTCCAAGATACACGTAGCCTTTACATTTCCTACATCGAAGGACTAGTATCCATCCCCAAGTCATAAGTAACCTTTATCTTTCACACGTTGAAGGTCCAGTATCCATCCCCAAGTCATAAGTAACCTTTACCTTTACCACATTGAAGGTCCAGGATTCAGCTCCAAGATACACGTAGCCTTTACATTTCCGACATTGATGGTCCAGTATCCAGCTCCAAGACACAAGTAGCCTTTAACAAATTGAAGATCTAGTATCCAGCTGCAAGACACAAATAACCTTTACCTTTACCACATTGAAGGTCCAATATCCAGCTCCAAGACACAAGTAGCCTTTACCTTTCCCACATTGAATATCAGGTATCTAGTGCAAAGACACACGTTGCGTTTACCTTTCCCACATTGAAGATTCAGTATCCAGCTCCAAGATACAAGTAGCCTTTACCATTCCCACATTGAAGGTCCAGTATCCAGCTCTAAGTTGCAAGTAGCCTTTACCTTTCCCAAAGTGAAGGTCCAGTATCCAGCTCCAAGAAACACGTAGCCTTAACCCTTTATCAAATTGAAGATCCAGTATCCAGCTCCAAGATACACGTAGCCTTTACATTTCCCACATTGAAGGTCCAGTATCCAGCTCCAAGACACAAGTAGCCTTTAACAAATTGAAGATCCAGTATCCAGCTGCAAGACACAAATAACCTTTTCCTTTACCACATTGAAGGTCCAATATCCAGCTCCAAGACACAAGTATCCCTTACCTTTCCCACATTGAATATCAGGTATCTAGTGCAAGGACACACGTAGCGTTTACCTTTCCCACATTGAAGATTCAGTATCCAGCTCCAAAACACAAGTAACCTTCACTTCTCCCACATTGAATGTCCAGCATTCAGCTCCAGACACAAGGAACATTTACCTTTACCACATTGAACGTCCAGTATCCAGCTCCAAGACACAAGTTGCCTTAACGTTTACAAAATTGAAGGTCCAGTATCCAACTCCAAGAATCACGTAGCCTTAACCTTTCACATATTGAAGTTCCAGTATCCAGCTCCAAGACACATGTTGCCTTTACCTTTACCACATTGAAGGTCCAGTGTCCAGCTCCAAAAACACGTAGCCTTTACCTTTCCCACATTGAAAGTCCAGTATCCAATTCCAAGACACAAGTAGCCTTTAACAAATTGAAGGTCCAGTGTCCAGCTCCAAGACACACGTTGCCTTTACCTTTACCACATTGAAGGTCCAGTATCCAGCTCCAAGAAACACGTAGCCTTTACCTTTCCCACATTGAAGGTTTAGTATCCAGGCCCAAGACACAAGTAGCCTTTCCCTTTCCCACATTGAAGGACCAGTATCCATCCCCAAGTAATAAGTAACCTTTATCTTTCCCACATTGTAGGTCCAGTATCCATCCCCAAGTCATTAGTAACCTTTACCACATTGAAGGTCCAGGATCCAGCTCCAAGATACACGTAGCCTTGACATTTCCCACATTGAAGGTGCAGTATCCAGCTCCAAGACAGAAGTAGCCTTTAACAAATTGAAGATCCAGTATCCAGCTGCAAGACACAAATAACCTTTACCTTTCCCACATTGAATATCAGGTATCTAGTGCAAAGACACACGTTGCGTTTACCTTTCCCACATTGAAGATTCAGTATCCAGCTCCAAGATACAAGTAGCCTTTCCCTTTCCCACATTGAAGGACCAGTATCCATCCCCAAATAATAAGTAACCTTTATCTTTCCCACATTGAAGGTCCAGTATCCATCCCCAAGTCATTAGTAACCTTTACCTTTACAACATTGAAGGTCCAGGATCCAGCTCCAAGATACACGTAGCCTTGACATTTCCCACATTGAAGGTGCAGTATCCAGCTCCAAGACAGAAGTAGCCTTTAACAAATTGAAGATCCAGTATCCAGCTGAAAAACACAATTAACCTTTACCTTTCCCACATTGAATATCAGGTATCTAGTGCAAAGACACACGTTGCGTTTACCTTTCCCACATTGAAGATTCAGTATCCAGCTCCAAGATACAAGTAGCCTTTAACATTCCCACATTCAAGATCCAGTATCCAGCTCGAAGTTGCAATTAGCCTTTACCTTTCCCAAAGTGAAGGTCCTGTATCCAGCTCCAAGAAACACGTAGCCTTAACCCTTTATCAAATTGAAGGTCCAGTATCCAGCTCCAAGATACACGTAGCCTTTACATTTCCCACATTGAAGGTCCAGTATCCAGCTCCAAGACAAAAATAACCTTTACCTTTACCACATTGAAGGTCCAATATCCAGCTCCAAGACACAAGTAGCCTTTACCTTTCCCACATTGAATATCAGGTATCTAGTGCAAAGACATTCGTTACGTTTACCTTTCCCACATTGAATATTCAGTATACAGCTCCAAAACACAAGTAACCTTCACTTCTCCCACATTGAATGTCCAGCATTCAGTTCCAGACACAAGGAGCCTTTATCTTTACCACATTGTAGGTCCAGTATCCAGCTCCAAGACACAAGTTGCCTTAACGTTTACAAAATTGAAGGTCCAATATCCAACTCCAAGCATCACGTAGCCTTAACCTTTCACATATTGAAGTTCCAGTATCCAGCTCCAAGACACATGTTGCCTTTACCTTTACCACATTGAAGGACCAGTATCCAGCTCCAAGAAACACGTAGCCTTTACCTTTCCCACATTGAAAGTCCAGTAACCAGTTCCAAGACACAAGTAGCCTTTAACAAACGGAAGGTCCAGTATCCAGCTCCAAGACACACGTTGCCTTTACCTTTACCACATTGAAAGTCCAGTATCCAGCTCCAAGAAACACGTAGCCTTTACCTTTCCCACATTGAAGGTTTAGTATCCAGGTCCAAGACACAAGTAGCCTTTCCCTTTACCAAATTTAAGGTCCAGTATTCAGCTCCAAGACACAAGTAACCTTTACATTTATCACATAGAAGATCCAGTATCCAGCTCAAAGACACAATTATCCTTTACCTTTCCCACATTGAATTTCCAGTATCCAGCTCCAAGATACAAGTAGCCTTTACCTTTCCCACATTGAAGGACCAGTATCCATCCCCAAGTAATAAGTAACCTCTATCTTTCCCACATTGAATGTCCAGTATCCATCCCCAAGTCATTCGTAACCTTTACCTTTCCCACATTGAAGGACCAGAATCCATCCCCAAGTCATAAGTAACCTTTATCTTTCCCACATCGAAGGCCCAGTATCCATCCCCAAGTCATAAGTAACCTTTACCTTTCCCACATTGAAGGTCGAGGATCCAGCTCCAAGATACACGTAGCCTTTACATTTCCTACATCGAAGGACTAGTATCCATCCCCAAGTCATAAGTAACCTTTATCTTTCACACGTTGAAGGTCCAGTATCCATCCCCAAGTCATAAGTAACCTTTACCTTTACCACATTGAAGGTCCAGGATTCAGCTCCAAGATACACGTAGCCTTTACATTTCCGACATTGATGGTCCAGTATCCAGCTCCAAGACACAAGTAGCCTTTAACAAATTGAAGATCTAGTATCCAGCTGCAAGACACAAATAACCTTTACCTTTACCACATTGAAGGTCCAATATCCAGCTCCAAGACACAAGTAGCCTTTACCTTTCCCACATTGAATATCAGGTATCTAGTGCAAAGACACACGTTGCGTTTACCTTTCCCACATTGAAGATTCAGTATCCAGCTCCAAGATACAAGTAGCCTTTACCATTCCCACATTGAAGGTCCAGTATCCAGCTCTAAGTTGCAAGTAGCCTTTACCTTTCCCAAAGTGAAGGTCCAGTATCCAGCTCCAAGAAACACGTAGCCTTAACCCTTTATCAAATTGAAGATCCAGTATCCAGCTCCAAGATACACGTAGCCTTTACATTTCCCACATTGAAGGTCCAGTATCCAGCTCCAAGACACAAGTAGCCTTTAACAAATTGAAGATCCAGTATCCAGCTGCAAGACACAAATAACCTTTTCCTTTACCACATTGAAGGTCCAATATCCAGCTCCAAGACACAAGTATCCCTTACCTTTCCCACATTGAATATCAGGTATCTAGTGCAAGGACACACGTAGCGTTTACCTTTCCCACATTGAAGATTCAGTATCCAGCTCCAAAACACAAGTAACCTTCACTTCTCCCACATTGAATGTCCAGCATTCAGCTCCAGACACAAGGAACATTTACCTTTACCACATTGAAGGTCCAGTATCCAGCTCCAAGACACAAGTTGCCTTAACGTTTACAAAATTGAAGGTCCAGTATCCAACTCCAAGAATCACGTAGCCTTAACCTTTCACATATTGAAGTTCCAGTATCCAGCTCCAAGACACATGTTGCCTTTACCTTTACCACATTGAAGGTCCAGTGTCCAGCTCCAAAAACACGTAGCCTTTACCTTTCCCACATTGAAAGTCCAGTATCCAATTCCAAGACACAAGTAGCCTTTAACAAATTGAAGGTCCAGTGTCCAGCTCCAAGACACACGTTGCCTTTACCTTTACCACATTGAAGGTCCAGTATCCAGCTCCAAGAAACACGTAGCCTTTACCTTTCCCACATTGAAGGTTTAGTATCCAGGCCCAAGACACAAGTAGCCTTTCCCTTTCCCACATTGAAGGACCAGTATCCATCCCCAAGTAATAAGTAACCTTTATCTTTCCCACATTGTAGGTCCAGTATCCATCCCCAAGTCATTAGTAACCTTTACCACATTGAAGGTCCAGGATCCAGCTCCAAGATACACGTAGCCTTGACATTTCCCACATTGAAGGTGCAGTATCCAGCTCCAAGACAGAAGTAGCCTTTAACAAATTGAAGATCCAGTATCCAGCTGCAAGACACAAATAACCTTTACCTTTCCCACATTGAATATCAGGTATCTAGTGCAAAGACACACGTTGCGTTTACCTTTCCCACATTGAAGATTCAGTATCCAGCTCCAAGATACAAGTAGCCTTTCCCTTTCCCACATTGAAGGACCAGTATCCATCCCCAAATAATAAGTAACCTTTATCTTTCCCACATTGAAGGTCCAGTATCCATCCCCAAGTCATTAGTAACCTTTACCTTTACAACATTGAAGGTCCAGGATCCAGCTCCAAGATACACGTAGCCTTGACATTTCCCACATTGAAGGTGCAGTATCCAGCTCCAAGACAGAAGTAGCCTTTAACAAATTGAAGATCCAGTATCCAGCTGAAAAACACAATTAACCTTTACCTTTCCCACATTGAATATCAGGTATCTAGTGCAAAGACACACGTTGCGTTTACCTTTCCCACATTGAAGATTCAGTATCCAGCTCCAAGATACAAGTAGCCTTTAACATTCCCACATTCAAGATCCAGTATCCAGCTCGAAGTTGCAATTAGCCTTTACCTTTCCCAAAGTGAAGGTCCTGTATCCAGCTCCAAGAAACACGTAGCCTTAACCCTTTATCAAATTGAAGGTCCAGTATCCAGCTCCAAGATACACGTAGCCTTTACATTTCCCACATTGAAGGTCCAGTATCCAGCTCCAAGACACAAATAACCTTTACCTTTACCACATTGAAGGTCCAATATCCAGCTCCAAGACACAAGTAGCCTTTACCTTTCCCACATTGAATATCAGGTATCTAGTGCAAAGACATTCGTTACGTTTACCTTTCCCACATTGAATATTCAGTATACAGCTCCAAAACACAAGTAACCTTCACTTCTCCCACATTGAATGTCCAGCATTCAGTTCCAGACACAAGGAGCCTTTATCTTTACCACATTGTAGGTCCAGTATCCAGCTCCAAGACACAAGTTGCCTTAACGTTTACAAAATTGAAGGTCCAATATCCAACTCCAAGCATCACGTAGCCTTAACCTTTCACATATTGAAGTTCCAGTATCCAGCTCCAAGACACATGTTGCCTTTACCTTTCCCACATTGAAGCTTTAGTATCCAGGTCCAAGACACAAGTAGCCTTTCCCTTTACCACATTTAAGGTCCAGTATCCAGCTCCAAGACACAAGTAACCTTTACCTTTATCACATAGAAGATCCAATATCCAGCCCCAAGTCATAAGTAACCTTTACCTTTCCCACATTGAAGGTCGAGGATCCAGCTCCAAGATACACGTAGCCTTTACATTTCCCACATCGAAAGACCAGTATCCATCCCCAAGTCATAAGTAACCTTTATGTTTCCCACGTTGAAGGTCCAGTATCGATTCCCAAGTCATAAGTAACCTTTACCACATTGAAGGTCCAGGATTCAGCTCCAAGATACACGTAGCCTTTACATTTCCCACATTGATGGTCCAGTATCCAGCTCCAAGACACAAGTAGCCTTTAATAAATTGAAGATCCAGTATCCAGCTGCAAGACACAAATAACCTTAACCTTTACCACATTGAAGGTCCAATATCCAGCTCCAAGACACAAGTAGCCTTTACCTTTCCCACATTGAATATCAGGTATCTAGTGCAAAGACACACGTTGCCTTTACCTTTACAACATTGAAGGTCCAGTATCCAGCTCCAAGAAACACGTAGCCTTTACCTTTCCCACATTGAAGGTTTAGTATCCAGGCCCAAGACACAAGTAGCCTTTCCCTTTACCAAATTGAAGGTCCAGTATCCAGCTCCAAGACACAAATAACCTTTACCTTTATCACATAGAAGATACAGTATCCAGCTCCAAGACACAAGTAGCCTTTACCTTTCCCACATTGAATTTGCAGTATCCAGCTCCAAAATACAAGTAGCCTTTACCTTTCCCACATTGAATATCAGGTATCTAGTGCAAAGACACACGTTGCGTTTACCTTTCCCACATTGAAGATTCAGTATCCAGCTCCAAGATACAAGTAGCCTTTACCATTCCCACATTGAAGGTCCAGTATCCAGCTCGAAGTTGCAAGTAGCCTTTACCTTTCCCAAAGTGAAGGTCCAGTATCCAGCTCCAAGAAACACGTAGCCTTAACCCTTTATCAAAATGAAGATCCAGTATCCAGCTCCAAGATACACGTAGCCTTTACATTTCCCACATTGAAGGTCCAGTATCCAGCTCCAAGACACACTTTGCCTTTACCTTTACCACATTGAAGGTCCAGTATCCAGCTCCAAGAAACACGTAGACTTTACCTTTCCCACATTGAAGGTTTAGTATCCAGGCCCAAGACACAAGTAGCCTTTCCCTTTACCAAATTGAAGGTCCAGTATCCAGCTCCAAGACACAAGTAACCTTTACCTTTATCACATAGAAGATCCAGTATCCAGCTCCAAGACACAAGTAGCCTTTACCTTTCCCACATTGAAGGACCAGTATCCATCCCCAAGTCATAAGTAACCTTTATCTTTCCCACATTGAACGTCCAGTATCCATCCCCAAGTCATAAGTAACCTTTACCACATTGAAGGTCCAGGATCCAGCTCCAAGATACACGTACCCTTTACATTTCCCACATTGAAGGACCAGTATCCATCCCCAAGTCATAAGTAACCTTTATCTTTCCCACATTGAAGGTCCAGTATCCATCCCCAAGTCATAAGTAACCTTTACCTTTACCACATTGAAGATCCAGGATCCAGCTCCAAGATACACGTAGCCTTTACATTTCCCACATTGAAGGTCCAGCATCCAGCTCCAAGACACAAGTTGCCTTAACCTTTACAACATTCAAGCTCCAGTATCCAGCTCCAAGACACAAGTCGCCGTTACCAGTCCCACATTGAAGGTTCAGTATCCAGCTGCAAGACACAATTAGCCTTTACCTTTCCTAAATTGAAGGTCCAGTATCCAGCTGCAATAAACAAGTAACCTTTACCACATTGAAGGTACAGTATCGAGCTCCAAGACACAAGTAACCTTCACTTCTCCCACATTGAATGTCCAGTATTCAGCTCCAAGACACAAGGAGCCTTTACCACTTTGAAGTTCCAGGATCCAGCTCCAAGACACAAGTAGCCTTTACCTTTCCCACATTGAAGGTTCAGTATCCAGCTCCAAGACATAAGTAGCCTTTACATTTCCCAAATTGAAGATCCAGTATTCAGCTCCAAGACACAATTAGCCTTTACCTTTCCCACATTCAAATTGCAGTATCCAGCTCCAAGACACATGTTGACTTTACCTTTACCACATTGGTCCAGTATCCAGGTCCAAGACACAAGTAGCCTTTACCTTTACCAAATTGAAGATCCAGTATCCAGCTCCAAGACACAAGTAACATTTACCTTTATCACATAGAAGATCCAGTATCCAGCTCCAAGACACAAGTAGCCTTTACCTTTCCCACATTGAATTTGCAGTATCCAGCTCCAAGATACAAGTAGCCTTTACCTTACCCACATTGAAGGACCAGTATCCATCCCCAAGTAATAAGTAACCTTTATCTTTCCCACATTGAAGGTCCAGTATCCAGCTCCAAGACACATGTTGCCTTTACCTTTACCACATTGAAGGTCCAGTATCCAGCTCCAAGATACAAGTAGCCTTTACCTTTCCCACATTGAAGGTTTAGTATCCAGCTCCAAGACGCAAGTAGCCTTTCCCTTTACCAAATTCAAGGTCCAGTATCCAGCTCCAAGACACAAGTCTTCTCTTCTTGGGCTTGGCTTCGCGGACGAAGATTTATGGAGGGGGTAAAAAGTCCACGTCAGCTGCAGGCTCGTTTGTGGCTGACAAGTCCGATGCGGGACAGGCAGACACGATTGCAGCGATTGCAAGGGAAAATTTGTTGGTTGGGGTTGGGTGTTGGGTTTTTCCTCCTTTGCCTTTTGTCAGTGAGGTGGGCTCTGCGGTCTTCTTCAAAGGAGGTTGCTGCCGCCAAACTGTGAGGCGCCAAGATGCACGGTTTGAGGCGTTATCAGCCCACTGGCGGTGGTCAATGTGGCAGGCACCAAGAGATTTCTTTAGGCAGTCCTTGTACCTTTTGTTTGGTGCACCTCTGTCACGGTGGCCAGTGGAGAGCTCGCAATATAACACGATCTTGGGAAGGCGATGGTCCTCCATTCTGGAGACGTGACCCATCCAGCGCAGCTGGATCTTCAGCAGCGTGGACTCGATGCTGTCGACCTCTGCCATCTCGAGTACTTCGACGTTAGGGGTGTAAGCGCTCCAATGGATGTTGAGGATGCAGCGGAGACAACGCTGGTGGAAGCGTTCTAGGAGCCGTAGGTGGTGCCGGTAGAGGACCCATGATTTGGAGCCGAACAGGAGTGTGGGTATGACAACGGCTCTGTATACGCTTATCTTTGTGAGGTTTTTCAGTTGGTTGTTTTTCCAGACTCTTTTGTGTAGACTTCCAAAGGCGCTATTTGCCTAGGCGAGTCTGTTGTCTATCTCATTGTCGATCCTTGCATCTGATGAAATGGTGAAATGGTCGATCCTTGCATCTGATGAAAAGACACAAGTAACCTTTACCTTTATCACATAGAAGGTCCTGAATCCAGCTCCAAGACACAAGTACCCTTTACCTTTCCCACATAGAAGTTGCAGTATGCAGCTCCAATATACAAGTAGCCTTTACCTTTCCCACATTGAAGGACCAGTATCCATCCACAAGTCATAAGTAACCTTTATCTTTCCCACATTGAAGTTCCATTATCCATCCCCAAGTCATAAGTAACCTTTTCCTTTACCACATTGAAGATCCAGGATCCAGCTCCAAGATACACCTAGCCTTTACATTTCCCACATTGAAGGTCCAGAATCCAGCTCCAAGACACAAGTTGCCTTAACCTTTACAACATTCAAGCTCCAGTATCCAGCTCCAAGACACAAGTCGCCGTTACCAGTCCAACATTGAAGGTTCAGTATCCAGCTGCAAGACACAATTAGCCTTTACCTTTACTAAATTGAAGGTCCAGTGTCGAGCTGCAATAAACAAGTAACCTTTACCACATTGAAGGTACAGTATCGAGATCCAAGACACAAGTAACCTTCACTTCTCCCACAATGAATGTCCAATATTCCGCTCCAAGACACAAGGAGCTTTACTATATTGAACTTCCAGATCCAGCTCCAAGACACAAGTAGCCTTAACCTTTCCCACATTGAAGATACAGTATCCAGCTCCAAGACAGAAGTAGCCTTTACCTTTCCCACGTTGAAGTTTCAGTATCCAGCTCCAAGACATAAGTAGCCTTTACATTTCCCAAATTGAAGGTCCAGTATTCAGCTCCAAGACACAATTAGCCTTTACCTTTCCCACATTAAAGTTGCAGTATCCAGCTCCAAGACACATGTTGACTTTACCTTTACCACGTTGGTCCAGTATCCAGGTCCAAGGCACAAGTAGCCTTTACCTTTACCAAATTGAAGATCCAGTATCCAGATCAAACACACAAGTAACCTTTACCTTTACAACATTGAAGATCCAGTATCCAGCTCCAGGAAACACGTAGCCATAACCTTTCACATATTGAAGGTCCAGTATCCAGTTCCAATTCACAAGTGGCCTTTAACAAATTGAAGATTTAGTATCCAGCTCCAAGACACAAGTATCCTTTCCCTTCACCAAATTCAAGGTCCAGTATCCAGCTACAAGACACATGTTGCCTTTACTTTGACCACATTGAAGGTCCAGTATCCAGCTCCAAGACTCATATTGCCTTTACCTTTACCACATTGAAGGTCCAGTATCCAGCTCCAAGGAACACGTAGCCTTTACCTTTCCCACATTGATGGTTTAGTATCCAACTCCAAGACACAATTAGCCTTTCCCTTTACCAAATTGAAGGTCCAGTATCCAGCTCCAAGACACTAGTAACCTTTACCTTTATCACATACAAGGTCCAGTATTCAGCTCCAAGACACAATTAGCCTTTACCTTTCCCACATTCAAGTTGCAGTATCCAGCTCCAAGACACATGTTGCCTTTACTTTTACCACATTGAAGGTCCAGTATCCAGCTCCAAGAAACACGTAGCCTTTACCTTTCCCACATTGAAGGACCAGAATCCATCCCCAAGTCATAAGTAACCTTTATCTTTCCCACATTGAAGGTCCAGTATCCATTCTCAAGTCATAAGTAACCTTTACCTTTCCCACATTGAAGGTCTAGGATCCAGCTCCAAGATACACGTAGCCTTTACATTTCCAACATCGAAGGACCAGTATCCATCCCCAAGTCATAAGTAACCTTTATCTTTCCCACATTGAAGGTCCAGTATCCATCCCCAAGTCATAAGTAACCTTTACCTTTACCACATTGAAGGTCCAGGATTCAGCTCCAAGATACACGTAGCCTTTACATTTCACACATTGAAGGTCCAGTCTCCAGCTCCAAGACACAAGTAGCCTTTAACAAATTGAAGATCCAGTATCCAGCTGCAAGACACAAATAACCTTTACCTTTACCACATTGAAGGTCCAATATCCTGCTCCAAGACACAAGTCGCCTTTACCTTTCCCACATTGAATATCAGGTATCTAGTGCAAAGGCACACGTTGCGTTTACCTTTCCCACATTGAAGATACAGTATCCAGCTCCAAGATACAAGTAGCCTTTACCATTCCCACATTGCAGGGCCAGTATCCAGCTCGAAGTTGCAAGTAGACTTTACCTTTTCCAAAGTGAAGGTCCAGTATCCAGCTCCAATACACAAGTAAACTTTATCACATTGAAGGTCCAGTATCCAGCACCAAGATACACGTAGCCTTTACATTTCCCACGTTGAAGGTCCAGTATCCAGCTCCAAGACACAAGTAGCCTTTAACAAATTGAAGATCCAGTATCCAGCTGCAAGACACAAATAACCTTTACCTTTACCACATTGAAGGTCCAATATCCAGCTCAAAGACACAAGTAGCCTCTACCTTTCCCACATTGAATATCAGGTATCTAGTGCAAGGACACACGTTGCGTTTACCTTTCCCACATTGAATATTCAGTATCCAGCTCCAAAACACAAGTAACCTTCACTTCTCCCACATTGAATGTCCAGCATTCAGCTCCACACACAAGGAGCCTTTACCTTTACCACATTGAAGGTCCAGTATCCAGCTCCAAGACACAAGTTGCCTTAACGTTTACAAAATTGAAGGTCCATTATCCAACTCCAAGAATCACGTAGCCTTAACCTTTCACATATTGAAGTTCCAGTATCCAGCTCCAAGACACATGTTGCCTTTACCTTCACCACATTGAAGGTCCAGTATCCAGCTCCAAGAAACACGTAGCCTTTACCTTTCCCACATTGAAAGTCCAGTATCAGGTTCCAAGACACAAGTAGCCTTTAACAAATTGAAGGTCCAGTATCCAGCTCCAAGACACACGTTGCCTTTACCTTTACCACATTGAAGGTCCAGTATCCAGCTCCAAGAAACACGAAGACTTTACCTTTCCCACATTGAAGGTTTAGTATCCAGGCCCAAGACACAAGTAGCCTTTCCCTTTACCAAATTGAAGGTACAGTATACAGCTCCAAGACACAAGTAACCTTTACCTTTATCACATAGAAGATCCAGTATCCAGCTCCAAGACACAAGTAGCCTTTACCTTTCCCACATTGAATTTGCAGTATCCAGCTCCAAGATACAAGTAGCCTTTACCTTTCCCACATTGAAGGACCAGTATCCATCCCCAAGTCATTAGTAACCTTTATCTTTCCCACATTGAAGATCCAGTATCCATCCCCAAGTCATAAGTAACCTTTACTTTTACCACATTGAAGGTCCAGGATCCAGCTCCAAGATACACCTAGCCTTTACATTTCCCACATGGAAGGACCAGTATCCATCCCCAAGTCATAAGTAACCTTTATCTTTCCCACATTGAAGGTCCAGTATCCATCCCCAAGTCATAAGTAACCTTTACCACATTGAAGATCCAGTATCCAGCTCCAAGACACAAGTTGCCTTAACGTTTACAAAATTGAAGGTCCATTATCCAACTCCAAGAATCACGTAGCCTTAACCTTTAACATACTGAAGTTCCAGTATCCAGCTCCAAGACACATGTTGCCTTTACCTTTACCACATTGAAGGTCCAGTATCCAGCTTCAAGAAACACGTAGCCTTTATCTTTCCCACATTGAAAGTCCAGTATCCAGTTCCAAGACACAAGTAGCCTTTAACAAATTGAAGGTCCAGTATCCAGCTCCAAGACACACATTGCCTTTACCTTTACCACATTGAAGGTCCAGTATCCAGCTCCAAGAAACACGTAGACTTTACCTTTCCCACATTGAAGGTTTAGTATCCAGGCCCAAGACACAAGTAGCCTTTCCCTTTACCAAATTGAAGGTCCAGTATACAGCTCCAAGACACAAGTAACCTTTACCTTTATCACATAGAAGATCCAGTATCCAGCTCCAAGACACAAGTAGCCTTTACCTTTCCCACATTAAATTTGCAGTATCCAGCTCCAAGATACAAGTAGCCTTTACCTTTCCCACATTGAAGGACCAGTATCCATCCCCAAGTCATAAGTAACCTTTATCTTTCCCACATTGAAGGTCCAGTATCCATCCCCAAGTCATAAGTAACCTTTACCTTTACCCCATTGAAGATCCAGGATCCAGCTCCAAGATACACGTAGCCTTTACATTTCCCACATTGAAGGTCCAGTATCCAGCTCCAATACACAAGTAAACTTTATCACATTGAAGGTCCAGCATCCAGCTCCAAGACACAAGTTGCCTTAACCTTTACAACATTCAAGCTCCAGTATCCAGCTCCAAGATACAAGTCGCCGTTACCAGTCCCACATTGAAGGTTCAGTATCCAGCTGCAAGACACAATTAGCCTTTACCTTTACTAAATTGAAGGTCCAGTATCCAGCTGCAATAAACAAGTAAACTTTACCACATTGAAGGTACAGTATCGAGCTCCAAGACACAAGTAACCTTCACTTCTCCCACATTGAATGTCCAGTATTCAGCTCCAAGACACAAGGAGCCTTTACCACTTTGAAGTTCCAGGATCCAGCTCCAAGACACAAGTAGCCTTAACCTTTCCCACATTGAAGATACAGTATCCAGCTCCAAGACACAAGTAGCCTTTACCTTGCCCACATTGAAGGTTCAGTATCCAGCTCCAAGACATAAGTAGCCTTTACATTTCCCAAATTGAAGATCCAGTATTCAGCTCCAAGACACAATTAGCCTTTACCTTTCCCACATTCAAGTTGCAGTATCCAGCTCCAAGACATATGTTGACTTTACCTTTACCACATTGGTCCAGTATCCAGGTCCAAGACACAAGTAGCCTTTACCTTTACCAAATTGAAGATCCAGTATCTAGCTCCAAGACACAAGTAACCTTTACCTTTATCACATAGAAGATCCAGTATCCAGCTCCAAGACACAAGTAGCCTTTACCTTTCCCACATTGAATTTGCAGTATCCAGCTCCAAGATACAAGTAGCCTTTAACTTTCACACATTGAAGGACCAGTATCCATCCCCAAGTAATAAGTAACCTTTATCTTTCCCACATTGAAGGTCCAGTATCCATCCCCAAGTCATTAGTAACCTTTACCTTTACCACATTGAAGGTCCAGGATCCAGCTCCAAGATACACGTAGTCTTGATATTTCCCACATTGAAGGTGCAGTATCCAGCTCCAAGACAGAAGTAGCCTTTAACAAATTGAAGATCCAGTATCCAGCTGCAAGACACAAATAACCTTTACCTTTACCACACTGAAGATCCAATATCCAGCTCCAAGACACAAGTAGCCTTTACCTTTTCCACATTGAATATCAGGTATCTAGTGCAAAGACACACGTTGCATTTACCTTTCCCACATTGAAGATTCAGTATCCAGCTCCAAGAAACAAGTAGCCTTTACCTTTCCCACATTGAAGGTTCAGTATCCAGCTCCAAGACATAAGTAGCCTTTACATTTCCCTAATTGAAGGTCCAGTATTCAGCTCCAAGACACAATTAGCCTTTACCTTGCCCTCATTTAAGTTGCAGTATCCAGCTCCAAGACACATGTTGACTTTACCTTTACCACATTGGTCCAGTTTCCAGGTCCAAGACACAAGTAGCCTTTACCTTCACCAAATTGAAGATCCAGTATCCAGATCAAACACACAAGTAACCTTTACCTTTACCACATTGAAGGTCCAGTATCCAGCTCCAAGACACATGTTGCCTTTACCTTTACCACATTGAAGGTCCAGTATCCAGCTCCAAGACACATGTTGCCTTTACCTTTACCACATTGAAGGTCCAGTATCCAGCTCCAAAATACAAGTAGCCTTTACCTTTCCCACATTGAAGGTCCAGTATCCATCCCCAAGTCATAAGTAACCTTTACCTTTACCACATTGAAGATCCAGGATCCAGCTCCAAGATACACGTAGCCTTTACATTTCCCACATTGAAGGTCCAGTATCCAGCTCCAATACACAAGTAAACTTTATCACATTGAAGGTCCAGCATCCAGCTCCAAGACACAAGTTGCCTTAACCTTTACAACATTCATGCTCCAGTATCCAGCTCCAAGACACAAGTCGCCGTTACAAGTCCCACATTGAAGGTCCAGTATCCAGCTGCAATAAACAAGTAACCTTTACCACATTGAAGGTACAGTATCGAGCTCCAAGACACAAGTAACCTTCACTTCTCCCACATTGAATGTCCAGTATTCAGCTCCAAGACACAATGAGCCTTTACCACATTGAATTTCCAGTATTCAGCTCCAAGACACAATTAGCCTTAACCTTTCCCACATTAAACATACAGTATCCAGCTCCAAGACACATGTTCACTTTACCTTTACGACATTGGTCCAGTATCCAGGTCCAAGACACAAGTAGCCTTTACCTTTACCAAATTGAAGATCCAGTATCCAGCTCCAAGACACAAGTAACCTTTACCTTTATCACATAGAAGATCCAGTATCCAGCTCCAAGACACAAGTAGCCTTTACCTTTCCCACATTGAATTTGCAGTATCCAGCTCCAAGATACAAGTCGCCTTTACCTTTCCCACATTGAAGGTCCAGGATCCAGTTCCAAGATACACAGAGCCTTGACATTTCCCACATTGAAGGTGCAGTATCCAGCTCCAAGACAGAAGTAGCCTTTAACAAATTGAAGATCCAGTATCCAGCTGTAAGACACAAATAACCTTTATCTTTAACACATTGAAGATCCAATATCCAGCTCCAAGACACAAGTAGCCTTTACCTTTCCCACATTGAATATCAGGTATCTAGTGCAAAGACACACGTTGCGTTTACCTTTCCCACATTGAAGATTCAGTATCCAGCTCCAAGAAACAAGTAACCTTTACATTTCCCACATTGAAGGCCAAGTCTCCAGCTCCAAGACACACGTTGCCTTTACCTGTCCCACTTTGAAGGTACAGTATCCAGCTCCAAGACATAAGTAGCCTTTACCTTTCCCACACTGATGGTCCTGTATCCAGCTCCAAGACACAAGTAGCCTTTACCTTTCCCACATTGAAGGTCCAGTATCCAGCTCCAAAACATAAGTAGCCTTTACCTTTCCCACATTGAAGGTCCAGTTTCCAGCTCCAAGACACAAGTAACCTTTACCGTTACCAAATTGTAGGTCCAGTATACAGCTACAAGACACAATTATCCTTTACCTTTCCAACATTGAAGTTGCAGTATCCAGTTCCAAGACACATGTTGCCTTTACATTTACCACATTGGTCCAGTATCCAGGTCAAAGACACAAGTAGCCTTTACCTTTACCAAATTGAAGATCCAGTATCCAGATCAAACACACAAGTAACCTTTACCTTTACCACATTGAAGGTCCAGTATCCAGCTCCAAGACACATGTTGCCTTTTCCTTTACCACATTGAAGGTCAAGTATCCAGCTCCAAGATACAAGTAGCCTTTACCTTTCCCACATTGAAGGTTTAGTATCCAGCTCCAAGACGCAAGTAGCCTTTCCCTTTACCAAATTCAAGGTCCAGTATCCAGCTCCAAGACACAAGTAACCTTTACCTTTACCACATAGAAGGTCCAGTATCCAGCTTCAAGACACAAGTACCCTTTACCTTTCCCACATAGAAGTTGCAGTTTCCAGCTCCAAGATACAAGTAGCCTTTACCTTTCCCACATTGAAGGACCAGTATCCATCCCCAAGTCATAAGTAACCTTTATCTTTACCACATTGAAGGTCCAGTATCCATCCCCAAGTCAGAAGTAACCTTTACCTTTACCACATTGAAGATCCAGGATCCAGCTCCAAGATACACGTAGCCTTTACATTTCCCACATTGAAGGTCCAGTATCCAGCTCCAATACACAAGTAAACTTTATCACATTGAAGGTCCAGCATCCAGCTCCAAGACACAAGTTGCCTTAACCTTTACAACATTCAAGCTCCAGTATCCAGCTCCAAGACACAAGTCGCCGTTACCAGTCCCACATTGAAGGTTCAGTATCCAGCTGCAAGACACAATTAGCCTTTACCTTTACTAAATTGAAGGTCCAGTATCCAGCTGCAATAAACAAGTAACCTTTACCACATAGAAGGTCCAGTATCCAGCTTCAAGACACAAGTACCCTTTACCTTTCCCACATAGAAGTTGCAGTATCCAGCACCAAGATACAAGAAGCCTTTACCTTTCCCACATTGAAGGACCAGTATCCAGCTCCAAGACGCAAGTAGCCTTTCCCATTACCAAATTCAAGGTCCAGTATCCAGCTCCAAGACACAAGTAACCTTTACCTTTACCACATAGAAGGTCCAGTATCCAGCTCCAAGACACAAGTACCCTTTACCTTTCCCACATTGAATATCAGGTATCTAGTGCAAAGGCACACGTTGCGTTTACCTTTCCCACATTGAAGATACAGTATCCAGCTCCAAGATACAAGTAGCCTTTACCATTCCCACATTGCAGGGCCAGTATCCAGCTCGAAGTTGCAAGTAGACTTTACCTTTTCCAAAGTGAAGGTCCAGTATCCAGCTCCAATACACAAGTAAACTTTATCACATTGAAGGTCCAGTATCCAGCACCAAGATACACGTAGCCTTTACATTTCCCACGTTGAAGGTCCAGTATCCAGCTCCAAGACACAAGTAGCCTTTAACAAATTGAAGATCCAGTATCCAGCTGCAAGACACAAATAACCTTTACCTTTACCACATTGAAGGTCCAATATCCAGCTCAAAGACACAAGTAGCCTCTACCTTTCCCACATTGAATATCAGGTATCTAGTGCAAGGACACACGTTGCGTTTACCTTTCCCACATTGAATATTCAGTATCCAGCTCCAAAACACAAGTAACCTTCACTTCTCCCACATTGAATGTCCAGCATTCAGCTCCACACACAAGGAGCCTTTACCTTTACCACATTGAAGGTCCAGTATCCAGCTCCAAGACACAAGTTGCCTTAACGTTTACAAAATTGAAGGTCCATTATCCAACTCCAAGAATCACGTAGCCTTAACCTTTCACATATTGAAGTTCCAGTATCCAGCTCCAAGACACATGTTGCCTTTACCTTCACCACATTGAAGGTCCAGTATCCAGCTCCAAGAAACACGTAGCCTTTACCTTTCCCACATTGAAAGTCCAGTATCAGGTTCCAAGACACAAGTAGCCTTTAACAAATTGAAGGTCCAGTATCCAGCTCCAAGACACACGTTGCCTTTACCTTTACCACATTGAAGGTCCAGTATCCAGCTCCAAGAAACACGAAGACTTTACCTTTCCCACATTGAAGGTTTAGTATCCAGGCCCAAGACACAAGTAGCCTTTCCCTTTACCAAATTGAAGGTACAGTATACAGCTCCAAGACACAAGTAACCTTTACCTTTATCACATAGAAGATCCAGTATCCAGCTCCAAGACACAAGTAGCCTTTACCTTTCCCACATTGAATTTGCAGTATCCAGCTCCAAGATACAAGTAGCCTTTACCTTTCCCACATTGAAGGACCAGTATCCATCCCCAAGTCATTAGTAACCTTTATCTTTCCCACATTGAAGATCCAGTATCCATCCCCAAGTCATAAGTAACCTTTACTTTTACCACATTGAAGGTCCAGGATCCAGCTCCAAGATACACCTAGCCTTTACATTTCCCACATGGAAGGACCAGTATCCATCCCCAAGTCATAAGTAACCTTTATCTTTCCCACATTGAAGGTCCAGTATCCATCCCCAAGTCATAAGTAACCTTTACCACATTGAAGATCCAGTATCCAGCTCCAAGACACAAGTTGCCTTAACGTTTACAAAATTGAAGGTCCATTATCCAACTCCAAGAATCACGTAGCCTTAACCTTTAACATACTGAAGTTCCAGTATCCAGCTCCAAGACACATGTTGCCTTTACCTTTACCACATTGAAGGTCCAGTATCCAGCTTCAAGAAACACGTAGCCTTTATCTTTCCCACATTGAAAGTCCAGTATCCAGTTCCAAGACACAAGTAGCCTTTAACAAATTGAAGGTCCAGTATCCAGCTCCAAGACACACATTGCCTTTACCTTTACCACATTGAAGGTCCAGTATCCAGCTCCAAGAAACACGTAGACTTTACCTTTCCCACATTGAAGGTTTAGTATCCAGGCCCAAGACACAAGTAGCCTTTCCCTTTACCAAATTGAAGGTCCAGTATACAGCTCCAAGACACAAGTAACCTTTACCTTTATCACATAGAAGATCCAGTATCCAGCTCCAAGACACAAGTAGCCTTTACCTTTCCCACATTAAATTTGCAGTATCCAGCTCCAAGATACAAGTAGCCTTTACCTTTCCCACATTGAAGGACCAGTATCCATCCCCAAGTCATAAGTAACCTTTATCTTTCCCACATTGAAGGTCCAGTATCCATCCCCAAGTCATAAGTAACCTTTACCTTTACCCCATTGAAGATCCAGGATCCAGCTCCAAGATACACGTAGCCTTTACATTTCCCACATTGAAGGTCCAGTATCCAGCTCCAATACACAAGTAAACTTTATCACATTGAAGGTCCAGCATCCAGCTCCAAGACACAAGTTGCCTTAACCTTTACAACATTCAAGCTCCAGTATCCAGCTCCAAGATACAAGTCGCCGTTACCAGTCCCACATTGAAGGTTCAGTATCCAGCTGCAAGACACAATTAGCCTTTACCTTTACTAAATTGAAGGTCCAGTATCCAGCTGCAATAAACAAGTAAACTTTACCACATTGAAGGTACAGTATCGAGCTCCAAGACACAAGTAACCTTCACTTCTCCCACATTGAATGTCCAGTATTCAGCTCCAAGACACAAGGAGCCTTTACCACTTTGAAGTTCCAGGATCCAGCTCCAAGACACAAGTAGCCTTAACCTTTCCCACATTGAAGATACAGTATCCAGCTCCAAGACACAAGTAGCCTTTACCTTGCCCACATTGAAGGTTCAGTATCCAGCTCCAAGACATAAGTAGCCTTTACATTTCCCAAATTGAAGATCCAGTATTCAGCTCCAAGACACAATTAGCCTTTACCTTTCCCACATTCAAGTTGCAGTATCCAGCTCCAAGACATATGTTGACTTTACCTTTACCACATTGGTCCAGTATCCAGGTCCAAGACACAAGTAGCCTTTACCTTTACCAAATTGAAGATCCAGTATCTAGCTCCAAGACACAAGTAACCTTTACCTTTATCACATAGAAGATCCAGTATCCAGCTCCAAGACACAAGTAGCCTTTACCTTTCCCACATTGAATTTGCAGTATCCAGCTCCAAGATACAAGTAGCCTTTAACTTTCACACATTGAAGGACCAGTATCCATCCCCAAGTAATAAGTAACCTTTATCTTTCCCACATTGAAGGTCCAGTATCCATCCCCAAGTCATTAGTAACCTTTACCTTTACCACATTGTAGGTCCAGGATCCAGCTCCAAGATACACGTAGTCTTGATATTTCCCACATTGAAGGTGCAGTATCCAGCTCCAAGACAGAAGTAGCCTTTAACAAATTGAAGATCCAGTATCCAGCTGCAAGACACAAATAACCTTTACCTTTACCACACTGAAGATCCAATATCCAGCTCCAAGACACAAGTAGCCTTTACCTTTTCCACATTGAATATCAGGTATCTAGTGCAAAGACACACGTTGCATTTACCTTTCCCACATTGAAGATTCAGTATCCAGCTCCAAGAAACAAGTAGCCTTTACCTTTCCCACATTGAAGGTTCAGTATCCAGCTCCAAGACATAAGTAGCCTTTACATTTCCCTAATTGAAGGTCCAGTATTCAGCTCCAAGACACAATTAGCCTTTACCTTGCCCTCATTTAAGTTGCAGTATCCAGCTCCAAGACACATGTTGACTTTACCTTTACCACATTGGTCCAGTTTCCAGGTCCAAGACACAAGTAGCCTTTACCTTCACCAAATTGAAGATCCAGTATCCAGATCAAACACACAAGTAACCTTTACCTTTACCACATTGAAGGTCCAGTATCCAGCTCCAAGACACATGTTGCCTTTACCTTTACCACATTGAAGGTCCAGTATCCAGCTCCAAGACACATGTTGCCTTTACCTTTACCACATTGAAGGTCCAGTATCCAGCTCCAAAATACAAGTAGCCTTTACCTTTCCCACATTGAAGGTCCAGTATCCATCCCCAAGTCATAAGTAACCTTTACCTTTACCACATTGAAGATCCAGGATCCAGCTCCAAGATACACGTAGCCTTTACATTTCCCACATTGAAGGTCCAGTATCCAGCTCCAATACACAAGTAAACTTTATCACATTGAAGGTCCAGCATCCAGCTCCAAGACACAAGTTGCCTTAACCTTTACAACATTCATGCTCCAGTATCCAGCTCCAAGACACAAGTCGCCGTTACAAGTCCCACATTGAAGGTCCAGTATCCAGCTGCAATAAACAAGTAACCTTTACCACATTGAAGGTACAGTATCGAGCTCCAAGACACAAGTAACCTTCACTTCTCCCACATTGAATGTCCAGTATTCAGCTCCAAGACACAATGAGCCTTTACCACATTGAATTTCCAGTATTCAGCTCCAAGACACAATTAGCCTTAACCTTTCCCACATTAAACATACAGTATCCAGCTCCAAGACACATGTTCACTTTACCTTTACGACATTGGTCCAGTATCCAGGTCCAAGACACAAGTAGCCTTTACCTTTACCAAATTGAAGATCCAGTATCCAGCTCCAAGACACAAGTAACCTTTACCTTTATCACATAGAAGATCCAGTATCCAGCTCCAAGACACAAGTAGCCTTTACCTTTCCCACATTGAATTTGCAGTATCCAGCTCCAAGATACAAGTCGCCTTTACCTTTCCCACATTGAAGGTCCAGGATCCAGTTCCAAGATACACAGAGCCTTGACATTTCCCACATTGAAGGTGCAGTATCCAGCTCCAAGACAGAAGTAGCCTTTAACAAATTGAAGATCCAGTATCCAGCTGTAAGACACAAATAACCTTTATCTTTAACACATTGAAGATCCAATATCCAGCTCCAAGACACAAGTAGCCTTTACCTTTCCCACATTGAATATCAGGTATCTAGTGCAAAGACACACGTTGCGTTTACCTTTCCCACATTGAAGATTCAGTATCCAGCTCCAAGAAACAAGTAACCTTTACATTTCCCACATTGAAGGCCAAGTCTCCAGCTCCAAGACACACGTTGCCTTTACCTGTCCCACTTTGAAGGTACAGTATCCAGCTCCAAGACATAAGTAGCCTTTACCTTTCCCACACTGATGGTCCTGTATCCAGCTCCAAGACACAAGTAGCCTTTACCTTTCCCACATTGAAGGTCCAGTATCCAGCTCCAAAACATAAGTAGCCTTTACCTTTCCCACATTGAAGGTCCAGTTTCCAGCTCCAAGACACAAGTAACCTTTACCGTTACCAAATTGTAGGTCCAGTATACAGCTACAAGACACAATTATCCTTTACCTTTCCAACATTGAAGTTGCAGTATCCAGTTCCAAGACACATGTTGCCTTTACATTTACCACATTGGTCCAGTATCCAGGTCAAAGACACAAGTAGCCTTTACCTTTACCAAATTGAAGATCCAGTATCCAGATCAAACACACAAGTAACCTTTACCTTTACCACATTGAAGGTCCAGTATCCAGCTCCAAGACACATGTTGCCTTTTCCTTTACCACATTGAAGGTCAAGTATCCAGCTCCAAGATACAAGTAGCCTTTACCTTTCCCACATTGAAGGTTTAGTATCCAGCTCCAAGACGCAAGTAGCCTTTCCCTTTACCAAATTCAAGGTCCAGTATCCAGCTCCAAGACACAAGTAACCTTTACCTTTACCACATAGAAGGTCCAGTATCCAGCTTCAAGACACAAGTACCCTTTACCTTTCCCACATAGAAGTTGCAGTTTCCAGCTCCAAGATACAAGTAGCCTTTACCTTTCCCACATTGAAGGACCAGTATCCATCCCCAAGTCATAAGTAACCTTTATCTTTACCACATTGAAGGTCCAGTATCCATCCCCAAGTCATAAGTAACCTTTACCTTTACCACATTGAAGATCCAGGATCCAGCTCCAAGATACACGTAGCCTTTACATTTCCCACATTGAAGGTCCAGTATCCAGCTCCAATACACAAGTAAACTTTATCACATTGAAGGTCCAGCATCCAGCTCCAAGACACAAGTTGCCTTAACCTTTACAACATTCAAGCTCCAGTATCCAGCTCCAAGACACAAGTCGCCGTTACCAGTCCCACATTGAAGGTTCAGTATCCAGCTGCAAGACACAATTAGCCTTTACCTTTACTAAATTGAAGGTCCAGTATCCAGCTGCAATAAACAAGTAACCTTTACCACATAGAAGGTCCAGTATCCAGCTTCAAGACACAAGTACCCTTTACCTTTCCCACATAGAAGTTGCAGTATCCAGCACCAAGATACAAGAAGCCTTTACCTTTCCCACATTGAAGGACCAGTATCCAGCTCCAAGACGCAAGTAGCCTTTCCCATTACCAAATTCAAGGTCCAGTATCCAGCTCCAAGACACAAGTAACCTTTACCTTTACCACATAGAAGGTCCAGTATCCAGCTCCAAGACACAAGTACCCTTTACCTTTCCCACATAGAAGTTGCAGTATCCAGCTCCAAGACACAAGTAGCCTTTACCTTTCCCACAGTGAAGGACCAGTATCCATCCCCAAGTCATAAGTAACCTTTATCTTTACCACATTGAAGGTCCAGTATCCATCCCCAAGTCATAAGTAACCTTTACCACATTGAAGGTCCAGGATCCAGCTCCAAGATACACGTAGCCTTTACATTTCCCACATTGAAGGACCAGTATCCATCCCCAAGTCATAAGTAACCTTTATCTTTCCCACATTGAAGGTCCAGTATCCATCCCCAAGTCATAAGTAACCTTTACCTTTACCACATTGAAGATCCAGGATCCAGCTCCAAGATACACGTAGCCTTTACATTTCCCACATTGAAGGTCCAGTATCCAGCTCCAATACACAAGTAAACTTTATCACATTGAAGGTCCAGCATCCAGCTCCAAGACACAAGTTGCCTTAACCTTTACAACATTCAAGCTCCAGTATCCAGCTCCAAGACACAAGTCGCCGTTACCAGTCCCACATTGAAGGTTCAGTATCCAGCTCCAATAAACAAGTAACCTTTACCACATTGAAGGTACAGTATCGAGCTCCAAGACACAAGTAACCTTCACTTCTCCCACATTGAATGTCCAGTATTCAGCTCCAAGACACAAGGAGCCTTTACAACATTGAAGTTCCAGTATTCAGCTCCAAGACACAATTAGCCTTAACCTTTCCCATATTAAACATACAGTATCCAGCTCCAAGACACATGTTGACTTTACCTTTACGACATTGGTCCAGTATCCAGGTCCAAGACACAAGTAGCCTTTACCTTTACAAAATTGAAGATCCAGTATCCAGCTCCAACACACAAGTAACCTTTACCTTTATCACATAGAAGATCCAGTATCCAGCTCCAAGACACAAGTAGCCTTTACCTTTCCCACATTGAATTTGCAGTATCCAGCTCCAAGAAACAAGGAGCCTTTACCTTTCCCACATTGAAAGACCAGTATCCATCCCCAAGTCATTTGTAACCTTTACCTTTACCACATTGAAGGTCCAGGATCCAGTTCCAAGATACGCATAGCCTTGACTTTTCCCACATTGAAGGTGCAGTATCCAGTTCCAAGACAGAAGTAGCCTTTAACAAATTGAAGATCCAGTATCCAGCTGTAAGACACAAATAACCTTTACCTTTACCACATTGAAGATCCAATATCCAGCTCCAAGACACAAGTAGCCTTTACCTTTCCCACATTGAATATCAGGTATCTAGTGCAAAGACACACGTTGCGTTTACCTTTCCCACATTGAAGATTCAGTATCCAGCTCCAAGAAACAAGTAACCTTTACATTTCCCACATTGAAGGCCAAGTCTCCAGCTCCAAGACACACGTTGCCTTTACCTGTCCCACTTTGAAGGTACAGTATCCAGCTCCAAGACATAAGTAGCCTTTACCTTTCCCACACTGATGGTCCTGTATCCAGCTCCAAGACACAAGTAGCCTTTACCTTTCCCACATTGAAGGTCCAGTATCCAGCTCCAAAACATAAGTAGCCTTTACCTTTCCCACATTGAAGGTCCAGTTTCCAGCTCCAAGACACAAGTAACCTTTACCGTTACCAAATTGTAGGTCCAGTATTCAGCTCCAAGACACATGTTGCCTTTACCTTTACCACATTGAAGGTCCAGTATCCAGCTCCAAGACACATGTTGCCTTTACCTTTACCACATTGAAGGTCCAGTATCCAGCTCCAAGATACAAGTTGCCTTTACCTTTCCCACATTGAAGGTTTAGTATCCAGCTCCAAGACGCAAGTAGCCTTTCCCATTACCAAATTCAAGGTCCAGTATCCAGCTCCAAGACACAAGTAGCCTTTACCTTTCCCACATTGAATATCAGGTATCTAGTGCAAAGACACACGTTGCGTTTACCTTTCCCACATTGAAGATTCAGTATCAAGCTCCAAGAAACAAGTAACCTTTACCTTTCCCACATTGAAGGTCCAGGATCCAGCTCCAAGATACACGTAGCCTTTACATTTCCCACATTGAAGGACCAGTATCCATCCCCAAGTCATAAGTAACCTTTATCTTTCCCACATTGAAGGTCCAGTATCCATCCCCAAGTCATAAGTAACCTTTACCACATTGAAGATCCAGGATCCAGCTCCAAGATACACGTAGCCTTTACATTTCCCACATTGAAGGTCCAGTATCCAGCTCCAAGACACATGTTGCCTTTACCTTTACCACATTGAAGGTCCAGTATCCAGCTCCAAGATACAAGTAGCCTTTACCTTTCCCACATTGAAGGTTTAGTATCCAGCTCCAAGACGCAAGTAGCCTTTCCCATTACCAAATTCAAGGTCCAGTATCCAGCTCCAAGACACAAGTAACCTTTACCTTTACCACATAGAAGGTCCAGTATCCAGCTCCAAGACACAAGTACCCTTTACCTTTCCCACATAGAAGTTGCAGTATCCAGCTCCAAGATACAAGTAGCCTTTACCTTTCCCACAGTGAAGGACCAGTATCCATCCCCAAGTGATAAGTAACCTTTATCTTTACCACATTGAAGGTCCAGTATCCATCCCCAAGTCATAAGTAACCTTTACCACTTTGAAGGTCCAGGATCCAGCTCCAAGATACACGTAGCCTTTACATTTCCCACATTGAAGGACCAGTATCCATCCCCAAGTCATAAGTAACCTTTATCTTTCCCACATTGAAGGTCCAGTACCCATCCCCAAGTCATAAGTAACCTTTACCACATTGAAGATCCAGGATCCAGCTCCAAGATACACGTAGCCTTTACATTTCCCACATTGAAGGTCCAGTATCCAGCTCCAATACACAAGTAAACTTTATCACATTGAAGGTCCAGCATCCAGCTCCAAGACACAAGTTGCCTTAACCTTTACAACATTCAAGCTCCAGTATCCAGCTCCAAGACACAAGTCGCCGTTACCAGTCCCACATTGAAGGTTCAGTATCCAGCTGCAAGACACAATTAGCCTTCACCTTTACTAAATTGAAGGTCCAGTATCCAGCTGCAATAAACACATAACCTTTACCACATTGAAGGTACAGTATCGAGCTCCAAGACACAAGTAACCTTCACTTCTCCCACATTGAATGTCCAGTATTCAGCTCCAAGACACAAGGAGCCTTTACCACATTGAAGTTCCAGGATCCAGCACCAAGACACAAGTAGCCTTTACCTTTCCCACATTGAAGGACCAGTATCCATCCCCAAGTCATAAGTAACCTTTATCTTTACCACATTGAAGGTCCAGTATCCATCCCCAAGTCATAAGTAACCTTTACCTTTACCACATTGAAGGTCCAGGATCCAGCTCCAAGATACACCTAGCCTTTACATTTCCCACATTGAAGGACCAGTATCCATCCCCAAGTCATAAGTAACCTTTATCTTTCCCACATTGAAGGTCCAGTTTCCAGCTCCAAGACACAAGTAACCTTTACCGTTACCAAATTGTAGGTCCAGTATTCAGCTCCAAGACACAATTAGCCTTTACCTTTCCCACATTCAAGTTGCAGTATCCAGTTCCAAGACACATGTTGCCTTTACATTTACCACATTGGTCCAGTATCCAGGTCCAAGACACAAGTAGCCTTTACCTTTACCAAATTGAAGATACAGTATCCAGATCAAACACACAAGTAACCTTTACCTTTACCACATTGAAGGTCCAGTATCCAGCTCCAAGACACATGTTGCCTTTACCTTTACCACATTGAAGGTCCAGTATCCAGCTCCAAGATACAAGTAGCCTTTACCTTTCCCACATTGAAGGTTTAGTATCCAGCTCCAAGACGCAAGTAGCCTTTCCCTTTACCAAATTCAAGGTCCAGTATCCAGCTACAAGACACAAGTAACCTTTACCTTTACCACATAGAAGGTCCAGTATCCAGCTTCAAGACACAAGTACCCTTTACCTTTCCCACATAGAATTTGCAGTATCCAGCACCAAGATACAAGAAGCCTTTACCTTTCCCACATTGAAGGACCAGTATCCAGCTCCAAGACGCAAGTAGCCTTTCCCATTACCAAATTCAAGGTCCAGTATCCAGCTCCAAGACACAAGTAACCTTTACCTTTACCACATAGAAGGTCCAGTATCCAGCTCCAAGACACAAGTACCCTTTACCTTTCCCACATAGAAGTTGCAGTATCCAGCTCCAAGATACAAGTAGCCTTTACCTTTCCCACAGTGAAGGACCAGTATCCATCCCCAAGTCATAAGTAA